>NW_027517938.1:0-651059 GCF_048772815.1 Callospermophilus lateralis
AGGGAGTTCCCCACAGCAAAATGGCTCTGTCAGCTGCTGGGAGTCCCTTAGCCTCACCATTTACTTACAGGATTAGTTCCTCTGGTTTGCTTTGACCCCAGGCACCAGGCATATTCTATGTCTCCCAACTTTGCAGTAGTCAGCTCCCAAAAATTTCATCCTCTGCTTGCAGTTGTTTTGAGTGCTAGGCTTCCCCAAGAGGGCAAAGTGGGGTTTATTTAAAGTCCCCTCTGGGGTGTCAAAATTTATGACTGAAGGCTTGGTTCCCATCCCAAAGCCAATTAATGCCAATTTAATAATGAGGACAGGGTTTTGAGAAAAGTTTAAGCGAGATATCAAAGTTCTTTGACCCCAGACATTTCCCTCTGCAGTGGGCATGCTCAAGCCAACTACGGGAAGAAAAAAATCACTGCTTCCGTAATCTTGCTTAACAAAGAGGAGTAAAGTTTATCAAAGTTCTTTAAAACACAGCTAAGAGAGGTGCAAAAGGTGAGAACAGAAAAACTGGCGGTTCTATTGACTTTTGGTCCCTCACAGGAGAAGCATTAGTTTAAAATTTAGCTAAAGTAACTTCCACATATGTAAGGCAGGTTGGAACTCGGGACTCTGCATCGGTCCAAACAATGCCATCACATTTAACAGAAACTCAGATAAAAAGACACACAAAGACCATCATGCAGCTCCCGTTTGTTCACAACCCCAAGATCTACAATCTTGTGACTCAGGGAGAATGGAGGGAAGAGGGGAAGGAGTAGAAGGTTTGAGTGATAGGATCCTGGGTGATGGTGTCGAATTGGAGGCAGGGACCAGGAAAGGCTTCAAGGACAGAGGCATGGAATGGCTTTGTCCCATAATGAGAGTTTCTCAAACAGAGACAAGGACAATACAAACGTGACACAAACATGTACACACAGGTAACATTTAACACGAGTTCAGAAGTAAAGATTAGAACCTAGTAACTGGCAAAACCTGATGGGTTAGACCACAAAGACAGACAGTGAATTCAACCTGAGAGAAAAAAGTAGCCAGCAAGATATGATGGGTTGGCAGCAGAGTCACCTAATGTGGGCTCATCCGTCCCTCCTCACCCAATGAGGGCACATCCATCACTCCCTGAGTCCTCCAAGGCATCCCTTGCGAGGACGTGGTCTGTGGCTTTAGGACACGTTTGTCCACCACTGACAGGGGGAACTTACGTTCTCCGCTGGCAGCCACTCTGCCAACCCAAACCAAAAACGGAAAAACGGAACCTGAACAAAAAGCTCTGAGCGATCGCAAGGAAAAATGGAAAGAAGCGCCTTACTTACCCCCAGAGGGGTCTGTTGGGGTGTCCTTGTCCTATGCTGCGTGATTCCCGGCCAACGCACCAAATGTAAGGATCCGGTGAACGTCGGAGGAAGAGACCACCAAGAGACCACAGCTCATGCAACAGAAAAAGGCGTTCATTGAGGATCCAATCCAGCATGCTGGGCCTACGTGCTCACTCAAGAAGGGAGAGCAGCCCAGAGCCCCGAGCAGGGGTTGAGCAGTGCTTAAGTACACTTTTTGGGGAGGGCGGGACTTTACATATATCACAGTCTCCTTTAAGAAATCAACATACACCGCAGAAAAATCAAACAACAATTCCTAAACATGATTAGTTCACTCATTGGCAGGAACAGGTGAGGCAGGAGTGATAGGTCAGTTCTAAAGCGAGGTACACATTCAAACAGATTGCTTTAGGCCTTGCAATGCCTATGTGCCAGGCCACACAGGGTCCTAGGTTATTAAATAACCAGGCGGTCAGGGGGAATATTTACTGGGCAGTCGGGAATTGTACTACAAGCTACAGGAATTTCAGGTTTTGCATGTAGCATACGAACTTAACAATACCTGGTCCTTTACATTTTAACTCAGGCCTTGCAGCTTAGAAACTTTACAAAACCCAGTCTTTTACACTTCAACTTTTACACTTTAATTTCAATTTATTTTACCCTTTCAGATCACTCCTGGTGGACAAGAAGGGTGTCCAAGCCACCCTGAATTTAGGCAAATGAGTGGCAAGGGAGCTTATTTGGGACACTGTCTTGGGCTGTGCCCCTCATGGAAACCTCCAGCCAGATGTTATGATGAGTGCCTTTATAGAAGAAGAGGAGGGCCATGTGAGAGTGTTTTGGTATTAATTGTGGTCATTTGTGTGACGGTTGGAAGAGATGAGTGGGTCCACCTGGGCTTGAATTCTTGTGTGATTTCCCTTAGAGACTGACTTCTGGAACTGAACTCAGAGAAGTATTGCCATGAATTGTGGTGATATTTTAGGAGGCCAAGCATGAGAGTCGCCCTTGGAAACTAAGATCAAGGACGAGGGTGGATTTCCACAGAGCACTGAGAATTTCAGCCAAGATATCCCATGATTTTATTCTTAAAGACTTGGTAGCCATAGTTGAGAGTCAAAACACACATGGACCTCACATTGTAGACCTCAATGGGCCTGGCTATATCTAACCTTTTGGTCACTCTTTGGGAAGCCTTGCCTATGAGAGTTCTCCAGAGTTTCATTCAAATGAGCTTCCTCAACATTTAATGGTTCTTGAAACCCACAGTGCATACAAACACAATAGAAATACAAGCAGTTCAGAAGAGGCATGGTGTATAGTTGGACTTTCCTTTTGCATTATGTAGGGTAGGTGTTATAAATCTAGTTAATTTTTAATTGAAATAGTTCTCCTTGTGTTTTTTAAGTTAATAAATATGTGAATTCCTCTATCCCTTTCTCTGTAGCCTATTCATCACATGTATTTTTATATAAACATATAGAATCCTACCTGGTATCACATATACATTCTTGTGAGGTGGTTGACATGGCAGATACAAATTATGACAAGAGATCACTCCTCCTAAATGCTATTGGATCTTAAAATTCAACCTAAGGGTAACCTTTCTAGTTTAACAACATTATTCATAAATCCATGTTCAGTAAAATTAATATTTTTGGATCTGTGGACGATATATATTTCATCATGAATTTCAATTGGCATATATATTGCCACTTTATAATGTCTGTGTGTGTTTTGCTCTTTGCTTAATTGCTTTGGAAAGGGATGTGTCTGAATCAGCCTCTTGGCCCTGTGTGAGGCTGTGGCTTAGATTTTCAGCACCTGATGGATCTAAAGAAAGATCCCATGGGTGCATCCAAAACCAAAATGGCCAAAAGAGCAGTTATTGTGGATAAAGACTCTCACCTTCTTCTCTAAGATTCCTGACATCCATCAAGTGAAAATAGGGATCCTTTGGGTCAAATGAGTTCTTTAAAGCCCTGCAGAGTTTAGCCCATAGGTGCTTGGGTTTTCTCATGAATCCAGTTTACATAAAGATTCTAAACCCCACAGTCAGTAGGCATCAAATTGGAGAAGCCAAGGAGTATTAACGGCAGGCGTATTTGATCACTCCTGGTTCACAGTCAGGATTTCCAGGCCACACTGACTTTAGGCAAATGAGGGGCAAGAAAGGTTATTTTGGACACTGTCTTGTGCTTTGCCCCTCATGGAAACCTCCATCCAGATGTTATGATGAGTGTCTACATGAAATAAGATAAGGGGCATGTGGGAGCATTTTGTTTTGAATTGTGGTAATTTGTTTGGTGCTTGGAACAGATGACTGGGTCCACCTGGGCTTGAACTCTGGTATGATTCCCCTGAGAGACTGAATTCTGGAAGTGACATAAGAGAAGTATTGTCATGAATTGTGTTTGGATTTTACTAGGCCATGCAACCAACATCTCAGGTATTAATTGTGGTGCAGGGAGATCTAGGTGCAGGGTGGCTTTGCCCACAGCACTGGGAATCTCAGCCTGGATATCACATGATTTTATTCTGAAATTCTTTAAAGCCACACTTGAGAGTCAAAACACATATGGACCTCACATTGTATACCTCAATGGGCCTGACTTCATGTTACCTTTTGGCCACTCTTTGGGAAGCCTTGCCTGTGAGTGTTCTCAAGATCTTTCATTGATATGAGCTTCTTCAACATTTAATGGTTCCTGAATGAATTGAAACCCACAGAGCCTCCAACTTTATCCTCGAAAAATGGCTTGATAAATACCATGAAATTTTTGAAATTCCCATCACCAGGTGGCACTGGAAAACTTTTGGATGTCCTGTTGCTTATCATGAGTGTATCAGACAGTGCCTTGACTGACTGGGTTTCATGAAAATTGTGTAGAACAGTGATGCCAGTAAGTTGGAGCCTGTTCATTAGTGGGCCTAGAGCAGTGGTGTGAAGGTGTGTGAAAAAACATGTGTGTTGGGGCATGTGGATCTGCCATTGGCTTCCAATTGCCTTGTGATTGACAGGGTACAGCCAGCAGACCCTTATGTGTAAAGGCATCTTGTTATATGGATAGGTTTCTGGGAAATGTTCAGAATCAGGTTGCTATGGACAAAGGGGCAACCTATGTGGGACAGAATCCTGGTTGGTGCATTCTCATGCAGACCGTGTCCCTCCACACGTGACAGAACTCCCTCCAGCACTGTGTCCCAGTTGAACTCCTTGTATTTCATGAAGCAAATACCAAACTCCCAGTGCACCAGCAAGAAACACCACGAAAATTGGAGGATGACCAAATGGCTTCACAGTCAACCCGGGGAGACACTTATACCCCAGTGGCCATATTTTAACTACAAAAAGAGTATTCAGCACTGCTGCCTCATTTTCATTGGAAAATTAGAAACAATGTCCTTCAGGTCACATATTTGCACACCCAGATTTGATGGTCACACAACAAAGGAAGCTAAAGCTCCTGACAACAACATGTATTTTAAGAGCCCAACCTCAGAGAGTTTCTCAAGAAGTCTTTACACAAGCAGAGGTCAATGTTTGTGGAGTGTTTACCCTGTCCCTTACTATTGGAAACTCCTCTACCACCTACAAGTTTGTGAACTCCTGAGCATTTTTTATTCCTGATATGTATTTACAGATTTTCTAACTCTTCTCCTTTATTGTATCTTACTTGGAACTAAGGTAATGCCAAGGCAATCTTCTGGATGAGAGTGTGAACATTTTTGTGTAGCACATATTTGCATACCCTTTAGAGTCATTTTCCAATTTTCCATTCGAAATACTGAATCCCTGACACTAACGCATACCCTAATAAACTCTGACTACTACTCCTAATATGATGGAGAAAAATAACACAAACAGAATAGGAATACTAGCAGTTCAGAGGAATCATGGTGTATAGTTGGACTTGTTTTTTGCATGATTAATTGTAGGTGTTATAAATCTAGTCAATTTTTAATTGAAATAGTTCTCCATGTGTTTTTAATGTTAACAAATATGTGAATTCCTCTCTCCCTTTCTCTGTAGCCTATTCAGCACATGTATTTTTAAATGCACATATAGAACACTACCTGGTATCACACCTACATTCTTGTGAGGAGGCTAATTTGGCAAATACAATTTGTGAGAAATGATCACTCCTGTTAAACTCTGTTGGAACTGAAAATTTAATCTAGGGGTGTGTTTCCTAGAAGAACAACATTATACATAAATCCATGTTCTAAAAGAAATAATTTTGCATCTGTGGAAGATATATATTTCATGATAAATTTCGATTGCTAATTTATTGTCTGTGTGTGTTTTTTTTGGATATATATATATACACTCTCCAGATTTTTCAAAATATGAAATATATGTGTCTTATATACACTCACTAAATTCATTCATGTTCATGTATATGGATTTATAATCAACTTTTCACAAGATCATTCTCAGAAATATTCATCCACCTGAAATACATATTGTTTGCAGTAGTAAAAACTAACTTCAGTTAATGTTGCATACAAATACTAATACTTCTACAGTAACTGACCCAGTTTAACATCAATGCAAGTACATTCCTATGTGACATGATGTGTATTTTGAAATTTATTTTAATTCAACACTGGTACATTACTATTTCTTCAATTTATGCACATCATAGGATACATATTTCATCCACAAGTTAGCAAACTTATAGGCATTTGTTTCACTTTCAATCACTTCCTGCTTCAGAACACATGGATTCTTCCAGGTTTCTTGACTGGTCTTATCATGAGACTTCTTTCCAAATACATTATTTTTGATTTCCTTTATCACTTTTGAAGCAAAACTGACACTCACTTCATGATAAACCATAACTATAATATCACCATTAGATGTATAACTGGTTGGAAGGAATGATTTCATATCAATATAGTATTTCTTATATATATTCTGATATCAGTTTAATCCATTATTTTAAGTGGAACCAGTTATATTATTTATTCACTATATGGTCTATTCATGCATTATCTCTATATTCATAGACACAGGGTACACCTCTTAGTATGCCCAATACTAATTTATTCTTCTTCTAAATATTGCTCCCAGAAATGGTGGAAGAAATACTCATGTCACCTGATCTACATATGCATGTTACCACAGTAATATTCTGGACACAAAATGCAAAAGTCACACGTATGATTGTACCAAAGCCTAAATGGAAACTGAAGATGGATTACTAAAAACATCCATATCCAGGTTGCCTAATGCTCTCAAATGTCAATCCTATTGGTGACCACATTTTTGTTTCTTTCAAAACTGTTGGAAATGTCTAGTTTTTTCACTCACTTTATACTTTGCCTGATTTCCTAATGTCTCTATTGATATCTACTTTCCTACATATTTTTCCCAGTTCAACATTGTGACTGACCCTTCACATGTGATGACATTGACATTCACTCTCTAACCAAAACCCTATTGCTAATGAACTTTGGTCCAAATCCTATACTCTATCTTCTTCTGAAACATACTGACTATCTTCCTGATCCTATCGACTATCCCTTTTTGAGTGGATGTACTCTACTACATTCAATCATCCGAGGTACAAGGTCCTATGCCATTGTATATCGATTTTTCTGAAATATGTATGCAGAACGTAATTCAAAGCTACGTGTCCCAATCTATTGCCCAATGCACTTCTGAGCTTCAAATCTTACCTAGATTTCTGTTTCCATACTTATATTTAACCACTATATTTCTATATATTGCAGGTTCCCAATACCATTATTCATCCCGCAGAATGATTCCTAACCCAAATCGAACCTGTTATTAACCCTAACCATACACTGTTGCCTCAATCTAACATTACAAAAGAGCAGGGACAGGGCTATTCTTTCAATAAGGGATGTAGGTGATCTTCCAACTGCTGAGAACCTCAAAGTTCGATGTAGAAATTATCCCTGGAGAAGATGTAGGCAGCTATGAAGGACCTGAATGAGCAAAAGCCATCTTCCATGGCAAACAACCTGCACAGGACGAAGGGATGTGTATGCATCAGACTCTCTCTTCTTAATGTAGAGAAGATGGACCTAACCAGGCCTTCGTGGAGAGATGTTCCATGGTGTCTATTTTGATATACCATTCTAACTAGTCAAATTGTCACAGGAAGTAGGGGCACCCTCCAACTCATGGGACCATTGTAAGCAAGTGTTAGGACAAAGTTGTTGCCAAGGCAGTGGCCTCATTCAGTTCCAAAGAAAGTGACATACCTCATTTTCTTGGTGATGGAACTCTCTGAAATTGGGATGCAAGAAGCCAGGCACCAAGAGCCAGTCCCAGTCCCAGTCCCAGTGGGCTCACTTGTTTGGATTTACCAAGTACAGAGTCAGACCTTCTTGGTACCTACTGATGTGAGGATGGCCAAATGCCAGTAGAGCTCTGAAGAGGGGCCTTTCTTGAGACAGCAGGTTGTGGCTAACCACTGGCTCCTCCCAGAATATCAGAGTTGGCCAAGGAGACAAGATCTGAGACCAGACAGGCCATTTCGAGTGGAACATAGTATGGCCCACCAGTCAGAGGACACTCCAGATAGTTAAAGACC
The DNA here is from genome assembly GCF_048772815.1 of Callospermophilus lateralis. Taxonomy (NCBI): domain Eukaryota; kingdom Metazoa; phylum Chordata; class Mammalia; order Rodentia; family Sciuridae; genus Callospermophilus; species Callospermophilus lateralis. The sequence continues at coordinate 7,883 of NW_027517938.1, forward strand.
TATTTTTGGGAAGGAGGTGCCTTTTTGGTTGTGGGTGTGAGTTTGTGGTTTTGTTTCATGTTCTGAGAATAGGTAGGAAAGGTGGTTGGTTTGGTTTGGAGTCGACTTTTTTTAGTAAGTCTTTAGACAAGGCGAGTATTTCTATGTCTGTGTAGCCACTGTGTCCGTGGTTTTAGACATTAGAAACGAGAATGCATCAATGGAGGTGTCCTGTCTAGTAGAAAGATTCACAGCATTCATCCTGCACAATTGATTAATGGACTGTTGCTTGCCTTATGGATGGGAAACACCTACTAACTTCCTAAGTTGCTGTTTTCTTCCTGAATTCTGGCCACTCTCCAGAATAGTATCATGGTTTATTGTTCAAGATATGTACCACCTCCAAACTCTGTGACATGGCCATGTCCTTGATAGCTGAAGGGAATGGGAACATCTCAGAAAACTCAGATACCAGTGTGACCAGTAAAGTCTCAGTGGAGAAACCCTGCTTGGCTCCATTTGCTTATCTATGTTTCTGTTGCCTTGAATGTCAGGAAGGTCTTTGCCTCAGGCCACCCCTTTGTGAAGCCTGAAGAAATAGTTTTCAAATGGAAATGAATGGGCATCACCTGTGGCTCTTTGCTTAATTGCTCTGGAAAGGGATGTGTCTTAATCAGACACTAGGCCCTGTTTGAGGCTGTGGCTAAAATTCTCAGCTCCTGATAGATCTAAAGAAGATCCCACGTGTGCATCCAAACCCAAATGGCAAAAAATCTGTCATTGTGGATGAAGTCTCTTGCCTTCTTCTGTTTGGTTCCTGACCTCCATCAAGTGAGAATAGGGATCCTTTGGATCAAATGAGTTCTTCAAATTCCTGCAGAACTGCTTGGGTTGTCTCATGATGCCAAATCACATAAAGAATCTATACCTGACAGTCAGTAGGCCTCAAATTGGAGAAGCGGAGCAGTATTTATGGCAGGCCTATTTGATCACTCCTGGTTCATAAGAAGGGTGAACAGGCCACCCTTACTTTGGACATATCAGGGGCAAGGGTGCATTATTTGGACACTGTCTTGGGCTGCGCCACTCTTGGAAACCTGCAGCCAGAGTTAATGATGAGTGTTTATATGGTTAAAGATAAGGGCAATGTGGGAATGTTTTGGTTTTAAATGTGGTCATTTTTGTGGCGTTTGGAATAGATGACTGGGTCCACATGGGCTTGAACTCTGGTGTGATTCCCCTTAGAAACTGAGTTCTGAAACTGACCTCAGAGAAGTATTGCCATGAGTTGTGTTGGGATTGTAGGAGGCCATGCATAAGAGTCGCCCTTGAAACCTGAGATCTAGGCCCAGGAAAGCTTTCAACAGAGCACTGAGAATCTCAGCAAGGATATCACATGATTTTATTCTGAAAGACTTGGCAGCCACAGTTAAGAGTCAAAACACACAAGGACCTCACATTATAGACCTTAAAGGGCCTGGCTTCATGTGACCTTTTGGGCACACTCTGAGAAGCCTTGCCTGTGAGAGTTCCTCAGAGCTTTCATTGAAATGAGCTTCCTCACCATTTAATGGTTCTGGGATGAATGGAAACCCCAAAGTGCCTTCAACTTCATTCTTGAAAAATGGATAGATAAATATCATAAAATTTTTGAAATTCCCAATGACCAGGTGGCACTGGATAACCATTGGATGTCCCATTGCTGATCATGAGTGTACCAGACAGTGCCTTGATTTACTGGGTTTCTTGAAAATGGTGTAGAACAGAGATGCCAGTAAGTTAGAGCGTGCTGAGTAGTGGGCCTAGAGCAGTGGTGTGCAGGTGTGTGATAATACATCTGTGGTGTGGCCATGTGGATATTACATTGTCTTCCAAATTGCTTGTGACTGACTTCGTGCAGCCATCAGACCATTATATGAAATGGCATCTTGTAATATGGAGAGGTTTCAGGGCAATGTTCAGAATCAGGTTGGTATGGTCAAGGGGGCAAGCAATGTGGGATAGAAGCCAAGTTGGGGCATTCTCCTGCAGACCCTGACCCACCACATGTTACAGGACTCCCTCCAGCACTGTTTCCCAGTTGAATTCCTTGTATGTCGTGAAGCAAATACAAAACACCCAGTGCAGCAGCAAGAAACACCAGGAAAAGTGGAGGATGACCAAATGGCTTCAAAGTCCACATGGGGAGACACTTAGCCCCCAGTGACCACAGTTTAGCTACAAAGAGTGAATTCAGCACTGCAGCCTCATGTTCATTGGAAAATAAGAAACCATGTCCTCCAGGTCACATAGATGCAGACCAAACTTTGATGGTCTCACTACAAAGGAAGTTAAGCTCCTGACAACAACATATATTTCAACTACCCAAACTCAGAGGCAGTTTCTCAAGAAGTCTTTAGGCCAGCATAGCTCCATGTTTGTGGAGGGTTTACACTGTCCTTTACTTTTGGAAACTGTTCTACCACCTCCATAGTTGTGTAATGCTGAGCATTTTCCAGTCCAGATATGTATTCACATATTTTCTAACTCTTCTCCTCTAATTGTGTCATACTATGGGCGAAGATAATTTCAAGGCATTCTTCTGGATGAGAGTGGGAATATTTTTTGTAGCACATATTTTCATGCTTATTAGATTCATTTTCCTATTTTCTACTTGAAATACTGAATCCCTGACACTAACCCATAACCTACTATACTCTGACTACTAATCCTAATATGATGGAGAAAAATAACTCAAACAGAATAGAAATACAAGCATATCAGAGGAGGCATAGTGTATAGTTGGACACGGCTTTTGCGTGACAAAGTGTTGGTGTTATAAATCTAGTCAATTTGTAATTGATATAGTTCTCCATGTGTTTTTAAAGTTAACAAATATGTGAATTCCTCTCTCCCATTCTATGTAGCCTATTCAGCACTTCTATTTTTATATGCATATATAGAATCCTACCTGGTATCACACATACATTCTTGTCAGGTGTCTGACTTGGCAGATACAAATTGTGAGAAGTGATCACTCCTCCTAAACACTGTGGGATCTGAAAATTCATCCTCTGTGTGAGCTTCCTAGTTGAACAATATTATACATAATTCCATGTTCAGGAAAATGAATATTTTTCGATCTGTGGATGATATATATTTCATGATGAATTTCGATTGGCATATATACTACTACTTTTTAATGTGTGTGTGTGTGTGTGTGTGTGTGTGTGTATACACACTCCAGATGTTTTAAAATATTAAATATATGTGTCTTATTATACACTCCTTAATTTCATTCTAGTTCATGTATGAGGATTTATAGTCAACATTTCACAAGATTATTCTCGGAAATATTCAACCACCTGAAATACTATTTGTTTCCTATTACTGAAAATTAACTTCAGTGAATCATGAATACAAATCCTAATATTTCTACAATAATTGACCCAGTTTCTCATTAATGCAAGTAGATTCCTATGGGACATGATGTGTATTTTTATGTTCATTCTTATTCACCACTGGTATTTTACTATTTCTTCAGTTTATGCACATTATAAGATATATATTTCATCCACAAGTTACAAAATTATAGGCATTTGTTTCACTTTCAATCATTTTCTGCTTCGAAACACATGTATTCCTCCATGTTTCTTGACTGGTCTTCTCATGAGACTTCTTTCCAAATACATTATTTTCGATTTCCATAATCACTTTTGAAGCAAAACTCACACACCCTTCATGATAATCCATAACCCCAATATTACCATTAGATGTATACCTGGTTGGAATGAATGATTTTGTATCAATATAATATTTCTTATATATTTTCAGATATCAATTCATTCCATGATTTAAAGTGAAACCAGTTATATTATTTATTCACTGTACAGTCTATTCATGCTTTTTCTTTATATTCATAGACACAGGGTACACCTCTTTGTAAACCCAATACTAATTTATACGTCTTCAAATTATTGGTCTCAGAAATGATGGAAGAAATACTCATGTCACCTTATCTACATATACATTTTATCACAGTAATATTTGGACACAAAAAGAAAAGGTCACACTTATGTTTGTACCAAAGCCTAAATGTAAAGTGAATATGGATTACTAAAAACATCCATGTCCAAGTTGCCTAATGCTCTCAAAAATCAATCCTATTTGTGACAATATATTTGTTTCTTCCTAAGATTATATATTCAAATTCAACCCTGTTGAAAATATCTAATCCTTTCTCTCACTTTATACTTTTCCTGATTTCATAATGTCTCTATTGATTGCTTTCCTACATATTTTCCCCAGTTCATCATTGTGACTGACTCTTCACATGTGCTGACATTTCCATTCACACTCTAATCGAAACCCTATTGCTAAGAAACTTTTGTTCCAAATCCTATAATCACTCTTCCTCCTAAACCTACTGACTATCTTCCTAATCCTACCTATTAACGCTTTCTGACTGGATGTTCTCTTCTACATTCAATAATCCAAGGTACAGGGTCTTATGCCATTGTATATCGATCTCTCTGAGACATCTCTGCAGAACATAATTCAATGCTAAGTATCACAATCCCTTGATCGCAATGCTAAGTATCACAATCCCTTGAAGCCCAATCCCCTTCTGGGCTTCAAATTTTACTTAGATTTCTGTTTTCCTACATACATTTCACCTCATTATTCTTGTACAATTATTCATCCAGCAGAATAATTTCTAACCCAAATCGAACATGTTATTAACCCTAACCATACACTGTTCCCTCAATCTAACTTTACAGAGGAGCAGGGACAAAGTTGGTCTTACAATATAGGAATGTAGGGGATCTTCCACCTGCTGAGAACCACAAAATTCCATGCAGAAATGATCACTGGAGAAGATGTAGGCAGCTATGAAGGACCTGAGAGAGCAAAAGTCATCTTCCCTGGCAAACAACATGGTCAGAATGAAGGGTTGTTTCTGAATCAGCCTTTCTCTTTTTAATGTAGAGAAGATGGACCAAACCAGGCCTGTGTGGAGAGCTGCTCCCGGGTGCCTATGGTTGATATAGCATTCTAACTTGTGAAAGTGTCACAGGAAGTAGGGGCAGCCTCTTTCTCATGGTAGCCTTGGAAGCAACTGTTAGGACAAAGAGGTTGCCAAGGCAGTGATCTGATTCAGTTCCTGAAGGAAGTGACCTCACATCACTTCTTTGGTGTTGGAACTCTCTGAACTTGTGATCCAGGAAGACAGGAACCCATAGCCAGTCCAGTCCCAGTCCCAGTGGTCTCCTTGTTTGGATTTACCAAGGACACAGACATTCATTTTTGGTACCTACTGATGTGAGGATGTCCAAAACGCAGGAAAGCTCTGAATAGGGTTTTTCCTGAGAAAGCAGGTAGTGGCACACTGCTGGCTCCTGACAAATTCACAGAGTTGCACAAGGAAAGCAGGTCTGAGACAGGAAGGCCATTTATTTGGAACATACTATGGCCCACGAGTCAGTGGAAACTCCAGATAGTCACAGACCTACTTGGGGGAAGGAGGTGTCTTTGTGGGTGTGGGTGGGGATTTGTGAATTTGTCTCATGTTCTGAGAATAGGTAGGAATGGCGGTCTGTTTGTTTTGGCGGGACCTGTTTGTAGTAAGTCGTTTGACAAGGCATGTGTTTGGATATCAGTGTATCCCACTGTGCCCCTGGTTGTAGACATTAGAAAAGAAAATGCATCAATGGATGAGTCCTGTCTAGTTGAAATCTTCTCAGCATTCATCCTGCCCGATTTATGAATGGACTGTGGCTTGTCTTATAGATGGGCAACACCTACTATTTCCTAAGTTCCTGTTTTCTTCCTGAATTGTGGGCACTCTCCAGAATAGACTGATGGTTTTGTGTCCAAAATATGTACCACCTCCAAGCTCTGTGACATGGCCATGTACTACATAGCTGAAGGGAATGGTGAGCATCTCAGAAAACTCAGATATCAGTGTGACCAGGAAAGTCTCAGTGGAGAAACCCTGCTTTGGGAATTTTGCTTACCTATTGTTCTGTTGCACTGAATGTCAGGAACATCTTTGCCTCAGGCCACCCCTTTGTGAAGCATGAAGAAAACAGTTTTCAAATGGAAATAAATGGGCATCACCTGTGGCTCTTTGCTTAATTGCTTTGGAATGGGATGTGTCTGATTCAGGCTCTTGGCCCCCTGTGAGGCTGTGGCCTAGATTCTCAGAACCTGAGGGATCTAAAGAAAGATCTCTTGTGTATCCACAACCAAAATGGCCAAAAGAGCAGTCATTGTGGATGAAGTCTCTCGAATTCTTCTAAGGATCCTGACCTCCATCAAGTGAGAATCAAGATCTTTTTGGTCAAATGAGTTTTTCAAAGCCCTGAAGAGGCTAGCCCAGAGGTGCTTGGTTTTTCTCATGACTCCATTTAACATTAAGAATCTAAACCGAAGAGTCAGTAGGCCTAAAATTGGAAAATCGAAGCAGTATTAACAGCAAGCCTTTTTGATCACTCATGGTTCACCGGAAGGGTGTCCAGGCCACCATGACTTTAGGCAAATGAGGGGCAAGGGAGCTTATTTTGGATACTGTCTTAGGCTGCGCAACTCATGAAAACCACCAGCCAGTGGTTATGATGTGTGTCTATATGGAAGAAGATGAGGGCCATGTGGGAGTGTTTTGGTTTTAATTGTGGTCATTTGTGTGGCGTTTGGAAGAGATGACTGGGTCCACCTGGGATTGAACTCAGGTGTGATTTACCTTAGAGACTGAGTTCTGGAACTGACCTAAGAGAAGTATTGCCATGAATTGTGTTGGGATTTTAGCAGGCCATGCATGAGAGTCACCCTTGGAAACTGAGATCTAAGCCCAGGGTTCCTTTCCACAGAGCACTGAGAATCTCAGCAAGGATATCACATGATTTTATTTTGAAAGACTTGACAGCCATAGTTGAGAGTCAAAACACACATGGACCTCACATTGTAGACCTCAATGGGCCTGGCTTCATGTGACCTTGGGCCACTCTTTGGGAAGCCTTTCCTGTGAGAGTTCTCCAGAGCTTTCATCGAAATGAGCTTACTCAATATTTAATGGCTCCTGAATGAATTTAAACCCACAGTGCCTCCAACTTCATCCTTCAAAAATGGCTAGATAACTACCACCAAATTTTGAAATTCCCATGACCAGGTGGCACTGGAGAACCTTTGGATGTCCTGTTGCTGATCATGAGTGTACCAGAAAATGCCTTCATTGACTGTGTTTCATGAAAATGGTGTAGAACAGAGATGCCAGTAAGTTGGAGCCTGCTGAGTAGTGGGCCTAGAGCAGTTGTGTGCAGGTATGTGACAATACATCTGTGGTGGGGTCATGTGGATCTTACATTGGCTTTCAAATGGCTTGTGACTGACATGGTGCAGCTAGCAGAACTTTGTATGTAAAGGCATCATGTTACATGGAGAGTTTTCAGGGCAATATTCAGAATCAAGTTCCTATGGTAAAGGGGGCAAGCAATGGGGGATAGAAGCCTGGTTGGTGCATTCTCCTGCAGACCTTGACACACCATACGTTACAGGACTCCCTCCAGCATTGTGTCCCAGTTTAACTCTTTGTATGTCATGAACCAAATACAAAACACCCACTGCAGCAGCAAGAAACACCACGAAAAGTGGAGCATGACCAAATGATTTCAAATTCCAGACGGGGAGACACTTATCCCCTAGTGGCCACAGTTTAGCTACAAAGAGTGAATTCAGCACTGCTGCCTCATGTTCATTGGACAATAAGAATTCATGTCCTCCAGGTCACAAAAATGCAGACCCAAGTTTGATGGTCTCACTACAAAGGAAGCTAAAGGTTCTGACAACAACATATATTTCAAGTACCCAACCTCATTGTCAGTATCTCCAGAAGTGTTTAGGCCAGCAGAGTTCCATGTTTGTGGAGTTTTACCCTGTCCCTAAGGTTTGGAAACGTCTTTTCCACCTCAAAGGTTGTGAACTACTGAGCATTTTCCATTCTACGTATGTATTCACAGATTTTCTAACTCTTCTCCTCTAATTGTTTCTTACATGGGGCGTGGTTATTTCAGGCCATTGTTCTGAATGAGAGTGGGAATTTTTTGTGTGTAGCACATATTTGCATACACATTGGATTCATTTTCCAATTTTCCATTCGAAATACTGAATCCCTGACACGAACCCATACCCTACTAGACTCTGACTACTAATTCTAATATGATGCAGAAAAGTAACACAAACAGAATTGAAATACAAGCAGTTCAGACGAGGCATGGTGTATAGTTGATCTTGCCTTTTTCATGATAAATGTTAGGTGTTATAAATCCAGTCTATTTTTAATTGAAATAGATCTCCATGTGTTTTTAAAGTTAACAAATATGTGAATTCCTGTCTCCCTTTGTCTGTAGCCTATTCAGCAATGTATTTTTATATGCACATATCAAATTCTACCTGGTGTCACACCTACATTCTTGTGAGGTGACTGACTTGGGAGATACAATTTGTGAGAAGACATCACTCCTCCTAAACGCTGTTGGAACTGAAAATTCAAATAATGGGTGAGCTTCCTAGTAGAACAACATTATACATAAATCCCTGTTAAGAAAATTGAATATTTTTGGATCTGTGATTGATGTATATTTCATGGTGAATTTCGATTTGCATATATGTTGCTACATTTTAATATCTGTGTGTGTGTGTGTGTATACACACACACACCCACACACTCTCCAGATTTTTCAAAATATGAAATATATGTATCTTATTTACACTCCCTAAATTCATTTATGTTCAAGTATGTGGATTTAAAATCAACTTTTCACAAGATTTTTCGCAGAAATATTTATCCACCTGAAATACATATTTGTTTCCTAGTACTGAAAACTAACTTCAGTGAATGGTACATACAAATCCTGTTGATAGCCACAGCCAAGGTTCTCCAGTAAGGACCATATGTAGTTTTGAACAACCAAAGGCAGGCATGGTCCCTAAGCCACATGCTTGTTGTTTAAACAGAGAGGGGGAGATGTTGAGAGCCACAGCCAAAGGGGCCCCAGGAAACCTCCAACTGCCAGCAAACTTCCAGCTGCCGGCTGATGATTGGCTCACAGCGGCCCCAGCAACATCTAGCTCATTGGCTCCTCTGTGGTGATGCTCACAGCAGATGCTCATTGAGCTGTTTCCCCGCCCATTCAGACTGCCAGTGGATGATTGGCTCACAGAGGCCCCAGCAACATCTAGCTGATTGGCTCCTCTGTGGTGATGCTCAATGGGATGTTTCCTTGCCCTTTCAGACAACGGAGCTGCTCATTGGTGGACTTTTTTGGCTCCGCCCATGTGACCCAGCCAATCGGCCTCAAAAGGAGGAGGCTTGTGGTTGAGGGAGAGGCTTGTGGGAAGACTGTGGTGGCAGTTGGGCTCTGAGGGTTTTTCCTGAGAAGCTGTTTTGTTTGGTTTGTGTGGTTCTAAAAATAAAGTTCGTTTCTTTTGACAGTTGGCTCCTGAATTGCGCCCAGCCAGACTGATGATAATCATGTAAAATGTTGATTTTAAATCCACATACATGAACTTGAATGAATTTAGGGAGTGTATAATAAGACACATTTATTTCATATTTTGGAAAATCTGGAAAATCTCGTGAATATATATATATATATATATATATATATATACATATATATAAATATATATATATATATACATATATATACATATATATACATATACACACACACACAACAATAAAATGTAGCAATATATATGCCAATCAAAATTTATCATGAAATATATATCATCCACATATCTAAAAATATTCATTTTACTGAACATGGATTTATGTATGATGTTGTTCACTAGGAAGCTCACCCATAGGTTGAATTTTCAGTTCCATCAGTATTTAGGGGAAGTTATCTATTCTCATAATTTGTATATTCCAAAGTCAGTGAGCTCACAAGAATGTACGTGTGTTACCAGGTAGGAGTCTATATATGCATAAAAATATACATGTTCTAAAGAGGCTACAGAGAAAAGGAGACAGGAATTTACATATGTGTTAACTTTGAAAACTCATGGAGAAATTTTACAATGAAAAGTTGACTAGATTCATAACACATATCCTTGATAAAGGAGAAGGAAAATCCAGGTATACACCATGCCTCCTACAAAAGGCCTGTATTTCTATTCTGTTAGGTTTCTTTTTCTCCATCATTTTAGGATAAGTAGTCAGAGTCTAGTAGGGTATGGGTTAGTGTCGGGAATTCAGTATTTCAAATGGAAAATAGGATAATGTATCCAATGTGTATGCAAATATGTGCTACGCAATAATCTTCCCACTCTCACCTAGAACAATGCCTTGACATTACCTTTGCCCCAAGTGAGACACAATTAGAGGAGAAGAGTAAGAAAATCTGTGAATACATATCTGGAATGGAAAATTCTCAGGAGTTCTCAACCTGGGAGCAGGTAGAGGAGTTTCCAGAAGTAAGGAACTGGGTAAACACTCTACAACCATGGAGGTCTGCTGGAAAAAAGACTTCTGGAGAAACTGCCTCTGAGGTGTGGCACTTGAAATATATGTTGTTGTCAGTAGCTTTGTCTTCATTTGTAGTGAAACCATCAAAGCTGGGTCTGAATCTATGTGACCTGGAGAACATGGTTTCTTATTTTCCAATGAACCTGAGGCAGCAGTGCTGATTTTTCTCTTTGTAGGTAAACAGAGGCCACTGGGCCAAAGTGTCTAACTGTGTGGACGATGAAGCCATTTAGTCATCCTTCAATTTTCATGGTGTTTCTTGGTGCTGAACTGGGAGTTTGGTATTTGCTTCAAGAAATACAAGGAGTTCAACTGGGACATAGTGTTGGAGGGAGTTCTGTGACATGTGGTGGGTCAGAGTCTCCAGGAGAACGCACCAATCCGGCTTCTATCCCACATAGCTTGCCCCCTTGACCATAGCAACCTGATTCTGAACATTGCCTGAAACCTCTCCATATAACAAGATGCCTTTGCATATAAGGGTCTGCTGGGTGCACCATGTCAGCTAAAAGCCATTTGGAAATCAATGGCAGATCCACATGGCACCACCATAAATATTTTATCACACACCTGCACACCACAGTTCTGGGCCAAATACTCCGCAGTCTCCATCTAACCGGCATGTCTGTTCTACACCACTTTCATTATACCAAATCAATCAAGGCACTGTCTGGTACACTAATGATGAGCAACAGAACATCAAAGGTTCTCCAGTGCCACCTCATCATGCGAATTTCAAAAATTTCATGGTATTTATCTAGCCATTTTACAAGGATGAAGTTGGAGGCATTATTTGTTTCAATTCTTTCAGGAATTATTCAATGTTGAGGAAGCTCATTTCAAGGAATGTTCTGGAGAACTCTCACAGGCAAGGCTTTCCAAAGAGTGGCCAAATAGTCACATGAAGCCAGGCCAATTGAGGTCTACAATGTGAGGTCCATGTGTGTTTTGACTCTCAACTATGTCTGGCAAGTATTTCAAAATAATATCATATGATATTCTGTCTGAGATTCCCAGTGCTCTGTGGAAAGCCACCCCGGGCCTAGATCTCAGTTTCAACGGGCGACTCTCATGGGTGGCCGCCTAAAATCCCAACACAAATCATGGCAATACTTCTCTGAGGTAAGTTCCAGAACTCAGTCTCTAAGGGGAATCACACCAGAGTTCAAGCCCTGGTGGACCCAGTCATCTCTTCCGACTGCCACATAAATGACCACAAGGAAAACCAAAAAACTCCCAAATGGCCCTCATCTTCTTCCATATAGACGCTCATCATAACCTCTGGCTTGACGTTTCCTTGAGGGGCACAGCCCAAGACAGTGTCCAAAATAATCTCCCTTTCCTCTCATTTGCCTAAAGTCAAGGTGGCCTGGAGACCCATTCTGTGAATCAGGAGTGATCAAATAACCCTGACTTTAGTACTGCTCTGCTTCTCTAATTTGAGGCCTACTGTCTGTGGAGTATAGATTCTTGATGTGAATTGGAGTAATGAAAAAACCCAATAACCCATTGGCTACCCTCTGCAGGGTTTTGAAGAACTCATTTGACCCAATAAATCCCTATTCTCATTTTATGGAGGTCAGGAACCTTACAGAGGAAGGTGAGAGACTTCATCCTCAATGAATGCTTTTTGGGCCATTTTGGTTTTTGATGTGCCTTCTGGAATGTTACATATTTTTTTTTTTTTTGGTTTTAGTGCCTTCTGGAATGTTACATAATTTTTTTCTTTAGACATTATTGCCAGAGTTCCTATCTTCATCCCAGTGCACGTGAAATCAAAGATAATTCCAATCTACAGCTTCTGCAATAGCCATCCCTGTACTGCTTGCAGAACTTGCCTGGACACATGTGAACTCACCTAAATGCATTGTGAACTATCTGTTGGTGCAGCGACTTGTCGTAGTGTTGGGGTATATTTGCTGATGATGTCATCGGTGGTACAATTTTTCCAAAAGGAGCCGTCAATTGGCTTGGTGTATCTTCCTCCCTTCTGCGTGTCATGATCGTCCAGCTAAAATTTGGGGGGGCCAACAGAGGTGAGGCAAAGAACCTCACCCACCCCCGCTGGTACAAAGACCTCTCCACAGGTGTGGCTCTATACTGGACGGGTAGTCAGTGACGGGTAAGATCCAATTGCAATGGTACCAACTTAACGGGTAAAGACCATATGTACTATTGGACAACCTAAGGCAGGCACGGTCCCTAAGCCACATGCGTGTTGTTTAAACAGAGAGGGGAAGATGTTGAGAGCCACAGCCGAAGGGGCCCCAGCAAAATTCCTGCTGCCAGCAAACTTCCAGCTGCCGGCTGATGATTGGCTCACAGCAGCCCCAGCAACAACTAGCTGATTGGCTCCTCTGCGGTGATGCTCAATGGGCTGTTTCCCTGCCCTTTCAGACCACAAAACTGCTCATTGGGGGACTTTTTTTGACTTTGCCCACATGACCCAGCCAATCGGCCTCAAGAGCAGGAGGATTGTGGGAGGCGGAGAGAGGCTCATGTGGGAGGGAGAGGTTTTGGGAAGCCAGTGGTGGCAGTTGGGGCTCTGAAGGTTTTTCCTGAGAGGCCGTTTTGTTTGGCGTGTGTGGTTCTAAAAATAAAGTTCGTTTCTTTTGGCAAGTGGCTCCTGATTGTGCCCAGCAAGACTGCGGCATTATCCTAATATTTCTACAATAACTGACCCAGTTTAACATCAATGCAAGTAGATTCCTGTGGGAGAGGACATGATGTGTATTTTGACGTTCATTTTTATGTAACAGTGGTACATTACTATTTCTTCAGTTTATGCACATCATAGGATATATATTTGATCCACAAGTTCACAAATATATAGGCATTTGTTTCACTTTCAATCACTTTCTGCTTCAAAACACATGTATTCCTTCAGGTTTCTTGACTGGTCTTTTCATGAGACTTCTTTCCAAACACATTATTTCTGATTTCCATAATCACTTTTGAAGCAAAACTCACACATTCTTCATGAAAAACCATAATGCTGATATAACCATTAGATATATTACTGGTTGGAATGAAGGATTGTATATCAATGTAAGATTTTCTGTATATTTTCAGATATCAATTCAATCCATTATTTAAAGTTAGAACCAGTTATAATATTTATTTACAGTATGGTCTATTCATGCATTATTTCTATAATTATAGACACAGTGTACACCATTTTTACCTCCAAAAATAATTTATACGTCTTCAAAATATTGCTCCCAGAAATGGTGGAAGAAATACTCATGTCACCTGATCTACATATACATTTTACCACAGTAGTATTCTGCACACAGAAAGAAGAGGTCAAACTTATGTTTGTACCAAAGCCTAAATGAAAAGTGAGCATGGATTACGGAAAACATCCATGTCCATGTTGCCTAATGCTCTCAAAAGTTCATCCTATTGGTGACTACATGTTTGTTTCTTCCTAAGATTATATATTCAAACTCAAGCCTGTTGAAAATGTATAATTCTATCACTCACTTTATACTTTGCCTGATATCCTAATGTCAATTGATATCTGCATTCCTACTTTTTTCCCCAGTTCATCCTTTTGACAGACTCTCCACATGTGCTGACAATTACATTCACTCTATCCGAAACCCTACAGCTAAAGATCTTTTTATCCAAATCCTATACTCACTCTTCTTTCAAAACCTACCAACTATCTTACTAATCCTACAAATTATCCCTTTTTGACTGGATGTTCTCTTCAACATTCAATAAACCAAGGTACAAGTAATTATGCCATTGTATATCGATTTATCTGAGACATCTGTGCAGAATATAATTCAAAGCTAAGAATCCCAGCTAAGGGTCCAATGCAATTCTGGGCTTCAAATATTACCTAGATGTCTGTTTTCATACTTATAATTCACTTATATTCTTATAAATATCGCACGTTCCCAATACTATAATTCATCCTGCAGAATGATTCCTAACCCAAATGGAACATGTTATTAACCCTGACCATACACTGTTCTCTCAATCTAACTTTACTGAAGAGCAGGGACAGAGTTGGTCTTTCAATACAGAAATTAGGGGATCTTCCACTTGCTGAGAACCTCCAAGGTCATTAAAGAAATGATCCCAGGATTAAATGTAGGCAGCTATGAATGACGTCAGAGAGCAAAAGTCATCTTCCATGACAAACAACCTGGTTAGCATGAAGGGATGTGTCTGAATCAACATTTCTTTTCTTAATGTATAGAAGATGGACCAAACCACGCCTATCTGGAGAGCTTTTTTTGGGTGCCTATGGTTGATATACCATGCAAAATTGTGAAAGTTTCACTGGAAGTAGGGGCAGCCTCCAACTCATTGGACTCTTGGAAGCAACTGTTAGGACAAATTGGTTGCCAAGGCAGTAACCTGATTCAGTTCCTGAAGGAAGTGACCTACGTCACTTTCTTGGTGAAGGAATTCTCTGAACTTGGGATCCATGAAGACAGGCACCCAGAGCCAGTCCCAGTCCCAGTCCCAGTGGGCTCACTTGTTCGGTTTTACCAAGGACAGGGTCAGTCTTTCTTGGTACCTACCTATGTGAGGATAGCCAAAGGCCAGGAGAGCTCTGAAGAGGGACCTTTTCTGAGAAAGCAGGTAGTGGCTCACCGCTGGCTCCTGACAACTTCACAGAGTTGGCCAAGGAGACCAGATCTGAGTCAGGACAGGACATTTCGGGAGAACATTGTATGGCCCACCAGTCAGAGGACACTCTGGATACTCACAGACCTACTTGGGGGAAGGAGGTGCCTTTGTGGGAGTGGTTGTGGTTTTGTGGTTTTGTCACATGTTCTGAGAATAAGTAGAAAATGCGGTTTGTTTGGTTTGGATTGCACTGTTTCTAGTAAGTCGTTTGACATGTGAGTGTTTCTATGTCTGTGTATCCCACTGTGTCTGTGGTTGTAGACATTAGAAAAGAGAATGAATTAATGGATGTGTCCTGTCTAGTAGAAAGCTTCCTGGCATTCATCCTGCCCAATTAATGAATGGACCGCGGCTTGCCTTCTGGATGGGCAAAACCTACTATCTTTCTAAGATCCTGTTTTCTTCCTGAATTCTGGCCACTCTCCAGAATAGGCTCATGGTTTTGTGTCCAAGATATATACAACCTCCAAGCTCTGTGACATGACCATGTACTTGATAGCTAAAGTGAATGGGGAGCATCTCAGAAAACTCAGATATCAGTGTGACCAGGAAAGTCTCAGTGGAGAAACCCTGCTTTGGGTCTTTTGCTTACCTGTTTTTCTGTTGCCCTAAATGTCAGGAAGGTCTTTGCCTCTGGCCACCCCTTTGTGAAGCCTGAAGAAAACAGTTTTCAAATGAAAATGAATGGGCATCACCTGTTGCTCTTTGCTTAATTGCTTTGTAAAAGGATGTGTCTGAATCAGCCTCTTGGTTCTGTGTGAGGTTGTGGCTTAGATTCTCAGCACCTGATGCATCTAAAGATAGATTCCATGTGTGCACTCAAAACAGAAATGGCAAATGAGTCTCTTGCCTTCCTCTATTAGATTCCTGACCTTCATCAAGTAAGAATCAGGATCCTTTAGTTCAAATGAGTTCTTTGAACCCCTGCAGAAGTGCTTGGGTTTGCTGATGACTCCAAATCACATAAAGAATCTATACCTGACAGTCAGTAGGCCTCAAATTGGAAAAGCAGAACAGTATTAACTACATCCCTATTTGATCAGTTCTGATTCACAGGAAGGGTGTGTAGGCCACCCTGACTTTAGGCAAATGAGGGGCAAGGGAGCTTATTTTGGACGGTGTCTTGGTCTGCGCCCCTCATGGAAACCTCCAGCGAGAGGTTATGATGAGTGTCTATATGGAAAAACATGAGGGCCATGTGGGAGTGTTTTGGTTTCAATTGTGGTCATTTGTGTGGCAGTTGGAAAAGATGACTGTGTCCACCTGGGTTTCAACTCTTGTGGGATTCCCCTTGGAGACTGAGTTCTGGAACTGACCTTAGAGAAGTATTGCCATGAATTGTGTTGGGATTTTCGGAGGCCACACATGAGAGTCACCCTTGGAAACTGACATCTAGGCCCAGGGTGGCTTTCCACAGAGCACTGGGAATCTCAGCGAGGATATCACTTGATTATATTCTGAAAAACTTGGAAGCAATAGTTGAGAGTCAAAACACACATGGACCTCACATTGTAGACCTCAATGTGGCTGGTTTATGTGACATTGGGCCACTCTTTCGGAGGACTTGCCTGTGAGAGTTCTCTAGAGCTTCCATTGAAATGAGCTTCCTCAACATTTAATGGTTCCTGAATGAATTGAAACCCACAGTACCTCCAACTTCATCCTTGAAAAATGGCTAGAAAATACCATGAAATTTTTGAAATTTCCATGACCAGCTGGCACTGGAAATCCATTTGATGTCCTGGTGCTTATCATGAGTATACAAGACAGTGTCTGGTTTGACTGAGTTTCATGATAATGGTGTAGAAAAGAGATGCCAGTAAGTTGGAGCCTGCTGAGTAGTGGGCCAAGAGCAGTAGAGTGTAGGTGTGTGAAAAAACATCTGTGGTGCGGCCACGTGGATCTGCCATTGGCTTAGAAATGGTTTGTGACTGACATGTGCAGCTAGCAGACCTTTGGATGTAAAGGCATCTTGTTGAATGGAGAGGTTTCAGGGCAATGTTCAGAATCATATTGCTATGGTCAAGGGGGCAACTATGTGTGATAGAAGCCTGCTTGGTACATTCTCCTGCCGATCCTGACCACAACATGTGACAGAACTCCCTGCAGCACTGTATCGCAGTTAAACTCCTTTATTTCGTAAAGTAAATACCAAACTTTCAGTGCAGCATCAAATAACATGACGAAATGTGAAGGATGATCAAATGGCTTCACAGTCCACACGGGGAGACACATAGACCCCAGTAGCCCCAGTTTGCCTACAAAGAGAGAATTCAGCACTGCTGCCTCGTGTTTATAGGAAAATAAAAAACCATGTTCTTCAGGTCACATAGATGCAGACTCAGCTTTGATGGTCTCACTACAAAGGAAGCTAAAGCTCCTTACAACAACATATATTTCAAGTGCCCAACCTCAGAGGCATTTTCTCAAGAAGTCTTAAGGCCGACACAGCTCCATGTTTGTGGTATTTACCCTGTCCCTTACTTTTGGAAACTCCTCTACCACCTTCAAGGTTGTGAACTCCTGAGCATTTTCCATTCCAGATATTTATTATGAACTCAAACAACAACAAGTGCTGGTGAGGATGTGGAGAAAAGGGTAAACTTGTACATTGCTGGTGGGACTGCAAATTGGTGCAGCCAAATTGGAAAGCAGTATGGAGATTTCTTGTAGAACTGGGAATGGAACCACCATTTGACCCAGGTATTCCCCTTCTCAGTCTATTCCCTAAAGACCTAAAAAAAAATGCTACAGGGACACTGATACATTGATGTTCATAGCAGCACAATTTACAATAGCAAGACTGTGGAACCAACCTAGATGCACTTCCATAGATGAATGGATAAAAAATGTGGCATTTATACACAATGGAATATTACTCTGCATTAAAAAATGACAAAATGATATAACTTGCAGAGAAATGGATGGCATTAGAGCAGATTATGCTAAGTGAAGCTAGCCAATCCGTAAAACCAAATGCCAAATGTCTTTATTGATATAAAGAGAGTAACTAAGAACAGAGTAGGGACGAATAGAATTAGAAGAAAATTAACATTAAACAGGGATGAGAGGAGGAAGGGAAAGGGAGAGAGAAGGGAAATTGCATGGAAATAAAAGGAGACCCTCAGGGTTATATAAATTACATACAAGAGGAGGTGAGGGAAAGGAAAAAATTATACAAGGGGGAGAAATGAATTACAGTAAAGAGGTAGAGAGAGAAGAGGGGAGGGGAGGTAAGGGGAGGGGGATAGTAGAGGTTAGGAAAGGCAGCAGAATACGACAGACACTAGTATGGCAATATGTAAATCAATGGATGTGTAACTGATGTGATTCTGCAATCTGTTTACGGGGTAAAAATGGGAGTTCATTACCTACTTGAAACACAGTGTGGAATATGATATATCAAGAACTATGTAATGTTTTGAACAAGCATAAATAAAAATTAAAAAAAAAAAGAAAACTAACTTTGGTGAATGGTGCAAAGAAATCCTAATATTTCTACAGTAACTGACACAGTTTAACATCAATGCCAGTAGATTCCTGTGGGACATGATGTGTATTTTGATGTTCATTTTTATTCAACACTGGTACATTACTATTTCTTCAGTTTATTCACATCATATTATAATATTTCATCCACAAGTAAGCAAATTTATCGTCATTTTTTTCAATTTCAATCACTTCCTTCTTCAGAACTCATGAATTCCTCGGTGTTCCTTGACTGGCCTTTTCATGAGACTTCTTTCCAAACACATTATTTTCGATTTCCATAATCACTTTTGAAGCAAAACTCACACAAACTTCATGATAAACCATAACCTAATATTAACATTAGGTGTATAACTGGTTGTCATGAATGATTGCATATCAATATAAGATTTCTTATATATTTTCAGATATCAATTCAATCCATTACTTAAAGTGGAACAAGTTATATTATTTATTGAAATTAAGGTCTATTCATGCATTATCTGTATATTCATAGAAACAGGGTACACCTCTTTTTACCCCCAATGCTAATTTATACGTCTTCAAAATACTGCTCCTAGAAATGGTGGAAGAAATAATCATGTCATCTGATCTACATACACATTTTATCACAGTAATATTCTGGAAACAAAATGCAAAGGTCCCACTTAGGATTGTACCAAAGTCTAAATGGAAAGTGAACATGGATTACTAACAACATCCATGTCCATGTTGCCTAATGCTCTCAAATGTCAATCCAATTGGTGACCTACATATTTGTTTCTTCCTAAGATTAGATATTCAATCTCAACCCTGTTGAAAATGTCTTATCCTATCACTCACTTTATACTTTGCCTGATTTCCTAATGTCTCTATTGATATCTGCTTTTCTACAAATTTTCCCCATTTCATCATTGTGTCTGATTTCTTCATATGTGCTGACATTTATATTCACTCACTGCCCGAAAAAAAATTGCTAAAGAACTTTTGTTACATATCCTATACTAACTCTACTTGCTAAACATAACGACTATCTTCTTAATCCTACCGACAATCCCTTTTGACTGGATGTTCTCTTCAGCATTCAATCATCCAAGGTTCAAGTTTCTCTGCCATTGTATATCCATTTATTTGAGACATATGTGCACAATTCAAAGCTAAATATCCCAATCAACTGCCCAAAGCCCTTCTGGGATTCAAATCTTACTTTAATTTCTGTTTTCATACATATATTTAACCTCGATATTCTTATAAATATCACAGGTTCCCAATACCATTATTCATCCAGCAGAATGATTCCTAACCCAAATCGAACATGAAATTAACCCTAACCATACACTGTTCACTCAATCTAACTTTACAGAAGAGCAGAGACAGATTGTTCTTACAATACAGGAATGTAGGGGATGCTCCACCTGTTAAGAACCTCAAAGGTCCATGCAGAAATGATCCCTGGAGAAGATGTAGGCAGAAATGAAGGACCTGAGAGACAAAAAGTCATTTTCCATGGCAAACAACCTGGTCAGGATGAAGGGTTGTGTCTGAATCAGCCTCTCTCTTCTTAATGTAGAGAAGATGGACCAAACCAGGCTTGTGTGGAGAGCTGTTCCCGGGTGCCTAAGGTTGATATACCATTCTAAGTTGTGAAAGTGTCAAAGGAAGTAGGGGCAGCCTCCATCTCATGGGACCCTTGGAAGCAACTGTTAGACAAAGTGGTTGCCAAGGCAGTGACCTCATTCAGTTCTTGAAGGAAGTGACCTACCTCACTTCCTTGTTGATGGAACTTTCTGAACTTGGGACCAAGGAAACCAAGCACCAGAGCCAGTCCCAGTCCCAGTCCAAGTGGTCTCATTTGTTTGGAATCACCAAGGACAGAGTCAGTCTTCTTGGTACTGACTGATGTGAGGATGGCCAAATGCCAGGAAAGATCTGAACACGGGCCTTTCCTGACTAAGTATGTAGTGGCTCACCCCTGGCTCCTGACTGCTTCACAGAGTTGGACAAGGAGACCAGATCTGAGACAGGACAGACCATTAACGGGGAACATAGTATGGCAAACCTGTCAGAGGACACTCCGGATAATCACAGCCCTACTTTGGGGAAGGAGGTGTCTTTTTGAGTGTGGGTGTGTGGTTTTGTCTCTGTTCTGAGAATAGGTAGAAAAGGAGGTTTCTTTGGTTTGGAGTGAACTGTTTCTAGTAAGTCGTTTTACATGGTGAGTGTTTCTATTTCTGTGTATCCCACTGTGTCCGTGGTTGTATACATTATAAAAGAGAATGCATCAATGCATGTGTCCTCTTTAGTAGAAAGCTTTCCAGTATTCATCCTGCCCATTTAATGAATGGAGCGTGGTTTCCATATCGATAGGAAACACCTACTACCTTTTTAAGTCCCTGTTTTCTTTCTGAATTCTGACAACTCTTAAGAATAGGCTCTTGGGTTTGTGTCCAAGATATGTACCACCTCCAATCTCTGTCACATGGCCATGTACTGGATATCTGAAGGGAATGGCCAACATCTCAGAAAACTCAGATATCAGTGTGACCAGAAAAGTCTCAGTGGAGAAACCCTGCTTTGGCTCTTTTGCTAACCTATTGTTCTGTTGCCCTGAATCTCAGGATGTCTTTGCCTCTGGCCACCCCTTTGGGAAGCCTAAGGAAAACATTTTTTCAAAAGGAAATGAAGGGCATCACCTGTGGCTCTTTGCTTAATTGCTTTGAAAAAAGATGTGTCTGAATCAGCCTCTTGGCCCTGTGTGAGGCTGTGGCTTAGATTCTCAGCACCTGATGGATCAAAAGAAAGGTCCCATGTGTGCATCCAAAACCAAAATGGCAAATAGTCACTCATTGTGAATGAATTCTTTTACCTTCCTCTGTTAGGATCCTGAATTCCATCAAGGGAGAATAGGAATCCTTTGGGCCAAATGAGTTCTTCAAATCTCTGCAGAGGGGCTTGTGTTTTCTCATGACTCAAATTCACATAAAGAATCTAAACCACAGAGTCAGAAGGCCTCAACTTGAAAAAGCTGAGCAGTATTAATGTCAGGCCTATTTGATCACTCCTGGTTTACAGGAAGTGTGTCCAGGCCACCTTGATGTTAGACAAATGAGGGGAACAGGACCTTAATTTGGACACTGACTTGGGCTGTGGACCTCATTGAAAACTCCAGCCAGACGTTATAAGGAGTGTCTATATGGAAGAAGATGAGGACCATGTGGGAGTGTTTTGGTTTTAATTGTGGTCATTTGTGTGGCGGTTGGAAGAGATGACTGTTCCACTGGGCTTGAACTCTGGTGTGATTCCCCTTAGAGACTGAGTTCTTTAACTGACCTCAGAGAAGTATTGCCATGAATTGTGTTGGGATTTTAGGAGGCCACACATGAGAGTCGCCCTTGGAACCTGAGATCTAGGCCCAGGTTGGATTTCCACAGAACACTGGGAATTTCAGCCCGGATATTACATACAATTTTTCTTAAAGACTTGGCAGCCATATTTGAGTTTAAAACACACATGGACCTCACATTGTAGATCTCAATGGGCCTGGCTTCATGTGACATTTTGGCCACCCTTAGGGAAACCATGCCTGTGAGAGTGCTCCAGTGCTTTCATTGAAATTAGCTTTTTAACCATTTAATGGTTCCTGAATTAATTGAAGCCCTCAGAGCCGCAAACTTCATCCGTGAAAAATGGCTAGAAAATTACCATGAAATTTTTGATATTTTCATGTTCAGCTGGCACTGAAAAAACTTTGGATGTCCTGTTTCTGATCCTGAGTATACCAGACACTGCCTTGATTGACTTTGTTTCATGAAAATGGTGTAGAACAGATATGCCAGTAAGTTGGAGCCTGGTGAGTAGTTGGCCTAGAGCAGTGGTATGCAATTGTCTGATAAAACATCTGTGTTGCGTCCATGTGGATCAGCCATTGGCTTCCAAATGGCTTGTGACTGACATGGTGCAGCCAGCAGACCCATATATGTAAAGGCATCTTGTTATATGGAGAGGATTCACTGCAATGTTCAGAATCATATTGCTATTCTCAAGGGGGCAATCTACGTGGGATAGAACCTGGGTTGGTGCATTCTCCTGAAGACTCTGACTCACCATACCTTAAAGAACTCCCTCCACCACTCTGTCCCATTTTAACTCCTTGTATTTCTTGAAGTAAATACCAAACTCCCAGTGGAGCAGCGAGAAACACCACGAAAAGTGGAGGATGACCAATTGGCTTCACAGTCCACACTGAAAGACACTTAGACCCCAGTGTCCATAGTTTACCTACAAAGAGAGAATTCAGCACCGCTGCCTCATGTTCATTGGATAATAAGAAACCATGTCCTCCAAGTAACATAGATGCAGACCCAGCTTTGATGGTCTCTCTACAAAGGAACTAAATCTCCTCAGAACATCAAATATTTCAAGTGCCCACCCTTAGAGGCAGTTTCTCAAAAAGCATTTAGGCCAGCAGAGCTGCATGTTTGTGGAATGTTTACCCTGTCCCTTACTTTTAGAATCTTCTCTACCACCTCCAAAGTTGTAAACTCCTGAGAATTCTCCATTCCAGATACATTCACAGATTTTCTAGCTCTTGTCCTCTAATTGTGTCTTACTTGAGAAGAATGTAATGTCAAGGCATTGTTCTGGATGAAAGTGGGAAGATTTTTGTGTAGCACATATTTGCATACACATTGGATTCAATTTCCTATTTTCCATTAGAAATGCTGAATCCCTGAAACTAACATATACCCTATTAGACTCTGACTACTAATCCTAATATGATGGAGAAAAATAACACAAACAGAATAGAAATACAAGCAGTTTAGAGGAGGTATGTTTTATAGTTGGAGTTGCCTTTTGCATGGTATAGTGTAGCAGTTATAAATCTAGTCAATTATTTGTTGAAATAGTTCTCCATGCGTTTTTTAAGTTAACAAATAAGTGAATTCCTGTCCCCCTTTTTCTGTAGCCTATTCAGCACACGTATTTTTATATCCACATATAGAATCCTACCTGGTACCACACGTACATTCTTGTGAGGTGGCTGACGTGGCAGATACAAATTGGAAGAAGAGATCACTCCTCCTAAACGCTGCTTGAACTGATAATTCAAATGTGAGTGAGCTTCCTAGTTGAACAACATTATACATAAATCCATGTTCAGTAAAATGATTATATTTGGATCTGTGAATGATATACATTTCATGGTGAATTTCGTTTGGCATATATATTGCAATTTTTAATGTCTCTCTCTTTGTCTGTATATAAATATAAATATATATATATATATATATATATATATATATATATATATACATGCTCAAGATTTTTCAAAACATGAAATATGTGTCTTATTACACACTTCCTAAATTCATTCATATTTATGTTGTGGATTTATAATCAACTTTTCACAAGATTATTCTCAGAAATATTCATCCACCTGAAATACGTATTTGTTTCTTTGTACTGTTTCCACCCCAGATATGCATTCACGGATTTTCAAACTCTTCTACTCTAATTGTGTCTTACTTGGGGTGAAGGTAATGTAAAGGCATTGTTCTGGATGAGAGTGGGAAGATAATTGTGTAGCATATATTTTATACACGTTGGATTCATTTTCCTATATTCCATTGAAAATACTGAATCCCTGACAATAACACATACCCTACTATACTTTGTCTACTAATCCAAATATGATGGAGAAAAACAACCCAAACAGAATAGAAATACAAGCAGTTCAGAGGAGGCATGGGGTATAGTTGGACTTGCCATTTGCATGATAAATGGTAGGTGTTATAAATCTAGTCAATTTTTAATTGAAATAGTTCTCCATGTGTTGTTAAAGTTAACAAATATGTAAATTCCTCTCTGCCTTTATCTGTAGCCTATTCAGCACATGAATTTTTATATGCTTATATAGAATACCTGGTATCACACGTTCATTTTTGTGAGGTGACTGACTTGGCAGATACAACTTGTGAGAAGAGATCACTCCTCTAAACGCTGTTGGAACTGAAAATTCAAACTATGGGTGAGCTTTCTAGTAGAACAACATTATACATAAATCCTTGTTCAGTAAAATAAATATTTTTGCATCTGTGGATGCTATATATTTTATGATGAACTTCGATTGGCATATATATTCCTACATTTTAATGTCTGTGTGTGTGTTTTGTGTGTGTGTGTGTGTGAGTGTATATATATATATACATATATATAATTATATGTGTATATATATACACATATATATAATTATGAATATATATATATATACACTGACTTGATTTTTAAAATATGAAATATATGTATCTTAAATACACTCCCTAAGTTCATTCATGTTCAAAAATGTGGATTTATAATAAACTTTTCACAAAATTATTCTCAGAAATATTCATCCACCTGAAATACACATTTGTTTCATAGTTCTGAAAACTAACTTCAGTAAATGGTGCTTACAAATCCTAATATTTGTACATTAGCTGACCCAGATTAACATCAATCAAGTAGATTCGTATGGGACATGATGTGTATTCTAACGTTTATTTTCATTCAACACTGGTACATTACTATTGCTTCAGTTTTTACAAATCATAGGAAATATATATTTCATCCACAAGTTCACAAATTTATACGCATTTGTTTCACAATCACTTCCTGCTTCATAAAACATGTATTCCTCCAGGTTTTTTGACTGGTCTTTTCATGAGACTTCTTTCCAAACACATTATTTTCGATTTCCAAAATCACTTTTGAAGCAAAACTCACACACCCTTCATGATAAACCATAAACTTAATGTGGCCATTAGATATTTCACTGGTTGGAATGAATGTTTGTATGTCAATATAAGATTTCCTGTATTTTTTCAGATATAATTTCAATCCATTATTTAAAGTCAGAACCAGATATATTATTTATTCACAGTATGGTCTATTCATGCATTATCTCTATATGCACAGACATAGGGTACACCTCTTTTTACCCCCATTACTAATTTATACGTCTTGAATATGTTGCTGCCAGAAATGGTGGAAGAAATAGTCATGTCACCTGATCTAAATGTACGTTTTATCACAGTAATATTCTGAACAAAAAAAGCAAAGGTCACACTTAAGATTGTAGCAAAGACTAAATGAAAAGTGAGCATGGATTACTAAACATCCATGTCCAGGTTGCCTAATGCTGTCAAATGTCAATCCTATTGGTCACTACATATTTGTTTCTTTCTTAGATTATATATTCAAACTCAACCCTGTTGAAAATATCTAATCCTATCACTCATTTTATACTTTGCCTGATTTCGTAATGTCTCTATTGATATCAGCTTCCTAACTATTTTCCCCAGTTCATCATTGTGACAGTCTCTTCACTTGTGCTGACATTAACATTCACTGTCTACCGGAAACCCTAATACTAAACAACATTTGGTACAAATCCTATACTCACTCTTCTTTCTAAACCTACTGAGAATCTTCCGAATCCTACCGACTATCCCTTTTGACTGGAAGTTCTCTTCTACATTTAATCATCCATGGTACAAGGACCTAAGCCATTGTATATCGATTTACCTGACACATCAGTGCAGAACATAATTCAAAGCTACGTATCCCAATCAAGGGCCCAATGCCCTTTTGGGCTTCATATCTTAGCTAGATTTCTGTTTTCATACTTATATTTCACCTATATATTCTTGTAAATATCGCAGTTTCCCAATACCATTATTCATCGCGCAGAAAGATTCCTAATCCAAATCGAACCTGTTAGTTAACCTAACCATACACTCTTCAGTCAATTTAACTTTACAGAAGAGCAGGGATAGAGTTGGTCTTACAATACAGGAATATAGGGGATCTTCCACATGCTGAGAAACTCAAAGGTCCATGCAGAAATGATTCCTGGAGAAGTTGTAAGCAGCTATGGAGGACCTAAGAGACCAAAAGTCATCCTCCATGGCAAACAACCTGGTCAGGATGAAGGGTTGTGTCTGAATCAGCTTCTCTCTTCTTAATGTAGAGAAGATGGACCAAACCAGGCCTGTGTGGAGAGCTGTTCCCAGGTGCCAATGGTTGATATACCAATCTAACTTGTGAAAGTGTCACAGGAAGTAGGGGCAGCCTCCATCTCATGCGACCCTTGAAAGCAATTGTTAGGACAAAGTGGTTGCCACGGCAGTAACCTCATTCAGTTCCTGAATGAAGTGACCTACCCCTCTTCCTTGATGACGGATTTCTCTGAACTTAAGATCCAGGAAGCCAGGCACCCAGAGTCAGTCCCAGTTTC
Source organism: Callospermophilus lateralis (assembly GCF_048772815.1). Taxonomy (NCBI): domain Eukaryota; kingdom Metazoa; phylum Chordata; class Mammalia; order Rodentia; family Sciuridae; genus Callospermophilus; species Callospermophilus lateralis. The sequence goes on from NW_027517938.1 coordinate 34,762, forward strand.
TTTCCCAGTGGGCTCAGTTGTTTGGAATAACAAAGGACAGAGTAAGTCTTCCTTGGTACCTACTGATGTGAGGATTGCCAAATGCCAGGAGAGCTCTGAAAAGGGGAATTTCCTGAGAAAGCAGGTAGTGGCTCACCACTGGCTCCTGAAAACTTCACAGTGTTGGCCAAGGATACCCGATCTGAGAAGGACAGGCCATTTCAAGGAAACATAGTATGGCCCATCAGTCAGAGTACATTCCAATTAGTCACAGACCTACTTGAATAAAGGAGGTGTCGTTGTGGGTGTGGTTGTGATTTTGTGGTTTAGTCTCATGTTCTGAGAATAGGTAAGAAAGGCGGTTTGTTTGTTTTGGAGTGGACTGTTTATACTAAGTCATTTGACAAGGCGATTGTTTGTATGCCTGTGTATCCCACTGTGTCCGTGGTTGTAGACATTATAAAAGATAATGCATCAATGGATGTGTCCTGTCTAGTAGAAAGCTTGCCAACATTCATCCTGCCCAATTTATGAGTGGACTGCAGGTTGCTTTAGGGACGGGCAACACCTACTATCTTCCGGAGTTCCTGTTTTCTTCCTGAATTCTGGCCACTCTTCAGAGCAGGCTCATGGTTTTCTGTCCAAGATATGTACCACCTCCAAGCTCTGTGACATTGCCATATAATGGATAGCTGAAGGGAATAGCAAGCATCTCAGAAAACTCAGATATCAGTATGACAAAGAAAGTCTCAGTAGAAAAACCCTGCTTTGGGCCTTTTGCTTACCTATTTTTCTGTTGCCCTGAGTGTCAGGAAGGTCTTTGCCTCAGGCCACACCTTTGTGAACCCTGAAGAAAACAGTTTTCAAATGGAAATGAATGGGCATCACCTGTGGCTCTTTGCTTAATTGCTTTGGAAAAGGATGTGTCTGAATCAGCCTCTTGGCCCTGTGTGAGGCAGTGGCTTAGATTCTTAGCACCTGATGGATCAAAAGAAAGATCCCATGTGTCCATTCAAAACCAAAATGGCAAATATTCACTCATTGTGAATGAATTCTTTTACCTTCCTCTGTTAGGATCCTGAATTCCATCAAGGGAGAATAGGAATCCTTTGGGCCAAATGAGTTCTTCAAATCTCTAGAGGGGCTTGTGTTTTCTCATGACTCAAATTCACATAAAGAATCTAAACCACAGAGTCAGAAGGCCTCAACTTGAAAAAGCTGAGCAGTATTAATGTCAGGCCTATTTGATCACTCCTGGTTTACAGGAAGTGTGTCCAGGCCACCTTGGTGTTAGACAAATGAGAGGAACAGGACCTTAATTTGGACACTGACTTGGGCTGTGGACCTCATTGAAAACTCCAGCCAGACGTTATAAGGAGTGTCTATATGGAAGAAGATGAGGACCATGTGGGAGTGTTTTGGTTTTAATTGTGGTCATTTGTGTGGCGGTTGGAAGAGATGAATGTTCCACTGGGCTTGAACTCTGGTGTGATTCCCCTTAGAGACTGAGTTCTTTAACTGACCTCAGAGAAGTATTGCCATGAATAGTGTTGGGATTTTAGGAGGCCACACATGAGAGTCGCCCTTGGAACCTGAGATCTAGGCCCAGGTTGGATTTCCACAGAACACTGGGAATTTCAGCCCGGATATTACATACAATTTTTCTTAAAGACTTGGCAGCCATATTTGAGTTTAAAACACACATGGACTTCACATTGTAGATCTCAATGGGCCTGGCTTCATGTGACATTTTGGCCACCCTTAGGGAAACCATGCCTGTGAGAGTGCTCCAGTGCTTTCATTGAAATAAGCTTCTTCACCATTTAATGGTTCCTGAATTAATTGAAGCCCTCAGAGCCGCAAACTTCATCCGTGAAAAATGGCTAGACAATTACCATGAAATTTTTGATATTTTCATGTTCAGCTGGCACTGAAAAAACTTTGGATGTCCTGTTTCTGATCCTGAGTATACCAGACACTGCCTTGATTGACTTTGTTTCATGAAAATGGTGTAGAACAGATATGCCAGTAAGTTGGAGCCTGGTGAGTAGTTGGCCTAGAGCAGTGGTATGCAATTGTCTGATAAAACATCTGTGTTGTGGCCATGTGGATCAGCCATTGGCTTCCAAATGGCTTGTGACTGACATGGTGCAGCCAGCAGACCCATATATGTAAAGGCATCTTGTTATATGGAGAGGATTCACTGCAATGTTCAGAATCATATTGCTATTCTCAAGGGGGCAATCTACGTGGGATAGAACCTTGGTTGGTGCATTCTCCTGAAGACCCTGACTCACCACACCTTAAAGAACTCCCTCCACCACTCTGTCCCATTTTAACTCCTTGTATTTCTTGAAGCAAATACCAAACTCCCAGTGGAGCAGCGAGAAACACCACGAAAAGTGGAGGATGACCAATTGGCTTCACAGTCCACACTGAAAGACACTTAGACCCCAGTGTCCATAGTTTACCTACAAAGAGAGAATTCAGCACTGCTGCCTCATGTTCATTGGATAATAAGAAACCATGTCCTCCAAGTAACATAGATGCAGGCCCAGCTTTGATGGTCTCTCTACAAATGAACTAAATCTCCTCAGAACATCAAATATTTCAAGTGCCCACCCTTAGAGGCAGTTTCTCAAAAAGTATGTAGGCCAGCAGAGCTGCATGTTTCTGGAATGTTTACCCTGTTCCTTACTTTTAGAATCTTCTCTACCACCTCCAAAGTTGTAAACTCCTGAGTATTCTCCATTCCAGATATATATTCACAGATTTTCTAACTCTTATCCTCTAATTGTGTCTTACTTGAGGAGAATGTAATGTCAAGGCATTGTTCTGGATGAAAGTGGGAAGAATTTTGTGTAGCACATATTTGCATACACATTGGATTCAATTTCCTATTTTCCATTAGAAATGCTGAATCCCTGAAACTAACATATACCCTATTAGACTCTGACTACTAATCCTAATATGATGGAGAAAAATAACACAAACAGAATAGAAATACAGGCAGTTTAGAGGAGGTATGTTTTATAGTTGGAGTTGCCTTTTGCATGGTATAGTGTAGCAGTTATAAATCTAGTCAATTATTTGTTGAAATAGTTCTCCATGCGTTTTTTAAGTTAACAAATAAGTGAATTCCTGTCCCCCTTTCTCTGTAGCCTATTCAGCACACGTATTTTTATATCCACATATAGAATCCTACCTGGTACCACACGTACATTCTTGTGAGGTGGCTGACGTGGCAGATACAAATTGGAAGAAGAGATCACTCCTCCTAAACGCTGCTTGAACTGATAATTCAAATGTGAGTGAGCTTCCTAGTTGAACAACATTATACATAAATCCATGTTCAGTAAAATGAATATATTTGGATCTGTGAATGATATACATTTCATGGTGAATTTCGTTTGGCATATATATTGCAATTTTTAATGTCTCTCTCTTTGTCTGTATATAAATATATATATATATATATATATATATATATATATATATATATGCTCAAGATTTTTCAAAACATGAAATATGTGTCTTATTACACACTTCCTAAATTCATTCATATTTATGTTGTGGATTTATAATCAACTTTTCACAAGATTATTCTCAGAAATATTCATCCACCTGAAATACGTATTTGTTTCTTTGTACTGTTTCCACCCCAGATATGCATTCACGGATTTTCAAACTCTTCTACTCTAATTGTGTCTTACTTGGGGTGAAGGTAATGTAAAGGCATTGTTCTGGATGAGAGTGGGAAGATAATTGTGTAGCATATATTTTATACACGTTGGATTCATTTTCCTATATTCCATTGAAAATACTGAATCCCTGACAATAACGCATACCCTACTATACTTTGTCTACTAATCCAAATATGATGGAGAAAAACAACCCAAACAGAATAGAAATACAAGCAGTTCAGAGGAGGCATGGGGTATAGTTGGAATTGCCATTTGCATGATAAATGGTAGGTGTTATAAATCTAGTCAATTTTTAATTGAAATAGTTCTCCATGTGTTGTTAAAGTTAACAAATATGTAAATTCCTCTCTGCCTTTCTCTGTAGCCTATTCAGCACATGAATTTTTATATGCTTATATAGAATACCTGGTATCACACGTTCATTTTTGTGAGGTGACTGACTTGGCAGATACAACTTGTGAGAAGAGATCACTCCTCTAAACGCTGTTGGAACTGAAAATTCAAACTATGGGTGAGCTTTCTAGTAGAACAACATTATACATAAATCCTTGTTCAGTAAAATAAATATTTTTGCATCTGTGGATGCTATATATTTTATGATGAACTTCGATTGGCATATATATTCCTACATTTTAATGTCTGTGTGTGTGTTTTGTGTGTGTGTGTGTGTGAGTGTATATATATATATATATACATATATATAATTATATGTGTATATATATACACATATATATAATTATGAATATATATATATATATACACTGACTTGATTTTTAAAATATGAAATATATGTATCTTAAATACACTCCCTAAGTTCATTCATGTTCAAAAATGTGGATTTATAATAAACTTTTCACAAAATTATTCTCAGAAATATTCATCCACCTGAAATACACATTTGTTTCATAGTTCTGAAAACTAACTTCAGTAAATGGTGCTTACAAATCCTAATATTTGTACATTAGCTGACCCAGATTAACATCAATCAAGTAGATTCGTATGGGACATGATGTGTATTCTGACATTTATTTTCATTCAACACTGGTACATTACTATTGCTTCAGTTTTTACAAATCATAGGAAATATATATTTCATCCACAAGTTCACAAATTTATACGCATTTGTTTCACAATCACTTCCTGCTTCATAAAACATGTATTCCTCCAGGTTTTTTGACTGGTCTTTTCATGAGACTTCTTTCCAAACACATTATTTTCGATTTCCATAATCACTTTTGAAGCAAAACTCACACACCCTTCATGATAAACCATAAACTTAATGTGGCCATTAGATATTTCACTGGTTGGAATGAATGTTTGTATGTCAATATAAGATTTCCTGTATTTTTTCAGATATAATTTCAATCCATTATTTAAAGTCAGAACCAGATATATTATTTATTCACAGTATGGTCTATTCATGCAGTATCTCTATATGCACAGACATAGGGTACACCTCTTTTTACCCCCATTACTAATTTATACGTCTTGAAAATGTTGCTGCCAGAAATGGTGGAAGAAAGAGTCATGTCACCTGATCTACATGTACGTTTTATCACAATAATATTCTGGCCAAAAAAAGCAAAGGTCACACTTAAGATTGTAGCAAAGACTAAATGAAAAGTGAGCATGGATTACTAAACATCCATGTCCAGGTTGCCTAATGCTGTCAAATGTCAATCCTATTGGTCACTACATATTTGTTTCTTTCTTAGATTATATATTCAAACTCAACCCTGTTGAAAATATCTAATCCTATCACTCACTTTATACTTTGCCTGATTTCGTAATGTCTCTATTGATATCAGCTTCCTAACTATTTTCCCCAGTTCATCATTGTGACAGTCTCTTCACTTGTGCTGACATTAACATTCACTGTCTACAGGAAACCCTATTGCTAAACAACATTTGGTACAAATCCTATACTCACTCTTCTTTCTAAACCTACTGAGAATCTTCCGAATCCTACCGACTATCCCTTTTGACTGGAAGTTCTCTTCTACATTTAATCATCCATGGTACAAGGACCTAAGCCATTGTATATCGATTTACCTGACACATCAGTGCAGAACATAATTCAAAGCTACGTATCCCAATCAAGGGCCCAATGCCCTTTTGGGCTTCATATCTTAGCTAGATTTCTGTTTTCATACTTATATTTCACCTATATATTCTTGTAAATATCGCAGTTTCCCAATACCATTATTCATCGCGCAGAAAGATTCCTAATCCAAATCGAACCTGTTAGTTAACCTAACCATACACTGTTCAGTCAATTTAACTTTACAGAAGAGCAGGGATAGAGTTGGTCTTACAATACAGGAATATAGGGGATCTTCCACATGCTGAGAAACTCAAAGGTCCATGCAGAAATGATTCCTGGAGAAGTTGTAAGCAGCTATGGAGGACCTAAGAGACCAAAAGTCATCCTCCATGGCAAACAACCTGGTCAGGATGAAGGGTTGTGTCTGAATCAGCTTCTCTCTTCTTAATATAGAGAAGATGGACCAAACCAGGCCTGTGTGGAGAGCTGTTCCCAGGTGCCAATGGTTGATATACCAATCTAACTTGTGAAAGTGTCACAGGAAGTAGGGGCAGCCTCCATCTCATGGGACCCTTGAAAGCAATTGTTAGGACAAAGTGGTTGCCACGGCACTAACCTCATTCAGTTCCTGAATGAAGTGACCTACCTCTCTTCCTTGATGACGGATCTCTCTGAACTTGGGATCCAGGAAGCCAGGCACCCAGAGTCAGTCCCAGTTTCTTTCCCAGTGGGCTCAGTTGTTTGGAATAACAAAGGACAGAGTAAGTCTTCCTTGGTACCTACTGATGTGAGGATTGCCAAATGCCAGGAGAGTTCTGAAAAGGGGAATTTCCTTAGAAAGCAGGTAGTGGCTCACCACTGGCTCCTGAAAACTTCACAGTGTTGGCCAAGGATACCCGATCTGAGAAGGACAGGCCATTTCAAGGAAACATAGTATGGCCCATCAGTCAGAGTACATTCCAATTAGTCACAGACCTACTTGAATAAAGGAGGTGTCGTTGTGGGTGTGGTTGTGATTTTGTGGTTTAGTCTCATGTTCTGAGAATAGGTAAGAAAGGCGGTTTGTTTGTTTTGGAGTGGACTGTTTATAGTAAGTCATTTGACAAGGCGATTGTTGGTATGCCTGTGTATCCCACTGTGTCCGTGGTTGTAGACATTATAAAAGATAATGCATCAATGGATGTGTCCTGTCTAGTAGAAAGTATGCCAACATTCATCCTGTCCAATTTATGAGTGGACTGCAGGTTGCTTTAGGGACGGGCAACACCCACTATCTTCTGAAGTTCCTGTTTTCTTCCTGAATTCTGGCCACTCTCCAGAGTAGGCTCATGGTTTTCTGTCCAAGATATGTATCACCTCCAAGCTCTGTGACATGTCCATGTACTGGATAGCTGAAGGGAATAGCAAGCATCTCAGAAAACTCAGATAACAGTGTGACAAAGAAAGTCTCAGTAGAGAAACCCTGCTTTGGGCCTTTTGCTTACCTATTTTTCTGTTGCTCTGAGTGTCAGGAAGGTCTTTGCCTCAGTCCACCAATTTGTGAAGCCTTAAGAAAACAGTTTTCAAATGGAAATGAATGGTCATCACCTGTGTATCTTTGCTTAATTGCTTTGGAAAGGGATGTGTCTGAATCAGCCACTTGGCCCTGTGTGAGGCAGTGGCTTAGATTCTCAGCACCTGTTGGAACTAAAGAAAGATTCCATGTGTGCTTTCAAAACCAAAATGGCAAAAAGATCAGTCACTGTGTATGGAGTATCTTGCCTTACTCTGATAGGTTTCTGATCTCCATCAAGGGAGAATATGGATCCTTTGAGTCAAATGAGTTCTTCAAAGCCCTGGAGAGGCTAGCCCATATGAGCTTGGGTTTTTTCATTATTCCAAATCACATAAAGAATCTATACCTGACAGTCAGTAGGCCTCAAATTGGAGAAGCAGAGCAGTATTAAGCCCAGGCTTATTTTATCCCTCCTGGTTCACAGGAATGGTGTCCAGGCCTAGCTGACTTTAAGCAAATAAGTGACAAGGGAGCTTGTTTTGGATACCGTCTTGTGCTGCACCCCTCATGGAAACCTCCAGCCAGAGGTTATAATGAGTGTCTATATGGAAGAAGGTGAGGACCATGTGGGAGTGTTTTGGTTTTAATTGTGTTCATTTGTGTAGCAGTTGGAAGAAATGACTGGATCCACCAGGGCTGGAACTTTGGTATGATTCCCCTTAGAGACTGAGTTCTGAAACTGACCTCAGAGAAGTATTGTCATGAATTGTGTTGCGATTTTAGAATGCCACGCATGAGAGTCGCCCTTGGAAACTGAAATCTAGGCCAAGGGTGGCTTTCGACTGATCACTGGGAATCTCAGCCAGGATATCACATGATTTTATTCTGAAAGACTTGACAGGCATAGTTGAGAGTCAAAACACACATGGACCTCACATTGTAGACCTCAATGGGCTGGGCTTCATGAGACCGTTTGGCTACTCTTTGGGAAGCCTTGCCTTTGAGAGTTCTCCAGAGCATTCATTGAAATGAGGTTCCTCAACATTAAATGGTTCCTGAATGAATTGAAACCCACAGTTTCTCCAACTTCATCCTTGAAAAGTGGCTAGATAAACACCCTGAAATTTTTAAAACTCCCATGATCAGGTGGCACTGGAGAACCTTTGGATCTCCTGTTGCTGATCATGAGTGTACCAGACAGTGCCTTGATTGACTGGGTTTCATGAAAATGGTGAAGAACAGAGATGCCAGTAATTTGCACTGCTGAATAGTGCGCCCAGAGCAGTGGTGTGCAGGTGTGTGATAAAATATCTGAGGTGGGGCCGTGTGGATTTCCAATTGACTTCCAAATGCCTTTTGGCTGCCATGGTGCATCCAGCAGAACCTTACATGTTAAGGCATCTTATTATATGGAGAGGTTTCAAGGCAATGTTCAGAATCAGGTGGGTATGGTCAAGGAAAAAGCTATGTGAAATAGAAGCCTGGTTGGTGCATTCTCCTGCAGTTTCTGACCCACCACACGTGACAGAACTCCCTCCAGCACTGTGTCGCAGTTGAACTCCTTGTATTTCGTGAAGCAAATACCAAACTCCCAGTGCAGCACCAAGAAACACCACAAAAATGGAGGATGATCAAATGGCTTCACAGTCCACACAGGGAGACACTTAGCCCCCAATGGCCACAGTTTACCTACCAAGAGATAATTCAGCACTGCTGCCTCATGTTCATTGGAAAATAAGAAACCATGCTCTCCATTCACATAGATGCAGACCCAGCTTTGATGGTCTCACTAGAAAAGAAGCTAAACCTTCTGACAACAAAATATATTTAAAGTAGAGGCAGTTTCTCAAGAAGTCTTTAGGCCAGCAGAGCTCTATGTTTGTGGAGTGTTTACCTCTTAGACCAGGATGTAAGAAAAGAACACTGACTCCAATTAAAATCAAATTAAAGTAAGCTTATTATTTCCACTGGCTGGGCTGCCACTCCCTCCCAAAATTGCGAGAACAAGAGAGCAACCCCACCTTTACTACAGCCCAGGTTTGTAGCCCAGAAAGTTACACAAAAATGGGGTAACAGATAATAGAACTCTGACAAGCATCACACTAATGGGAGTTTACATTTTTTTTTTTTTTGCTAGCCCCAACATCAAAATTTATGAGGACCATTAGAGCCTCAGAGAGGGTCATTGTCTGGCCACAAAAGGCCAATATTTATGAGGTGTGACAAAGTTTCAGAGAGGGCTGCTATCTGGTCAGAGAGCCATGCACGGGTGAGTTCAAGGCACGGGCAGTCATTCCAAGCAGGTTCAGAATTTGCAGTAATTTACAGTAAAGCCAAAATGATTTTTTCATGGCTTTGTTGCAATATGGCTCCCAATTTTAATAAAAGGTAAGGTTGGGTGTATCATTCCCCCCTTTTCTTATGTGTCCCTTTGTAATCCTTGATAGGTTAGTGGAAAAGCACTGAGGAAATTTTAATCCCTCAGTTAACAGTCACCAAATTTTTAGAACTCACCGAAAACCAGTCTCCCTGATATTACCTGACTTAATTAATTACTTATATTGATAGTCTATTTATTTTTGGCTCCATTGGTGTAAGTAGAGAGTCGTCTCTCATTTTGGCTTTTTCTCAGCTGAGAAAGGGTGACATGAGTGTGCATGGCGTGGGGGACATGAGTTGCCTTTTTGAAGTCAGTTCTTTTTGAAGTCTTGTTGAGGAAGAACAGGTTGTAAAGTCATCTGGGGATGGGTTCTTCTATGAGAGAAACAAAAAACATGAGTATTGAATAAATGTTGCAGTAGCTGGATCATGTCACTGTATGAAGTACCCTCACCAGTCTTTAATATCCCCAATTATCAGGACTGTGAACTTAATATTTAACTTTTAGTGATACAGTTGTCCCTCCCCATAATATACAGTTTAATAATTTAATGTCATCTGATTTTGCAGAATCCTTTCACTAGTATGACCTCTGTGTTTAATAGAGAAACATTTAATTCTGTTACTCAGGGCTGGATAATTGTACTAGCAAACACCAAGCCTACCTGTGTAGGTTAGGAATATCTGTAGGCCTTAAACTAAAAACTTCGGCCTCTGGAAGCTCCTCTTGATAGTCTATTTTTATAGTTATCAGGCATTCCTCTCTGAGAATCCTTCTTTGTAGCCAACAGTTTTACTTATTTTGGGAGGCTAACATAAAGTGTATACCTTAAAATATTATTATTATTATTATTATTATTATTATTATTATTATTATTTAAAATGCCCAGGATTGGCTGTATTTTGGTTTTAACTGTCTTTGCTAAGTGTTTAAGATGAAGCAGTCAAACTGACTTTTGTTTCTATCTATTGTTAGCAGTCAGCTGAGCTTTTATGGGAGTCATTTTTTGGGATACTTGAGAGCAGCTTCTCAGTTCTGCTAGTGCAATTTGAGCTATGTGGGTCCAGGTCTTGCTTGACCATGTGGCTTCCCTCAGAAGCATCAGGGATGTCTCCCTTTCCTGATGACTCACCTCTTTGTAGCAAATGCACTGATTGGCTTTCTGTTCTCCAGTGGTCTCATTAATCTCTCTGATCGGGAGGTTATGTGGCCCAGAGTTGCAAAGCTCATAGAGAAATCCCTTGTTCCCTGGATTCAGACTGACTCAGAGGGCAAGAGTCAAATATCGTTTTTTTTGGACCTTTTTATTTAACTTTAATTTTCAATCCTAATCTGAAACAACCAGCAAATGAATTTTAACAGCCATATATTAAGAGTACTGTGCTTTAATGTCTATAAGTTTATAATTATTTATATATTATTAATTGGGATCTTATTATTCTGTCTGTCTTGTAGTTGATGACTTATTATCTTAAATTAACCCATGTTGTGTTCTTAAAGCAACACTTCTGTAAAACACCAACAGGAAATCTTTAGATCACTTATAAGGAAATTAAAAATTAAATTTTTTTTAACAAGAGTAAAAATACTTAGTTCATGTAATAGCTACCCTGAATTTTTTGGGTGAGTTATATATTATATCATCTTTTTGAGATCCTAGTAATCTTGACAGAAAAAAAAATTTGAACATAACTTTAAATGAAATAAAATCTGACCTACTGCTTTCGTAGTCATTCTCACATGTAGTAAGATGGGACACAGAGTCTTATCTCAGGTAAGCAGGGCTCCTTATAAACCTTAAATGCTTTAGTTCTAAAGCTGATCTTTGTTTTTTAAATATCATTTTACAAAGTTTACATAAATTTTTTGAGGTCACATGAACATTAGCTCACACCATATGATATCACATTTAAAACATGAATTAAAGTACGGCTGAAAGATTTTAACCTTTACATAGATTAGGGTCTCATTAACTTAAAAATACATTTAAATTGTTCCACAATGTAAAAAGTAACATAAAACTTTACATATATTATTGATAACAGGTAAATAAATCCCCAATATATATTTTATTTACCATACAACTTCAGAACACCTGCTTGATATAATGCTCTTTTAAAGTTTCTACCTTATAGAGTTTTATAACTGGAAGATATGAGCACATTAATAGCATCACAATTACATTGATGTTTCTACATTAACCAAGTTTAGCTTTTAAAGAAATGGCAGTACAGTGCTCTAAAATAACAGTTCTTAATTAAACAGTTGTTTAATTTTTATGGTTGCCTGCTCTAGAAAATTTAAATCTTAATAAACTAAATGTTATGGGTAAACTTATGTTTAAGAAATTTTTGTCTCTTTAACACATGACTGATTTTTACAATCTTATACAGACTTTAGTACAAACTTATACAGACCTTAGTATATCAATCAGATATCAAACAAAAGTACTCATGAATGAGTAATCCCATATCAAATTTACTTTACTTATTTATCAAAATATTAGACAAATGTTTTGAACAGTGTAAGCCATTTTTTTGATTGAAAGAAAAGTCCTGGAACATAGGCATATTAGACCTTTTGTAGACATTAATACTTTATTAGATTTTTGAACATCTAGAAAAACTTGTAAGCTTAAATTTAAAGAAATTTATATTTATCAGTTTACCCAATTTAAATTGAAACATTTAAATCACGTGAATTAAAGATCTTTGGATCCACTTTTTAAAATTGTTTTTATGAGTGCTTTGTAATATGAGTGCTCCTTATATATGTTAATTTGTGTATCATATATATGATATACGGACATATGTATACATATATAGACATACAACACATAACAAATTGTGCACACATAATAAAAGTGAAGGCCTTGTAGCTTTTCACAGGTGAAATCTCCACTGCAATGATTTAAAAATTCCACAGTTGGTCAAAGATATTACTGATCAGAAAAACATTAACCTAGGTCTGTAGGAGCAAAATCATGAGCTCATAAAATAAATAAAGAATCTAAGGAAAAAAATATGAGTCCTAGAAAAAATGACTGGCCAGTAATAAGTAAATACCATACATTTTACTTTTTTTTTCCTTAGGCCTCAAATAAGTCTCCTACTAAGCTTATAGGCTTCTTTCATTTGCATTTCAAAATAATCCCTGGCTGAGGTCTGGAAGAAGCAGGAAAAAATGGCTATTCTGAGCAGAAACCTTAGGCCTAAGGTATTTTAACCATTATTTTCAGGTTAGGATGTTGAAAATTATGATACAAGTTTAAGATACATTTCACAAAATTTTATATCTTCACAAGTTGTTTTGTCAACAGATATCATACTATGATTTAGTATCCTTGTCCAAATTAATGCACTGGTACACACAGTGACATTTTCCCAGGCTACCTAATTTAAAATTGGTGAAAAAAAGTCTGAATGATTGGGAAGTTACTTGCCAACTTGGAAGTAGAGTTCTTTAGTTTTCCATCCTAAGTATTTATGTTCTCTGGCATGAATTATCTGAAACCATAAACTAAACAATTACCTAAACCCGACTTTTAACTGCAAGATTGTGAAATGCTTCAAAAACCCATTCAGATACCAGATTGGTACAATGAAACATCATCATTTAGACACAAATTCAGCTAAGATCATTTCCAAGAAACAATTTATAATATTAACACATTATTGCACATGTCTTAAAGGGCCAGAAAAAAGGCACAAGACAGGCAGAAATGAACTCCAGACAATGGCTGACAGACAGAACCCTTTAAAACAGAGCAAATAAGAGAAAAATCTCCTTCCCCAGTGGCACCAGAGATGTGCCCACAAGGGGACCAAATGTTTTCACAGAGGAGCAACCTGAAATGTAAAATAAAGTGTCTCCATGGTGACTTTACTGCATTTAGTGTCCCCTTTTTGTTTTTCTCTTTTTTTAAGAAGACAGAGGCGGCATTATCCTTACAGTGCAGGGAACGAAGGAGGGAATTCCCTGAATAAACAGGGCTTTGGCAGATGCTGGGAGATACTCAGTTCTTCATTCCCCAGCAGGCATTGCCATCTGCACTGGGTGTGCTCCAGGCAGCCAGCTAGGGGCTTCTCTCATTCTGCTTAACAAATGGTGGTAAAGTTCATCACAGTTCCTTAAAACACAGTCCAAAGGGGTGTCAGGCTTACTTGCTTTGTTACCCATTTTCACGTTCAATATCCTTAAGATTTTATCACAGAAATCACAAAACAAAATGCACAAAAACAAAAAAACATATAGAATACAGAACAAAACACACACACACACACACACAAAAAAAAAAAAAAAAAAAAAAAAAAAAAACAGAATCCCGGTGCCAAAACAGAAAAACAGAGGAGCAATTCAATGTCTTGCTAAAGCTCTGGGGTAGGAGCACGTGCGTGTCCCTCGGCACCTCTCTAACCTTGAAAGGAATTCCCTACAGAACGGAACAGAGGACAGAACGATTCTCATTACTGTCCTGGACAGGAGTGTATGTGAGCCTCCCCAGGCCACCTCTCTGTCATTAGAAGAGATCTCCCTTAACAAGATATAAGATGTTATCAAGGTGCCACTTACCTATGGAGGCCTCCTCCACCAGGTGCTTGCTAATAGTTTCAGTGCGGTGGTTCACTGCAGTGCTCCCCAGACCGACGGCTCACTCCAAGGCCTTGGAACATCTCAAGTTGTGCACCCCCTAGAGTGGCTCCCCAGCCCGTAGCCCTGGAGGGAAGGCCAGCTTCAGAATTTTCAGCAGTCTGGCCTTGTGATCTGGTCGGGCAGGGTCATCTCACTGGGGAACTCCAAAATGTTGGACTAGGATGCAAGAAAAGACCACTGACTCCAATTAAAATCAAATTAAGGCAAGCTTCTTATTAAAACCGGCCAGGCTGCCTCTCCCTCCAAAAATGGCGGGAACAAGACAGCAACACCACCTTTCCTACAGCCCAGCTATATAGCCCAGAAAGTTACACAAAAAGGGGGTTACAGATAACAGAACTTTGAAAGCATCACACTAATGGTAGTTTACATTTTTTTTGCTGGCCCCAACATCAGAAATTATGAGGACCATTAGAGACTCAGAGAGGGTCGTTGTCTGGCCTGGGAAGGCCAATATTTATTAGGTGTCACTAATGTTTCAGAGAGCACTGTTATCTGGTCAGAGAGCCAGGCATGGATGAGTTCAAGGCACGGGCACGCATTCCAAGCAGGTTCAGAATTTGGAGTAATTTATAGTAAAGCCCAAATTATCTTTTCACGGCTTTCTGGCAAGATGGCTCCCAATTCTAATAAAAGATCAGGTTGGGTCTATCAAGCCTGTCCTTTACTTTTGGAAACTCCTCTACAACCTGCAAGGTTGTGAACTCCTGACCATTTTACATTCCAGATATGTATTCACAGATTTTCTAACTCTTGTCCTCCAACTGTGTTTTACTTGGGGTGAAGGTAATATCAAGGCATTGTTCTGGATGAGAGTGGGAAGATTTTTGTGTAGCACATATTTGCATACACATTTAGGAGATCACTCCTCCTAAACACTGTTGGAATAGAAAATTAAATCTATGGGGGAGCTTCCTAGCTGAACAACATTATACATAAATTCAAGTTCATTAAATAAATAGTTTTGGATCAGTGGATGATATATATTTCAAGATGGATTTAAATTGGCATATATATTGCTACATTTTAATGTCCATGTGACTTTTGTGTTCATAATTTTTTGTGATTTATGTGGATTTATAATCAAATTTTCACAAGATTGTTCTCAGAAATATTCATCCAACTTAAATACATACTTTTTTCCTAGTACTGAAAAGTAACTTCAGTGAATGGTGCATAAAAATCCTAATATTTCTACAGTAACTGACCCAGATTAACATCAATGCAAGTAGATTCCTATGGGACATGATGTGTATTTTGATGTTCATTTTTATTCATCACCGGTACATTACTATTTCTGCAGTTTATGCACATTATATATAGTATGATATATAATGTTCAATCACTTCCTGCTTGAGAACACATGTATTCTTACAGGTTTCTTGACTATTCTTTTCATGAGACTTCTTTCCAAACACATTATTTTTGATTTCCATAATCACTTTTGAAACAAAACTCACACACCTTTCAGGATAAACCACAACCATAATATTACCATTAGATGCATAACTGGTTGCAGTGAATGATTGTATATCAATGTGAGATTTCTTTTATATTTTCAGATATCAATTCAATCCATTATTTAAAGTGGAACCAGTTATATTATTTATTCACATGATGGTCAATTGATGCATTATCAATATATTCTATGACACAGGGTATACCCCTTTGTACCCCCAATACTAATTTATATTTCTTCTAAATAGTGCTCCCAGAAATGGTGGAAGGAATACTCATGTCACCTGATCTACATATACATTTTATCACAATAATATTCTGGACACAAAATGCAAAGGTCACACTTATGATTTTACCAAAGCCTAAATAAAAAGTGAGCATGGATTAATAAAAACATCCATGTCCTGGTTACCTAATGCTCTCAAAAGTCAATCCAATTTGTGACAACATATTAGTTTCTGCCTAAGATTATATATTCAGACTCAAACCGTTGAAAATGTCTAAACAAATTACACACTTTATACTTTTACTGACTTCCTAATGTCTCTATTTATATCTGCTTTCCTACATATTTTCCCCAATTCGTCATTGTGCTGACATTTACATTCACTCTCTACCCGAAACCTTATTTGTAAAGAACTTTTGGTACAAATGCTATACTAACTCTTCTTTCTAAATCTACTGACTATCTTGCTAATCCTACAGACTATCCCTTTTTTATTGGATATTCTGTATGTTATTCAATCATCCAGTGTATAAGATCCTATTTCTTTGTATATCGATTTATCTGAGACATCTGTGCAGAATATAATTCAAAGCAAAGTATGCTACTCAAGGGCCCAAAGTCCTACTTGGCTTCAAGTCTTCCCTAGATTTCTGTTTCCATACTTATATTTCACCTATATATTCTTGTAAATATCTCAGGTTCCCAATACCATTATTCATCCAGCAGAATGATTCCTAACCCAAATAGAACATGATATTAACACTAACCATACACTGTTCCCTCAATCTAACTTTACAGCAGTGCAGGGATAGAGTTGGTCTTACAATACAGGAATATAGGGGATCTTCCACCTGCTGAGAATCTCAAAGATCCATGCAGAAATTATCCCTGAAGAAGATATAGAATGCTATGAAGGACCTGAGAGACCAAAAGTCATTTTCCATGGCAAATAACCTTGTCAGGATGAAGAGATGTGTCTGAATAAGCCTCTCGCATTTTAATGTAGACAAAATGGACAAAACCAAGCCTGTGTGGAGATGTCTCCTCGAGTACCTATGGTTGATATATCATTCTAACTTGTGAAAGTGTCACAGGAAGTAGGGGTAGCCTCCATCTCATGGGACCCTAGGAAGAAACTGTTAGGACAAAGTGTTTGCCAAGGCTGTGAGCTCATTCAATTCATGAAGGAAGTGACCTACCTCACTTCTTTGGGATGGAACTCTCTGAACTTGGGATCCCGGAAACCAGGCACCCAGGGCCAGGCCCAGTAACAGTCACAGAGATCTCACTTGTTTGGATTTATCATGGAAAGAGTCAGTCTTTCTTGGTACCTACAGATGTGAAGATGGCCAAATGCCAGAAAAAATATGAAGAGGTGTCTTTCCTGAGAAAGCAGGTAGTGGCGGCTCAAAGCTGGCTCCTGGCAACTTCACAGAGTGGGCCAAGGAGTCCAGATTTGAGAACAGACAGGCCATTTCGGGTGAACAAAGAATGGCTCACCAGGCAGAGGACACTCCGGTTAGTAACAGACCTTCTTGGGGGAAGGAGGTGCATTTGTGGGAATGAGTGTGGGTTTGTGGTTTTGTCTCATGTTCTGAGAATACGTAGGAAAGTTGGTTTGTTTGTTTTGGAGTGGACTGTTTCTATTAAGTCATTTGACAAGGCAAGTGTTTCTATGTCTGTGTATCCCACTTTGTCCGTGGGTGTAGACATTACAAAAGAAAATGCAACAATGGATGTGTCCTGTCTAGGAGAAAGCTTCCCAACATTCACGCTGCCCAATTTATAAAAGGACAGTGGATTGCCTTATTTGTGGGCAAGACCTGCAATCTTCCTAAGTTCCTGTTTTCTTCCTGAATTCTGGCCACTCTCCAGAATAGGCTCATGATTTTGTGACCAAGATAGGTACCACCTCCAAGCTCTGTGACTTGGCCATGTACTGGATAGCTGAAGGGAATGGCGAGAATCTCAGAAAACTCAGATATCAGTGTTACCAGGAAAAGTCTCAGTGGAGAAACCCTGCTTTGGGACTTTTGCTTACCTATTGTTCTATAGCACTAAATGTCAGGAAGGTCTTTGCCAAGGCCACCCCGTTGTGAAGCCTGAATAAAACAGTTCTCTAATGCAAATGAATGGGCATCACCTGTCCCTCTTTGAGTAATTGATTTCGAAAGGGATGTGTCTGAATCAGCCTGTTGGCCCTGTGTGAGGCTGTGGCTTAGATTCTCAGCACCTGATGGATCTAAAGAAAGATGCCATGTGTGCATCCAAAACCAAAATGGCCAAAAGAGCATTCATTATGGATGAAGTCTCTCGCCTTCCTCTGTAAGTTTCCTGGCCTCCATAAGGTGAGAATAGGAATCTTTGGGTCAAATGAGTTCTTCAAAGCCCTTCAGAGTCTAGCCCATTGGTGCTTGGGTTTTCTCATGACCCCAATCCACATGAAGAATCTAAACCCCACAGTCAGTAGGCCTCAAATTGGAGAAGTGGAACAGTAATAATGGTAGGCCTATTTGATCACTCCTGGTTCACAGGAAGGGTTTCCAGGCCACCCTGACTTTAGGCAAATGACGGGCAAGGGAGCTTATTTTGGACACTGTCTTGTCCAGCGCCCCTCATAGAAACCTCCAGCTAGAGGTTATGATGAGTGTCTATGTGGAAAAGATGAGGGCCATATGGGAGTGTTTTCGTTTAAATTTTGGTCATTTGTGTGGCGATTGGAAGAAATCACTGGTTCTACCTGGGCTTGAACTCTGGTGTGAATCCACATAGAGACTGAGTTCTGGAACTGACCTCAGAGAATAATTGCCATGAGTTTTGTTGGGATTTTAGGAGGCCACGCATGAAAGTAGCCCTTATAAACTTAGATCAAGGCCACAGAGCACTGGGAATCTCAGCCAAGATAATCCATGATTTTCTTCTTAAAGTCTTGGCAGCCATAGTTGAGAGTTAAAACACACATGTACCTCACATTGTAGACTTCAATTGGACTGGCTTCATGTGACCTTTTGTCCACTCTTTGGGAGGCCTTGCCTATGAGAGTTCTCCAGAGTTTCATTGAAATGAGCTTCCTCAACATTGAATGGTTTTTGAAACCCAACGTTCCTCCAACTTCATCCTCGAAAAATGGCTAGATAAACACCATGAAATTTTTGAAATTCCCATTACCAGGTGGCACTGGAGAATCTTTGGATGTCCTATTGCTGATCATGAGTGTATCAGACAGTGCCTTGACTGACTGGGTTTCATGAATATTGTGTAGAACAGAGATGCCAGTAAGTTGGAACCTGCAAATTAGTGGGCCTAGAGCAGTGGTGTGAAGGTGTGTGATAAAATATGTGTGGTGGGGCTATGTGGATCTGCCATTTGCTTCCAAATGGCTTGTGACTGACATGGTACAGCCAGGAGAACCTTCCATGTAAAGGCATCTTTTTATATAGGGAGATTTCAAGGCAATGTTCAGAATCAGGTTGCTATGGACAAAGGGGCAACCCATGTGGGATAAAATCCTGGTTGGTGCATTCACATGCAGACCGTGAGCTCCACTTGTGACAGAACTCCCTCCAGCACTGTGTCCCAGTTGATCTCCTTGTATTTCATGAAGAAAATACCAAAGTCCCAGTGCAGCAGCAAGAACCACCACGAAAAGTGGAGGAGGACCAAATGGCTTCACAGTTCACACGGTGAGTCACTTAGCTCCCAGTGGCCATAGTTTAACTACAAAGAGAGTATTCGCACTGCTGCCTCATGTTCATTGGAAAATTAGAAACAATGTCCTCCAGGTCACATAGATGCAGACCCAGCTTTGATGGTCTCACTAGAAAGTAAGCTAAAGCTACTGACAACAACATATATTTCAAGTGCCCAACCTCAGAGGCAGTTTATCAAGAAGTCTTTAGGCCAGCAGAGCTCCATGTTTGTGGAGTGTTTACCATGTGCCTTACTTTTGGAAACTGCTCTACCACTTCCAAGGTTGTGAACTCCTGAGTATATTCCATTCCACATATGCATTCACAGATTTTCTAACTTTTCTCCTCTAATTGTGTCTTACTTGGGACGAAGTTAATGTCAAGGCATTGTTGTGGATGAGAGTGGGAAGATTTTTGTGTAGCACATATATGCATACACATTAGATTCATTTTCCAATTTTCCATTCAAAATACTTAATCCCTGACAGTAACTCATAAACTACTAGACTCTGACTGCTAATCCTAATATGATGGAGAAAACTAACCCAAACAGAATAGAAATACAAGCAGTTCAAAAAAGGCATGGTGTATAGTTGGACTTGCCATTTGCATTATGAAGGGTAGGTGTTATAAATCTAGTTAATTTTTAATTGAAATAGTTCTCCTTGTGTTTTTAAAGTTAATAAATATATAAATTCCTGTCTCCCTTTCTCTGTAGCCTATTCAGAACATGTAATTTTATATGCACATATCGAATCCTACCTGGTATCACATGTACATTCTTGTGAGGTGGCTGACTTGGCAGATACAAATTATGAGAAGAAATCACTCCTCCTAAACCCTGTTGGATCTTAAAATTCAACCTATGGGTGAGCTTCCTAGTTGAACAACATTAAACATAAATCCATGTTCAGTAAAAGAAATATTTTTGCATCTGTTGATGATATATATTTCATGATAAATTTCGATTGGCATATATATTGGTAATTTAATGTCTCTGTGTGTGTTTTTTTGTATATATATATATATATATTCTCCAGATTTTTCAAAATATGAAATATATGTGTCTTATATACACTCCCTAAATTCATTCATGTTCATGTATATGGATTTATAATCAAGTATTCACAAGATTATTCTCAGAAATATTCATCCACATGAAATACATATTTGTTTCCAGTACTGAAAACTAACTTCAGTTAATGTTGCATACAAATACTAATATTTGTACAGTAACTGACCCAGTTTAACATCAATGCAAGTAGATTACTATGGGACATGATGTGTATTTGGACGTTCATTTTTATTCAACACTGGTACATTATACAAATTATAATGTACCAGTGTTGAATGTCTGGTTTCTTGTCTGGTCTTTTCATGAGACTTCTTTCCAAATACTTTATTTTCAACTTTCATAATCAGTTTTGAAGCAAAACTCACACACTTTTCTTGACAAACCATAATCCTAATATAACGTTTAGATGTATAACTGGTTGGAATGAATGTATGTGTATCAATATAAGATTTCCTGTATATTTTCAGATATCAATTGAATCCATTATTAAATTTGGAACCCATTTTATTATTTATTCACAGTATTGCCTATTCATGCATTATCTCTATATTCATATCACAGGGTACACCTATTTGTACCCCCAATATTAATTTGTACATTTGGACACAGAAGCAATGGTCACACTTATTATTTTACCAATGTAAATGTCAGGCGAGCATCGGAGGAAGAGACTACCAGGGACTGTCTAATGCAACAGCCAAAAGTTTATGGGGGTCCAGCATGCTGGGGCTCAGAGCTCCCTTGAATAGAGGAGAGAGCCCTGAGAACAGCTTAAGCAGAGCTTATATACTTTCCTTGGAGAGGGCAGGGAGGGAAGATTATTGATGGGTCAGGGCGAGTGGGTAGTTTGCGTGCAAATGGGTGAGGGAGTACATTCTGCAGTTTTGCAGTTGGTACAGCACATTCAGGGAACAAGATTAGCAAACAGTTCTCAAGATATCAACAGTGTTTTGTTAAGCATACCGTAAAATTGGAAGTGACAATTACCAATTTTATTTACCTTTCATTCCCCACTTTCTTTTGGTTACATTAAATCATAATAGTGATCATTGGGGATGTCACATTTTATGTCTGCTAGTGTGGTATATTGATTTCTGATTACCATAAGTTTAACTTGTCCAATTTGAGCTTGGAGAAAGGAAATTACACGGTTGAGCAAACAGGGTCCTACAGTTAGCAATAATGTGAGGATTATTAAGGGACCGGCCAGGGCTGATAAAAGCGTAGTTAACCAGGGGGACTCTGTGAACCAAGACTCAAACCACCCTTTTTGGGCCTCTCTCTCTTGTTGATGCTCTTCAATGCTTCTTCTTAATTTAATCATAGATTCTTTTACAACTCCAGTATGGTAGGCATAATAACAACATTCTTCCCTCAATGCAGGACAAAGGCCCCTTCTCTCATGAAGAGGAGGTCGAACCCTCGCCTGTTCTGTAAAACAACTTCAGAGAGAGAGGTTAAAGATTCTTGTAAAGCTGTGATGGTGGTTTTTTAATATCTTTAAGTTTTGGTGTATTGCTGCTTCTAATTGGGTCATTTGTTGTGTCCCATGGATTAGGGCAGTGGTACCTGTGCCCACCTCTGCAGCAACTACTATTCCTCATAGGATGGCTAAAGTGCAAGATACAGGTTGCCACCAGAACCGGGTTGTATGCCCCCCTATTTGAAATTTAAATGATCCTGCCTCATGATAGAGCACTCGGGGAAACATCTGCACCATTACATAATTAATCACATCTGTTGATAATTCTATGAATAAACAATGTTTAAGTATATAGAATTATACTGTTGTAGGTATGGACAAGGCAAGGCACCTAAGATAGCACCGAAGACAGGGAAACAGTCCTATTTGGTTGCAACCGGATATAGAGGGCATTGCTTCTATTGTAATCAATTAATCCCCTGAATCCCAAGTTTAGGTAGTTTCAGAATTTTGTACCCAACATGTAAGAGAAAAGACTCAGAAATTTACAGTCTGCAGAAGTTCACAAAAAGCAGTTTTTGGTTCTGTTTTTATTTTCCTCTTCTCTGGGAAAGATAACTTTTTAAGGACATCTGGGAGGGGGAGAGCTTTTTTCTTCTCTTTTATTTTCTCCCTGCCAGCTGTTACCATGGAGCCCAGTTGGTAACTTCTTTATCTTGGAAATATAGCCATCTCTGGAAGCCTGAGCTCAAGGCCAGAGGCCTTGTTCACATATTTTGTGAAAAACTAGTAAGGGGGTGTCTAGCTTAGAAGTGCTGATTTTTCCAGCCAGTGGCCAAGTATAAAAGAGCAACACGAAAAGAGGAAGTTTATGTACACTGAACTCTTTTATAGGGACTTTGTTGCTGAAAGTCCTAAAGTCAGCCACGATGAAGACTTCTGGAGAAGGCCATTTCAGATTTTTCTGTGGGCCTGGTACAGAGGGGAAGACGGGGAAGGCGGGGGGTGAGAGCAGTTCTGTGGTTCTGAGAATGAGGAAAAAGAGATATAAAAGAATAATGGGAAAAGGGTTTGGAATTTTCCTGGCAACAAAACGTGAGCAGTAGAACAGGTAGAGCAGATGGGAAGACAGGAGTGAGTATCCCAAAAAGCCTGTGAGGGACATTAAATTCTTAGTAACCTGTTTTTAGTGATGACAAAGCAACTTTAAAGGCCATTTTCATTACAACTTGGATAGGCGTCTGAGGGCACTCCTCAGCTGGTTTGAGCTTTGGGTTAGCTGGTAAGAGGACCTGGTGGGACCCGGTGTGGGCACTGACAGGAGAAGAGAGGAGTGAGTGGGTGGAAGGGTACCTCAGTACCTGCTACCTCAGCAAGGGGGCAATGGTCTGAGAACCAGCGGAGGTTTGGGTTTTTGATCTAGTAATTGGAGGGGAGAAATCAGGTTGTTGATGTGAGAGTGACAGCAGAGAGTCTGGAGCAGAAGGATCTATTGGAGAAACATAGTTCATGATGTGAGCAAAGGAGGGAAAAGGCATACACATAGGGGAATTTTCTTCCATCCTTTTGAGCACTTGCTGAAGTTGAAAAAGTCACACAGAATTTGAGGATCTAGACACCCCTCTGCGAGCCATCGGTTTTGGTTGTCTAATTGGTAATATGGCCAATGCTGTGAACTGAATTTGATGAGGAGTTTGGGTTCCACCAGGCAGCCCCTGTATGCTCACATCCCCATGACTTACGGAAGAAGACGGCTTTTCCCCCACACAGCCGTGGTTGTTTGTGGCTTTGATAGTCCACCGGGCAAACATAGTAATCTAGGCTAGCCAACCTGCATCAGACTTGCATGTCCCTACATCCATAATGTTTGTTTCCATTATCTATGGTACGGAAGAAATTTAATGAAATTTTAATGGGATCCTCTTCATCAGAGATATCCCAATTGGAAAGACGTATACTCAGCTGACAAATATCTAGGTGGAGAGATGGCCACCAGGTCCCTAAGGGGGCTGTATGCAAGACAGACCATACTTCTTGTCTAATAGGATTTGTGATCAGCCATCGCTGCTGAATGGGCTGATGATGGTTAGGACTAGTGGTGGCCAAGGGGAGAGTCTATAGCCTTATCCACATGGACAATATGCAATTTGAAAGGGTTACCAGTCTTTTCCACTTTCAAGCCAGAGTCTGGACAGGGCGCAGGCTTGAGATGAGAATTAGGATCCAGGAAGTGATTCCATCTACCTTTACCACTGTAGGTTTTATAAGTAGCACCTGGTATGGTCCTGTCCATCGGGGTTCCAGGGATGACACCTGAAGTCATCTTATGTAGACGAAGTCTCTTATTTGATATCGATGTGGAGTCTCCTCTTCACCAGGTTGGTAGGCAGTGGCCAGCTGGTTTGACAGGTATCGCTGAGTTCTTTCAAGAGCTTTAAGTTTGTCAAGCAAGGGGGTGTGGAAGGGATCGGTAGGTCTTAGAGTTGGGGTTAGGTCCTTACTGGAGGAGGGGCCCCATAGAGAATTTCATAGGAGGTGAGGTTACTCAAAGAAACAGAGGGAGTATTTCTTGCATGAAACAGTGCATAAGGCAGGAGCATAGTCCAACCTTTGATGCCCTCTCTAAGCTTAATTTCGTTAAGGTCTCTTTAATGGTTCTATTAATTTTTTTTAACCTGTCCTGAGCTCTGGGGTCTATAAGCACAATGTAACTTCCAATTTATTCCCAGGGTCCTGGCTAACACCTTACTTACCTGGGCCATGAACGCCGGTCCATTATCAGACAATATACCCTTAGGTAGGCCATATCATGGAAAAAAATCTTTCAGGATTTTTTACCACCATTTGTGCCTTTTTTTGTGTGGAAGGCTTCAATCCATCCTGAAAATATATCTACAAACACTAGGAGATATTGAAGTCCATACCTCGCTGGCTTAATTTCAGTAAAGTCCACTTCCCAGAATTGTCCTGGTCTGGTTGTTCATAGGTGCTATTTTGCAGGAAGCTTGGAAGGGTAAGCATTAACCTATTGACAGAACGGACAGGGTTTTGTTACCCGTTCAGTTATGTCCTTTCGCTGTGAGTCGGTTAGTGGAAAACTCTGTTCTTGATCCTTCAGGAATGCCTGCAGTTTCTTTGAACAAAGGTGTGTGAATTGATGTACATTTTTAACGTAGTGTAGGGATTTCTGAAATTGCAGGCTTGGCTCAGTGAACTTGAGGAGTTCAGTGCCAGTGTTGTTAGATGTTATCAAAAGCTTGCTGGTGCTCAGGGGTCCATTGGAATTGGGCATCTCCCTTTAACAGCGGGTATAAAGGAGAAGTTAAGGACGCAAACACAGGAATCCATAACCTGCAAAACCCAGTAGTCCCAAGAAACTCTCTGTGTTGTCTGCTGCTGGGGGGGGGTGTATCTGCACAACCGTTTGTTTTCTGGGCTCAGTGAGCCATCGTTTACCACCCCTAAGGGAATAGCCCAGGAAGACTACTTCTTGCTGGCAAATTTGGGGTTTTTTGGAAGAAGCTCTATACCCGAGTTGAGCAAGCTTATATAATAGTGCTTGGTTCCCAGACTCACAGTTTTCCTTGGTGTTGGCTGCAGTAGCAGGTCATCCACGTATTGAAGCTGGGTGACTTCAGGGTGCATAGGTCTGAAGTTGTTGACATCTCTGTGGAGGGCTTCATCAAAGAGAGTGGGGGAGTTTTTGAACCCCTGTGGGAGTCTAGTCCATGTTAGTTTACCATACGTTCCGGTTTCTGGGTCTACCCACTCAAAAGCAAACAGCAACTGACTGTCTTTATGCAGAGGCATGCAATAGATAGCATCTTTATGTCCATACCATTTCTACTCAGGGTTCAGAGTGATAAGCAGATTGTATGAATTATTTACCATGGGGTGAATTTCCTGCACTCTGTTGTTGATCTCTCTTAGGTCTTGTATGGGGGATAGTCCCCAGTTCCTGGATTTTTTACCGGTAGCAGGAGAGTGTTCCAGGCCGATTGACAGGGCCTTAGGACCCTAAGGCCAGATATTTCTGAATATGGGGCCTTATCCCATCTTTACCTTTTTTGCTCAGAGGATGTTGTTTGACATTGATTGGGGAGGCTGAGGTTTTTAACTCCACTGTTCTTGGAGGTTGTTTCATGGCTAGGCCTAACCCAACAATTTTGCCCAGGCATCTGGGTAATCTGTTATCCATTTCTGGGGTAGCTTGCCTGTTTGATCAGTCTTGGGGTGTGTGAAAAGTGGATGTTCATCTTCGACTGACATTTATAAAGCCATGACTATAGGAGTTTTTAATGAAGGATTTAGAAATTTCATTTTGGGGCCTTCGGGGTTAAAAGTTGTTTTGGCCCGGAGCTTACTGAGCAGATCTCTGCCCATCAATGGGGCCAGGCATTCTGGGATTACTAGGAAGGAATGTTGGATTTTGTCTTTCCCCATGTCCATGGTCCTCTTAGTTGTCTAAGTCTGATATTTACTGCTGTTAGCCCTTTGAACTAGAGATCTTTTATTTGATAGAGGGACCAGTGGGGCCTTAAGGGCTGAGTATACTGCTGCTGTATCCACTTCAAAGTTTATGGGGTCCCCTTCACTTCAAAAGTTACCCTGAGCTCGGGGAAGGGATCTGAGCCCCGACATTCTTAGTCAACCTCCAGAGTCAGAAAGGATGTCTGGCGTGGCTTTCTCTTTCTAGGTCACTCTTTGGCTCAGTGTCCTTTTTCTTTACAGTAGGCACATTGATCTGAGGCCAAGGGTGGCCTCTGGAGGGGACCCAGGTATCACTTCTTGTCTCCCTGTTTCTTAATTTCTGGCCTATTTATTGTTGTGACCAGGACATTAGTTAATACCTTAATCTGTCTTTTTCATCTCTCATCCTCCCTTTCCTCCCTTTCGTTCTCTCTGTTTCTCTCTTATAGGATACTTTCTCGGCTACTCTGACTAAATCTCTCAAAGTCATATCTTGTAATCCATCTAAGTATTGTAACTTTCTTTTAATATCCAGATCAGCTTGCCCAATGAAGGCCATCATGGCATATGCCTTTTGATCCTCTGCCTGAAGATCGAAAGGAGTATATCTCCTATATGCCTCCATAATTCTCTCTAGAAACATAGAGGGATGTTCATCAGGCCCTTGAATAATCTCTCTTACCTTGGCCAAATTATTTGGTTGCCTAGCGGCCGGTTGGAAACCCACTATTAGGGCCCGGCAATAAGTGGACAGATGCTCCCTACCTTCAAAGGTGTCAGGGTCCCAGTTGGGTAAGTTCAAGGGGAAGCCGGCTTTGATTATGTTGGGAAGTTGTGTTGGTCACCCATCTGGTCCGAGGCTATTTTTTTTTCTAGCTTCCAGGAAGTTTCTCTCTCATTCCTCTGTCATGAAGAGAATCCCTAGGATTTGTTGGCAGTCATCCCAAGTAGGCAGGTTTGAAAACGCCAGGGAGTTCTTTGAGTTCTTTTTGCCAGGCCAGCTTCCTCCAGGGAAGGAGGGGCTGTGTGTGTGACAAGGGGGAGTCATTTGGTGGGCGCTTGGCTGGCCTAGCTTCCTCCAGTGGCAGAGAGGCTGAGTCAGCAGCAGGGGAATCACTTAGAGGTTGTTGGGGGTTGGTGGACGAGGGCAGCGGATAAGAAGGCGAGGAGAGTCCAGTAGAGTCTTGAGACTCAGGGAGAAGAGAGGGTGGAGGAGGAGGAGCAGAGGGTTTGAGAGATAGAATCATGGTGGAAGGAGTAGGAGCGGGGGCAGAGACAAGGAAAAGCTTCACCCATGGAGGAGGAGATTTGCAGAGGTCCTGCAAAGTTGAGATATATGGCTGTTGATCTGGATGTCCATGTGGCCCCGGTTGAAATACAAAATCTCTGACTTTTCGAATTAGTGGGACGTAGATGTTTCTAGGGGCTATCCAACTCCAAAGGTGGGTCATTCTGAGGCACAGAGGGTCTGCCAGGTCCAGCGATTTACTGAAAAAGAAAGATTCTGGGCCCTTAAGCGGACTTTGTTCCAGTGATCAAGGGTCAGGAAGAGAGGTGTTGAAGTTCTCTGTCCCAAAATGAGAGATACACAAACAGTGAAAGCAACGACACACTACACTGACAAGACAAGACAATAAAGTCAGGCATTGGACGTCCAATACTGAGGCCAGGCCTGAGTAGCCCGCAAAACCTGATGGGCTGGCAATACCGAATCCGAAGCAAAATATCACTGAGTCAAGGAGACTATTGTTCCTCGATTTCCTGAGTCCTCTGGGGCATCCCCCAGGGACGTGGCCTGTGGCTCTGTGACACGTATGTCAGCCTCTGTCAGAGAGAGCTCACGCTCATCACCCATAGCCATTTTGCCAAGCCCTAACCTGAAACCTAAAACCAAAAAGAGTTGCCTTACTTACCCTGAAAGGAGCCCCTTGGGGATCTTTCATCCGCCGTTGTCGGATCTTGCTGGTGCCTCCAGATGTAAAGGTCGGGCAAGCATCGGAGGAAGAGACCACCAAGAGAATGTCTCCTTCAACAGTAAATGGTTTATTATGGGTCCAGCATTCTGGGGCTCAGAGCTCACTTGAATAGAGCAGAGAGCAATGAGAACAGCTTAAGCAGAGCTTATATGCTTTCCTTGGAGAGGGCAGGGAGGGAAGTTTATTGATTGGTCAGGGCAAGTGGGTGGTTTGCGTGCAAACGGGTGAGGGTATACATTTGCAGTTTGGCAGTTGGGGACAGCACATTCTGGAAACAAGATTAGCAAACAGTCCTCAAGACTTCAACAGTGTTTTGTTAAGCATACAGAAAAACAGTAAGTAACAAGTACCTATTTTATTAACCTTTCACCAAAGCCTAATGGAAAGTGAGCATGGATTACTAAACACATCCATGTCCAGGTTGCCTAATGCTCTCAAATCAATCCTATTGGTGACTACATATTTGTTTCTTCTTAAGATAATATATTCAACCTCAACCCTCTTGAAAATGACTAATCCTATCAGTCACTTTATATTTTGTCTGATTTCCTAATGTCTATTGATATCTGCTTTCCTACATATTTTCCCCAGTTCATCATTGTGACTGACTCTTCACATGTGCTGACATTTACATTCACTCTCTATCCGAAACCCTATTGCTAAAGAACTTTTGGTCCAAATCCTATATTACTCTTTTTTCTAACATACCGACTATCTTCCTAATCCTAAAGACTATCCCTTTTTGACTGGATGATCACTTCGACAATCAATCATCCAAGGTACAAGGTCCTATGCCATTGTATATTGATTTATCTGAGACATCTTTGCAGAACATAATTCAAAGCTAAGTATCCCAATCAACAGCCCAATGCCCTTCCTGGATTCAAATCTTATCTAGATTTCTGTTTTAAAACTTATATTTCACCAATATATTCTTGTAAATATCGCAAGTTCCCAATACCATTATTCATTAAGCAGAATGATTCCTAATTCAAATCAAACATGTTATTAAGCCTAACCATACATTGTTCCCTCAAACTAACTTTACAGAAGAGCCGAGACAGAGTTTGTCTTACAATACAGTAATGTAGGGGCTCTTCCACCTGCTGAGAACATCAAAGGACCATGCAGAAATTATACCCTTAAGAAGTTGCAGGCAGCTATGAAGGACCTAAGAGGGAAAAAGTCATATTCCATGGCAAACAACCGGGTCAGTATGAAGAGATATGTTTGAATCAGCCTCTCCTTTCTTAATGTAGAGAACTGATCAAACCATGCCTGTGTGGAGAGCTGTTTCCAGGTGCCTATGGTTGATATACCATTCTAACTTGTGAAAGTGTCAAAGGATGTAGGGGCAGCCTCCATTTCATGGGACCTTTCGAAGCAACTGTTAGGACAAAGTGGTGGCCAATGTAGTGACCTCATTCAGTTCCTGAAGGAAGTGACCTCACCTCTCTTCCTTGGTCATCAAAAAATCTGAAATTGTGATGCAGGAAGCCAGGCACCCAGAGCCAGTCCCAGTCCCAGTCCCAGTGGTCTCACTTGTTTGGATTTACCAAGGACAGAGTCAGTCTTCCTTGGTACCGACTGATATGAGCATTGTCAAATGGCAGAAGATCTCTGAAGAGGGGCCTTTCCTGAGAAAGCAGGTATTGGTTCACCACTGGCTCCTGACAACTTCACAGAGTTGGCAAAGGAGACCAGATCTGAGAAAGGGCAGGCCATTTCAGGGGAACATAGTATGGCCCACCAGTTAGAGGACACTCCGGATAGTCACAGACCTACTTGGGTTAAGGAGGTGCCTTTGTGGGTGTGGAGTGAGTTTGTGGTTTTCTCTCATGTTCTGAGAATAGGTAGGAAAGGCTGTTTGTTTGGGTTGGAGTGGCCTGTTTCTAGTAAGTCTTTTGACAAGGCTAGTGTTTCTATGTCTGAGTATCCCACTGTGTCCGTGGTTGTAGACATTAGAAAAGAGAAGGCATCAAAGGATGTGTCCTGTCTAGTAGAAAACTTCCCAGCATTCATCCTGACTAATTAAAGAATGGACTGTGGTTTGCCTTATGGATGGGCAACACCTACTAAATTCCTAAGTTCCTGTTTTCTTCCTGAATTCTGGCCACTCTCCAGAATAGGCTCATGGTTTTGTTTCCAAGATATGTACCACCTCCAAGCTCTGAGACATGTCTATATACTTGATAGCTGTAGAGAATGGGAACATCTTAGAAAACTCAGATATCAGTGTGACCAGTAAATTTTCAGTGGAGAAATCCTGCTTTGGTTCATTTGCTTACCTATGGTTCTGTTGTCCTGAATGTCGGGAAGGTCTTTGCCTCAGGCCACCCCTTTGTGAAGCCTGAAGAAAACAATTTTCAAATGGAAATGAATGGGCATCACCTGTGGTTCTTTGCTTAATTGCTTGTAAAAGGATGTGTCTAAATCAGCCTCTTGGCCCTGTATGAGGTTGTGGCTTAGATTCTCAGCACATGATGGATCTAAGGATAGATTCCATGTGTGCAATCAAAACCAAAATGGCCAAAAATCTGTCATTGTTGATCAGTCTCTTGCCTTCCTCTGTTAGGATTCTGACCTCTGTCAAGTGAGAATAGGGATCCTTTAAGTCAAATGAGTTCTTTGAAGAACTGCAGAGGTGCTTGTGTTTTCTTGGGACTCCAAATCACTTAAAGAATCTATCCCTGAGAGTCAGTAGGACTCAAATTGAAGAAGCAGAGCAGTATTCATGGCAGGCCTATTGGATCACTCCAGGTTCACAGGAAGGGTGACGATGCCACCCTGACTTTAGGCAAATGAGGGGCAAGGAAGATTATTTTGGACACTCTCTTGGGATGCGTCCAACATGAAAAACTCTAGCCAGAGGTAATGATGAGTGTCTATATGGAAGAAGGTAAGGACCATGTGGGAATGTTTTGGTTTTAAGTGTAGTCATTCATGTGGCAGTTGGAAGAGATGACTGGATCCACCTGGGCTTGAACTCTGGTGTCATTCCCCTTAAACACTGAGTTCTGGATCAATCATCAAAGAAGTATATCCATGAATTGTGTTGGGAATTTAGGAGGCCACGCATGAGAGTCTCCGTTGGAAACTGAGATCTAGTCCTAGGGTGGCTTTCCACAGAGCACTGGGAATCTCAGCCAGGATATCACATTATTTTATTCTGAAAGACTTGGAAGCCATATTTGCTAGTCAAAACACACATGGACCTCAATTGTAGACCTCGATGGGCCTGGATTTATGTGACCTTTAGGCCACTCTTTGGGAAGCCTTGCCTGTGAGAGTTCTCCAAAGCTTTCATTGAAATGAGCTTCCTCACCATTGAATGATTCCTGAATGATTTGAAAGCCATAGTGCTTCCAACTTCATAATTGAAAATTTGCTAGATAAATACCATGAAATTTTTGAAATTCCAATGACCAGGTGGCAATGAAGAACCTTTGGATGTCCTGTTGCTGATCACGAGTGTACCAGACAGTGCCTTGATTGACTGGTTTTGATGAAAATGGTGTAAAACAGAGATCTCAGTAATTTGGATCCTGCTGAGTAGTGGGCCTAGAGCAGTAGTGAGCAAATGTGTGATAAAACATCTGAGGTGGGGCCATGTGGATCTGCCATTGGCTTCCAAATGGCTTGTGACTGACATGGTGCAGCGAGCAGACCCTTATATGTAAAGGCAACTTGTTATATGGAGAGGTTTCAGGGCAATGTTCAGAATCAGGTTGCTATGGTCAAGGGGGCATCCTATGTGGTATACAAGCCCTGTTGGTGCATTCTCCTGCAGACCCTGATCCACCACACGTGACAGAACTCGCTGCAGCCCTGTGTCCCAGTTGAACTCCTTGTATTTCGTGAAGCAAATACCAAACTCCGAGTGCAGCAGGAAGAAACATTATGAAAAGTGGAGGATGATGAAATGGCTTCGCAGTCCACATGGGGAGACACTTAGCCCCCAGTGGCCACAGATTACCTACAAAGCAAGAATTCAGCACTGCTGCTTCATGTTTATTGGAAAATTATAAACCATGTCCTCCAGATCACAGAGATGAAGACCCAGCTTTGATGATCTCACTAGAAAGGAAGCTAAAGCTCCTGACAGCAACATATATTTCAAGTGCCCAACCTAAAGGCAGTTTCTCCAGACGTCTTTATGCAGGCAAATCTCCATGTTTGTAGAGTTTTTACACTGTCCCTTACTTTTGGAAACTCCTCTACAATCTCCAAGGTTGTGAACCCTAAGCATTTTCAATTTCAGATATGTATTCAAAGATTTTCTAACTCTTCTCCTCTAATTGTGTCTTACTTGGGGTGAAGGTAATGTCAAGGCATTGTTCTGAATGAGAGTGGGAAAAATTTTTTGTAGTACACATTTGCATACACATTGATCCATTTTCCAATTTTCCATTCGAAATACTGAATCCCTGACACTAACTCATACCCTACTAGACTCTGACTACTAATCCTAATATGATGGAGAAAAATACCCCAAAAGAATGAAAATACAAGCAGTTCAGAGGAAGCATGGTGTATAGTTGGACTTCCCTCTTGCATGATAAAGGGTCGGTTTTATAAATCTACTCAATTTTTAATTGAAATAGTCCTCCATGTGTTTTTTTAAAGAGAGAGTGAGAGAGGAGAGAGAGAATTCTATAATATTTATTTTTTAGTTATCGGCGGACACAACATCTTTGTTTTCACGTGGTGCTGAGAATCGAACCCATGCCGCACGCATGCCAGGCGAGCACGCTACCACTTGAGCCACATCCGCAGCTCTCTCCATGCGTTTTTAAAGTTAACAAATATGTGAATTCCTGTCTCCCTTTCTCTGTAGCCTACTCAGCACTTGTACTTTTTATATGCACATATAGATTCCTACTTGGTATCACACATATATTTTTATGAGTTGGCTGACTTGGCAGAAACAAATTGTAAGAAGAGATCAGTGCTCCTAAACGCTGTTGGAACTGAAAATTCAAACTATGGGTGAGCTTCCTATTAGAACAATATTATACATAAACCCATGTTTAGTAAAATAAATATTTTTGCTTCTGTGGATGATATATATTACATGATGAATTACGATTGGCATATATATATATTGATACTTTTTAATGAATTTTTGTGGTTTTTTTTGTATATATATATATATATATATATATATATATATATATATATATACACTCTA
Organism: Callospermophilus lateralis; assembly: GCF_048772815.1. NCBI lineage: Eukaryota > Metazoa > Chordata > Mammalia > Rodentia > Sciuridae > Callospermophilus > Callospermophilus lateralis. Next base: position 68,525 of record NW_027517938.1, read on the forward strand.
CAGATTTTATAAAATATGAAATATATGTGTCTTATATACACTCCATAAATTCATTCATGTTCATGTATGTGGATTTATAATCAACATTTCACAAGATTATTCTCAGAAATAATCATCTACCTGAAATACATATTTGTTTCCCAGTGCTGAAAACTAACTTCAATCAATGGTGCTTACAAATCCTAATATTTCTGCAGTAACTGACCCAGTTTAACATCAATGCAAATAGATTCCTAGGGGACATGATGTCTATTTTGACGTTCATTTTAATTCAACACTGGTACATTACTATTTCTTCAGTTTTTGCACATCATAGGATATATATTTCATTCACAAGTTCACAAAATTATAGGAATTTGTTTCAATTTTAATCACTTTCTGCTTCAGAACACATGTATTCCTCCATGTTACTTGACTGGTCTTTTCATGAGACTTCTTTCCAAACACATTATTTTCGATTTTCATAATCAATTTTGAAGCTAAACCCACACACTCTTCAAGATAAACCATAACATTAATATTACCATTAGATGTATAAGTGGTTGGAATTAATGTGTGTATATCAATATAAGATTTCCTGTACATTTTCACATTTCAATTCAATCCATTATTAAAGTTGGAACCAGGTATGTTATTTATTCACAGTATGGTCTATTAATGCATTATCTCTATATTCATAGACACAGTGTACACCTCTTTGTTCCCCCAATACTAATTTATACCTCTTCAAAACATTGCTCCCAGAAATGGTAGAAGAAATATTCATGTCACCTTATCTATCTATATATGTGTGTGTGTGTGTGTGTGTGTATATATATATATATATATATATATATATATATATATATATATATATATATATATTTCTTTTTTTATCACAGTAATATTCTGGACACAAAAAACAAAGGTCACACTCATGATTGTATCAAAGCCTAAATGGAAAGTGAGCATGAATTACTAAAAACAACCATGTCCAGGTTGCCTAATGCTCTCAAATGTAAATCCTATTGGTGACTACATATTTGTTTCTTTCTAAGATTATATATTCAACTTCAAGGCTGTTGAAAATGTCTAATTCTATCACTCAGTTTATACTTTGCCTGATTTCCTTATATCTCTATTGATATCTGCTTTCCTACATATATTCCGCAGTTCATCATTGTGTCTGACACTTCACATATGCTGACATTTACATTCAATGTCTACCCGAGACACTATTGGTAAAGAAATTTTGGTCTAAATCCTATACTCACTTTTATTTCTAAACCTACTGACTATCTTCCTAATCTTACTGATTATTGCTTTTTGACTCGATGTTCTCTTCGACAATTAATCATCCAAGGTATAAGGTCCTAAACCATTGTATTTCAATTTATCGGAGACATATATGCAGAACATAATTCAAACCTAAGAATCCCACTCAAGGACCCAATGCCCTTCTGACTTCGAATCTTACCTAGATTTCTGTTTTCATACTTACATTTCACCTATATATTCTTGTAAATATCACAGGTTCCCAATACCATTATTCATGCGGCAGAGAGATTCCTAACCCAAATCAAACATGTTATTAACCCTAAACATACACTCTTCCCTCAATCTAACTTTACAAAAGAGGAGGGACAGAGTTAGTCTTACAATACAGGAATGTAGGGGATCTTCCACCTTCTGAGAACATCAAAGGTCCATGAAGAAATGATCCCTGGAGAAGATGTAGGCAGCTATGAAGGACCTGATAGAGGAAAAGTCATCTTTTATGGTAAACAACCTGATCATGATGAATGGATGTGTCTGAATCAACCTCTATCTTCTAAATGTAGAGAAGATGGACCAAATCAGGCCTGTGTGGAGAGCTCTTCCCAGGTGCCAATGGTTGATATACCATTCTAACTTGTGAAAGTGTGACAGAAAGTAGGGACAGACTCCATCTCATGGGACCCTTAGAAGTAACTGTTAGGACAAAGAGGTTGCCAAGGCAGTCACCTTATTCAGTTCCTGAAGGAAGTAACCTCACTGCACTTCCTTGGTGATGGAACTCTCTGAACTTGGGATCCAGGAAGAGAGGCACCCAGAGCCAGTTGCAGTCCCAGTCCCTGTGGTCTCACTTGTTTCAATTTACCAAGGACAGAGTCAGTCTTTCTTAGTACCAACAGATGTGAGGATGGCCAAATGCCAGGAAAGCTCTGAAGAAAGGCCTTTCCTGAGAAAGCAGGTATTGGTTCACCGCTGGCTCCTGACAACTGCACAGAGTTGGCCAAGGAGACCAGATTTGAGATACAACAGGCCATTTTTGGCGAATATAGTATGGCCCACCATTCAGAGGACACTCCACAAAGGAGGTGCCTTTGTGGGTGTAGGTGTGTGTATGGTTTTTTTCTCAGGTTCTGAGAAGATGTAAGAAAGGCTGTTTGTTTGAATTGGCGTGGACTGTTTCTAGTAAGTCCTTTGACAAGGCGAGTGCTTCTATGTCTGTGTATCCCACTCTGTCCGTGGTTGTAGACATTAGAAAAGAAAATGCATCAATGGATGTGTCCTGTCTAGGAGAAAGCTTCGCAACATTCATCCTGCCCGATTTATTAATGGACTGCGGCTTTCCTTATTGAAGGGCAAAACCTGCTATCTTCCAAAGTTTCTGTTTACATCCTGAATTCTGGACACTCTCCAGAATTGCCTCATTGTTTTGTGACCAAGATATGTACTACCTCAAAGCTATGTGATATGGCTATGTACTGGATAGCTGAAGGGAAAGGCGAGCATCTAGGAAAACTCAGATATCAGTGTGACCAGGAAAGTCTCAGTGGAGAAACCCTGCTTTGTGCGTTTTGTTTACCTATTGTTCTGTTGCCCTGAATTTCAGGAAGGTTTTTGCCTCAGACCACTCCTTTGTGAATATCAATTCAATCCATTATTTAAAGTGGAACCAGCTATACTATTTATTCACAGTATGGTCTATTCATGAATTATCTGTATATACATAGACACAGGGTACAGATTTTTGTACAACCAATACTTATGTATATGTCTTCAAAATATTACTCACAGAAATGGTGAAAGAAATACTGATGTCACCTAATCTACATATACATTTTATCACAGTAATATTCTGGACACAAAATGCAAAGTTCACACTTATTATTGTACTAAAGCCTAAATGGAAAGTGAACATGGATTACTTCCATGTTCAGGTTGCCTAATGCTCTCAAATATCAATCCTATTGGTGACTACATATTTGTTTCTTCCTAAGATTATATATTCAAAATCAACCCTGTTGAAAATATCTAATCATATCACTCACTTTATACTTTGCCTGATTTTGTAATATCTCTTTTTTTAATGTTAGGATGAGCCAATTTAGTACTTTTTTAAATTTTTATTTTTTTCATCTTTCATAAATTTGATTCAAGTGAGTTATGCATTTCCACTTTTACCCCAAATACAGATTGCAGAATCACATCAGTTACACATTCACAATGTTTACATAATGCCATATTAGTGACTGTTGTATTCTGCTGACTTTCCTATCCCCTACTATCCCCCCTCCCCTCCCCTTTCATTTTCCCTCTCTACCTCATCTGTTATTGTTCCGTTCTCTCCCTTCCCCCCCCTTTCCCCTCACAACCTTGTATATGTGATTTCGTATAACGATGAGGGTTTCCTTCCGTTTCCATGCAATTTCCCTTCTCTCTCCCTTTCCCTCCCATCACTTGTCTCAGTTTAATGTTAATATTTTTCTCATGCTCTTTCCCTCTGTTCAGTTCTTACTTGCTCTCCTTAAATCAAAGAAGACATTTGGCATTTGTTTTTTAAGGATTGGCTAGCTTCACTTAGCATAATCTGCTCTAATGCCATCCATTTCCCTGCAAATTCCATGATTTTGTCATTTTTTAGTGCTGCATAATACTCCATTGTGTATAGATGCCACATTTTTTTTATCCATTCATCTATTGAAGGGCATCTAGGTTGGTTCCACAGTCTGGCTTTTGTGAATTGTGCTGCTATGATCATTGATGTGGCAGTATCCCTATAGCATTCTCTTTTATGGTCCTCAGGGAATAGTCCAAGGAGGGTGATAGCTGGGTCAAATGGTGGTTCCATTCCCAGCTTTTCCAGGAATCTCCATACTGCTTTCCATAATGGCCGCACCATTTTGCAGTCCCACCAGCAATGTACAAGTGTACCCTTTTCCCCACATCCTTGCCACCACTTATTATTGTTTGACATCCTAATGGCTGCCAATCTTACTGGAGTGAGATGGTATCTTAGGGTGGTTTTGATTTGCATTTTTTGACTGCTAGAGAAGGTGAGAATTTTTTCATGTACTTATTAATTTATTGTATGTCTTCTTCTGAGAAGTGTCTGTTCAGGTCCTTGGCCCACTTGTTGATTTTGTAATATCTCTATTGATATCTGCTTTCCTACATATTTTCCCCTGTTCATCATTGTGACTGACCCTTCAAGTGGGCTGATATTTACTTTCACACTTTAACCCAAACCCTATTGCTAAAGAACTTTTGTTCCAAATCCTATACTCACTCTTTGTTAACCTACCGAATATCTATCTAATCCTACCGACTATCCCTATTTGACTGGATGTTCTCTTCGAATTTTAATCATCCAAGGTACAAGGTCCTATGCCATTGCATATCGATTTATCTGAGATATCTGTGCACAACATAAATCAAAGCTAAGTATCCCAATGAAGGGCCCATTGCCTCTCTGGGCTTCAAAATTACCTAGACATCCTTTTTTCATTTATATATTTCACCTCTATATTTTTAAAAATATCCCAGGTTCCCAGTACCATTATACATCCAGCAGAATGATTTCTAACATCAAACATTTTATTAACCCTAACAATACACTGTTCCCTCAATGTAAATTTAATGAAGAGCAGGGACAGAGTTGGTCTTACAATACAGGAATGTAGGGGATCTTTCACCTGTTTAGAACCACAAGTTCAATGCAGAAATGATCCCTGGAGAATATGTAGTCAGCTATGGAGGACCTGAGAAAGCAAAAGTAATCTTCCATGGCAAAATACCTGGTCAGGATGACGGGATGTGTCTGAATCAGAACCTCTCTTCTCAATGTAGAGGAGATGGACCAAACCAGGCCTGTGTGGAGAGCTATTACCGGGTTCCTATGGTTGATATACCATTCTAACTTGTGAATGTTTCACAGGAAGTAGGGGAAGCCTCCATTTAATGAGACACTTGGAAGCAACTGTTAGGATAAAGTGGTTGCCAAGGCAGTGACCTAATTCAGTTCCTGAAGGAAGTGACCTCACCTTACTCCCTTGGTGATGGAACTCTCTGAACTTGGGATCCTGGAAGCCAGGCACACAGAGCCAGTCAAAGTACCAGTCCCAGTGGGTTCACTTGTTTGGAATTACCAAGGACAGAGTCAGTCTTTCTTTGTACCTACTGATGTTAGAATGGCCAAAAGCCAGGACAGCTCTGAAGAGGGGCCTTTCCTGAAAAAGCAGGTAGTGGCCCACTGCTGGCTCCTGAAACTTCATAGAGTTGGCCAAGGAGACTATATTTGAGACAGGACAGGACATTTCGGGGGAACATTGTGTGGCCCACCAGTCAGAGAACACTCCATAGAGTCACAGACCTACTTAGGGTAAGGAGGTGCCTTTGTGGGTGTGGTTGTGAGTTTGTGATTTTGTCTCATGTTGTGAGAATAGGAAGGAAAGGTGGTTTGTATGGTTTGGAGTGAACTGTTTCTTGTAAGTCGTTTGAAAAGGCGAGTGATTCTATGTCTGTGTATCCCATGGTGTCCGTGGTTGTAGACATTAGAAAAGAGAGTGCATCAGTGGATGTTTCCTGTCTAGTAGAAAGCTTCCCATTTCATCCTGCCCAATTTATGAATGGATTGCGGCTTTACTTAAAGATGGGCATAACCTACTACATTCCTAATTTCCAGGTTTCTTCATGAATTCTGTTCACTCTCCAGGATAGGCTCATGGTTTTGTGTCTAACATATGTACCACCTCCAAGCTCTGTGACATGGTCATGTACTGGATAGCTGAAGGGAATGGCGAGCATCTCAAAAAACTCAGATATCAGTGTGACCAGGAAATTCTCAGTTTAAAAACCCTGCTTTGGGCATTTTGCTTATATATTGTTCTGTTGAACTGAATGTCAGGAAGTTCTTGCTCTGGCCACCCCTTTGTGAAGCCTGAAGTAAACGGTTTTCAAATGGAAATGAATGGGCATCACCTGTGGCTCTTTGCTTAATTGCTTTGGAAAGGGATGTGTCTGAATTAGCATCTTGGCCCTGTGTGAGTTTGTGGCTTAGATTCTCAGCACCAGATGGATCTAAAGAAAGATCCCATGTGTGCATCTAAAACCAAAATGGCAAATAGACCCGTCATTGTGGATAAAGTCTCGCTTTCCTCTGTGAGGTTCCTGACCTCTATCAAGTGAGAATAGGGATCCTTTGTGTCAATTGAGTTCTTCAAAGCCCTGCAGAGGTGCTTGGGTTTTCTCATGACTCTAATTCACATAAACAATCTATACCTCTAACTCAGTAGGCCTCAAATTGAAGAAGCGCTGCAGTATTAACGACATGCCTATTTGATCACTCCTGGTTCACAGGAAGTATGTCCAGGCCACCCTGACTTTAGGCAAATGAGGGGCAAGGGAGCTTATTTTGGACACTGTCTTGGACTGCGCCCCTCATGGAAACCTCCAGCCAGAGGTTATGATGAGTATCTATATGGAAACAGATGAGGGCCATGTGGGAGTGTTTTGGTTTTAATTGTGGTCATTGTGTGGCAGTTAAAGGAGATGCCTGGGTCCACATGGGCTTGAACTCTGGTGTGATTACACTTAGAGAGTGCATTCTGGATCTGATCTCAGAGAACTTGTGCCATGTATTGTGTTGGGATTCTAGGAGGGCACGCATGAGAGTCTCCCTTGGAAACTGAGATCTAGGCCCAGGGTGGCTTTCCACAGAGCACTGGGAATCTCAGCCAGGATATCACATGATTTTTTTTTTTCTGAAAGACTTGGCAGGCACGGGTGACAGTCAAAACACACATGGACCTCACATTGTAGACCTCAGTGGGTCTGATTTTATGTGACATTTTGGCCACTCCCTGGGAAGCCTTGTCTGTAACAGTTCTACAGAGCTTTCATTGAAATGAGGTTTCTCATCATTTATTGGTTCCTGTACGAATTGAAATCCACAGTGCCTCCAACTTCATCCGTGAAAAATGGCTAGATAAATACAATAAAATTATTGAAATTTCCATGACCAGGTGGCACTGTAGAAAATTTGGAAAACCGGTTGCTGATCATGAGTATACCAGACAGCACCTTGATTGACTAGGTTTCATCAAAATGGTGTAGAACAGAGATGCCAGTAAATTGGAGCTTGCTGAGTAGTGGGCCTAGAGCAGTGGAGGGGGGGTGTGTGATGAAACATCTGTGGTGGGGCCATGTTGATCTTCCATTGGCTCCGAAATGCCTTGTGACTGACATGGTACAACCACCAGACCCTTATATGTAACGGCATCTTGTTATATAGAGAGGTTTCAGGGAAATGTTGAGAATTATGTTGCTATGGTCAAGGGGAAAAGCTTTGTGGAATAGAAGCATTGTTGGTATATTCTCTTGCAGACCCTTACCCACCACACGTGACAGAACTCCCTCAAGCACTGTGTCCCAGGTGATCTTTTTTTACTTCATAAGCAAATACCAAACTCCCAGTGCAGCAGCAAGAAACACCAGGAAAAGTAGAGGATGACCAAATGGCTTCACAGTCCACACGCAGAGACACTTAGGCCCCAGTGGACACAGTTTACCTACATAGAGAGAATTCAGCACTGCTGCCTCATGTTCATTGGAAAATATGAAACCATGTCCTCCAGGTCGCATAGATGCACACCCAGCTTTGATGGTCTCAGTACAAAGAAAGCTCCTTACGAAAACATATATTTCAAGTGCCCAACCTCAGAGGCAGTTTCTCAAGAAGTCTTTAGGGCAGCAGAGCTCCATGTTTGTGGAGTGCTTACCCTGTCCCATACTTTTGAAAACTCCTCTACGACCTCCAAGGTTGTGAACTCATGAGAATATTCATTTCCAGATATGTATTCACAGAATTTTTAACTCTTCTCCTCTAATTGTGTCTTACTTGGGACGAGGGTAATGTCTAGGCATTGTTCTGAATGAGAGTGGGAAGATTTTTATGCAGCATATATTTGAAATACTAAATCCCTGACACTAACCCATTCCCTACTAGACTCTGACTACTAATCCTAATATGATGGAGAAACATAACCCAAACAGAATAGAAATACAAGCATTTCAGAGGAGGCAGGGTGTATAGTTGGACATGCCTTTTGAAATATATAGGGTAGGAGTTATAAATCTAGTCAATTTTTAATTGAAATAGTTCTACATGTGTTTTTAAAGTTAACAAATATATGAATTACTGTCTTCCTTTCTCAGTAGCCTATTCAGCACATGTGTTTTAATATGCACATATAGAATCCTACCTGGTGTCACACGTACATTCTCGTGAGGTGGCTGACATGGCACATACAAATTGTGAGAAGTGATCACTCCTCCTAAACAATGTTGGAACTGAAAATTCAACCCATGGGTGAGCTTCCTATTTGAACAAACTTATATAAAAATCCATATTCATTAAAATGAATATTTTCGGATATGATGATGATATATATTTCATGATGAATTTCAATTGGCATATATATTGCTATTTTTAATATATATATATATATATATATATATATATATATATATATATATATATATATAACATGTGTCTTATTATGCACTCCCTAAATTCATTCATATTGATGTATTTGGATTTTTAATCAACTTTTCACAAGATTATTCTCAGTAATATTCATCCACCTGAAATACATATTTGTTTCCTAGTACTGAAAACTAACTTTTTTGAATGGTGCAAACATATCCTAACATTTCTACAGTAACTGACCCTGTTTAACATCAATTCAAGTAGATTACTATGGGACATGATGTGTATTTTGATGTTCAATTTTATTCAACACTTCTACATTACTATTTATTCACTTTATGCACATCATAGGATATATATTTCATCCACAAGTTAGCAAATTCATACGCATTTGTCTGACTTTCATTCACTTCGTGCTTCAGAACACATGTATTCATCCATGTTTCTTGACTGATCTTTTCATGAGACTTCTTTCCAAACACATCATTTTCGATTTCCATAATCACTTTTGAAACACTTCAAAAGTTACCTTGAGCTTGGGGAGGGAATCTGAGCCCCGACTTTCTTAGTCATCCTCCAGAGTCAGAATGGCTGGCTGGTGTGGCTGTCGCTTTTTAGGGCAATTTTGGCCCAGTGTCCTTTTTTCTTTAGAGTAGGCACATTGATCTGAGGCCAGGGTGGCCTCTGGCATGGGCCAATGTTATCCCTTCATGTCTACCTGTTTCTTAATTTCTGGCCTATTTGTTTTTGTGACCAGGACCTTAGTCAACGCCTTAGTCTGCCTTTTGTTTCTTTTATCCTCCCCTTGCTCCCTTCTCTTCCTCAGTTTCTCTCTTATAGTATACGTTCTTGGCTTCTCTGACTAAATCTCTGAAAGTCATATCTTGTAATCAATCTAGCTTTGTAACTTTGTTTTAATATCCAAGCCAGTTTGCCCAATAAAGGCCATCGTGACAGATGCCTTTGATTCTCTTCCTGAGGATCAAAAGGAGTATATCTCCAATATGCCTCCATAATTCTCTCTAGAAACATAGTGGGAGAATCATCAGGCCCTTGAATAATCTCTCTTACCTTGGCCAAATTACTTTGTCGCTAGCGGCTGCTTGGAGACACACTATTAGAGCCCGGTGATAAGGGGACAGATGCTCGCTACCTTCAAAGATTTTGGGGTCTCAGTTGGGTGGGTTCAAGGGAAAGCCGCCTTTGATTATCTTGGGAAGTTGTGTCAGACGCAGATCTTGTTTGAGGGATTTTTTTTCTAGCTTCCTGGAGGATTCACTGTTGTTCCTCTGTCATGAAGAGAATCCCTAGGAGTTTTTGGCAGTCATCCAAAGTAGGCTGGTGTGAAAACATCAATGACTCAACCAGACCTGAGAGCCTGGTGGGGTCCTCAGAAAAAGGGGGATTATAATTTTTTTAAGTTATATAGGTCTGACGAGGAGAAAGGCTAATACTGGTAGGCTTGCATTTTTTCCCCGTGGCCATCGTCAATCATTGGCCCATAGGGATGGAGGGGGAGCATCCCAAGAGTTCCAGGGTTTTCAATCATTCACCGCCAGCGAGTTCCTTTAGATGGTACAGCTTCCTCCAAGGGAAGAGGTGCTGTGTGTGCCGCAAAGGAATTATCTGGAGGGCGCTGGGCCGGCATAGCTTCCTCCAATGGAGGAAAGGCTGAGTCAGCAGCAGGGGAATCACTTAGAGGGTGTTGGATTTTGGGGGACAAGAGCAGGGGATAAGGAGGGGAAGGAGACTCCAGTAGAGTGAAATCTGGTGACTCAGGGAGAACAGAGGGTGTAGGAGGAGGAGGATCAGAGGATTTGAGAGTTCCTGGGGGAAGGAGTCAGAGTGGGGGCAGTGACAAGGAAAGGCTTCACCCATGGAGGAGGAGATATGCAGAGTTCCCGCCGAGTTAAGATATATGGCTGTTGATCCAGATGGCTATGTAGCACCGGCTGAAAGACAATATCTCTGACTTTTTTAAATTAGTGGGAAGTAGAAAGATCCTTCTAGGGGTAATCCAAATCCAAAGGTGGGCCATTCTGAAGCACAGAGAGTCTGCCACATCCGGCACTTTACTGAAAAACAAAGATTCTGAGCCCTTAAGTGGACTTTGGTCCAGTGATCAAGTATCAGGGACAGAGGCATTGAAGTGCTCTGTCCCATAATGAATGATACACAAACAGTTAAAGCAATGAAACATGACACAGACAAGACAAGGCAATGAAGACAGGCAATGGACGTCCAACACTGAGACCAGGACTGAGGAGCCGGCAAAACCCGATCGACTGGCAATACCGAATCCGAAAAAAAATATCAATGAGTCCAGGAGACTATCTCGTCCCCATAAATTTACGGGAAGATGATCCAATACATATGGCTGTAGAGTTCCTTCACATCCTTCAGGATCCTTCCAATCTAATACCATTGCACTTCTATGGGGATTATACGCTACTCCTAGGCCTCGAAGCGTTTGAGTGGCTTGTTGTAATGGCCAATGTTTTGGCCATTCTTGACGAGAGATGATGCTAAGGTCTGCGTCTGTATCCAGTAGCCCATTAAATTCATGCCCTTGAATATTTAGTTTAAGCATGGGGCCAGAATCTAAATTTAAAGAAAGCATAGCCCAATCTACACCTGTGGAGCCTAATCACTTGGAACCTCTTTCTACAGTACGACTGGAAAATTTTTCACGTAGGCTGGGTATTATTAGTAACTGTGCTATTCTATCTCCTGGTGAAATTACTAATATACCCTTTGGAGAACTGGCTATAATTTTTATTTCACCTTCATAGTCGAGATCAATTACCCCAGGACTTATCATAAGTCCTTTTAGAGTAGAAGAGCTGCGTCCCAATAATAAGCCTACTGTTCCTTTGGGAAGAGGTCCTTTTACCCCTGTGGAAATGAATTGAACTCCCATCTCTGCAGTTAGTACTGCTCTGGCAGAGTCACAGATGTCTAACCCTGCGCTCCCTCTGGTTTTTCTGATGAGGGATCTGATGGACAATGTGTCCTGGGCACTACCCTGATGTGGTTGATGGGTTTCTCCAGTGCTGCGTATATTTGTGGTTTTGGGCCCCGGAGAATTGAGCCCCCTTGTCCATTTTTTGGCAAAGGAGCTCCATGTTTTTGTCCACGATATTGTGGATAAACACCTGGTCCTTGTTCGTTTTTTGATAATGGTGTACCCTCTATGGTGGTTTGAGAACAGCATTCATTAGCCCAAAGTCTCCCTCTACGGCATCGTGGACAAATACTGGTATTCTACTCCTTTGATACCTAGTTTTGTTAAACCCTCCTCCTATGGGACAATTCCTTTTAAAATGTCCTGTTTTTTCACAATTGTAGCATGTTCTTGGCCTGGCATCTAAAGCCTGTTTTACTGCAGCTGCCACAATTTGCCCTTGTTCATTAATGTCTCTGGCATCTAAAGCCTGTTTTACTGCAGCTTCCACGACTTGCTCTTGTTCTTTAATGTCTCTACATAATTTAATATATGTGTTTAAATCTTCATGTTTCCATGGTCTAATGATATCTTTGCACCAACGATTCGCTTGCTCATAAGCCAGTTGTTTTAGTAATGGCATTGCTTGTTGTGTATTTCCAAAAACTCTGGTAGCTGTTTGAATAAGCCTATCTACAAATTCAGCATAAGGTTCATTAGCTCCTTGTATTACCTTAGATAACTGACCTTGTAAACCTCCATTTCCTTGAAAAGTCTTCCATGCCTTAATTGCATCTATAGCAATCTGTGCATATACACCAGGATCATATGCACATTGCTGCTGCTGATCCTCATAAGGTCCCTTTCCTAACAATATATCTAGATTTCTCTGAGGATAACTAGCTGCTGCATTTTGCCTAGCCGTCTCCTTGCAAAATTCCTCATTGGAAATCTTCCATAACAGGTATTTCCTCCATTTAGCACAGCTTTACACATATTAGCCCAATCTGCTGGCTTCATGTTCATGTTGTTAATGGATTTGATAATGCTTACAGTGAAGGGTGCTTGAGGACCATAGGTTGTTACAGCCTCTGTTAGCTGCTTCACTGTTTTGAAATTTAAAGCATGGTAATCTCACTGCCCTCCTGCCTCAAATACTGGGCATGTTAATATTTGAGATCTTGTCTCAGGATTCCAACTATCAACTGTGGGGGTTGGGGGCCTCCCAGCATATGGAGGTGGCCTTGTTAGTTGGACACTTACTTCCTCTGGTGATAGAAAGGTGTTAGTAGCAGTCTCCTGTAGAGGTTGTGCTGTTGGTTGGACACTTACACCCTCTGGTGATAGAAAGGTGTTAGTAGTAGTCTCCTGTTGTAACTTTCCCCCTGATGGCTTTTTCTGTTTTACACTTTCTTCCTCTGTCTGACTGGCTTGAAAGGCCTTCTCTTTTACTTGATTTTTTTCCTCTGTCTGACTAGTTCGAGAGACCTTTTCTTTTACTTGAATTTTTTCCTCTATCTGACTAACTTGAGAGACCTTCTATTTTACTTGAATCAATATGTCTTCTCCTTCCTCTACCATTGTCTGAACTGAAGGCTTTCCACTAAGCAAACAAGGTACAAACGTCCACAATAGCAATGTGCCAACTGGCAGAGTCCCTGGGCTTTTCTTTCCTATTCTTTTTAAATCTTCACCATGATGGTTCCATTGTGATATATTTAACAACTCCTCCTGAAAAAGCCATGGGCTACATTTTTGTATTGTATCAACGTATGCCCTGACTTTTCTTGATTTTACTGAGATGCCTCCTTCCTCTAACAATTTACTGAACACTCTTTCAGGTTTTTTTTTTTTTTTTACTAATTTCTGATCCCGTATTTCTACTATAATACAACCCAACAAGATGACACCAAACAAAACAGCTCCTCAGAAAAAGCCGTCAGAGCCCAACTGCCACCACAGGCTTCCCACAAGCCTCTCCCTCAAACACAAGTCTCCTCCTCTTGAGGCCGATTGGCTGGGTCACGTGGGCGAAGCCAAAAAGTCCCCCAATGAGCAGTTCCATGGTCTGAAAGGGCAGGGAACCAGCCCAATGTGCATCACCACAGAGGAGCCAATCAGCTAGATGTTGCTGGGGCCGCTGTGAGCCAATCATCCGCTGGCAGTCTGAAAGGTCGGGGAAACCGCTCATTGAGCATCTCAATGAGCATCACCACAGACAAGCAAATCAGCTAGATGATGCTGGGGCCGCTGTGAGCCAATCATCAGCCGGCAGATGGAAGTTTGCTGGCAGCTGCAAGTTTGCTGGGGCTCCTTTGGCTGTGGCTCTCAACAGATTATTCTCAGAAATATTCAACCACCTGACATACATATTTGTTTCCTAGTACTGAAAACTAACTTCAGTGAATGGTCCTTATATATCCTAATATTTCTATAGTAACTGACCAAGTTTAACATCAATGCAGTTAGATTCCTATGGGACATGATATGTATTTTTAAGTTCATTTTTATTCCACACTGGTACATTACTATTTCTTCAGTTTATGGACATCATAGGATATGTCCTTTCATCCACAAATTCACAAATTTATAGGCATGTGGTTCACTATCAATCACTTCCTCTTTCAGAAAACATGTATTCCTCTATGATTCTTTAGTGGTCTTTTCACTAGACTTCTTTCTAAAAACATTATTTTCGATTCTATACTCATTTTTGAAGCAAAACTCACACACTCTTCATGATAAACCGTAACCCTAATATTACCATTAGATGTATAACTGGTTGGAATGAATGTATATATATCAATATAAGATTTACTATATATTTTCAAATATAATTTCAATGCATTATTTAAAGTTGGAACCAGTTATATAATTTATTCACAATATGGTCTATTCATGCATCATCTCTTATTCATCAACACAGGGTAGGCCTATTTTATCCGCAATACTAATTTATAAGTTTTCAAAATATTGCTCCTCATATTGGTGGAAGAAATACTCATGTCATCTGATCTACATATATATTTTACCACAGTAATATTCTTGACACAAAATGCAAAGGTCACACTTATGATTGTACTAAAGCCTAAATTTAAAGTGAGCATGGATTACTAAAAACCTCCATGTCTAGGTTCCCTAATGCGCTCAAATGTCAATCCTATTGGTGACTAAATAATTGTTTCTTCCTAAGATTATATATTCAACCTCAACCCTGTTGAAAATATCTAATCCTATCACTCACTTTATACGTTGCCTGATTTCCTAATGTCTCTATTGATACATATTTACTCTCTTTCCTACATATTTTCCCCAGTTCATCATTGTGACTGACTCTTCACATGTGCTGACATTTACATTCACTCTCTAACTGAAACCCTATTGCTAAAGAACTTTTGGTCCAACTCCTAGACTCACTCTTCTTCCTAATCCTACAGACAATCTTCCTAATCCTATGGACTATCCCTTTTGGACTGGATGATCTCTTCTAAATTCAGTCATCTGAGGTACAGCAACCTATGCCATTGTAAATAAATTTATCTGAGACCTCGGTGCAGAACATAATTCAAGCTTAGTATGCCAATCAATCGCCAAATGCCCTTCTGGGCTTCAAATCTTACCTAGATTTCTTTTTTCGTACTTATATTTCACGTCTATATTCTTATAAGTATCAGAGGTTCCCAAACCATTATTCATCCAGCAGAATGATTCCTAACCAAAATCGAACATGCTATTAACCCTAACCATACAATGTTCCGTCAATCTAACTTTACAGAAGATGAGGGACCGAGTTGGTCTTACAATACAGGAAGGTAGGGGATCTTCCACCTGCTGAGAACCTCAAAAGTCCATGCAGAAATGATCGATGGAGAAGATTTAGGCAGCTATTTAGGACCTGAGAGAGGAAAAGTCATCTTCCATGGCAAACAACCTAGTCAGGATGAAGGGATGTTTCTGAATCAGCCTCTCTCTTCTTAATGTAGAGAAGTCGGATCAAACCAGGCCTTTGTGGAGAGCTGTTCCCAGGTGCCTATGGTTTCTATACCATTCTAATTTGTGAATGTGTCACAAGAAGTAGGGGCCGCCTCCATCTTATGAGAACCTAGGAAGCAACTGTTAGGACATATTGGTGGCCAAGTCAGTGACCTCATTCAGTTCCTGAAGGAAGTGACCTCACCTACTTCCTTGGTGATGGAATTCTCTGAATTTGGGATCCAGGAAGCCAGGCACCCAAAGCCATTACCCGTCCAAGTCCCAGTGGTCTCACTTGTTTGGATTTACCAAGGATAGAATCAGTCTTTCTAGGTACCTCTTCATGTGACGGTGGCCAAATTCCAAGAAAGCTCTGAAGAGGGGCCTTTCCTGACAAGACTGGAATTGGCTCACCACTGCCTCCTGACAACTTCACAGAGTTGGTGAATGACACCAGATCTGAGACAGGAAAGGCCATTTCAGAGGAACATCGTATGGCCTACCAGTCAGAGGACATTCAGAAGAGTCACAGACCTACTTGGGGGAAGGAGGTGCCTGGGTGTGTGGATGTCAGTTTGTGGTTTTGTCTCATGTTCTGAGAATAGGTAGAAAAAACGTGATTTATTTCTTTTGGAATGGACTGTTTCTAATAAGTCATTTGACATGGTGAGTGTTTCTATTTCTGTGTATGCCACTGTGTCCGTGGTTGTAGACATTAGAAAAGAGAATGCATCAATGAATATGTCCTGTGTAGTAGAATGCCTCCCAGCAATCAACTTGTCCAATTTATGAAAGGACTGCGGCTTGCCTTACCAATGGGAAACACTTACAACCTTCCTAAGTTCCTGTTTTCTTCCAGAATTCTGGCCACTAGCCAGAATATGCTCATTGTTTTTTATCCATGATATGTACCACCTCCAATCACTGTGACATGACCATGTACTGAATAGCTGAAGGAATTGGCATGGCGAGCATCTCAAAAAACTCAGATATCAGTGTGGCTAGGAAACTCTCAGTGGAGATACCCTGCTTTGGGCCTTTTGCTTACATTTTGTTCTGTTGCCCTGAATGTCAGGAAGGTATTTGCCTCTGGCCACCCCTTTGTGAAGACTGAAAAAAACAGTTATCAAATGGAAATGAATGAGGATCACCTGTGGCTCTTGGCATAATTGCTTTGGAAAGGGAGGTGTCTGAATCAGCCACTTGGCCCTGTGTGAGGCTCCAGCTTAGATTCTCAGCACCTGATGGATCTAAAGAAAGATCCCATGTGTGCATCCAAAACCAAAATGGCAAAAAGATCAGTCATTGTGGATGAAGTCTCTAGCCTTCTTCTGTGATGTTCCTGACTCCATCAAGTGAGAATAGGGATCCTTTGGGTCAAATGAGTTATTCAAAACCCTGCAGAAGTGCTTGGGTTTTCTCATGACTCCAAACCACATAAAGAATCTATACCTGACATTCAGTAGGCCTCAAAATGGAGAAGCAGAGCAGTATTAACGGCAGGTCTTTTTAATCACTCCTGGTTCACAGGAATGGTGTCCAGGCCACCCTGACTTTAGGCAAATGAGGGCCAAAGGTGCTCATTTTGGTCACTGTCGTGGGCTGCACCCCTCATGGAAAAATTCAGCCAGAGGTTATGATGAGTGTCTATATGGAGAACATGAGGGCCTTGTGGGAGTGTTTAGGTTTTAATTTTGGTCATTTGTGTGGCGGTTGGAAGAAATGAATGGGTCCAACTGGTCTTGAACTCTGGTGTGAGGTCAAGGGGACTTAGAGACTGAGTTCTGGAACTGAACTCAGAGAAGTATTGCCATGAATTGTGTTGGGATTTTCGCAGGCCACACATGAGAGTCCCCCTTATAAACTGAGATCTAGGTCCAGGGTGGCTTTCCACAGAGCACTGAGAATCACAGCCTGGATATCACATGATTTTTTCTAAAACACATGGCAGGCATACTTGAGCGTCAAAACACACATGGACCTCACATTGTAGACCTCAATAGTCCTGGATTTCGGTGACCTTTTGGCCACTCCTTGGGAAGACTTGCCTGTGAGAGTTTTCCAGAGGTTTCATTGAAATGAGCTTCCTCACCATTTAATGTTTCCTGAAAAAATTGAAACCCACAGTGCCTCCAACCTCATGCTTGAATAATGGCTAGATAAATACCATGAAATTCTTAAAATTGCCTTGACCAGGTTGCACAGGAGAACCTTTGGATATACTGTTGCTGACGATGAGTGTATCAGACAGTTTCTTGATTGACTGGGTTTCATGAAAATGGTGTAGAACAGAGATGCCAGTAAGTTCAAGCCTGCTGATTAGTGGGCCTACAGCAGAGATGTGCAGTTTTGTGATAAAACTTCTGTCGTGGGGCCTTGTGGATCTGCCTTTGACTTCCATATGGCTTGTGGCTGACATGGTGCATCCAGCAGACCCTTATATGTAAAGGCATCTTTTTATAAGTAGAGGTTTAAGGGAAATCTTAACAATCAGGTTATTATGGCCAAGGGGGCAAACTGTGTGAGATAGAAACCTGGTTGGTGCATTCTCCTGCTGACCCTGACCCACCACACATGACAGAACTCCCTCCAGCACTGTGTTCCAGTTGAGCTCCTTGTATTCCATGAAGCAAATATTAAATTCCCAGTGCAGCACCAAGAATCACGACGAAATTTGGAGGATGACCAAATGGATACACAGCCAACATGTGAATACACTTAGCCCCCCGTGGCCACAGTTTACCTACAAAGACAGAATTCAGCACTGCTGCCTCATGTTCATTGGAAAATAAGAAACCATATCCACAAGGTCACAGAGATGAAGACCCAGCTTTGATGGTCTCCCTAGAAAGGAAGCTAAAGCTCCTGACAACAACATATGTTTTAAGTGCCCAACCTCAGAGACAGTTTCTCAAGAAGTCTTTAGGCAGGCAGAGGTCCATGTTTGTGGAGTGTTTACCCTGTCCCTTACTTTTGGAAACTCCTCTACCACTTCCAAGGTTGTGAACTCCTGATCGTATTCCATTCCAGATATGTAGTCATGGATTTTCTAACTCTTCTCCTCTAATTGTGTGTTACTTGGGGCGTAGGTGATATCTAGGTGTTGTTCTTGATGAGAGTGGGAAGATTTTTGTGTACCACATATTTGCATACACATTGGATTCATTTTTCTATTTTCCATTCAATATACTGATTCCCTGACACTAACTCACACCCTACTAGACTCTGATTACTAATCCTAATATAATGGAGGAAAGTAACCGAAACATTATAGAAACACAAGCAGTTCAGAGGAGGCATGGTGTATAGTTGGACTTGTTATTTGCATGATAAATGGTAGGTGTTAAAAATATAGTCAATTGTTAATTGAAATAGTTCTCCATTCTTTTTAATGTTAACTTATTTCTGAATTTCTGTCTCCATTTCTCTGGAGCCTATTCAGCACATGTATTTTTATATGCACATATAGAATCCTACCTGGTATCACACGTACATTTTTGTGAGGTGGCTAACTTTGCAGATACAAATTGTGAGAAGAGATCACTACTCCTAAACGCTTTTGGATCTTAAAGTTCCACCTATGGGTGAGGTTCCTAGTTGAACAACATTATACATAAATCCATGTTCACTAAAATGAATACTTTTTAATCTGTGGATGATATATATTTCAAGATAAATTTTGATACCCATATATATTTATATATTGCTACTTTTTAATGTATCTGTGATATATATATATATATATATATATATATATATATATATATATATATATATATATTTTACACCCTCCTGATTTTTCAAAATATGAAATATATGTGTCTTATATACACTCCCTAAATTCATTCATGTCATGAATGTGGATTTATAATAAAATGTTCACAAGATTATGCTCAGATATATTCATCCACCTGAAATATATATTTGATTCCTAGTACTGAAAACTAACTTTAGTAAATGGTCCTTTCAAATCCTAATGTTTCTACAGTAACTGACCCAGTTTAACATCAATGCAAGTAGATTCCTATGGGACATGATATGTATTTTGACATTCATTTTCTTTCAACACTGGTACATTACTATTTTTTTCAGTTTTTGCACATCATAGGATATATATTTCATCCACAAGTTAGGAAATTTATACGTTTTTTTATACTTACAATCACTTCCTGCTTCAGAACACATGTATTCCTCTAGGTTTCTTGATTCGTCTTTTCATGAGACTTCTTTCCAAACACATAATTTTCCATTTCCATAATCACTTTTGAAGCTAAACTCACACACCTTTCATGATAAAACGTAACCCTAATATTACCATTAGATGCATAACTCGTTGGAATGAATGATTGTATATCAATATAAGATTTCTTATATATTTTCAGATATCAATTCAATCCATGATTTAAAGTGGAAACAGTTATATTATTTATTCACAGTATTGTCAATTCATGCATTACTTCTATATTCATAGACACAGGGTACAACTCTGTGTACCCCCAACACTAATTTATACGTCTTCAAAATATTGCTCCCAGAAATGTTAGAAAAAATACTCATGTCACCTGATCTACATATACATTTTATCACTGTAATATTCTGATCACAAAATGCAAAGGTCAAACTTATGATTGTAGCAAATCCTAAATGGAAAGTGATCCTGGATTACTAAAAACATCCATGTCCAGGTTGCCTAATGCTCTCAAATGTCAATCATATTGCTGACTACATATTTGTTTCTTCCTAAGATTATACATTGAAACTCAACCTTGTTGTTAATGTCTAATCCTATCATTCACTTTATACTTTGCCTGATTTCATAATGTGTGTATTGATATCTGATTTCCTACATATTTTCTCCAGTTCATCATTGTGACTGACTCTTCACATGTGCTGACATTTACATTCACTCTCTAACCGAAACCCTATTGCTAAGGAACTTTTGTTCCAAATCCTATACACAGTCTTCTTCCTAAACCTACCAACTATATTCCTAATCCTACCGACTATCCCTTTTTGAATGGATGTTCTCTTCTACATTTAATTATCCAAGTAAAGGTCGGATGAGGTCGAAAGAAGAGACCACCAAGAGACTATCTCATGCAACAGCGCAGTGTTTATTGGGGGTCCAGCATGCTGATGCTCAGAGCTCACTTGAATAGAGTAGAGAGCCCTTAGAACAGCTTAAGCAGAGCTTATACACTTTCCTTGGTGACGGCAGGGAGGGAAGTTTATTGATAGGTCAGGGCGAGTGGTCAGTTTGCATGCAACCCAGTGAGGGAGCACATTCTGCAGTTAGTCAGTTGGGGACAGCACATTCTGGGAACAAGATTAGCAAACATTTCTCAAGATTTCAACAGTGTTTTGTTAAGCATACAGAAAAAAAGGAAGTGAAAAGTGCCTATTCAATTAACCTTTCATTCCCCACTTCTTCTTCTGGCTACTTTTAATCATAAAAGTGATCATTGCGGGGTGTCACATTCTATGTTTGCTAGTGGGGTATTACCATAAGTTTAACTCATCCAATTTGAGCTTGGAAAAAAGAAATTACACGGTTGAGCAAACAGGGTTTTATAGTTAGCAATAATATGAGGATTATTATTGAACTGTCCAGGGTTGATAAATGCGTAGTTAACCAGGGGGACTGTGTGAACCAAGACTCAAACCACACTTTTTGGGCCTCTCTCTCTCATTGACACTCTTCAAGGCATCTATTTAATTTACTCCTAGATTTTTTTACAACTCCAGTATGGTCGGCAAAAACACAACATTCTCCATCAATGCAGAACAAAGGCCCCCTTCTTTCATGAAGAGGAGGTTCAACCCTCGCCTTTTCTGTAAAATAACTTCAGAGAGAGAGGTTAAAGATTCCTGCAAAGCCAAGATGGAGGATTCTAATATCTTTAAGTTTTGGTCTATTGCTGCTTCTAATTGTGTCATTTGTTGTATCCCATGGACCAAGGCAGTGGTTCTTGTGCTCACGCCTGCAGCAACTCCTATTCCTAATAGGATGGCTAAAGTGATGGATATATGTTCTCAGTGGAACCGAGTTTTATGCCCCCCTATTTGAACTTCAAATGAACCTGCATTATGATAAAGCACTCTGGGAAACATCTGCACCTTTACACATTTAATCACATCGTCTTGACAATTTCTTGAAAACATAAACAATGTTTAAGTCTATAGAATTATACTGTTGTAGAGACGGACAAGGCACGGCACCTAAGATACTACCAAAAACAGGGAAACTTTCCATTTTATTAGCAACCGGATTCAGAGGGCATTACTTCTGTTATAATCAATTAATTCCCTGAAACTCACGTTTAGGTAGTTTCAGAATTTTGTACCCAACATATAAGGGAAGGGGCGCAGAAGTTCACAGCCTGCAGAAGTTCACAAAAAGCAGATTTTTTTCTGTTTTATTCCTCTGTTCAGGGCAAGTTAACTTTTCAAGGACACCTGGGTGAAGGAGAGCTTTTTTTCCCTTTATTTTTCCCCCTTCCAGCTGTTACCATGGAGCCCAGTTGGTAACTTCTTTATCTTTGAAATGTAGCCATCTCTGTGAAGCCCCAGATCAATGCCAAAGGCCTTGTTCACATATTTTGTGAAAAACTAGTAAGGGGGTGTCTAACTTAGGAGTGCTGATATTTTTAGCCAGTGACCAAGTACAACAGGGCAACATGGAAAGAGGAAGTTTATCTACTTTGAAGTCTTTCATGGGGACTCTTTTCCTGAAAGTCCTAAAGTCAGCCGTGCTGAAGACTTCCGTAGAAGGTCAATTAATGTTTTTCTGTGGGCCTGGAACAGAGGGGGGAGATGGGGAAGGCATGGCTGTGAGCAGCTCCGTGGATCTGAGAATGAGGTAGCAGAGATGTGAAAGAATACTGGCAAAGGTGTTTGTGATTTTCCTAGCAACAAAAAGGTGAGCAGTAGAACAGGTAGAACAGAGGAGAAGATAGGAGTTAGTATCCCTAAAAGCCTGTGAGGGACTTTAAATTCTTAGTAACCTGTTTTCACTAATGACAAAGAAACTTTAAAGGCCATTTTCACTACATCTTGGATAGGGGTCTGAGGGTTCTCCTCAGCTGGTTTGAGCTTTGGGTTAGCTATTAAGAGGAACTGGTGGGACCCGTGTGGGCACTGACTGGAGAAGAGAGGAGTGATTCGGTGGAGGGTTACCTCAGTACCTGCTACCTCAGAAAGGGGGAAATGGTCTGAGATCCGGCGGAGGTTTGGGTTTTTGATCTAGTAATTGGAGGGGAGAAATCATGTTGCTGAGGTGAGAGTGACAGCAGAGAGTTTGGAGCGGAAGGCTGAGTGTGAGGACCTATTGGAGAAGCATAGTTCAGGATGTGAGCGAAGGAGGGAAAAGGCCTCCACATAGGGAAATCTCCTTTCACCCTTTTGAGGACATTCAGAAGTTAAAAAGGTCATGCAGAATTTGAGGATCTAGAGACCCCTCTAGGGGCCAACAGTTTGGGTGATCTAATTGGTAATAGGGCCAATGCTGTGTACAGAATTTGATGAGGAGTTTGGGTTCCATCATGCACTGCCTGTATGATCACATCCCTAGACATACAGAAGAAGTCGGCATTCCCCCCACACAACCGTGACTGTTTGTGGCTTTGGTAGTCCACCGGGCAAACATAGTAATCTAGGCTAGCCAACCTGCATCTGGCTCGCATGTCCCTACATCCATAATGATTGTTTCCATTATCAATGGTGCAGAATGGATTTAATGGAAATTTAGTGGGATCCTCTTCATCAGGTATATCCCAATAGGAAAGACCTATAGCCAGCTGACAAATGTCTGGGTGGATAGATGTCCACCAAGTCCCTAAGTGGGCTGCATGCGAGATAGATCATACTTCTTTACCAGTAGGATTTGTTATCAGCCATCGCTGCTGAACGGGTTTAATAGGTTTAGGACTACTGGTGGTCAAGGGAAGAGTCTATAGCCTTAGACACAGGGTAAATACACAATTTGAAAGTTTTACCAATCTTTTCCATTTTCCAGCCAGAGTCTGGCAGGGCGCAGGCTTGAGATGAGAGGTATGGATCCAGGAAGTGATTCTGTCTTCCTTTACCGCTGTAGGTGTTATAAGTAGCACCTTGTATCGTCATTTCCAGTGGGGTTTCAGGGATGACACCTGATGTCGACTTATGTAGATGAAGTCTCTTACTTGATATTGATGTAGAGTCCATTCGTCCCCAGGTTGATAGGCATTGGCCATCTGTTTTCACAGGTATCCCTGAGTTCTTTCAAGAGCTTTAATTCAGTCAAGCAATGGGGTGTGGAAGGAATCGTTAGGTCTTAGAGTTGGGGTTAGGTCCCTTACTGAAGGAGGGGAACCATGGACAATTTCATAGGGGGTAAGGTTACACAAAGAAACAGAGGGAGTGTTTCTTCCATGAAATAGTGCATAAGGAAGGAGCATAGTACAATCTATTATGCAGGTTTCTAATCTTAATTTCGTTATGGTCTCTTTAATGGTTCTATTCATTCTTTCTACCTGTCCTGAACTCGGTGGTTTATAAGCACAATGTAACTTTTAATTAATCCCCAGGGTCTTGCCTAACCCCTGACTTACTTGGGCTACAAACGCCAGTCCATTATCAGACCTTATTACTTTAGGCAGGCCGTATCTTGTAAAAATATCTTTCAGGATCTTCTTGACAACCATTTGCGCTGTTTCGTTTTTTTTCTTTTTTCCTGGAAAAGGCTTCAATCCATCCTCAAAATATATCTACAAAGACTAGGCGATATTTAATTTCAAACCTTGCTGGCTTAATTTTAGTAAAGTCCACTTCCCAGAATTGTCCTGGTCTGGTTCCTCGTAGGTGCTTTTTTGCAGGAAGCTTGGAAGGGTAAGCATTAACCATGACAGACCTGACAGGCTTTTGTTACCCATTCAGTTATTTCCTTTTGCTTTGAGTCGGTTAGTAAAAAACTCTGTTCTTCATCCTTCAGGAATGAATGCAATTTCTTTGAACCAAGGTGAGTGAGTTGATATACATTTTCTACTGACATATTTAGAGCCGTGACTATAGGAGTTTTTATTGAAGGATTTAGAAATTCCACTTGTGGGCCTTCAGGGTTAAAAGTTATTTTGGCCCGGAGCTTGGTGAGCAGATCTCTGCCCATCAATGGGGCCGGGCATTCTGGGATTACTAAGAACGAGTGATGGATTTTTCCTTTCCCCTGGTCCATGGTCCTCTTAGTTGTCCAAACCCGATATTTTCTGCCATTAGCCCCTTGAATTAGAGACCTTTTTATTTGATAGAGAGACCAATGGGGCCATAAGGGCAGAGTATATTGCCCCTGTATCCACTTCAAAGTTTGCTAGGGTCCCCTCCACTTCAAAATTTACCCTGAGCTCTCGGAGGGGATCTGAGACCCAACATTCTTAGTCATCCTCCAGAGTCAGAATGGCTGGCTAGAGTGGCTGTCTCTTTCAATGGCACTCTTTGAAGCAGTGTCCTTTTTCTTTACAGTAGGCACATTAAATTGAGGCCAGGGGTGGCCTCTAGTCTGGGCCCCGGTATCCCTTCCTGTCTCCATGTTTCTTATTTCTGGCCTATTTGTTGTTGTGACCAGGACCTTAGTCAATGCCTTAGTCTGTCTTTTGTTTCTTTTATCCTTCCTTTGCTCCCTACTCTTCCTCACTTTCTTTCTTATAGTATACCTTCTCGGCTACTCTGACTAAATCTCTCAAAGTCATATCTTGTAATCCATCTAAGCATTGTAACTTTCTTTTAATATCCAGGGCAGCTTGCCCATAAAGGCCATCTTGACAGATGACTTTTGATCCTCTGCCTGAGGATCGAAAGAGTATATCTCCTATATGCCTCCATAATTCTCTCTAAAAACATAGAGGGAGATTCATCAGGCCCTTGAATAATCTCTCTTAACTTGGCAAAATTCGTAAGTCGCCTAGCGGCCACTAAGATACCCACAATTAGAGCCCAGTGATAAGTGGACAGATGCTCCCTACCTTCAAAGGTGTTGGGGTCCCAGTTTCGTCGATTCAAGGGAAAGCCGGGTTAAATATGTTGGGAAGTTTTGTCGGTTACACATCTGGTCAGAGGATATTTTTCTCTAGCATCCAGGAGGATTCTCTTTTGTTTCTCTGTCATGAAGAGACAACCCTAGGTGTTGTTGGCAGTCATCCCAAGTAGGCTGGTGTGAAAACATCAATGACTCAACCACACCTAGGAGCCGGTTGGGGTCCTCGGTAAAACGGGGATTTTTATTTTTCCAGTTATATTGGTCTGAAGAGGAGAAAGGTAAATACTGGTAGGCTTGCATTTTTCCCCCAAGGCCGTTGTCAATCATTGGCCCCTAGGGATGGAGGGGGAGCATTATTCGAGTTCCAGGTTTTTCAATCATTCACCGCTGGTGAGTACCTTTAGCCGGGCTAGCTTCCTCCAGAAGAGGAGGGGCTGTGTGTGCCGCGGGGAAATTATCTGGAGGGCGCTGGGCTGGCTTAGCTTTCTCCAATGGTGGAGAGGTTGAGTCAGCAGCAGGGGAATCACTTAGAGGGTGTTGGTCTTTGGGGGACTTGGGCAGGAGATAAGGAGGGGGACGAGAGTCCAGTAGAGTCAAATCTTGTGTCTCAGGGAGAACAGAGGTTGGAGGAGGAGGAGGAGCAGAGGGTTTGAGAGATCATGGGGGAAGCAGTAGGAGTGGGGGTAGGGGCAAGGAAATGCTTCACCCATGAAGGAGATTTGCAGAGGTCCTGCCAAGTTAAGATATATGGCTGTTGATCCAGATGGCTATGTGGCCCTGGCTGAAAGACAATATCGTCTGACTTTTTAAATTAGTGGGAAGTAGAAAGATCCTTCTAGGGGCCATCCGAATACAAAGGTGGGCCATTCTGAGGCACAGAGAGTCTGCCAGGTCCAGAATTTTACTGAAAAAGAAAGATTCTGAGCCCTTAAGGGTACTTTGGTCCAGTGATCGAGGGTTAGGGACACAGGCATTGAAGTGCTCTGTCCCATAATGAAAGATACACAAACAGTAAAAGCAACGACACACGACACAGACAAGACAAGAAAATAAAGACAGACAATGGAACTTCGAACACTGAGACCAGGACTAAGTATCTGGCCCAACCCGATGGGCTGGCGATACTGAATCTGAAACAAAATATCACTGAATTGAGGAGACTATTGCTCCTCGATTTCCCGAATACTCTGGAGCATCCCCCAGGGATGTGGCCTGTGGCTCTGTGACACGTATGTCAGCCACCGTCGGAGAGAGCTCACACTCTTCATTGACAGCCATTTTGCGAAGCCCTAACCTGAAACCTGAAACCAGAAAGAGGCACCATACATACCCCAAGAGGAGCCTGTTGGGGTCTCTCGTTCGCCGCTGCCGGATCTCAGTGGAACCTCCATATGTAAAGGTCAGGCGAGCATCGGGTGAAGAGCCCACCAAGAGACTGTCTCATGCAAAAGCAAAGGGTTTATTGGGGATTCAGCATGTTGGGGCTCAGAGCTCACTTGAATAGAGCAGAGAGCCCTGAGAACAGCTTAAGCAGAGCTTATATACTTTCCTTGGAGAGGGCAGAGAGGGAACTTTATTGTTTGGTCTGGGCGAGTGAGCAGTTTGCGTGCAACCGGGTGAATGAGTACATTCTGTAGGTTGGCAGTTGGGGACAGCACATTCTGGGAACAAGATTAGCAAACAGTTCTCAAGATTTCAATAGTGTTTTGTTAAGCATACAGAAAAACAGCAAGCGACATTTACCTATTTTACTAAATTTTCATTACCGAATATACTTTGCCAGATTTCCTAATGTCTCTATTGAAATCTGCTTTCCTACATATTTTCCCCAGTACATCATTGTGACTGACTCTTCACAAGTGCTGACATTTACATTCACTCTATACCCGAAACCCCATAGCTAAAGAACTTTTGGTGCAAATCCTATACTTACTCTCCGTTCTAAACTTACCAACTATCGTCCTAATCCTACCGACTATGCTTTTTTTAATTTTTTTTCTTAAAGAAAGAGTTAGAGAGAGAGGGAGAGAGAGAGAGAATTTTTAACATTTAGTTTTTTTAGTACTTGGCAGACACAACATCTTTGTTTGTACGTGGTGCTGAGGATCGAACTCGGGCCGCACGCATGCCAGGCGAGCGCGCTACCACTTGAGTCACATCCCCAGCCCCCCGACTATCCATTTTTGACTGGAAGTTCTTTTTGACAATCAATCATTCAAAGTACAAGGTCCTATGCCTTTGTATATTGATTTATCTGAGACATCTGTGCAGAAAATAAATCAAAGCTAAATATTGCAATCAAAGACCCAATGCCCTTCTGGGCTTCAAATATTACCTTTATTTCTGTTTTCGTACTTATATTTTACCTATATA
Source organism: Callospermophilus lateralis (assembly GCF_048772815.1). NCBI lineage: Eukaryota > Metazoa > Chordata > Mammalia > Rodentia > Sciuridae > Callospermophilus > Callospermophilus lateralis. Next base: position 96,554 of record NW_027517938.1, read on the forward strand.
TTCTTGAAAATATCGAAGGTTCGCCATACCATTATTCATTCAGCAGAATGATTCCTAACCCCAATCGAAACTGTTATTAACCCTAACCATACACTCTTCCCTCAATCTAACTTTACAGAAGAGCAGGGACAGAGTTGATCTTAAAATACAGGAATGTACGGTTTCTTCCAACTGCTGAGAAACTCAAAGGTCCACGCAAAATGATCTCTGGAGAAGTTGTAGGCACATATGTAGGAACTGAGAGAGCAAAAGTCATCTTCCATTGAAAACAACCTGGTCAGGATGAAGGGATGTGTCTGAATCAGCCTCTCTCTTCTTAATATGGAGAAGAAGGACCAAACCAGGCCAGTGTGGAGAGCACTTCCCGGGTGCCTATGGTTGATATACCATTCGAACTTTTGAAAGTGTCACAGGATGTAGGGGCAGCCTCCATTTCATGGGACACTTTGAAGCAACTGTTAGAACAAAGTGGTTGCCAAGGCAGTGACCTCATTCAGATCATGAAGGAAGTGACCTCACCTAACATCCTTTGTGATGGAACACTCTGAACTTGAGATCCAGGAAGCTAGGCACCCAAATCCTGTTTCAGTCCCAGTCCCAGTCCAAGTGGTCTCAATTGTTCGGATTTACCAAGGACAGAGTCAGTCTTTCTTGGTACCTACGGAGGTGAGGATGCCCAAATGCCAGGAAAGCTCTGAAGAGTGGCCTTTCCTGAGAAAGCAGTTAGTGGATCACCGCTGGCTCCTGAGAACTTCACAGTGTTGACCAAGGAGACCAGATCTGAGACAGGACAGGACATTTCGGGGTAACATAGTATGGCCCACCAATCAGAGGACACTATGGATACTCTCAGACTGACTTGGGGGAAGAAATTGTCTTTGTGGATGTGGCTGTTGGTTTGTGGTTTGGTCTCATGTTCTGAGAATAGGTAATAAAGGCGGTTTTTTGGTTTGAAGTGAATTGTTTCTAATAAGTCTTATGAAAAGGCGAGTGTTTCTAAGTCTGTGTATCCCACTGTGTCCGTGGTTCTAGACATCAGAAAAGAGAATGCATCAATGGATGACTCCTGTCTAGTAGAAATCTTCCCAACATTCATCCTGCCAATTTATGAATGGACTGCGGCTTGCCTTATGAATGGGCAACACCTACTATCTTCCTAAGTTTCTATTTTGTTCCTGAATTCACTCCACTCTCCAAAATAGGCTCATGGTTATGTGTCCAATATATATACCACCTCCAAGCTCTGTGGCATGGCCATGTACTGGATAGCTAAAGGGAATGGCGAGCATCTCAGAAAACTCAGATATCAGTGTGACCAGGAAAGTCTCAGTGGAGAAATCCTGCTTTGGGCCATTTGCTTACCTATTGTTCTGTTGCCCTGAATTTCAGAAAGCTTTTTGCCTCAGACTACTCCTTTGTGAAGCCTGAAGAAAAGAGTCTTCAAATGCAAATGAATGGGCATCACCTGTGGCTCTTTGCTTGATTGCTTTGGAAAGGGATGTGTCTGAATCAGCCTCATGACCCTGTGTGATGCTGTGGCTTAGATTCTTAGCACCTGATGGATCTAAAGAAAGATACCATGTGTGCATCCAAAATCAAAATGGCCAAATGAGGAGTCAGTGTGGATTAAGTCTTTTGCTTTCCTCCGTTAGGTTCCTGAAATCCATCAAGTGAGAATAGGGATCTTTTGGGTCAAATGAGTTCTTCAAACCCTGCAGAGACTAGCCCAGAGGTGCTTGGCTTTTCTCATGACTCCAAATCACATAAAGAATCTATACCTGAAAGTAAGTAGGCCCCAAATTGGAGATGCAGAGCAGTATTAAGTGCAGGCCTATTTAATCACTCTTGGTTCTCAGGAAGGGTGTCCAGGCCACCCTGACTTTAGGCAAATGAGGGGCAAGGGAACTTATTTGGATACTGTCTTTGTCTGTGCCCCTCATGGAAATTTCCAGCCAGAGGTTATGATAAGTGTCTATATGGAGAATGTTGAGGGCCATGTGGGAGTGTTTTGGTTTTAATTCTGGTCGTTTGTGTGGCGGTTGGAAGAGATGACTTAGTTCACCTGGGCTTGAACTCTGGTGTTATTAGAGACTGAATTCTGGAACTGTCCTCAGAGAAGTATTGCCATGAATTGTGTTGGAATTTTAGGAGGCAACACATGAGAGTCATCCTGAAAACTGAGATCCTGGCCAAGGTGGCTTCCACAGAGCACTGGGAATCTCAGCCAGGATTTCACGTGATTTTATTCTGAAAGTCTTGGCAGCCATAATTGAGAGTCAAAACACACATAGACCTCACATTTTAGACCTCAATGGGCCTGGATTCATGTGAAATATTGGCCACTCTTTGGGAAGCCTTGCCTGTGAGAGTTCTCCAGAGATTTCTTTGAAATGAGCTTCCTCACCATTTAATGTTTCCTAAATAATTTGAAACCCACAGTGCCTCCAACTTCATCTTTGAAAAATAGCTAAATACATACCATGAATTTTTTGAAATTTCAATGACCAGGTGGCAATGGAGAAACTTTGGATGACTTGTTGCTGGTCATGAGTGTACCAGACTGTGCTTGGATTTACTTGGTTTCATGAAAACAGTGTAGAAAAGAGATCCCTGTAAGTTGGAGACTGCTGAGTAGTGGGCCTAGAGCATTGGTGTGCAGGTATGTGATAAAAAATCTGTGGTGGTACCATGTGGATCTGCCCTTGGATTCCAAATGGCTTGAGACTGACATGGTGAAGTCAGCAGACCCTATTATATAAAAGCATCTTGTTATATGGAGAGGTTTCCGGGCAATGTTCAGAATCAGATTGCTATGGACAAGCGGGCAAGCTATGTGGGGTAGAAGCCTGGTTGGTGCATTTTCCTGCAGACCTTGACCCACCACATGTGACAGAACTCCCTCCATCACTGGTACCTGTTGAACTCCTTGTATTTCCTGAAGCAAATACCAAATTCACAGTGCAGCAGCAAGAAACACCTCGAAAAGTGGAAGATGATCAAATGGCTTCACAGTCCACATGGGAAGACACTTAGACCCCAGTGGCCACAGTTTACCTACAAAGAGAGAATTCAGCACTGCTTCCTCATGTTCATTGGAAAATAAAAAACCATATCTTCCAGGTCACAGAGATCAGACCCAGCTTTGTTGGTCTCACTAGAAAGGATGCTAAAATTCCTGACAACAACATATATTTCAAGTGCCCAACCTCAGAGGCAGTTTCTCAAGAGTCTTTAGGCCCAATGAGCTCCATGTTTGTGGAGTGTTTACCCTGTCCCTCACTTTTGGAAACTCCTCTACCACATCCAAGATTGTGAACTCCTGAATATTTTCCATTTCCGATATGTATTCACAGATTTCCTAACTCTTCTTCTCTAATTGTGTTTATTTGGGGCAAAGGTAATGTAAAGGCAATGTTCTGGATGAGAGTGGGAATATTTTTGTGTAGCACATATTTGCATACACATTGGATTCATTTTCCTATTTTCCATTCGAATTACTGAATTCCTGACATTAACCCATACCCTAATAGACTCTGACTACTAATCCTAAAATGATGGACAAAAATAACCAAACAGAATGGAAATGAAAGCAGTTCAGAGAAGGCATGGTGTATAGTTGGACTTTCCTTTTGAATGATAAAGGGTAGGTGTTATAAATCTAGTCAATTTTTAATTGAAATTGATCTCCATGTGTTTTTAAAGTTAACAAATATGTGAATTCCTGTCTCCCTTTCTCTGCAGCCTGTTCAGCACATGTATTTTTATATGCAAATATAGAAACATAACTGGTATCACACGTATATCCTTGTGAGTTTGGCTGTCTTGGGAGATACAAATTGTGGGAAGAGATCACTCCTCCTAAACGCTGTTGGAACTGAAACTTCAACCTATGGGTGAACTTCCTAGTTGAACAATATTATACATAAATCCATGTTCAGTAAAATGATTATTTTTGGATCTGTGGATGATATATGATTCATAGTGAATTTCGATTGGCATGCATATTGATACATTTTAGTGTCTGTGTGTGTGTGTGTGTGTGTGTGTGTGTGTGTGTGTGTGTGTATATATATATATATATATATAAATACATAAATGCACACACACATATCTATATCTATCTATCTATCTATCTATCTATCTATCTATCTATCTATCTATCTATCTATATAAACTCTCAAGATTTTTCAAAATATGAAATATATGTTTCTTATTACACACTCCCTAAATTCATTCGTGTTCATATATGTAAATTTATAGTCAACATTTCACAAGATTATTCTCATAAAAATTCATCCACTTGAAATACGTATTCGTTTCCTAGTACTGAAAACTAACTTCAGTGAATAGTGCATACAAATCATAATATTTCTACAGTAACTGTGCCAGTTTAGCATCAATGCAAGTAGATTCCTATGGGATATGATGTGTATTTTGACGTTCATTTTCATTCAAAACTGGTGCATTACTATTTTTTCAGTTTTTGCACATCATTGGATATATATTTCATCCACAAGTTAGGAAATTTATAGGCTTTTTTTATACTTACAATCAAATCCTGCTTCAGAACATATGAATTCCTCTATATTTCTTGACTCATCTTTTCATGAGATTTCTTTCCAAACACATTATTTTCCATTTCCATAATAACTTTTGAAGCTAAACTCACACACCCTTCATGATAAAACATAACCCTAATATTACCATTAGATGTATAACTCGTTGGAATGAATGATTGTATATCAATATAAGATTTTTATATATTTTCAGATATCAATTCAATCCATGATTTAAAGTGGAAACAGTATATTATTTATTCACAGTATTGTCAATTCATTCATTTCTTCAACATTCATAGACACAGGGTACAACTCTGTGTACCCCCAATACTAATTTATACCTCTTCAAAATATTGCTCCCAAAATGTTAGAAGAAATACTCATGTCACCTGATCTACATATACATTTTATCAGAGTAATATTCTGATCACAAAATGCAAAGGTCACACTTCTGATTGTAGCAAATCCTAGATGGAATGTGATCCTGGATTACTAAAAACATCCATGTCCAGGTTTCCTAATGCTCTCAAATGTCAATCATATTGGTGACTAAATATTTGTTTCTTCCTAAGATTATATATTGAAACTCAACCTTGTTGATAATGTCTAATCCTATCATTCACTTTATACTTTGCCTGATTTCATAATGTGTGTATTGATATCTGATTTCCTACATAATTTTCCCAGTTCATCATTGTGACTGACTCTCCACATGTGCTGAAATTTACATTCACTCTCTAACCGAAAACCTAGGGCTATTGAACTTTTGGTCCAAATCCTATACTCACTCTTCTTCCGAAACAGACCGACTATCTTCCTAATCCTAACAACTATCCATTTTTGACTGGATGAACTCTTCTACATTCAATCATCCAGGGTACAAGATGATATGCCATTGTATATTGATTTATCAGAGACATCTGTGCAAACGAAATTCAATGCTAAGTATTCCAATCAAGAGCCCAATGCGCTTCTGGGCTTAAAATCTTACCTAGATTTCTGTTTTCATACTTATATTTCAAATCTATATTCTTATAAATATCCCAGGTTCCCAATACCATTATTCATCCAGCAGAATGATTCCTAACTTAAATAGAACATGTTATTAACCCTAACCATACATTGTTCCCTCAATCTAACTTTATAGAAGAACAGGGACAGAGTTGGTCTTAATATAGAGGAATATAGGGGATCTTCCACCGGCTGAGAACCTCAAAGGTCCATGCAGAAATTATCCCTGGGGAAGATGAAGGCAGCTATAAAGGACCTGAGAGGGCAAAAGTCATCATGTAAGGCAAACAACCTGGTTAGGATGAAGGGATGTTTATGAATCAGCCTCTCTCTTCTTAATGTAGAGAAGATGGACCAAACCAGGTCTGTGTGAGAGCTGTTCCCGGGTGCCTATGGTTGATATATCGTTCTAAGTTGTGAAAGTGTCACAGAAAGTAGGGGCAGCCTCCATCTCATGGGACCCTTTGAAGGAACTGTTAGGACAAAGTGGTTGCCAAACCAGTGACCTCATTCAGTTCCGAACGGAAGTGACCTATCTCACTTCCTTGGTCTTGGAACACTCTGAACTTGGAATCCCAGAAGCCAGGCACACAGAACCAGTCCCAGACCCAGTCCCCCTGGGCTCACTTGTTTGGTTTTACCAAGGACAGAATCAGTCTTTCTTGGTACCTACTGATTTGAGAATGGCCAAATGCCAGGAGAGCTTTGGAGAGTGGCCTTTCCTGAGAAAGAAGGTAGTGGCTCAAAGCTGGCTCCTGACAACTTCAAAGAGTTTGCCAAGGAGTCCAGATCTGAGACAGTACAGGGCATTTTGGGGGAACATAGTATGGTACAACAATCAGAGGTAATTCCGGAGAGTCAAAGACCTACTTGGGGGAAGAAAGTCCTATGTTGTTGTGGGTGTGAGTTTGTTGTTTTTTCTCATGTTCTGAGAATTGGTAGGAAAGGCAGTTTGTTTGATTTGAAGTGGACTGTTTCTAGTAAGTCGTTTGACAAGGCAAGTGTTTCTATGTCTATGTATCCACTGTGTTTGTAGTTGTAGACATTAGAAAACATAATGCATCAATGAATGTGTCCTGTCTAGTATAATGCTTCCCAGAATTCATACTGCCCAATTTATGATTGGACTGCAGCTTTCCTTATGGATGGGTAGCAATTACTATCTTCCTAATTTCCTGTTTTATTCCTGAATTCTGGGCACTCTCCGGAATAGGCTCATGGTTTTCTGTTCAAGATACTGTGACATGGCCATGTACTGGAGAGCTGAAGGAAATGGGAGCATCTCAGGAAACTCAGATATCAGTGTGACCAGTAAAGTCTATGTGGAGAAACCCTGCTTTGGGAATTTTGCTTACCTATGGTTCTGGTGCTGTGAATATCTAGAAGGTCTTTGCCTTAGGCCACCCCTTTGTGAATCCTGAAGAAAAGAGTTTTCAAATGGAAATGAATAGGCATCACCTGTGGCTCTTTGTTTTATTGCTTTGTAAAGAGATGTGTCTGAATCAGCCACTTGGCCCAGTGTGATTATTTGGAGAAGTACATCAGTATTAATGGCAGGCGTATTTGATCATTCCTGGTTAACAGGAAGGGTTTCCAGGCCACCCTGACTTTAGGCAAATTAGAGGCAAGGGAGATTATTTTGGACACTGTCTTGGTATGCACCCCTCATGGAAACCTCAACCCAGAGGTTATGATGAGTGTCTATATAAAAGAAGATGAGGGCCATGTGGGAGTGTTTTGGTATTAATTGTGGTCAGTTGTGTGGCAGTAGGAAGAGATTCCTGGATCAACCTGGGCTTGAACTATGGTGTGATTCCCCTTAGAGACTGAGTTTTGGAACTGAACTCAGAGAAGTATTACCATGAATTCTGTTGGGATTTTAGAAGGCCATGCAGGAGAGTTGCCCTTGGAGACTGAGATTTAGGCCCAGGATGGCTTTCCACAGAGCACGGGGAATCTCAGCTAGGATATCACATGATTTCATTCTGAAAGACTTGGCAGCCATACTTGAGAGTCAAATAACACATGGAACTCACATTGTAGACCTCAATGGGCCAGGCTTCATTTGACCTTTTGGCCACTCTTTGGGAAGACTTGCCTGTGAGAGTTCTCCTGAGCTTTCATTGAAATGAGCTTCCTCACCATTTAATGGTTCCTGAATGAATTGAAATCCACAGTGACACCAACTTCATCCTTAAAAAATGGCTAGATAAATACCATGGAATAATTCCCAAGAGCAGGTGGCACTGGAGAATCATTGGATGTTCTGTTGCTGATCATGAGTGTACCAGACAGTGCCTTGATTTACTGGGTTTCATGAAAATGGTGTAGAACAAAGATGCCAGTACGTTGGAACCTGCTTAGTAGTGGGCCTAGAGCAGTGGTTTGCAGGTGTATGATAAAACATCTGTGATGGGGCCACATGGATCTGCCATTGGCTTCCAAATGCCTTTTGACTGACATGGTGCAGCCAGCAGACCCTTATATGTAAAGGCATCTTGTTACATTGAGAGGTTTTAGGGCAATGTTCAGAATTGGGTTGCTACAGACAAGGGGGCAAGCTTTGTTGAATAGAAGCCTGGTTGGGGCGTTCTCCTGCACACCCTGACCCACCACACGTGAGAGTACTCCCTCCAGCACTGTGTCCCCGTTGAACTCATGGTATTTACTGAAGCCAATACCAAACTCCCAGTGCAGCAGTAAGAATCACCAGGAAAAGTGGAGAATGACCAAATGGCTTCTCAGTCCACACGAGGAGACACTTAGCTCCCAGTGGCCACAGTTTACCTACAATGAGGGAATTTAGAACTGCTGCCTCATGTTCACTAGAAAAGAAGAAACCATGTCCTTCACGTCACATATATGCAGATCCAGCTTTGATTGTCTCACTACAAAGGAAGCTGAAGCTCTTGACAACAACATATATTACAAGGGCCCAACCTCAAAGGCAGTTTCTCAAAGAGTCATTAGGCCAGCAGAACTCCATATTTGTGGAGTATTTACCCTATCCCATACTTTTGGAAATTCCTCTACCGCCTCCAAGGCTGTGAACTCCTGAGCATTTTCATTTCCACATATGTATTCACAGATTTTCTAACTCTTCTCCACTAATTGTGTCTTAATTGGGGCGAAGGTTATGTCAAGGCATTGTTCTGGATGAGAGTGGGATGATTTTTGTGTAGCACATATTTGCATACACATTAGATTCATTTTCATATTTTCCATTTGAAATAATGAATCCCTGACATTAACCCATAACCTACTAGACTCTGACTACTAATCCTAATATGATGGAGAACAAGAAACCTAACAGAATAGAAATACAGGCCGTTCATAGGAGGCATGGTGCATACTTGGACTTCCCTTCTGCTTTATCAAGGGTATGTGTTATAAATCTAGTCAACTTTTCATTGTAATAGTTCTCAATGAGTTTTTAAAGTTAACACATATGTAAATTTCTGTCTCCCATTCTCTGTAGCCTATTCATCACATGTATTTTTTATGCATATTTAGAATCCTACCTGGTATCACAAGTACATTTTTGTAAGCTCACTGATTTTGAAAGATACATATTTTGATAAGATATCAATCCCCCTAAATCATGATGGAACTGAAAATTAAACCTATTGGTGAATTTCCTAGATGAACAACATTATATATAAATCGATGTTCAGTAAAATGAATATTTTTGGATATGTGGATGATATGTATTACACGGTGAATTTCGATTAGCATATAGATTGCTACATTATAATGTCTGTGTGTGTCTGTCTATCTATCTATCTATATATATATATATATATATATATATATATATATATATATACTGTCCAGATTTTGCAAAATGTGAAATATATGTTTCTTATTATACACTCCTTAAATTCACTCATGTTTCTATATGTGGTTTATAATCAACTTTTCACAAGATAATTCTCAGAAATATTCATCTGCCTGAAATACATAATTATTTCCTAGTACTGAAAACTAACTTCAGTGAATGGAGCTTACAAATCCTAATATTTTTACAGTAACTGAATCAGTTAAACATCAATGCAAGTAGAATCCTACGGGACATGATGTGTATTTTGAAGTTCATTTTTATTCAATATTGGTACATTATTATTTTTTCAGTTTATGGACATCATAGGATATATGATTTCATCCACAAGTTCAAAAATTTATAGGCATTTGTTTCACTTTTAATCACGTCCTGCTTCAGAACACATGTATTCCTCTAAGTTTCTTGACTGGTCTTTTCATGAGATTTCATACCAAACACATTAATTTTGATTTCCATAATCACTTTGGAAGCAAAACTCACATACCATTCATATTAATTATCACTCTGATATTACCATTAGATGTATAACTGGTTTGAATGAATGATTGTATGTCAATATAAGATTTCTTATATCTTTTCAGATATCAATTCTATCCATTATTTAAAGTGGAACCAGTTATATTATTTATTCACACTATGGTCTATTCATGCATTATATCTATATTCATAGACACAGTGTACACCTCTTTGTACCCCCAATACTAATTTATACGTCTTCAAAATATTGCTCCCTGAAATGGTGGAAGTGGACTCATGTCACCTGATCTTCATATACATTTAATCACAGAAATATTCTGGACACAAAATGCAAAGGTCACACTTATGATTGTATAAAAGCCCAAATGGAAAGAAAACATGGATTACTAAAAACATCCATGTCCAGGTTCCCTAATGCTCTCAAATGTCAATTCTATTGGTGACTACACATGTGTTTCTTCTTAAAATTATATATTCAAACTCAACCCAATGGAAAATGTCTAATCCTATCCCTCACTTTATAATTTGCCTGATTTCATAATGTCTCTATTGCTATCTGCTTTCCTACATATATTCCCCAGTTCATCATTGTGACTGACTCTTCACATGTGCTGACATTTACTTTCACACTCTAATAAATAACCTATTGCTAAAGAACTTTTGTTCCAAATCCTATACTCACTCTTCTTCCTAAACATACTAACTATCTTCTTAATCCTACCGAGTATCCCTTTTTGACTGGATGTTCTCTTCTACATTCAATCATTCAAGTAACAAGGTCTTATGCTATTGTGTATTGATTTATCTGAGACATCAGTGCAGAATGTAATTCAACGCTAAGTATCACAATAAAGGGCCCAATGCCCTTCTGGGCTTCAAATCTTACTTAGATTTCTTTTTTCATACATATATTTCATCTCTATATTCTTAAAATAATCACAAGTTTCCAATACCATTATTCATGCAGCAGAATAATTCCTAACCCAAATGGAACATGTTATTAACACTAACCATACACTGTTTGTGTTAATAACATGTTTACAGAAGAGCAGGGACAGTGTTGATCTTACAATACAGGAATGTAGTGGATCTTCCATCTGCTGAGAACCTCAAAGCGCCATGCAGAAATGATCCCTGGAGAAGATGTAGGCAGGTATGAAAGACCTGAGAGAGCAAAAGTCATCTTCCATCGCAAACAACCTGGTCAGGATGAAGGGATGATTCTGAATCAGCCTCTCTCATCTTAATGTAGAGAATATGGACCAAACCAAGACTGTGTGGAAAGCTGTTCCTGGTTCCCTATGGTTGATATACCATTCTAATTTGTGAAAGTGTCACAGGAAGTAGGGGCAGCCTCCATCTCATGGGACCGTTGAAAGAAACTCTTAGGACAAAGTGGTTGCCGAGGCAGTGATCTCATTCAGTTCCTGAAAAAAGTGACCTCAACTCACTTCCTTATTGATGGAACTCTCTGAACATGGGATCCAGGACGCCAGGCACCCAGATCCAGTCCCAGTCCCAGTCCCAGTGGTCTCACTTGTTTGGATTTACCAAGGACAGAATCAGTCTTTCTTGGTTCCTCCTAAGGTGAGGAGGCCAAATGATTGGAAAGCTCGGAAGATGGGCTTTTCCTGGAAAAGCAGGTAGCGGCTCACTCCTGGTTCCTGACAACTTCACAGAGTTGGCCAAGGAGACCAGATCTGAGACAGAACAGGACATTTTGGGGGAACATAGTATGGCCCACCAGTCGGAGGATACTCCGGATAGTCTCATACCTATTTGGGGGAAGAAGTTGTCATTGTCAGTGTGGGTGTGGGTTTGTGGTTTTGTCTCATGTTCTGAGAATAGGAAGTAAAGTCAGTTTGTTTGGTTTGGAGTGAACTGTTTTTAGTAAGTCGTTTGACAAGGCAAGTGTTTCTGGGTCTGTGTATCACACTGTGTCCGTGGTTGTAGACATTAGAAAAGAGAATGCATCAATGGATATGTCCTGTCTAGTAGAAAGCTTCCCAGCATTCATCCTGCCCATTTTATGAATGGACTGTGGATTGCCTTATTAATGGGCAATACCTGCTACCTTCCTAATTTGCTGTTTTCTTCCAGAATTCTGGACACTCTCCAGAATAGGCTCATGGTTTTGTGTCTAAGTTATGTACAACCTCCAAGCTCTGTGACAAGGCAATGTTCTGGATAGCTGAAGGAAATGACGAGCATCTGAGAAAACTCAGATATCAGTTGACCAGGAAAGTCTCAGTGGAGAAACCCTGCTTTGGGCCATTTGCTTACCTATTGTTCTGTTGCCCTGAGAGTCAGGAAGTCTTTGTCTCAAGCCACCCCTTTGTGAATCCTGAACAAAATAGTTTTCAAATGGAAATAAATAGGCTTCACCTTTGGCTCTTTCGTTAATTGATTTGGAAAGAGTTGTGTCTGAATCAGCCTCTTGGCCCAGTGTGATTCTTTGACTTAGATTCTCAGCACCTGATGGATCTAAAGAAAGATCCCATGTGTGCATCCAAATCAAAAATGGCAAAAAAGCTGTCATTGTGGATGAAGTCTTTTGCCTTCCTCTGTAAGGTTCCTGAATTCCATCAAGTGAGAATAGGGATCATTTGGGTCAGATGAGTTCATCAAAGCCCTTCAGAGGCTATCCCGTAGGTGCTTAGGTTTTCTCATCACTCCAATTCACATAAAGTATCTTTAACCGACACTCAATAGGCCTCAAATGGGAAAAGTGGTGCAGTATTACGGGCAGGCCTTTTTGATCACTCCTGGTACAAAGGAAGGGTGTCCAGGCCACCCCGAATTTAGGCAAATGAGGAGCAATGGAGCTTATTTTGGACACTGTCTTGGGCTGCGTCCCTCATGGACACCTCCAGCCAGAGGTTATGATGAGTGTCAATATGGAAGAAGATGAGGGCCATGTGGGAGAATATCGGTTTTATTGTGGTCATTTGTGTGGCAGTTGGAAGAGATGACTGGGTCCACCTGGGCTTGAACTCTGGTGTGATTCCCCTTAGAGACTGAGTTCTGGAACTCACCTCAGAGAAGTATTGCCATGAATTGTGTTGGGATTTGAGGAAGCCACGCATGAGAGTCATCTTTGGAGACTGAGATCAAGGCCCAGGGTAGCTTTCCACAGGGCACTCTGATCTCAACCAGGATATCACATGATTTTATTCTGAAAGACTTGGAAGCCATTGTTGAGAGTCAAAACAGACAATGACATCACATTTTAGACCTCAATGGCCCTGGCTTCATGTGACCTTTTGGCCACTCTTTGGGAAGCCTTGCCTGTGAGAATTCTCCAGAACTTTCATTGAAATGAGCTTCCTCAACATTTAATGGTTCCTGAATGAATTGAAACCCACAGTGCATCCAACTTCATCCTTGAAAAATGGCTAGATAAATACCATGAAAATTTTCAATTTCCCATGACCAGGTGGCACTGGAGAACCATTGGACATTCTGTTGCTGATCATGAGTGTACCAGACCGTGCCTTGATTGATTGGGTTTCATGAAAATAAGTTGGAGCCTGCTGAGTAGTTGTCCTAGAGTAGTGGTTGGCAGGTGTGTGAAAAACATCTGTGGTGGGGCCATGTGGATCTGCCATTGGCTTCCAAATGGCTTGTGACTGACATGGTGCAGTCAGCAGACCCTCCTATGCAAAGGCATCTTGTTATATGGTGAGGTTTCAGGGCAATGTTTACAATCAGGTTGCTATGTTTAAGGGGGCAAGCAATGTGGGATAGAAGCCTGGTTGGTGCATTCTCCTGCATACCCTGACCCACCACGCCTTACAGAACTCGCTCCAGCACTGTGTCCCAGTTGAACTCCTTGGATTCCATGAAGCAATTACTAAACTCCCAATGCAACAGCAATAAACACATATAGAATCCTACCTGGTACCACACCTACATTCTTGTGAGGTGAACGACTTGGCAGATACAAATTGTGAGAGAAGATCACTCCTCCTAAACACCGTTGGAACTGAAAATATAACCAATGGATGAGCTTCCTAGTTTTACAACATTATACATAAATCCATGTTCAGTAAAATGAATATTTTAGATCTGTGAATGATATATATTTCATGATGAATTTCGAATAGCATATATATTGCGAGTTTTTAATGTGTTTGTGTGTATGTATATATATGTGTATATATATACATACACACATTCTCCAGATTTTTCAAAATATGAAATATTTGTATCTTAATATACACTCCCTTAATTCATTCATATTCATGTATGTGGATTTATGATGATCTTTTCTAAATATTATTCTCAGAAATATTCATCCACCTGAAATACTTCTTTGTTTTTTGTACTGAAAACTAACTTCAGTGAATGTTGCATACAAATCCTAATATATCTAGAGTAACTGACCCAGTTTAACCTCAATGCAAGAAGATTCAAATGGAACATGATGTGTATTTTGATGTTCATTTTAATTCAACACTGGTACATTACTATTTCTTCAGTTTATGCACATCATAGGATATATATTTCATCAAAAAGATGACAAAATTATAGGCGTTTTTTCACTTTCAATCACTTCCTACTTTAGAACACATGTATTCTTCCATATTTCTTAACTGGTCTTCTCAAGATTCTTTTTTCCAAACACATTATTTTTGATTTTCATAATCACATTGAAGCAAAACTCACACACCCTTCATGATAAACCATAACCCTAATATTAACATTGATGTATAACTTGTTGGAATGAATGATTGTATATCAATATAAGATTTTTCATATTTTCAGATATCAATTCAATCCACCATTTAAAGTGGAACCAGTTATATTACTTATTCACAGTTGGTCTATTCATGCATTATCTCTATATTCATAGACACAGGGTACACCTGTTTGTACCCCAAATACTAATTTATAAGTCTTCAAAATATTGCTCCCAAAAATGGTGGAAGAAATTCTTATGTCACCCGATCTATATATACATTTTATCACAGTAATATTCTGGACACAAAATTCAAAGGTCAAACTTTTATTTGTACCAAAGCCTAAATGGAAAGTGAACATGGATTACTAAAATCATCAATTTCCAATTTGCCTAATGCTTTCAAATATCAATCCTATTGATGACTACATATTCGTTTCTTCCTAAGATTATATATTCAAACTCAACCCTGTTGAAAATGTCTAATCCTATCACTGACTTTATACTTTGCCTTATTTTGTAATGTCTGTATTGATATCTGCTTTCCAACATATTTTCTCCAATTCATCATTGTGACTGACTCTTCACTTGTGTTGACATTTACATTCACTCTGTAACCGAAACCCTATTGCTAAATAACTTTTGTTCCAAATTTTATACTAACTCTTCTTCCTAAACCTACTGACTATCTTCCTAATTTTACCGACTATCACTTTTGAATGGATGTTCTCATCTACATTCAATCATCCAAGTAAATGTAGGGCGAGTGTCAGAGGATGAGACCACCAAGAGACTATCTCATGCAACAGAAAGGGTTTATTTGGGGTCCAGCATGCTGGGGTTCAGAGCTCACTTGAATAGAGCAGAGAGCCCTGAGAACATCTTAAGCAGAGCTTATATAATTTTCTTGGAGAGGGCAGGGAGGGAAGTTTATTGATGGGTCAGGGCGAGTAAGCGGTTTGTGTGTAAACGCGTGAGGGAGTACATTCTGCAGTTTTGCAGTTGGGGACAGCACATTCTGGGAACAAGATTAGGAAACATTTCTCAACATTTCAACAGTGTTTTGTTAAGCGTACAGAAAAACAGGAAGTGACAAGTACATATTTTATTAACACTTCATTCCCCACTTCTTCTTCTGGCTACTTTTAATCATAAAAGTGATTGTTGGGGGGTGTCACATTTTATGTATGCTAGTGGGGTATTAACATAAGTTTAACTTGTCCAATTTGAGCTTGGAGAAAAGAAATTACATGGTTGAGAAACAGGGTTTTATAGTAAGCAATAAAATGAGGATTATTATTGGACCGGCCAGGGTTGATTAAAATGTAGTTAACCAGGGGGACTGTGTAAACCCAGACTCAAACCACCAATTTTGGGTCTCTATCTCTCTTTGATGCTCTTCAAGGCATCTTTTTAATTTACTCATAGAGTTTGTTACAACTCCAGTATGGTCGACATAAAAAAAAAAAAAAAAAAAAAAATTCTTTCCTCAATGCAGCACAAAGGCTCCCTTCTCTCATGAAATGGAGGTCCAACCCTCGACTTTTCTGTAAAACAACTTCTGCCGCAGTCTTTGGCTGGGCACAAATCACGAGTCTCCACACAGCTTGTAGATTCAAACAGCAATTCTTTATTCCCGAACTCACACCGGCCGTCTACAAACACGCTCTGGGGGAATCCACGTTCTCTGCCCAAATCCACTCTCTCCCAAATCCACTCTGCATGGGCTTCTGTCTCCCAAAATATACTGTCTGACCCTAAGCACTCAAGAGGAACTCAGCAGCAGGATACGCCCTATTCTAAAGGGGGAACACCCTAATCTCCTATTATGCTAAACTGCCCTATTCTAAAGGGGGAACACCCTAATCTCCTATTATGCTAAACCGCCCTATTCTAAAGGGGGAACACCCTAAACACGGATCCTGCCCTGGTCCTTGAGCAAGGTCACCTTTCAGAAGTCCTTTCACTAGACAGCATGGGAGTAAGCTGGCAAGGAATTTGTCATACCTACTTGGCTGATGGCTCCCAGCAAACTTCAAAGAGAGAGGTAAAAGATTCCTGCAAAGCTGTGATGGAATTTTCTAATATCTTTAAGTTTTGATCTATTGCTGCTTCTAATTGGGTCATTTGTTGTGTCCCATGGACGAGGGCAGTGGTTCCTGTACGAACCCGGGCAGCAACTCCTATTCATAATAGAATGGCTAAGGTGAGAGATATATGTTCCCACCTGAACCGGGTTGTATGCCCCTCTATTTGATCTTCAAATGAACCTGCATCATAATAGAGCACTCTGGGAAACATCTGCACCATTACACAATTAATCACTTCTGTTGACCATTTCATAAAAACATAAACAACGTTTAAGTATATAGAATTATATTGTTGTAGGGACGGAAAAGGCAAGGCACCTAAGATAGCACCAAAGACAAGGAAACAGTCATATTTGGTTGCAACCAGATTCAGAGGGCATTGCTTCTGTTGTAATCAATTAATCCCCTGAAACCCAAGTTTAGGTAGTTTCAGAATTTTGTACCCAACATGTAAGGGAAGGGGCTCTGAAGTTCACAGTCTGCAGAAGTTCACAAAGAGCAGTTTTTGTTTCTGATTTTTCCTCAGTTCTGGGCAAGTTAAATTTTCAAGGACACCTGGGTGTGGGAGAGCTTTTTTTTCCCCTTTTTTCCCTCTGCCAGCTGTTTCCACGGAGCCCAGTTTGCAACTTATCCATCTTACAAATATAGCCATCTCTATGAAGCCCCAGCTCAAGGCCAGAGGCCTTGATCACATATGTTGTGAAAAACTAGTAAGGGTGTGTCTAGCTCAGGAGTGCTGATTTTTTTCAGCCAGTTGCCAGGTAGACCAGGGCAACACAAAAAGAGGAAGTTTATCTACACTGAACTCTTTTATAGGGACTCTTTTGCTGAAAGTCCTAAAGTTAGCCATGGTGAAAACTTCTGGATAAGGTCAGTTAAGACTTTCCTGTGGGCCTGGTACAGAGGGGGAAGACGGGAAATGCAGGGCTGAGCGCAGCTCTTTGGATCTGAGAATGAGGAAGGAGAGATGTAAAAGAATAATGGAAAAGGGTTTTGAGATCTTCCTAGCACCAAAAACATGAGTAGTAGAACGGGTAGAACAGAGAGGGAGATGGGAGTGAGTATCCCAAAAAGCCTGTAAGGGACTTTAAATTCTTAGTAACCTGTTTTCAGTGATGACAAAGCAACTTTAAAGGCCATTTTCATTACATCTTGGATAGGGGTCTGAGGGCTCTTCTCAGCTGGTTTGAGCTTTGGGTTAGCTGGTAAGAGGACCTGGTGGGACCTAGTGTGGGCACTGACAGGAGAAGAGAGGAGTGAGTGAGTGGAGGGTTACCTCAGTACCTGCTACCTCAGCAAGGGGGCAATGGTCTGAGAAACGGTGGAGGTTTGGGTTTTTAATATAGTAATTGGAGGGGAGAAATCAAGTTGATGATGTGGGAGTGACAACAGAGAGTCTAGAGCAGAAGGCTGAGGGTGAGCATGTATTGGAGAAGCATAGTTCACGATGTGAGCAAAGGAGAGAAAAGGCCTCCACATAGAGGAATCTCCTTTCACCCTTTTGAGCACTTGCAGAAGTTAAAAAGGTCACACAGAATTTGAAGATCTAGAGACCCCTCAGGGGGCCATCAGTTTTGGTTGTCTAATTGGTAATATGGCCAATGCTGTGTACAGAATTTGATGAGGAGTTTGGGTTCCATGTGGCAGTCCCTGTATGCTCACATCCCCATGACTTACAGAAGATGTTGGCGTTTCCAGCACACAGCCTTGACTGTTTGTGGCTTTGATAGTACACTGGGCAAACATAGTAATCTAGGCTAGCCAACCAGCATCTGGCTCGCGTGTCCCTACATCAATAATGTTTGTTTCCATTATCTATGGTATGGAAGGAATTTAATGGAATTTTAGTTTGATCCTCTTCATTAGGGATATCCCAATAGGGAAGACCTATACGCAGCTGACAAATGTCTGGCTGGAGAGATGGCCACCAGGTCCCTAAGCGGGCTGTATGCAAGATAGACCATACTTCCTTTCCAGTAGGATTTGTGATCAGACATCGCTGCTGAACAGGCTTATGAGGGTTAGGACTACTGGTGGTCAAGGGGAGAGTCTATAGCCTTATCCACACAGCGAATCCACAATTTGAAAGGGTTTCCAGTCTTTTCCAGTTTCCAGCCAGAGTCTGGACAGGGCACAGGCTTGAGATGAGAGGTAGGGATCCAGGAAGTGATTTTGACTACCTTTACCCTGTAGGTGTTATAAGTAGCACCTGGTATGGTCCTTTTCAGGGGAGTTCCAGGGATGACACCAGATGTCGTCTTACATAGATGAAGTCTCTATTTGATATCGCTGTAGAGTCCCCTCATCCCCAGGTTGGTAGGAAGTGGCCATCTGTTTTCACAGGTGTCTCTGAGTTCTTTCAAGAGCTTTAAGTCTGTTAAGCAAGGGGGTGTGGAAGGAATCGTTAGGTCTTAGAGTTGGGGTAGGACCCTTACTGGAGGAGGGACACCATAGAGAATTTCACAGGGTGTGAGGTTACACAAAGAAATAGATTGAGTATTTCTTGCATGAAACAGTACATAAAGCAGGAGCATAGTGCAATCTTTTATGCCGGTCTCTAAGCTTAATTTCGTTATGGTCTCTTTAATGGTTCTATTCATTCTTTCTACCTGTCCTGAACTCGGGGGTCTGTAAACACAATGTAATTTCCAATTAATCCCCAGGGTCCTTGCTAACCTCTGAGTTACCTGGGCCACGAACGCCGGTCCATTATCAGACCCTATTACTTTAGGCAGGCCATACCTTGGAAAAATATCTTCCAGAATCTTCTTGACCACCATTTGCGCTGTTTCATTTTTTTTCTTTTCTTTTTTTTGGGGGGGAAAGCTTCAATCCATCCTGAAAATGTATCTACAAAGACTAGGAGATATTTAAGTCCATTCCTTGCTGGCTTAATTTCAGTAAAGTCCACTTCCCAGAATTGTCCTGGTCTGGTTCCTCGTAGGTGCTTTCCTGCAGGAAGCTTGGAAGGGTAAGAATTAACCAATTGATGGACCCAACAGGCTTTTGTTATCCATTCAGTTGTTTCCTTTCACTGTGAGTCGGTTAGTGGAAAACTGTTTTTGATCCTTCAAAAATGAATGCAGTTTCTTTGAACCAAGGTGAGTGATTTGATGTACATTTTCTACTGACATAGTTAGAGCCGTGATTATAGGAGTTTTTACTGAAGGATTTAGAAATTCCACTTGGGGGCCTTCAGGGTTAAAAGTTATTTTGGCCCAGAGCTTTGTGAGCAGATCTCTGCCAATCAATGGGGCCATGCATTCTGGGATTACTAGGAAGGAGTGATGGATTTTTCCTTTCCCCTGGTCCATGGTCCTCTTAGTTGTCCAAGCCTGATATTTACTGCCATTAGCCCCTTGAATTAGAGACCTTTTATTTGATAGAGGTTCCAATGGGGCCTTAAAGGCAGAATATATTGCCCCTGTATCCACTTCAATGTATACTGGGGTCCCCTCCACTTCAAAAGTTAACCTGAGCTCAAGGAGAGGATCTGAGCCCCGACTTTCTTAGTAATCCTACAGAGTCAGAATGTCCAGCTGGCCTGGCTGTCTCTTTCTAGGGCACTCTTTAGCCCAGTGTCCTTTTTTTTAGAGTAGGCACATTGAATTGAGGCCAGGGGTGGCCTCTAGTGTGGTCCCCGGTGTCCCTTCCTGTCTCCATGTTTCTTAATTTCTGGTCTATTTGTTGTTGTGACCAGGACCTTAGTCAATGCCTTAGTCTGTCTTTTGTTTCTTTTATCCTCCCTTTGCTCCATACTCTTCCTCAGTTTCTCTCTTAGTATACCTTCTTGGCTTCTCTGACTAAACCTCTCAAAGTCATATCTTGTAATCCATCTAAGCATTGTAACTGTCTTTTAATATCCAGAACAGCTTGCCCAATAAAGGCCACCATGACAGATGCCTTTTGATTCTCTGCCTGAGGATCGAAAGGAGTAAATCTCTTATATGCCTCCATAATTCCCTGTAGGAACATGGAGGGACATTCATCAGTCCCTTGAATAATCTCTCTTACCTTGGCCAAAATAGTTGATCGCCTAGCGGCCACTAAGATACCCACTATTAGAGCCCGGCAATAAGAGGAAGGATGCTCATTACCTTCACAGGTTTTGGGGTCCCAGTTGGGTCTGTGCAAGGGAAAGGCGGCTTTGCATATGTTGGGAAGTTTTGTCGGTCACCCATCTGGTCCGAGAATATTTTTTTCTAGAATCCAGGAAGATTCTCTTTTGTTCCTCTGTCATGAAGAGAGTCCCTAGGAGTTGTTGGCAGTCATCCCAAGTAGGCTGGTGTGAAAACATCGATGATTCAACCACACCTGAGACCCAGGTGGGGTCCTCAGTAAAAGGGGGATTGTTATTTTTCCAGTTATTTAGGTCTGAAGAGGAGAAAGGTAAAAACTGGTAGGCTTGCACTTTTCCCCCATGGTTGTCATCAATCATTGTTCCTTAGAAATGGAGAGGGAGCATCACGGGAGTTCCAGGGATTTCAATCATTCAACGCCGGCAAATTCCTTTAGCCGGGCCAGCATCCTCCAGGGGAGGAGGGGGTGTGTTTGCTGCAGGGGAGTTATTTGGAGTGCGCTGGGCTCGCTTAGCTTCCTCCAATGGCGGACAGGCTATGTCAGCAGCAGGGGAATTACTTAGAGGGTGTTGGGGGTTGGGGGACGAGGGCAGGGAATAAGTAGTAGGACGAGAGTCCAGTAGAGTCAAATCTTGTGACTCAGGGAGAACAGAGGTTGAAGGAGGAGGAGGAGCAGAAGGTTTGAGAGAGCATGAGGGAAGGAGTAGGAGTGGGGGCAGGGGCAAGGAAAAGCTTCACACATGGAGGAGGAGAATTGCAGATGTCCTGAAAAGTTAAGATATATGTCTCTTGATCCTGATGTCTATGTGGCGCTGGCTGAAAGTCAATATCTCTGACTTTTTAAATTAGTGGGAAGTAGAAAGATCCTTCTAGGGGCTATCTGAATCCAAAGGTGGGCCATTCTGAGGCACAGAGAGTCTGCCAGGTCCAGCGTTTTACTGAAAAAGAAAGATTCTGAGCCCTTAAGCGGACTTTGGTGCAATGATCAAGGGTCAGGGAAAGAGGCATTGAAGTGCTCTATCCCATTATGAAAGATAAACAATCGGTAAAAGCAACGACACACGACACAGACAAGACAAAACAATAAAGACAGGCAATGGACGTCCAACACTGAGACCAGGACTGAGTAGCCGGCAAAACCTGATGGGCTGGATATGCCGAATCTGAAACAAAATATCACTGAGTTGAGGAGACTATTGTTCCTCGATTTCCCGAGTTCTCTGGGGAGTCCCCCAGTGACGTGGCCTGTGGCTCTATGACATGTCTGTCAGCCATCGTCGGAGAGAGCTCACACTCTTCATCAACAGCCATTTTGCCAAGCCCTAACCTGAAACCTGAAACCAGAAAGAGGCGCCTTACATACCCCGAGAGGAGCCCGTTGGGGTCTCTCATCTGCCGCTGCTGGATCTCAGTGGAACCTCCATATGTAAAGGTCGGGTGAGCGTCCGGGGAAGAAACCACCAAGAGACTGTCTCATGCAAAAGCAAAGGGTTTATTATGGGTCCAGCATGCTGGGGCTCAGAGTTCACTTGAATAGAGCAGAGAGCCCTGAGAACAGCTTAAGCAGAGCTTATATACTTTCCTTTGAGAGGGCAGGGCAGGATGTTTATTGATGGGTCCGGGCGAGTGAGCTGTTTGTGGGCAACTGGGTGAGGAAGTACTTTCTGCAGTTTGGCAGTTGAGGACAGAACATTCTGGGAACAAGATTAGCAAACAGTTCTCAAGATTTCAACAGTGTTTTATTAAGCATACAGAAAACAGGAAGTGATAAGTACCTATTATATTAACCTTTCGCTACCGAGTACACTTTGCCAGATTTCCTAATGTCTCTATTGATATCTGCTTTCCTACATATTTTCCCCAGTTCATCATTGTGACTGACTCTTCACATGTGGTGACATTTACATTCACTCTATACCCGAAACCCTATAGCTAAAGAACTTTTGGTCCAAATCCTATGCTCACTCTCCTTTCTAAACCTACCGACTATCTTCCTAATCCTACTGATTATCCCTTTTTGACTGGAAGTTCTCTTTGACAATCAATCATCCAAAATACATGGAACTTTGCCATTGTATATTGATGTATCTGAGACATCTGTGCAGAAAATAAATCAAAGCTCAGTATCACAATCAAGGTCCCAATGCTCTTCTGGGCTTCAAATCTTAAATAGATTTCTGTTTTCATACTTATGTTTCACCTATATATTGTTGTAAATATCGCAGGTTTCCAATACCATTATTCATCCAGCAGAATGATTCCTAATGCAAATTGAACCTGTTATTAACCCTAACCATACACTGTTCCCTCAATATAACTTTACAGAAGAGCAGGGACAGAGTAGGTCTTACAATATAGGAATGTAGGGGAACTTCCTATTGCTAAGAAACTCAAAGGTACATGTAAAAATGATCCCTGGAGAAGTTGTAGGCAGCTATGAAGGAACTGAGTGAGCAAAAGTCATCTTCTCTTGCAAACAACCTGGTCAGGATGAAGGGATATGTCTGAATCAGCCTCTTTCTTCTTAATGTAGAGAAGAAGAACCAAACCAGGCTGTGTGGAGAGCTGTTCCCGGTTGCCTATGGTTAATATACCATTCAAACTCGTGAAACTGTAACAGGAAGCAGGGGCAGCCTTCATTTCAGGGGACCCTTGGAAGCAACTGTTAGGACAAAGTGGTTGCAAATGGTGTGAGCTCATTCAGTTCCTAAAGGAAGTGACCTCAGACCTCACCTCACATCCTTGGTGATAGAACTCTCTGAATTTGGGATCAAAGAATCCAGGCACCCAAATCCCATTCCAGTCCCAGTAGCAGTGGTCTCACTTCTTTGGATTTACCAAGGACAGAATCAGTCTTTGTTGGTACCTACTGATATGAGGATTGCCAAAAGCCAGGAAAGCTCTGAAGAGTGGCCTTTCCTGAGAAAGCAGGTAGTGGATCACCGCTGCCTCCTGACAACTTTACAGAGTTGGCCAAGGAAACCAGATCTGAAACAGGACAGGCAATTTCGGGGGAACATAGTTTGGCCCAATAGTCAGAGGACACTCCGGATAGTCAGAGACCTACTTGGGGGAAGAAGGTGCTTTGTGGGTGTGGGTGTGTGTTTGTGCTTTTGTCTCATGTTCTCAGAATAGGTAGGAATGGCGGTTTGTTTGGTTTGGAGTGAACTGTTTCTAATAAGTGATTTGATAAAGCAAGTGTTTCTATGTCTGTGTATCCCATTGTGTCCTTGGTTGTAGACATTAGAAAAGAGAATGCATGAATGGATGTGTCCTGTCTGGTAGAAAGCTTCCCAGCATTCATCCAGCCGAATATATGAATGCACTGCGGCTTCCCTTATCGATGGGCAACACCTGCTATTTTCCTAAGTTCTGGTTTTATTTTTAAATTCTGGCCACTCTCCAGAATAGGCTCATGGTTTTGTGTCCAAGAGAAGTACCACCTTCAAGCTCTGTGACATGGCCATGTACTGGATAGCTGAAGGGAATGGCGAGCAACTAAGAAAACTCAGATATCAGTGTGACCAGTAAAGTCTCAGTGGAAAAACCGTGCTTTGGGCCTTTTGCTTACCTTTTGTTCTATTCCCCTGTATGTCAGGAATTTCTTTGCCTCAGGCCACACCTTCGTGAAGCCGGAACAAAACACTTTTCAAATGGAAATGAATGGGCCTCACCTGTGGCTCTTTGCCTAATTGCTTTAGAAAGGGGTGTGTCTGAATCAGCCTCTTGGCCCTGTGTGAGGCTGTGGCTTAGATTCTTAGCACCTGATTGATATAAAGAAAGATCCCATGTGTGAATCCAAAACCAAAATGCCCAAAAGAGGAGTCATTGAGGATAAAGTCTCTTGCCTTCCACTGTAAGGTTCCTGAACTCCATCAAGTGAGAATAGGGATCATTTGGGTCAAATGATTTCTTCAAAGCCCTGCACATGCTAGCCCAGTGGTGTTTGTGTTTTCTTATGACTCCAATTCACATAAAGATTCTAAACCCCACTGTCAGTAGGCCTCAAATTGGAGAAGCAGAGCAGTATTACAGCAGGCCTATTTGATCACTCCTGGGTTACAGGAAGGGTGTTCAGGCCACCCTGACATTAGGAAAATAAGGGGCAAGGAAGCCTATTTTGGACACTGTCTTGGGCTGTGTCCTTCATGGAAACTTCGAACCAGAGGTTAAGATTAGTGTCTATATGCAATAAGATGAGGGTCATGTGGGAATGTTTTGGTTTAATTTTGGTCATTTGTGTTGGGGTTGGAAGAGATGAGTAGGTCAACCAGGACTTGAAATCTGGTGTGATTCCCCTTAGAGACTGAGTTATGGAACTGAACTCAGAGAACTATTGGCATGAATTGTTTTGAGTTTTTAGGAGGCCACACATGAGACTCGCTCTTGGAAACTGAGACCTAGGCCCAGGCTGGCTTTCCACAGAGCACTGGGAATCTCACCCAGGATATCACAAGATTTTATTCTGAAAGACTTGGCAGCCATAGTGAAAACACACATAGACCTCACACTGTAGACCTCAATGGGCCTGGCTTCATGTGACCTTTTGGCGACTCTTTGGGAAGACTTGCCTTTGAGTGTCCTCCAGAGATTTCATTGAAATGAGCTTCCTCACAATTTAATGGTTCCTAAATGAATTGAAACCCACAGTGCCTCCAACTTCCACCTTAAAAAATGGCTAGATAAATACCATAAAATTTTTGAAATTCCTATGACCAGGTGGCACTGGAGAACCTTTGTATGCCCTATTGCTGATCATGAGTGCCTTTATTGACTGAGTTTCATTAAAATGGTGTAGAACAGAGATGCCAGTAAGTTGGATACTCCTCAATTGTAGGCGCAAGCTTTGGTGTACAGGTTTGTGATAAAACATCCGTGGTGGGGCCATGTGGATCTGCCATTGCTTCCAAATGGCATGTGACTGACGTGGTGCAGCCAGGAAACCCTTATATGTAAAGGCATATTGGTATATGGAGAATTTTTAGGGCAATGTTCATAATCAAGTTGCTATGGACAAGGGGACAATCTATGTGGGCTAGAAGCCTGGTTGGTGCATTCTCCTGCAGTCCATGACCCACTACACATGACAGAACTCCCTTCAGCACTGTGTCCCAGTTCAACTCCTTGTATTTCGTGTAGAAAATACCAATCTCCCAGTGTAGCAGCAAGAAACACCACGAAAAGTGGAGAATGACCAAATGCCTTCACAGTCCACACGGGGAGACTCTTAGACCCCAGTGGTCACAGTTTACTTACAAGAGAGAATTCAGTACTGTAGCCTAGTGTTCATTGGAAAATAAGAAACCACGTCCTCCAGGTCACATAGATGTAGACCCAGCTCTGATGGTCTCACTAGAAAGAAAGCTAAAGCTCCTGACAACAACATATATTTTGAGTTCCCAACATCAGAGGCAGTTTCTCAAGAAGACTTTAGGCCAGAAGAGCTACAAGTATGTGGAGTGTTTACCTTGTCCCTTACATTTGGAAACTCCTCTACCACATCCAAGGTTGTGAACTCCTTTGAATTTTCCATTCCAGATATATATTCACAGATTTTCCAACTCTTCTCCTCTAATTGCGTCTTATTTGGGGCGAAGGTAATGTGAAGCCATTGTTCTGGATGAGAGTGGGAAATTTATTGTGTAGCCCATATTTGCATGCACATTGGATTCATTTTCCTTTTTTCCATTCAAAATACTGAATCCCTGACACTAACCCATACCCTACTAGACTCTGACTACTAATCCTACTATGATGGAGAATAATAACACAAACAGAATAGAAATACAAGCCGTTCAGAGGAAGCATGGTGTATAGTTGGACTTGCCTTTTGCATGATAAAGGGTAGGTGTTATATATCTAGTCCATTTTTCATTGAAATAGTTCTCTATGTGTTTTTTTCCTTTAATTTTTATTGTTGGTTGTTCAAAACTTTACCTATTGCTTGACATATCATATTTCACACTTTGATTCAAGTGGGTTATGAACTCCCATTTTTACCCCGTATACAGGTTTCAGCATCACATCTGTTACACATCCACTGTTTTACGTATTGCAATAGTAGTGTCTGTTGTAGTCGGCTGTCTTTCCTATCCTCTACTATCCCCCATCCCCTCCCCTCCCATCTTCTCTCTCTACTCCATCTACTGTAATTCATTTCTCCCCCTTGGTTTTTTCCCCCCTTTCCCCTAACTTCCTCTTGTATGTAATTTTGTATAACCATGAGGGTCTCCTTCCATTTCCATGCAATTTTCCTTCTCTTTCCTTTTCTCTTCCACCTCTCACCCCCGTTTAATGTTAATTTTCTTCTCATGCTCTTCCTCCCAACTCTGTTCTTAGTTACTCTCTTTATATCAAATAAAACTATTGGCATTTGTTTTTTTTTTTTTAGGGATTGGCTAGCTTCACTTAGCATAATCTGTTCTAATGCCATCTATTTCCCGGCAAATTCTATGATTTTGACATTTTTTAATGCAGAGTATTATTCCATTGTGTATAAATGCCACATTTTTTTTTCTTCGTCTATTGAAGGGCATCTAAGTTGGTTCCACACTCTTGCTATTTTGAATTGTGCTGCTATGAACATCAATGTAGCAGTGTCAATGCAGCATGCACTTTTTAGGTCTTACGGAATACACTGAGAAGTGGAATAGCTGGGTCAAATGGTGGTTCCATTCCTAGCTTCCAAGAAATCTCCATACTTCTTTCAAATTGGCTGCACCAATTTGCAGTCCCACCAGCAATGTACAGGTGTACCCTTTTCCCCACATCCTCGCCAGCACTTGTTTTTTGACTTCATAATGGCTGCCAATCATACTGGAGTGAGATGGTATCTTAGGGTGGGTTTGTTTTCCATTTTTCTGACTGCAAGAGATGGTGAGCATTTTTTCATGTACTTATTGATTGATTGTATGTCCTCATCTGAGAAGTGTCTGTTCAGGTCCTTGGACCATTTGTTGATTGGGTTATTCGTTTTCTTATTGTTTAATTTTTTGAGTTCTTTGTATACTCTGGATATTAGGGCTCTATCTGAAGTGTGAGGAGTAAAGATTTGTTCCCAGGATGTAGACTACTTATTTACCTCTCTTATTTTTTCTTTTGATGAGAAAAAACTTTTTAGTTTGAGTAAGTCCCATTTGTTAATTCTAGTTATTAACTCGTGTGCTATGGGTGTCCTATTGAGGAATTAGGAGCCCAACCCCACAGTATGTAGATCATAGCCAACTTTTTCTTGTATCAGATGCAGTGTCTCTGATTTGATATCAAGCTCCTTAATCCATTTTGAGTTAACTTTTGTGCATGACGAGAGAAATGGATTCAGTTTCATTTTGTTGCATATGAATTTCCAGTTTTCCCAGAACCATTTGTTGAAGATGCTATCCTTCCTCCATTGCATGCTTTTAGACCCGATTGGCATTGCATTTAACATATAGAGAATTTTGGTTATATTGCCATTTTGATGATGTTAGTTCTGCCTATCCATGAACATAGTATATTTTTCCATCTTCTAAGATCTTCTTCTATTTCTCTCTTTAGGGTTCTGTAGTTTTCATTTAATAAGTCTTTCACCTCTTTTGTTAGGTTGATTCCCAAGTATTTTTTTTTTGTGTGTGTGTGTGTGGATATTTTGAATGGAGTGGTTGTCCTCATTTCTATTTCAGAGGATTTGTTGCTGATATACAGGAATGCCTTTGATTTATGCATATTGATTTTATATCCTGCCACTTTGGTGAATTCATTTATTAGCTCTAATAGTTTCTTTGTATACCTTTTTGGGTCTGCTAAGTATAGAATCATGTCATCTTCAAATAGTGATAATTTACGTTCTTCTTTTCCTATTTTTATGCCTTTGATTTCTTTAATCTCTCTAATTGCTCTGGCCAGTGTTTCGAGAACTATGTTGAACAGAAGTAGTGAGAGAGGGCATCCCTATCTTCTTCCAGATTTTAGAGGGAATGCCTTCAATTTTTCACCATTCAGAATGATGCTAGCCTGAGGCTTAGCATAGATTGCTTTTACATTATTGAGGTATGTTCCTGTTATCCCTAGTTTTTCCAGAGTTTTGAACATAAAGGGATGCTGTACATTGTCGAATGCTTTTTCTGCATCTATCGAGATGATCAAATGGTTCTTATTTTTAAGTCTATTGATGTGATGAATAACATTTATTGATTTCTGTATATTGAACCAGCCTTGCATCCCAGGGATGAATTCTACTTGATCATGGTGCACAATTTTTTTAATATGTTTTTGTATCCGATTCGCCACAATTTCATTGAGGATTTTTGCATTTTTCCTGAAATAGCTTGAAAAGTAATGGTATTAGTTCCTCTTTAAAGGTTTTGTAAAACTCTGCTGTATACCCATCCGGTCCTGGGCTTTTCTTAGTTGGTAGTCTTTTGGTGGTTTATTCTATTTCCTCAATTGTTATGGGTCTGTTTAGGTTGCCTATATCCTCCTGACTCAATCTGGGCAGATTATATGACTTGAGAAATTTATCGATGCCTTCACTATCTTCTATTTTTTTGAAGAATAAGAATTCAAAATGATTTCGGATTATCTTCTGTATTTCTGAACTATCTGTTGTGATACTGAATTCTCCCTATTCTTTTCTTTGTTAGCTTGGCTAAGGGTCGGTCGATTTTATTTATTTTTTCAAAGAACCATCTTTTAGTTTTGTCAATTTTTTCAATTGTTTCTTTGTTTCGATTTCATTAATTTCAGCTCTGATTTTAATTATTTCTTGGCTTCTACTTCTTTTGCTGTTGTTTTGCTCTTCTTTTTCTTGGATTCTGAGATGAAGTATGAGATCATTTATTTGTCTTTTTTTTTTTCCTTTTTTTAAGGAATGAAATCCAAGCAATGAATTTTGTTCTTAGAACTGCTTTCAATGTGTCCCATAGATTCTGATATGTAATGTCTGTGTTTTCATTTATCTCTAAGAATTTTTTAATTTCCTCCTTGATGTCTTCTATAACCCATTGATCATTCAGTAACCTATTTTTCATTCTCCATGTGATACATGATTTTTCCTTCTTTCTTTCATTGTTGATTTTCAGTTTCATTTCCTTATGATCAGATAAGATGCCTGGTATTATATCTACTCCTTTATATTGTCTAAGAGTAGCTCTGTGACATAATATATGATTTATTTTTTAAGAAGTATCCATGTGCTGCTGAGAAAAAAGTGTAACTGCTTGATGTTGGGTGGTATATTCTATATATATATATCATAAGTCTGGGTTATTAATTGTGTTATTGAGTTCTATAGTTTCATTATTCAACTTTTGTTTGGAAGATCAGTCCAGTAGTGAGAGAGGTGTGTTTGAGTCTCCCATGAGTATTGTATATTGGTTTATTAGAATCTTGAACTTGAGAAGAATTTGTTTGATGAACATAGCTGCACCAATGTTTGGGGCATATATATTTATGATTGTTTTGTCTTGTTGGTGTATGGTTTCCTTGAGCAGTATGTAGTGTCCCTCTTTATCCCTTTTGATTAACTTTGGCTTGAAATCTATTTTATTTGATATGAGTATGGACACTTCTGCTTGTTTCCGAAGTCCATATGAGTGATATGATTTTTCCCAACTTTTCACCTTCAGTCTATGTATATCTTTTCCTAACAAATGTGTCTCCAGTAGGCAGCATATTGTTGGGTCTTGTTTTATGATCCATTCTACTAGCCTGTGTCTCTTAATTGGTGAGTTTAAGCCATTAACATTTAGGGTTATTATTGAGATATGGGTTGTTCTTCCAGCCATATTTGTATATTTATGTTACTAAACATGGTTTGTTTTCCTCCTTGATTATTTTCCCCCCTTTACTCCTCTACCTCCCACTGTTGGTTTTCATTGTTATTTTCCATTTCCCCTTCCTGTGATGTTTTGCCAAGGATGTTTTTAAGAAATCGTTTTCTAGCTGCAAATTCTTTTAACTTTTGTTTATCGTGGAAAGTTTTAATTTCATCTTCTATCCGGAAGCTTAATTTCGCTGGATACACAATTCTTGGATGGAACCCATTTTCTTTCAGTGTTTGAAAAATGTTATTGCAGGATCTTCTAGCTTTCAGAATCTGTGTTGAAAGATCAGCTGTTATCCTGATTGGTTTACCACTAAATGTAATCTGCTTCCTTTATCTTGTAGCTTTTAAAATTCTCTCCTTTTTCTGTATGTTGGGCATCTTCATTATAATATGTCTAGGTGTGGATCTCTTATGATTTTGCACATTTGGCATCCTGTAAGCTTCTAGGATTTGCGATTCTGTCTCATTCTACAAGTCTGGGAAGTTTTCTCCTTTATTTCATTGAATATATTGCTCATTCCTTTTGTTTGGACCTCTATACCTTCCTGTATCCCAATGACTCTTAAGTTTGGTCTTTTTATGTTATCCCATATTTCTTGGATGTTCTGCTCATGGTTTCTTAAAAGTCTTGCTGAGCTGTCTGTGTTCTTTTCAAGTTGAAATAATTTGTCTTCATTGTCTGATGTTCTATCTTCTAAGTGTTCTACTCTGCTGGTAGTATTCTCAATTGAGTTTTTAAGTTGGTTTATTGATTCCTGCATTCCTAGGATTTCTGTTTGTTTGATTTTATAATCTTTATCTCCCTGTATAGTTGATCTTATGCTTCTTGGATTTTTTTTATGTAATTCATTATCAAGGTGATCTTTCATTGTCTGATTTTGCTCTCTAATGTCTTCCTTGAGACTCCAGATCATCTGAAGCATGTATATCCTGAGTTCTTTATCTGACATTCCATCTTCTGCAGATATTACCTCTTCTAACGTTGACTTTACCTGCATTGCTTATGGTCCTTTCTTTCCTTGTCTTTTCATACTGTTCATATTCCTTTCTGCTTGGTGAAACTGTTGTGTTATTGAATTTTTCCCCTATATATTTATATTGCTCTTGTATAGTTTCAAAATCTCCCTCGCAGGCACGGGTGGTGGCTCTGCCCCTCCTACAATTGGGACAATGTGCCTACCACACCAGCAGGCTGCTGGGCCTGTTCTGTAAGTCGGTAGCTGGTCTGCCTACCTTGAAGGTGCGAGCAGCAACTCTGCCCCTCTGCAGGCACTGGGCCTGTTCTGCCAGTGGGTCGCAAGTCGGGCTACTTTGCAGGCGTGGGCGGCAGCTTTGACCATCCGCGGGCCACTGGGTCTGTTTTGTCTGTCCCTTGCAGGTCTGTCTACCTTGCAGGCGCCTGTGGCTGCTCCGCCCCTCCCCCAAACGGGACGATGTGTCTACCATGCTGGCGGGCCATAGGCCTGGTCTGTGGTGGTTGCAGGTCCACCTACCTTGCAGGCGCAGAGGGCGTCTCTGCCCCTCCGCAGATTGCTGGGCCTGTCCTGCTGTGGGTCACAGGTCTGCCTACCTTGCAGGCCCGGCGGCATTGCCCCTCCCCCAACCAGGGCGATGTGTTTTCCACGGTGGCGGGCCACTGGTCCTGTTCAGCCGGTGGGTCGCAGGTCCGCCTACCTTGAAGGAGCGATTGGCAGATCTGCCCCTCCCTCTCTCAATGTGTTTTTAAAGTTGACAAATATGTGAATTCCTGTCTCCCTTTCTCTGTAGCATATTCAGCACATGTATTTTTATATGCACATATAGAATCCTACCTGGTATCACACGTACATTTTTGTGAGGTTGCTGACTTGGCAGATACAAATTATGAGAAGAGATCACTCCTTCTAAACGATGTTGTAACTGAAAATTTAAGCTATGGGTGAGCTTCCTAGTTAAACAATATTACACATAAATCCACGCTCAGTAAAATGAAGATTTTTGGATCTGTGGATGATATATATTTCATGAAGAATTTCAATTGGCATATATATTGCTACTTTTTAATGTCTGTTTTGTGTGTGTGTGTGTGTGTATACACACTCTTGTATATATATATATATATATATATATATATATATATATATATATATACACACTCTCCATATATTTCAAAATATGAAATAGATGTGTCTTATGTACAGTCCCAAAATTCATTCATGTTCATGTATGTGGAATTATAATCAAATTTTCAAATTCATTCATGTTCATGTATGTGGAATTATAATCAAATTTTCACAAGATTATTCTCAGAAATATTCATCCACCTGAAATACATATTTGTTTCTTAGGACTGAAAACTAAATTCAGTGAATGGTGCATTCAAATCCTAATATTTCTACATTAACTGACTCAGTTTAACATCAATGCAAAAAGATTCCTATGGGACATGATGTTTATTTTGACGTTCATTTTTACTCAACACTGGTACATTACTATTCCTTCAGTGAATGCACATCAGAGGATATGTATTTCATCTACAATTTCACAAATTTATAAGCATTTGTTTCACTTTCAGTCACTTCCTGCTTCAGAACACATGTATTTCTCCAGGTTTCTTGACTGGTCTTTTTATGAGACTTTTTTCCAAAAAAAATATTTTCAATTTCCATAATCAATTTTAAGCAAAACTCACACACTCTTCATGATAAACCATAATCCTCATATTACCATTAGATGTTAAACGGGTTGGAATGAATGGTTGTATATCAATATAAGATTTCCTGTATATTTTCACATTTCAATTCAATCCATTATTTGATGTTGGAACCAGTTATATTATTTATTCACAGTATGGTCTATACATGCATATTCTCCATATTCAAAGACAAAGAGTGCACCTGTTTGTTCCCCGAATACTAATTTATACATCTTCAAAATATTGCTCCCAGAAATGGTGGAAGAAATACTCAGGTCACCTTATCTACATATACATTGTATCACAGTAATATTCTGGACACAAAAAGCAAAAGTCACACTTATGATTGTACCAAAGCCTAAATGGAAACTGAACATGGATTCCTAAAAACATCCAGGTCCAGTTTGCCTAATAGTCTCAAATATCAATCCTATTGGTGACTACGTATTTGTTTCTTCCTAAAATTATATATTCAACCTAAATGCAGTTAATAATGTCTAATCCTATCACTCACTCTATACTTTGCCTGATTTCCTAATGTCTCTATTGATGTCTGTTTTCCTAAATATTTTCCCCAGTTCACCATGTGAGTGGCTCTTCACATGTGATGATATTTACTTTCACTCTCTAAGCGAAACCCTATTGATAAAGAATTTTTGGTCCAAATCCTGTACTCACTCTTCTTCTGAAAGCTACTGACTATCTTCCTAATCTTACTGAGTTTCCCTGTTTGAGTGGAAGTTCTCTTTTCCATTCAATCATCCAAGGTACAAGGTCCTATGCCATTGATTATCGATTTATCTGAGACATATATGCGGAACATAATTCAAAGCTAAGTATCACAATCAACAGCTCAATGCCCTTCTGAGCTTCAAATCTTACCTAGATTTCTGTTTTCATACTTATATTTTATGTCTATGTTTTAATAAATATCACAGGTTCCCAATACCATTATTCATCCAGCAGAATGATTCCTAACCCAAATCAAACATGTTATTAAACCCTAAACATACACTGTTCCCACAATCTCACTTAACAAAAGACCAGGGACAGTGTTGGTCTTACAATACAGGAATGTAGGGGATATTCCATATGCTGAAAAACTCAAAGGTCCATGCAGATGTGATCCCTGGAGAAGATATAGGCAGCTATGAAGGACCTTAAAGAGCAAAACTCATCTTCCATTGCAAACAACCTGGTCAGGATGAAGGGTTGTATCTTAATGAGCCTCTCTGTTCTCAATGTAGAGAAAATGGACCAAACCAGGCCTGTGTGGAGAGCTGTTCCTGGGTGCCTATGGTTGATTCACCATTCTAACTTATGAAAGTGTCACAGGAAGTAGGGGCAGCCTCTATCTCATGGGACCCTTGGAAGCAACTGTTAGGACAAAGTGATTGCCAAGGCAGTGTCCTCATTCACTACCTGAAGTAAGTGATCTCACCTCTCTTCCTTGGTGATGGAACTCTCTGAACTTGTGTGCAGAAGCCAGGCAACCAGAGCCAGTCCCAGTCCCAGTCCCATTGAGGTCACTTGTTTGGATTTACCAAGGACAGAATCAGTGTTTCCTGGAACCTACTGATGTGAGGATGGCCAAATGCCAGGAGAGCTTTGTAGAGGGGCCTTTCCTGAGAAAAATGTACTTTCCCATTTCTGGCTCCTGACAACGTCACAGATTTGGCCAAGGAGACCATATCTGAGACAGGACAGGCCATTTGGGGGTACATAGTATGGCCTACCAGTCAGACGACACTCAGGATAGTCACAGAATTACTTGGGGGAAGGAGGTGTCTTTGTGGGTGTGGGAGTGAGTTTGTGGTTTTTTCTCATGTTCTGAGAATAAGTAGGAAAGGCAGTTTGTTGGGTTTGGAGTGGACTGTGTCTAGTAATTCCTTTGACAATGTGAGTGTTTCTATATCTGTGTAACTCTCTGTGTCCGTGGTTGTATTCATTAGAAAAGAGAATTCATCTATGGATGTGTCCTGTCTAGTAGAAAGAATTCCAGCATTTATCCTGCCTAATTTATGAATGGACTGTGACTTGCCTTATCAATGGGCAACACGTACTATCTTCCTAAGTTCCTGTTTTCTTTCTGAATCTGGCCACTCTCCAGAGTAGGCTCATGGTTTTTTGTCCAAGTTATGTACCACCTCCAACCTCTGTGACATGGCCAATGTATTCTATAGCTGAAAGGAAAGGGAGCATCTCAGAAAACTCAGATATCAGTGTGACAAGGAAAGTCTCAGTGGAGAAAACCGGCTTTGGGCCTTTTGCTTCCCTATTCCTCTGTTGCCCTGAATGTCAGGAAGGTCTTTGCCTCAGGCCACCCCTTTGTGAATCCTGAAGAAAACAGTTTTCAAATGGAAATGAATGGGCATCACCTGTGGCTGTTTGCTAAAATGCTTTGAGAGATATGTGTGTGAATCAGCCTCTTGGCCGTGTGTGAGGCTGTGTCTTAGATATTCAGCGCCTAATGGATCTTAAGAAAGATCCCATGTGTTCATCCAAAACCAAAATGTCTAAAAAATCAGTCATTGTAGATGAAGTTTATTGCCTTTCTCTGTTAGGTTCCTGACCTCCAACAAGTGAATTTGGGGATCCTTTGAATTAATCGAGTTCTTCAAAGCCCTGCAGAGGCTAGCCCATATGTGCTTGGGTTTTCTAATGAATCCAAATCACATAAAGAATCTATACATGACAGTCAGTAGGCCTCAAATTGGAGAAGCAGAGCAGTATTAGTGGCAGGCCTATTAAATCACTCCTTGTTTACAGAAAGGGTGTCCAGGTCACACTGACTTTAGGCAAATGAGGGCAAGTTAGATTATTTCAGACTCTGTCTTGTGCTTTACCCCTCATGGAAACCTCCAGCCAGAGGTAATGATGAGTGTCTATATGGAAGAAGATGAGGGCAATGTGGGAGTGTTTTGGATTTAATTGTGGTCATTTATTTGGCTGTTGGAAGATAAGACTGGGTCCACCTGGGCTTTAACTCGGGTTTGATTCACCTTAGAGACTGAGTTCTGGAACTGACCTCAGAGAAGTATTCACATGAATTGTGTTGGGATTTTAGGAGGCCACGCATTAGACTTGCCCTTTGAAACTGAGATCTAAGCCCAGGGTGGCTTTCCACAAAGCACTGAGAATGTCAGCCAGGATATACCCGGATTTTATTCTGAAAGACTTGGCAGGCATATTTGAGAGTCAAAACACCCATGGACCTCACATTGTAGACCTCAATGGGCCTGGCCTCATGTGACCTTTAGGCCACTCTTTGGGAAGCATTACCTGTGAGAGTTCTCCAGATCTTTCATTGAAATGAGCTTCCACAACATTTAATGGTTCATGAATGAATTGAAACCCACTGTGGCTCCAAATTCCTCTTTGAAAAATGGCTAGATAAATACCATGAAATTTTTAAAATTCCCATGACCAGGTGGCACTGGAGAACAGTTAGATCTCCTGATGCTCATCATGAGTGTACCA
The DNA here is from genome assembly GCF_048772815.1 of Callospermophilus lateralis. NCBI lineage: Eukaryota > Metazoa > Chordata > Mammalia > Rodentia > Sciuridae > Callospermophilus > Callospermophilus lateralis. Next base: position 133,251 of record NW_027517938.1, read on the forward strand.
GACTGGGCCTTGATTTACTGGGTTTCATGAAAATGGCATAGAACAGAGATGCCAGTAAGTTGGAACCTTCTGAGTAGTGCGCGTTGAGCAGTTGTGGGCAGGTGTGTGACAAAACATCTGTGGTGGGGCCATGTGGATCTGCCATTGGCTTCCAAATAGCATGTGATTGACTTGCAGCAGCCAGCAGACCCATTTATGTAAAGGCACCTTGTTATATAGAGAGGTTTCAGGGCAATGTTCAGAATTGGGTTGCAATGGAAAAGGGGGCAATGTAGCAAGCAATGAGTGATAGAAGCCTGGATGGTGCATTCTCCTGCAGACTCTAACCCACCACAAGTGACAGAACTCCCTGCAGCACTGTGTCCCAGTTGAACTCCTTGTATTTTGTAAAGCAAATATCAAACTCACTGTGCAGCAGCAAGAAACACCACGAAAAGTGGAGGATGACCAAATGTCTTCAAAGCGACACGGGGAGACACTAAGCCCCCAGTGGCCACAGTTTACCTACAAAGAGAGAATTCAACACTGCTGCCCCATGTTCATTGGAAAATAAGAAAACATGTCGTCCAGGTCACATAGATGCAGACCCATCTTTGATGGTCTCACTAGAAAGAAAGCTAAAACTTCTGACAACAACTTATATTTCAAGTGCCCAATCTCACATGCAGTTTCTCAAACAGTCTTTAGGCCAGAAGAGCTCCATGTTGGTGTTGTGTTTACCATGTCCCTTGCTTTTGGAAACTCCTCTACCATCTCGAAGTTTGTGAACTCCTGAGCATTTTCCATTCCAGACATGTATTCACAAATTTTCTAACTCTTCTCCTCTAATTGTGTCTTCCTTGGAGCGAAGGTAATGTCAAGGCATTGTTCTGGATCAGAGTGGGAAGTTTTGGGTTGCACATATTTGCACACACATTTGATACAATTTCCAATTTTCCATTCAAAATACAGAATCCCTGACACTATCCCATACCCTACTTGACTCTGGCTACTAATCCTAATATGATGGAGAAAAATAACACAAACAGAATATAAATACAAGCAGTTCAAAGGAGGCATGATGTATATTTGGACTTGCCTTTTACATGATAAAGTTTATGTGTTATAAATCTAGTCAATTTTTAATTAAATAGTTCTCCATGTGTTTTTAAAGTTCAAAATATGTGTATTACTGACTCCCTTTCTCTGTAGCCTATTCAACATATGTATTTTTATATGCACATACTGAAAGCTACCTGGTATCACACCTACATTTTTGTGAGGTGGCTTCCTCAGCAAATACAAATTGTGAGAAGAGATCACTCCTCCTAAACGCTTTGGAACTGAATATTCAACCTATGGGTGAGCTTCCTAGTTGAACAAAATTATACATAAATCCATATTCTGTAAAATATATATTTTTGCATTTGTGGATGATATATATTTCATGATGGATTTCGATTGGCATATATTACTACATTTTAAAGTCTGTGTGTGTGTTTTGTGTGTGTGTGTGTGTGTGTAAATATATATATATATATATATATATATATATATATATATATATATATATATATAGTCTCCATATTTTTCAAAATATGAAATATTTGTGTCTTATTTAGAGTCCCAAAATTCATTCATGTTCATGTATGTGGATTTATAATAAAATTTTCACAAGATTATTCTCAGAAATATTCATCCACCTGAAGTACATATTTGTTTCCTAGTACTGAAAACTAACTACAGTGATTGGTGCCTTCAAATCCTAATATTTCTACAGTAACTGAACCAGTTTAACATCAATGCATGTAGAATTCTATTGGACGTGTTGTGTATTTTGACGTTCGTTTTTATTCCACACTGGTACATTACTCTTTCTTAAGTTTATGGACATCATAGGACATATATTTCATCAACAATTTCGCAAATTTATAGGCATTTGTTTCACTTTCAATCGCTTCCTGCTTCAGAACACATGTATTCCTCCAGGTTTCTTGACTGGTCTTTTCATGAGACTTCTTTCCAAACAAATTATTTTCGATTTTCATAATCAATTTGAAGCAAAGTCACACACTTTTCATGATAAACCAAAATCCTCATATTTCCATTAGATGTATAATGGGTTGGAATGAATGATTGTATATTAATATAAGATTTCTTATTTGTTTTCAAATTTATTTCAATCTATTATTTCAAGTTGAAACCAGTTTTATTATTTATTCACAGTATGGTCTATTCATGCATTTCCTCTGTATTCATAGACACAGGGTGCACCTTTTTGTAGCCCCAATACAAATTTATACATCTTCAAAATATTGCTTCCAGAAATGGTGGAAGAAATACTCATGTCACCTGATCTACATATACATTTCATCACAGTAATATTCTAGACACAAAATTCAAAGGTCACACTTATGATTCTACAAAATCCTAAATAGAAAGTGAACATGGATTACTAAAAACATCCATATCCAGGGTGCCTTATGCTCTCAAATGTCAATCCGATTGGTGACTACATATTTGTTTCTTCCTAAGATTATATGTTCAACCTCAACCCTGTTGAAAATATCTAATCCTATCACTCACTTTATACTTTGCCTGATTTCCTAATGTCTCTATTGATATCTGCATTCCTACATATTTTCCCCACTTCATCATTGTTAGAGACGCTTCACATGTGCTGTTATTGAAATTCACTCTCTAACCGAAACCCTATTGCTAAATAACTTTTGGTCCAAATCCTATACTCATTGTTCTTCCGATACTTACCGACTATCTTCCTGATCCTACTGACTATCTCTGTTTGAGGGGATGTTCTCTTCTACATTCAATCATCCAAGGTACAAGTTCCTATGCCATTGTATATCAATTTATCTGAGATACCTGTGCAGAACGTAATTCAAGCTAAGTAATCCAATCAAGGACCCAATGACTTTCTGGACTTCAAATCTTACCTGGATTTCTGTTTTCATACTTATATTTCACCTATATATTCTTGTAAGTATTGCAGTTACCCAATACCATTATACATCCCGTAGAATGATTCCTAACCCAAATCGAACTGGTTATTAAGCATAACCATACACTGTTCCCTCAATATAACATTACAGAAGAGCTGGAACAGAGTTGGTCTTACAATGCAGGGATGCAGGGGATCTTCCACCTACTTAGAACCTCAATGGTCCATGCAGAAATTATCCCTGGAAAACATGTAGGCAGGTATGAAGGACCTGAGAGAGCAAAGGTCATCTTCCATGGCAAACAGCCTGGTCAGGATGAAGGGTTGTGTCTGAATCAGCCTCTCTCTTCTTAATGTAGAGAAGATGGACCAAACCAAGCCTGTGTGGAGAGCTGTTCCTGGGTGACTATGGTTGATATACCATTCTAACTTGTAAAAATGTCACAGGAATTGGGGCAGCATCCATCTCATGGGACCCTTGGAAGCAACTGTTAGGGCAAAGTAGTTGCCAAGGCAGTGACCTCATTCAGTTCCTGAAAAAAGTGACCTCACCTCACTTCCTTTGTAGTGGAACTCTCTTTACTTGGGAACCAGGAAGCTAGGCCCCCAGAGCCAGTGCCAGTCCCAGTTGGCACACTTGATTGGATTTACCAAGGACAGAGTCAGTCTTTATTGGTACCAACTGATGTGAGGATGGCCAAATGCCAGGAAAGCTATGAAGACAGGTGTTTCCTGAGAAAGCAGGTAGTTGTTCTGGCAAAGACACCAAATCTGAGAAAGTACAGGCCATTTCGGGGGAACATGGTATGGCCCACCAGTCAGAGGAAACTCCGGATAATCAAAGACCTACTTCTGGGAAGGAGGTGCTTTGTGGGTGTGGGTGTGAGTTTGTGGTTTTGTCTCATGTTCTGAGAATAGGTAGGGATGGTGGATTGTTTGTTTTTGAGTGGATTGTTTCTAGAAAGTCGTTTGACATGGCGAGGGTTTCTAAAAGTGTATCCCACTGTGTCCGTGGTTGTTGACATTTGAAAAGAGAATGCATCAATGGAAGTGCCCTGTCTAGTAGAAAGCTACCCAGCATTCATCCTGCGCAATTGATGAATGGACTGCAGCTTGCCTTATGAATGGACAACACCTACTATCTTCCTAAGCTCCAGTTTTCTTCCTGAATTCTGGCCACTCTCCGGAATTGTCTCATGGTTTGGTGTCCAAGATATGTACCGCCTCCAAGCTTTGTTACATGGCCATGTACTGGATAGCTGAAGGCAATGGGAGCATCTCAGAAAACTCAGATATCAGTGTGACCAGTAAAGTCTCAGTGGAGAAACCCTGCTTTCTGCCTTTTGCTAACCTTTTGTTCTGTTGCCCTGAATGTCAGGAATTTCTTTGCCTCAGGCAACCCCTTTGTAAAGCCTGAAGAAAACAGTTTTCAAATGAAAATGAATGGGCATCACCTGTGGCTGTTTGCTTAATTGCTTCAAAAGGGATGTGTCTGAATCAGCCCCTTGGCCCTATGTGAGGCTGGGGCTTAGATTCTCGGCACCTGACAGATCTACAGAAAGATCCCATCTCTGAATCCAAAACCAAAATGGCCATAAGAGCAGTCAATGTGGATGAAGTCTCTTGCCTTCCTCTGTAAGTCCTGACCTCTATCAAGTGAGAATAGATATCATTTGGGTCAAATGAGTTTTTCAAAGCCCTGAAGAGGCTAATGCATAGGTGCTTGGATTTTCTCATGACTCCAATTCACACAAAGAATTTATACTCAACAATCAGTACAGTCAAAATGGAGAAGCAGAGCAGTATTAAGGGCAGGCCTATTTGATCACTCCTGGTTCACAGGAAGGGTGTCCAGGCCACCCTGACTTTAGGCAATTGAGGGGTAAGTGAGCTTATTTTGGACACTGTCTTGGGCTGCATCCCTCATGAAAACCTGCAGCAAGAGGTTATGATGAGTGTCTCTATGGCAGAAGATGAGGGTCATGTGGGAGTGTTTTGGTTTCAATTGCGGTCATTTGTGTGGCAGTGGAATAGGCCACTAATGAGATTCGCCCTTCTAAACTGAGATCTAGCTCACTCCTTGGGAAAAATTGCCTGTGAGAGTTCTCCAGATCTTTTATTGAAATGAGCTTCCTCACCATTTAATGGTTCCTGAATGAATTGAAACCCACAGTGCTTCCAACTTCATCCTTGAAAAGTGGCTACATAAATACCATGAATTTTTTGCCATTCCAATGACCAGGTGGCACTGGAGAACCTTTGATGTCCTTTTGCTCATCATGAGTGTACCAGATAGTGCCTTGATTATCTGGGTTTCATGAAAATGGTGTAGAACAGAAATGCCAGTAACTTGTAGCCTACTGAATAGTGGTGTGTGTGCAGGTGGTGTGCAGGTGTGTGATAAAACATCTCTTGTGGGGCCATGTGGATCTGCCATTACTTCCAAAGGGCTTGAGACTGACATGATGCATCCAGTAGAACCTTATATGTCTGAAACCTCTCCATGTAAAGGCATCTTTTTATATGGAGATTTTCAGGGCAATGTTCAGAATCAGGTTGCTATGATCAAGGGGGCAATCTATGTGGGATAGAATCCTGGTTGGTGAATTCTCCTGCAGACCCTGACCCACCATACATGACAGAACTCCCTCCAGCACTGGGTCTCAGTTGAACTCATTTTATTTAGTGAAACAAATACCAAACTCCCAGTGCAGCGGCAAGAAACACCATGAAAAGTGGAGGATGAACAAATGGCTTCACAGTACACACGGGGAGACACTTAGCCTTCAGTGGCCACAGTTTACCTACAAAGAGTGAATTCAGCACTGCCGCCTCATGTCTTTTGGAAAATAAGAAACCATGTTCTCCAGGTTACATAGATGCAGACACAGCTTTGATGCTTTCACTAGAAATGAAGCTAAAGCTCCTGACAAAAACATATATTTCAAGGATCTTCTAGCTTTCAGAGTCTGTGTTGAAATATCAGCTGTTATCCTGATTGCTTTACCCCTAAATGTAATCTGCTTCCTTTCAATTGTAGCTTTTAAAATTCTCTCTTTATTCTGTACGTTGGGTATCTTCATTATAATGCGTCTAGGTGTGGATCTCTTATGATTTTGCACATTCGGCGTCCTGTTGGCTTCTAGGACTTGGGAGTCTGTCTCATTCTTCAAGTCTAGGAAGTTTTCTCGTATTATTTCATTAAATACATTGCTCATTCTTTTGGTTTGGACCTCTATACCTTCCTGTATCCCAATGACTCTTAAGTTTGGTCTCTTTATGTTATCCCATATTTCACGGATGTTCTGTTCATGGTTTCTTAACAGTCTTGCTGAGCTGTCTATGTTCTTTTCAAGTTGAAATACTTTGTCTTCATTGTCTGATGTTCTATCTTCTAAGTGTTCTACTCTGATGGTAGTGTTCTCAATTGAGTTTTTAAGTTGTTTTATTGCTTCCTGCATTTCTAGGATTTCTGTTTGTCATTTTTCACAACTTCTATCTCCCTGTATAATTGATCTTTTGCTTCTTGGATTTGTTTGTGTAATTCATTGTCGAAGTGATCTTTCATTGTCTGATTTTGCTGTCTAATGTCTTCCTTGAGACTCCAGATTATCTGAAGCATGTATATCCTGAGTTTTTTATCTGACATTCCATCTGCTGCAGCTATTACCTCTTCTAAAGTTGTGTTGACCTGCATTGCTTGTGGTCCTTTTTTCTTTGTCTTTTCATACGGCTCGCGTTTCTTTCTGCTTGGTGAAACTGTTGTGATTTTGAAATTTTCCCCCTATATATTTATATTGCTCTTGTATATTTGAAAAGTCTTCCTTGCAGGTGCGGGGTGTGGCTGTTGTGCTCTTCCAATTGGGGTGATCTATCTACCATGCTGATGGGCCGCTGGGCCTGTTCTCCTGATCGGTCGCAGGTCTGCCTACCCTGCAGGCGCGGGAAGCGGCTCTGCTAAGCCCCTCCTCTAATTGGTGTGACGTGTGTACCACACCCATGGACCCCTGGGGTGTTCTGCCAGTCGGTCTCAGGTCTGCCTACCTTAGAGGCGCGGGCGGCGGCTCTGCTCTGCCCCTACTCCAATTGGGGTGACGTGACTACCATGCCGGCGGGTGGGTGGGCCTGTTCTGCCGTCGGTCGCAGGTCTGCCTACCTTACGGGCATGGGCGATGGATCTGCTCTGCCCCTACTCCAAATGGGGTGAAGTGTCTGCCGCGCTGGCAGGCCGCTGGGCCTCTTCTGCTGGTCGGGTGCAGATTTGTCTACCTTGAGGGCGCGGGTGGTGGCTCTGCTCTGCCGCTACTCCAATTGGGGTGTCGTGACTACGAAGCCGGCAGGTTGCTGGGCCTGTTCCGGGCACCATGGGCAAAGACTCTGCTCTGCGCCTACTCCTATTGGGGTTATGTGACTACCATGCCGGTGGGCCACTTGGATTGTACTAGGTGCTGGAGAAGGCTCTGCTCTGCAATTACTCCAATTGAGGTGACGTGACTACCATGCCTGCTGGTCGCTTGGCCTGTTCTGGGCACCCTGGTGGCTCTCCTCTGCCTCTATTCCAATTGGAGTGAAGTGAGTATCATGCAGGTGTGTCGCTGGGCCTGTTCCAGGCATGGGCAGCGGCTCTGCTCTGCCCCTCTGGCTTGATGACAAAGTGAGAGAGACTCGAGTGTTTCTGACTCACTTTCTTTACCAGGAGACCAACTGTTTCTGTCACCGCTGGTATTAATGAAGTTATCTCCTCCGCTGCTTTCTGATGACATCAGATCTCTGCCATGTTGGTATCCCATGCAAAAGGCAGCATTTCGTTCCCTTTGCTGGGTGACCAAAGCAATGGGTGAGTCCTGACTTGCCCTCACAAGCCTCGTCTCAATCCTGTTGCCACTGCCTATGAAGGCTCGGTTGATATTTACCTCCACATTATTCAGCAAGACCCGGACCGGGAAGCAGTTTCCACGGGTTCTTGAGCCCTGGGCCAGATCAGTTCAGGGAGGCCAAATTTGGCCGCTCTGGGCTCAGTGTATGTTCTAATAGGAGCAGGCTCCAAGACGCAGTTTCTGCGGGTTCTTTAGCACTGAGCCTGAGTAATTTGTCTGCGAAGCAAAGGTGAATGGAATCCTGAAATTACCTGTTCTATAGCTGAATGAGCTGCGATCAGTCGAAAACAGGGATGGTGACGTCAGCTCTTCAAGATGGTGGACACTGGCTTCCTCTGTGGTCTGACCGGTATGGAGAACGGAATTGGACCACATCCATCCCCGTCTCAATCCCAGAATTCAGCACTGAGCACAGTAATTGCATAGCGGGCAGGAGCCCATAGAATCCGCACCACTGTATATTTGCGATGCTATTTCGTCTTTTCCCAGTGCGCGCCACACACTCTAGCTGCAGGGCAATTTGCTGAATAAGCAGCATGACCCTCCGTGCGGAAAAATCACTCGCGTTTGAGCCCCCATAGCTGATCCTCGTGAGATGGATATATGTCCACTAGGTTTTGGAGCACCCCAAATTTGCTGGAAATTCCTAACAAGATAGGTTTTAGCCGTTCTAACTCGTCATTTTCCCGCACAGTGACGTGGTACATGGGGGTAATGCACTCCATTCGCCGCCATCATGTGATCCCCCAAAGTTAGTTTTCAGTAGAAGGAAAAAAATATGTATTTCAGGTGGAGGAATATTTCTGAGAATAATCTTGTGAAAAGTTGATTATAAATCCACATACATGAATATGAATGAATTTAGGGAGGGTATAAAAAGAAAAATATACTAAATATTTTGAAAAATCTGGAGAGTGAATATATATATATATATATATATATATATATATATATATATATATATATATACACACAGACACACACACACACAGACATTAAAAAGTAGCATTATGTATGTGAATTGAAATTCACCATGAAATATATATCATCCACAGATCCAAAAATATTCATTTAAATGTACATGGATTCATGTTGTTTAACTAAAAAGCTCACCCATATGTTGAATTTTCAGTTCCAACAGCGTTAAGTAGGAGTGATCTCTTCTCACAATTTGTATCTGCCAAGCCAGCCACCTCACCAAATGTACGACTGATACCAGGTAGAATTCTGTATGTGCTTATAAAAATACATGTGATGAATAGGCTACAGAGAAAGGGAGACAGTTATTCACATATTTGTTAACTTTGAAAACACATGGAGAACTATTTCAATTAAAATTCGCTAGATTTATAACACCTACAATTTATCATACGAAAGGCAAGTCCAATTATACACCATGCCTCCTGTGAACCTCTTGTATTTGTATTCTGTTTGGGTTATTATTCTCCATCAAATTAGGATAAGAAGTCAAAGTCTAGTAGGGCATGTGTTAGTGTCAGGGATTCAGTATTTCAAATGGAAAATTGGAAAATGTATCCAATGTGTATGCAAATATGTGCTACACAAAAATCTTCCCACTCTCATTCAGAATAATGCCTTGACATTACCTTCGCCGTACATAAGACACAATTAGAGGAGAACATTTAGAAAATCTGTGAATACATATGTGGAATGGAAAATGCTCAGAAGTTCACAAATTTGGAGTTGGTAGAGGAGTTTCCAAAAGTAAGGGACAGGGTAATCACTCCAAAAACATGAATTTCTGCCAGCCTAACATCTGAAGAAACTGCCTGTGAGGTTGGGCAATGAAATATATGCTGTTGTCAGAAGCATTAGCTTCATATGTAGTGAGACCATCAAATCTGGTTCTGCATCTATGTGACCTGGATGACATGGTTTCTTATTTTCCAATAAACATGAGGCAGCAGTGCTGAATTTTCTATTTGTAGGTATACTGTGGCCACTGGATTCTAGGTGTCTCCCCGTGTGGACTGTAAATTCATTTGGTCATCCTCCACTTTCGTGGTGTTTCTTGCTGCTGCACTGGGAGTTTGGTATTTGCTTCATTAAATACAAGGGTTCACCTGGGACACAGTGCTGAAGTGAGTTCTGTCAAGTGTGGTGTGTCGAGTTCTGCAGGAGAATGCACCAACCAGGCTTCTATCTCACATAACTTGCCCTATTGACCATAGCATCCTGATTCTGAACATTGCCCTGAAACCTCTCCATATAACAATATGCTTTTACATATAAGGTTCTACTGACTGCAAAATGTCAGTCACAATCCATTTGGAAGCCAATGGCAGATCCACATGCCCCCACCACAGATGTTTTATCACACACCTGCCAACCACTGCTCTAGAACAACTACTCAGCAAGATCCAACTTAGTGGAATCTCTGTTCTACACCATTTTCATAAAACCCAGTCAATCAAGGCACTGTCCTGTATACTCATGATCAGCAAGAGGACATCCAAATGTTCTCCAGTGCTACCCGGTCATGGGAATTTCAAAAATTTCATGATATTGATATAGCCAATTTTCAAGGATGAAGTTGGAGGCACTGTGGATTTCAATTCACTCAGAAACCATTAAATGAAAACTCTGGAGAATTCTTACAGGCAAGGCTTCCAAAAGTGGCCAAAAGTCAGATTAAGCCAGGCCCATTGAGGTCTACAAAGTATGGTCCATGTGTGTTTTGACTCTCAAATATGGCTGCCAAGTCTTTAAGAATAATATCATGTGTTATCCTGGCTGAGATTCCCTGTGCTCTGTGGAAAGTCAACTAGGGCCTAGATGTCACTTTCCAAGGGCAACTCTCATGCATGGCCATCTAAAATTCCAACACAATTCCTGGCAATAATTCTCTGAGATCAGTAAAAGAACTCAGTCTCTAAGGGGAATCACACCAGAGTGCAAGCCTAGGTGGACCCAGTGATCTCTTCCAACCGCCAGACAAATGTCCACAATTAAAACCAAAACACTCTCACATGGCCCTCATCTTCTTCCATATAGACACTCATTATATCCTCTGGCTGGAGGTTTCCATAAGGGATGCAGCCCACGACAGTGTCCAAAATAAGCTCCTTGCACCGCATTTGCCTAAAGTAAGGGTGGCCTGGACTCTCTTCCTGTGAACCAGGAGTAATCAAATAGGCCTACCTTTAATATTGCTTGGCTTCTCCAACTTGAGGCCTTCTAGCTTTGGGGTTTAGATTCTTTAAGTGAATTGGAGTCATGATAATCAAGCACCTATGGCCTAGCCTCTGCAGGGCTTTGAAGAACTCATTTGACCCAAAGAATCCCTATTCTCACTTGATGGATATCTGGAACCTACCAGAGGAAGGCAAGAGAGTTCATCAACAATATCTGATCTTTTTGCCATTTTGGTTTTGGATGCACGCATGGGATCTATCTTTAGATCCATCAGATGATGAGAATCTAAGCCACAGCGTCACACAGGGCCAACCGGCTGATTCAGACATATCCCAATCCTAAGCAATTAAGCAAAGAGCCACAGGTGATGCCCATTCATTTCCATTTGAAAACTGTTTTCTTCAGGGTTCACAAAGTGGTGGCTTGAGGCAAAAAACTTCCTGACATTCAACAGAACAATAGTTAAGCAAAAGGACCAAAGCAGGGTTTCTCCACTGAGACTTTCCTGGTCAACAGATATCTGAGATTTCTGAGATGCTAGCCATTTCCTTCAGCTATCCAGTACATAGCCATGTCACAGATCTTGGAGGTGGTACAAATCTTGGACACAAAACCATGATACTATTCTGGAGAGTGGGCTGAATTGAGAGAGAAAACAGGAAATTAGGAAGCTTGTAGGTGTTGCCCATCCATAAGGCAAGCCAGAGTCCACTCATGAATTGGGCAGGATGAATGCTGGGAAGCTTTCTACTAGACAGGACACATCCATTGATGCATTGTCTTTTCTAATGTCTACAACAATGGACTCAGTTTGATACACACACATAGAAACACTCACCTTGTCAAAGGACTTAATAGAAATATTCCACACCATACCAAACAAACCGCCTTTCCTACCTATTCTCAGAAAATGATCCACTACCTGCTTTCTCAGGGAAAGCCCCTCTTCAGAGGTTTCCTGGCATTTGGACATCCTCACATCTGTAGGTACCAAGAAAGACTGACTCTGTCCTTGGTAATTCCAAACATGTGAGACCACTGGGACTAGAACAGGGACTGTCTCTGGGTGCCTGGCTTCCTGGATCCCAAGTTCAGAGAGTTCCCTCACCAAGGAAGTGAGGTGAGATCACTTTCTTCAGGATCTGAATGATGTCACTGCCTTGGCAACCACTTTGTTGCTTCCAAAAGTACCATGAGGTGGAGGCTGCCCCGATTTTCATGTGGCACTTTCTCTAGTTAGAATGTTATATCAACCATAAGCACCCGGGAAAAGCTTCCACACAGGACTGGTTTGGTCCATGTTCTATACATTAAGAAGAGAGAGAATGATTCAGACACAACCCTTCATCCTGACCAGGATGATTGCCATGGAAGTTGACTTTTGCTTTCTGAGGTACTTCATAGCTGCCTTCATCTTCACCGGGGATTATTTCTGCATGAACATTTGAGTTTCTCAGCAGGTGAAGATCCCCTAGATTCCTGTAGTTTAATACCCACACTGTTCCTGCTCTCCTGCAAAGTTAGTGTATGGTTAGGGTTAATAATATTTTCGATTTGGGTTAGGAATCATTCTGCAGGATGAATAATGGGATTGGGAACCTGTGATATTTATAAGAATATATAGGTGAAATATATGTATAAAAACGGGAATCTAAGAAAGATTTGAAGCCCAGAAGGGCATTGGGCCCTTGGTTTGGATACTTAGTGTTGAATAATGTTCTGTACAATTGTCTCAGTTAAATCGAAATACAATGGCATAGGACCTTGTACCTTGGATGATTGAATGTAGAAGAGAACATCCAGTCAAAAAGGGATAGTTGGTAGGATTAGGGAGATAGTCAGTAGTTTAGGAAGAAGAGTGAGTATATGATTTGGAAAAAAAAGCTTCTTTAGCAATAGGGTTTTGTTGAAAGAGTGAATGTAAATGTCAGCACATGTGAAGAGTAAGCCAAAATGATGAACTGGGGAAAATATGTAGGAAAGCAGGTGTCAATAGAGACATTACTAAATCAGGCAAAGTATAAAGTGAGGGATAGGATTAGACATTTTCAACAGGCTTGAGTTTGAATATATAATCATAGGAAAAAACAAATATGTCGTCATGAATGGGAATGACATTTGAGAGCATTAGGCAACCTGGACATGGATGCTATTAGTTATCAACATTCACTTTCCTTTTAGGCTTTGGTACAATCATAAGTGTGATATTTTATTTGTTTGTTGTTCAGAATATTACTGTGATAAAATGTATATGTAGATCAGGTGACATGAGTATTTCTTTCACCATTTCTGGGAACAATAATTTGAAGACGCATACATTAGTATTAGGGGCACAAAGAGGTGTAACCTCTGTCTATGAATATAGAGATAATGCATGAATAGACCATACTATGAATAAATAACATAACTGATTCCACTTTAAATAATGGATTGAAATGACATGTGAAAATATATAAGAAATCTTATATTGATATACAATCATTCATTCCAACCAGTTATATATCTAATGGTAATATTAGGATTATGATTTATGATGAATGGTGTTTGAGTTTTGCTTTATAAGTGATGATGTTAAACAAAAGTAATGTGTTTGGAAAGAAGTCTCATGAAAAGACCAGTCAAGAAACATGGAGGAATGCATGTGTTCTGAATCAGGAAGTGATTGATCGTGAAACAAATGCCTATAAATTTTCTAATTTGTGACTGAAATATATATCCTATGATGTGGATAAACTGAAGACATAGTAACGTACAAGTGTTGAATAAAAATGAAAGTCAAAATACACATCATGTCCCCTAGGAATCTACTTGCATTGATTTTAAACTGGCTAAGTAAATGTAGAAATAATAGGGTTTGTATGCACCATTCACTGAATTTAGTTTTCAGTACTAGGAAACAATATGTGTTGCAGGTGGATGATTATTATGATAATAATCTTGTGGAAAGTTGATTATAAATCCACAGATATGAATATGAATGAATTTAGGGAGTGTATAATAAGACACATATATTTCATATTTTGAAAAATCTGAAGAGTGTGTATATATATATATATATATATATATATATATATATATATATATATATACAAACACGCACATGCACAGATATTAAAAAGTAGCAATACAGGAGATCCATTATGAAGGCAGGCATGGAGAAATCAAGTCTCTGATCTCTTCAGCTGCACGGGCATAGGAAGTCATAAACTGTCTAAATGCTGTTTGCTCAGAATCACTAGGCAATGTTGACCTGTTGTGAATCTGGGGCGAACAGTCTGGGCCCCTCAGAACACACACAGAGCCCGGATTGGCTGCATTCAAGCTTAGATTCGTCTGGTTTTTGTGACTCAGCACTAACATTCCTGCTGAAATAACTGGTTGGGCTTTCTGAATTGACAGAGTTAAAAGACAACTGAGCCTTCATAGGCAGTGGCCACAGGATTGAAATGGGGCTTGGGAGAGATAGTCAGGACCCACCCATTGCATTGGTCACCCAGCAAAGGGAACAAACGGTCACCATTTTAATGGGATACCACCATGGCATAGAACTGACATTACAGGCGGAGGAGATAACTTCATTGAAACCAACGCGACAAGTGTGTAATCCCATTGCCATCTCTCTCAACACCACGGGGAAACCTCAAGGGCCCCTCCCAGCTCTCCCAGGAGCACGATAGCCAGACCTAGGGAAACAGGATTGGCTCGGGACTTGCGGCGTGGAATTCCCGGCTACCACTCCCACCAGTGCTGACAATTGAGGTCTCTTACACCACCTACCAGGGGCATGGCTCCCGGAAGACAGGAAAATTCGCTGGCGGTTCTCAGGACAAAGCTCTACAAACTTAGGGTCTGAGGGAGGCAAACAGGGAGAGTGTGCCCAGGCGTTCATTAAAACAGGGCTACCAGGAGAAGAGGCCTGGTGTGTAACCAGTATTGTGGTGAGCGTCAAAGGTGAGCGGGGCCTGGCTTGAGGAAGCACAAGAGAAGGCCCTAGGCACTCAGGATTGGAGACCCGCCGAGTCTGGGAGGAAGAGCTGCTGCACAGTGATTTGTTCCCACTTATTTAGAGGAGAAGCTTGGCCCAGTGCACACAGCTTTACCTACTGGAAGAGAAGTTAATTGAACTCTAGTACTGCATGTATTATTATTATTATATTATTTGTATGTTTTTCTTTTTCTTTCATTTTCATTTTTGTTGTTGTTCTTTAACTTTTTTAATGTTTTTTATTTTTTTAATTTTTTATTTCATTATTATTATTATTATTTTAAATTTTAATTTTCATTTTTTAATTATCATTATTACTTAAAATTTTCTTTCTTTATTTTCTATTTTTTTCTTTTGTCTTTTCATTTCTTTTCAATTTTATTATACCCCTTCCTTGAATTCTACCTGGATACTCTCATTCTCTTTAGTGACTTCTTCCCTTCCCTTCTAATATCTTTCCTTCCAAGCATCAAATAAATTTATAAGAGTAAGCAGTAACTCAGTAGTCAAACAGAACAAGAAGTAACATGAGCAGCATAAAAAAGCAAGGAAGAAAAAAAGTACAAACAATGAAGGACAGCCTAAATATTCAAGAGCATCTGGAGTCATCAGAAAAATGGTCATATAAAGAACTCAAGGAATACCTTAGACAGATGTAATGGAACATTAAAGAGGATACGAGACAACAAAAACAAACAGTGAAAGAACGCATTGAAAATGAATTACATAAACAGATAAAATAAGAAATTAAGCATCTTTATCAGGAGATAGAGATTATTAGAAAAATCAAACAATAATTCTAGAAATGAAGGAAATGATAAACCAAATTAAAACTCAATTGAGAGTATCACTAACAGAGTGGAGCAAGTAGAAGTCAGAATGTCAGATAATGAAGACAAAATATATCATCTTGAAAAAACTCTATCCAAGAAAGAAATGCTGTAAAAAATTATGAGAAAACATCCAAGAGATATGGGATAACATTAAAAAAACAAACTTATGAGTCATCCCGAAAGAGGAAGGTACAGAGATTCAAACCAAGGGAATGAGTAACCTGCTGAATGAAATAATTAGAGAAAACTTTCCAAAAATAAAAATGGAAACAGATAAACAAATTGTAGATGCTTACAGGACACTGAGCACACAAAATCACAGTAGACCAATGCCAAGACACATTGTTATGAAGATATCCAATATACAAAACAAAGAGAAAATATTAAAACCTACCAGAGAAAGGAGGCAGATTACAATCAGGGGTAAAACAAAAAGGTTAACAATGGTTTTTTTTTTTTATCACAGATGCTGGAAGTGAAAAGATCCTGGAACAACGTACTTCAAACACTGAAAGACAATGGATGCCAACCAAGAATTATGTATCCAGCAAAATTAAGCTTAATGTAAGACAACAAAATAAAAATATTTCATGATAAACAAAAGCTAAAAGAATATGCAGCCAGAAAACCAGCATTGGAAAGCATCTTGAGCAAAACACTACACGAGGAAGAAATGAAAATCAACAATGTAAACCATCAGTGGGAAGTGCCTCAGTAATGACAGAGGGCGGGAAAAGCTAATCATGGAGAAACAAACTAATTTAAAAAAAAGATATAAGCAAATATGGGTGGCAGTACAAACCATATATTAATAGTAACTCTAAACGTTAATGGCTTAAACTCTCCAATAAAGTGACATAGGCTTGTAACTTGAATTAAAAAAAACAAATCCAACAATAAGTTGCCTCCAGGGGACACATCTGAATGGAAAAGACATACACAAGCTGAAGGTGAAAGATTGGGAAAATTTATACCATGCACACAGTCCTCGTAACCAAGCAGGGGTGGCCATCCTCCTATAGAATAAAATCGACCTCAAGACTAATTTAATCAAAAGGGATAAGGAAGGACATTATATACTGTTAAAAGAAACCATTCACTGACAAGACATAACAATTATCAATATTCGCGCAGCAAATAATGGTGCTGCGACGTTCATTAAACAAATTCTCCTCAAGTTCAAGAATCAAATAGACCACAGTACAATAATTATGGGTGACTTCAACTCACGTCTCTCACCATTGGACAGATCCTCCAAACAAAAGTTGAATAAAGAAACTATAGAACTCAATATCACAATCAATACCCTAGACTTAAGTGACATATATAGAATATATCAACCATCCTCAAGTGGATATACTTTTTTCTCAGCAGCACAGGGATCCTTCTCAAAAATAGACCATATGTTTTGCCATAGGGCAACCCTCAGTAAATATAAAGGGGTGGAGATAATACCATGAATTTTTTGTGATCATAATGGAATGAAACTGGAAACCAATGATAAAAGAAAAAAGAAAAAATCATACATTACATGCAAAATGAACAATATGTTACTGAATGATCAATGGGTTACAGAAGACATAAAGGAGGAAATCAAAAAATTCTTAGAGATAAATGAAAATACAGACACAACATATCAGATTCTATGGGACAAAATGAAAGAAGTTTTAAGAGGTAAATTCATCTCCTGGAGGTCATTCCTCAAAAAAAGAAAGAAAAAAAAAACAACAAATAAATGAGCTCACACTTTATCTCAAAGCCCTAGAAAAGGAAGAGCAAAACAACAGCAAATGTAGCAGAAGGCAAGAAATAATTAAAATCAGAGCGAAATTGAAACAAAAGAAACTATTGAAAAAATTAACAAAACTAAAAGTTGGTTCTTCAAAAAGATAATTAAGATCGACAGACCCTTAGCCATGCTAATGAAGAGAAGAAGAGAGAGAACTCAAATTACTAACATACGGGATGAAAAAGGCAATATCACAACAGATGCAACATAAATACAGAAGAAAATTAGAAATTATTTGGAAACCTGTATTCCAATAAAATAAAAAATAGTGAAGACATTGATAAATTTCTTAAGTCATATGATTTGCCCACACTGAGTCATAAGGGAACACACAATTTAAACAGACCAATATCAATGGATGAAGTAGAAGAAGCAATCAAAAGACTACCAACCAAGAAAAGCCCAGGACCGGATGGGTATACAGCAGAGTTTTACAAAACCTTTAAAGAAGAATTAATACCATTACTTTTCAAGTTATTCAGGAAATAGAAAAACTGGGAGCTCTGCCAAATTCGTTCTATGAGGACAACATCACCCTGATTCTGAAACCAGACAAAGACACCTCAAAGAATGAAAACTACAGACAAATATCTCTGATGAACCTAGATGCAAAAATCCTCATTAAAATTCTGGCGAATTGGATACAAAGGCACATCAAAAAAATTGTGCACCATGATCAACTAGGATTCATCCCTGGGATGCAAGGCTGGTTCAATATATGGAAATTAATAAATGTTATTCACAACATCATTGGACTTAAAGATAAGAACCATATGATCATCTCGATAGACGCAGAAAAAACATTCAACAAAGTAGAGCATTCCTTTATGTTCAAAACATTTTAAAAACTAGGGATAACAGGAACTTACCTCGACATTGTAAAAGCTATCTATGTTAAGCCTCAGGTTAGCATCATTCTGAATGGAGAAAAATTGTAGGCATTCCCTTTAAAATCTGGAACAAGACAGGGATGTCCTCTATCACCACTTCTATTCAATATAGTTCTCGAAAAACTGGCCAGAGCAATTAGAGAGATGAAAGACATTAAAGGCATAAAAATAGGAAAAGAAGAACTTAGCTTATCACTATTTGCAGATGACATGATTCTATACATAGAAGACCCAAAAGGGTCTACAGAAAAAACTACTAGAACTAATAAATGAATGCAGCAATGTGGCAGGATAGAAAATCAACATGCATAAATCGAAGGCATTTCTGTATATTAGCGACAAAACTTCTGAAACAAAAATGAGTCAAAACACTGCATTCCCAATTTCCTCAAAATAATTAAATACTTGGGAATCAACCTAACAAAAGAGGTGAAAGATTTATATAATGCAAACTACAGAACCCTAAAAAGAGAAATAGAATAAGATCTTAGAAGATGGAAAAATATACCCCGTTCATGGATAGGAAGAACTAACATAATCAATATGGCTATATTACCAAAAGTTCTCTACAGGTTTAATGCAATGCCAATCAAAATCCCAAAGGAATTTTTTGTAGAAATAGATAAAGCAATTATGAAATTCAAATGGAAAAATAAAAGACCCAGAATAGCAAAAGCAATTCTAAGCAGGAAGTGTGAATCAGGCAGTATAGCAATACCAGATTTCAAACTATATTACAGAGCAATTATAATAAAAACAGCATGGTACTGGTACCAAAACAGGCGGGTGGACCAATGGTACAGAATGGAGGACACAGCGACTAATCCCAAAAGCTACAACTATCTTATATTTGATAAAAGAGCTAATGGCCTGCAATGGAGGAAGGATGGCATCTTCATCAAATGGTGTTGGGTAAACTGTAAATCCATATGCAACAAAATGAAACTGAATCCCCTCCTCTCGCCCTGCACAAAAGTTAACTCAAAGTGGATCAAGGAGCTAGATTCAAATCAGAGTCTCTGCGTCTGATAGAAGAAAAAGTTGGCTCAGATCTACATATTGTGTGGTCAGGCTCCAAATTCCTTAATAGGACACCCATAGAACAAGAGTTAATAACAAGAATCAAGAAATGGGACTTACTTAAACTGAATTTTTTTTTCTCAGAAAGAGAAACAATAAGAGAGGTAAATATGGAGCCTACATCATGGGAACAAATTTTTAGTCCTCACCCTTCACATGGAGCCCTAATATCTAGAGTATACAAAGTATACAAAGAACTCAGAAAATTAGACAATAAGATAACCAATAACCCAATGGGCCAAGGACCTGAACAGAAACTTCTCAGAGGAGGACATAGAATCAATTAACAAGTACATGAAAAAATGCTCTCCATTTCTAGCAGTAAGAGAAACGCAAATAAAAACCACCCTAAAATACCATCTCAATCCAGTGAGATTGGCAGCCATAATGAAGTCAAACAAAAACAAGTGCTGGCGAGGATGTGAGGAAAAGGGTACTCTTGTACATTGCTCGTGGGACTGAAACTGGTGCAGCCAATTTGGAAAGGAGTATGGAGTCTCCTGTGAAAGCTTGGAATGGAAGCACCATTTGACCCAGCTATTGCCCTTCTTGGACTATTCCCTGAAGACCTTAAAAGAGCGTACTACAGTGATACTGCCACATCGATTTTCATAGCAGCACAATTCACAATTGCTACACTGTGGAACCAACCCAGATGCCCTTCAATAGATGAATGGATAAAAAAAAAATGTGACCTTTGTATACTATGGAGGATTACGCAGCACTAAAATATGACAAAATCATGGAATTTGCAGGGAAATGCATGGCAATAGAGAAGATTATGCTTAGTGAAGCTAGCCAATCCCTAAAAAACAAATACCAAATATCTTCTTTGATATAATGAGAGCAACTAAGAACAGAGCAGGGAGGAAGAGCATGAAGAAAAGATTAACATTAAGCAGAAACATGAGGTGGGAGGGAAAGGGAGAGAAGAGGGAAATTGCATGGTAATGGAGAGAGACCCTTATTGTTACACAAAATTACATATAAGAGGTTGTGGGAAAATAAACAACGAGAGAAATGAATTAGAGTAGGTATGGTAGAGAGAAAAGATGGGAAGAGAAGGGAGGGGGGATAGTAGAGTATAGGAAAGGTAGCAGAATACAACATTAACTAATAGGGCATTATGTAAAAATATGGATGTTTAACTGATGTGATTCTGCAATCTGTATTTGGAGTAAAAATGGGAGTTCATAACCCACTTGAATCTAATGTATGAAATATGATATGTCAAGAGCTTTGTAATGTTTTGAGCAACGAATAAAAAAAGTAGTGATATATATGCCAATAGAAATTTATCATGAAATATATATAATCAACAGACTGAAAAATATTAATTTTACTGAACATGAAATTATGAATAATGTTATTCAACTAGGAAGCTCACCCATAGGTTGAATTTTCAGTTCCAACAGCGTTTAGGAGGAGTGATCTCTTCTCTCAATTTGCATCTGCAAATTCAGCCACCTCACAAGTGTATACGAGTGATATCAGGTAGGATACTATATGTGCATATAAAAATACATGTGCTGAATAGGCTACAGAGAAAGGGAGACAGGGATTCATATATTTGTTAATTTTAAAAACACATGTAGAACTATTTCAACAAAAAATTGACTAGATTTATAACTCCTACAAAATATAATGCAAAAGGCAATTCCAACTATACACCATGCCTCCTCTGAACTGCTTGTATTCTATTCTTTTTGGGTTATTTTTCACCATCATATTAGGATCATAATTCAGAGTCTAGTAGGGTATGGGTTAGTGTCAGGGATTCAGTATTTCAAAATAAAAATTGAAAAATGAATCCAGTGTGTGTGTAAATATGTGCTACACAAAAATCTTCCCACTCACATCCAGAACAATGCCTTGACATTACCTTCACCCAAGTAAGACACAATTATAGTAGAAAAGTGTGAAAATCTATGAATACATATATTTAATGGAATATGCTCGGGAGTTCACAACCTTGGAGGTGGTAGAGGCGTTTCCAAAAGTAAAGGACAGGGTAAACACTCCACAAACAAAGAGCTCTGCTGGCCTAAGACTTCTTGGAATACGGCTTCTGAGGTTGGGCACTTGAAATATATGTTGTTGTCATGAGCTTTGGCTTCCTTTGTCGTGAGACCATAAAAGCTGGGTCTGCATCTATGTGACCTGGAAGACATGATTTCTTATATTTCAATGAACATGAGGAAGCAGTGCTCAATTTTCTCTTTGTAGGTAAACTGTGTCCACTGGAGGCTAAGTGTCTCCCGGTGGGGACAGTGAAGACATTTGATCATCCTCCAATTTTCGTGGTGTTTCTTGCTGCTACACTGGGAATTTGGTACTTGCTTCACACAATATAAGAAGTTCATCTGGGATACAGTGCTGGAGGGTGTTCTGTCACGTGGGGTGGGTTAGCGTCTGCAGGAGAATGTACCAACCAGGCTTCTATCCCACATAGCTTGTCCCAATAACCATAGCAACCTGATTATGAACATTGCCCTGAAACCTCTCCATATAACAAGATGCCTTTACGTACAAGGGAATGGGGGCTGCGCCATATCAGTCACAAGCCATTTGTAAGCCGATAGCCGATCCACATGGCCCCACCATGATGTTTCATCACACACCTCCCCACCACTGCTCTAGGCCCACTACTCAGCAGGCTCCAAATTCCTGGCATCTCGTATTCTACACCATTTTCATGAAACCCAGTCAAACAAGGCACTTTCTGGTATACACATGATCAGCAACAGGACATCCAACGTTTCTGCAGTGCCACCTGGTCATGGGAATTTCCAAAATTTTATGGTATTTATCTAGCAAGTTTTCAAGGATGAAGTTAGAGGCACTGTGGGTTTCAATTCATTCAGGAACCGTTAAGTGTTGAGAAAGCTCATTTCAATGAATGCTCTGGAGAACTCTAAAGTCAAGGCTTCTCAAAGAGTTGCCAACAGGTCACATGAAGCCAAGCCAATTGACGTCTACAATGTGAGGTCCATGTGTGTTTTGACTCTCAACTATGGCTACCAAGTCTTTCAGAATAAAATCATGTGATATTCTGGCTGAGATTCCCAGGCCTCTGTGGAAAGCCACGCTGGGCCTAGATCTCAGTTTCCAAGAGTGAGTCTCATGCGTGGCCTCCTAAAATCCCAACACAATTCATGGCAATACTTCTCTGAGGTCAGTTCCAGAACTCAGTCTCTAAGGGTAAATCATACCAGAGTTCAAGCCAAGGTGGACCCAGTCATCCCTTTCAACTGCCACAAAAATGACCAAAATTAAAATGAAATCACTCCCACAGGGCCATAATCTTCTTCCTTGTAGACACTCATCATAACCTCTAGCTGGAGGTTTCAATGAGCACAAGGTAGTGTCCAAAATAAGCTCACTTGCCCCTCATTTGCCTAAAAACATGGTGGCCTGAACACTATTCCTGTGAACCAGGAGTGATCAAATATTGCTGCTGTTAAAGTGTTCCGCTTCTCCAATTTGAGGCCTACTGGCTGAAGCCTATAAATTCTTGATGTGATTTGGAGTCATGAGAAAACCCAAGCACATATGGGCTAGCCTCTGCAGGGATTTCAAAGACTCATTTGACCCAAAGGATCCCTATTCTCACTTGATGGAGGTCAGGAACATAAAACAAGAAGGCAAAAATATTCATCCACAATGACTTCTCTTTTTGTCATTTTGGTTTTGAAATCACATGGGATCTTTCTTTAGATCCATCAGGTGCTGAGAATCTAAGCCACAACCTCATTCAAGGACAAGAGGCTGAATCAGACACATTCCATTCCAAAGCAATTAAGCAAAGAGCCACAGGTGATGTCCATTCATTTCCATATGAAAACAGTCGTCTTAAGGCTACACAACAGGGTGGCCTGAGGCAAAGACTTTCCTGACATTCAGGGTAATAGAAACAGAAGTAAGCAAATGGCCCAAAGAAGGGTTTCTCCACTGAGACTTTACTGGTCACACTGATATCTGATTTTTCTGAGATGCTCCCATTCCCTTAAGCTATCCAGTACATGGCCATGTCACAGAGCCTTGTGGTGTTACATATCTGGGACTCAAAACCATGAGCCTATTCTGGAGAGTGGCTGGAAAACACGAAGAAAACAGGAACTTAAGAAGATAGTAGATGTTGCCCATCCATAAGGCAAGCTGCAGTCCATTCATCAATTGGGCAGTAAGAATGCGGGGAAGCTTTCAACTAGAGACAACACATCCATTGATGCATTGTCTTTTCTAATGTCTACAACAACGGATACAGTGGAATACACAGACATAGAAACACTCACCATGTCAAACGACTTACTAGAAATAGTCCACTCCAAACCAAACAAACCACCTTTCCTAGCTATTCTCAGAACATCAGAAAAAAACACAAACTCACACCTACAATGGCAAAGGCAATTCTTTCCCCCAAGTAGGTCTGTGATTATCCGGAGTGTCTTCTGACTGGTGGGCCATATTATGTTCCCCAAAAATATCCTGTCCTGTTTCAGTTCTGGTCTCCTTGGCCAATTCTGTGAAGTTGTCAGGAGCCAGTGGTTCGCCACTACCTACTTTCTCAGGAAAGGCCCCTCTTCAGAGCTCTGCTGGAATTTGGCCATCCTCACATCAGTAGGTACCAAGAAAGACTGACTATGTCTTTGGGAAAAGCAAACAAGTTAGCCCACTGGGACTCAGAGTGAGACTGACTCTGGGTGCCTGGCTTCCTGGATCCCAAGTTCAGAGAATTACATCACCAAGGAAGTGAAGTGAGGTCACTTCTTTCAGGAACTGAATATGGTCACTGCCTCGGTAACCACTTTGTCCTAACAGTTGCTTCCAAGGTTCCCATGAGATGGAGGCTGCCCCAACATTCTGTGACACATTCAGAAGTTAGAATGGTATATCAACCATAGGCACCCAGGAACAGCTCTCCACACAGGCCTGGATTGGTCCATCTTCTCTACTTTAAGAAGACAGAGGCTGATTCAGACACATCAATTCACCCTGACCAGGTTGTTTGCCATGGAAGATGACTATTGCTCTCTCAGGTCCTACATAGCTGCCTATATATTCTCCAAGGATCATTTCTCCATGGATCTTTTAGGTTCTCAGCAGATGGAGGATCATCTACATTCCTATATTGTAAGACCCACTCTGTCCCTGCTCTTCTGTACGTTATATTGAAGGAACAGTGTATAGTTAAGGTTAATAATAGGTTTGATTTGGGTTACGAATCATTCTGCGGGATGAATAATGGCATTGGCAACCTGTGATATTTATAAGAGTATATATGTGAAATATAACTATGAAAGCAGAAATCTAGGTAAGATTTGAAGTCCAGAAGGGCACTGGGGACTTGAGTGGGATACTTAGCTTTGAGTTATGTGCTGCACAGATGTCTCAAATAAATCAATATACACTGGCATCGGACCTTGTACTTTGGATGATTGAATGTTGAAAAGAACATCCAGTCAAAAAGCGATAGTCGGTAGGATTAGGAAGGTAGTCTGTAGGTTTAGAAAGAAGAGTGAGTATAGGATTTGGACCAAAAGTTCTTTAGCAATAGGGTTTCGGGTAGAGAGTGTATGTAAATGTCAGTACATGTGAAGAGTCAGTCACAATGATGAACTGGGGAAATCATGTAGGAAAGCAGATATCAATAGAGACATTAGGAAATCAAGCAAAGTATAAATTGTGTGATAGGGTTAGACATTTTCAACAGGTTTGAGGTTGAATAGATAATCTTAGGAAGAAACAAATATGTAGTCACCAATAGGATTGATATTTGAGAGCATTAGGCAACCTGGACATGGATGTTTTTAGTAATCCATGCTCACTTTCTATTTAGGCTTTGGTACAATTGTAAGTGTGACCTTTGCTTTTGGTGTCCAGAATATTTCTGTGATAAAATGTGTATGTAGATCAGGTGACATGAGTATTTCTTCCACCATTTCTTGGAGCAATATTTTGAAGACTTATAAATTAGTATAGTCGTACAAAGATGTGTACCCTGTTTCTATGAATATACACATAATGCATGAATAGACCATACTGTGAATAAATAATATAACTGGATCCACTTTAAATAATGGATTGAATAGATATCTGAAAATATATAAGAAATGTTATATTGATATACAATCATTCATTCCAACCAGTTATATATCTAATGATCATCTTAGGGTTATGGTTTATCATGAAGGGTTTGTGAGTTTTGTTTCAAAATTGATTATGGAAATCGAAAAAAATGTATTTGGAAAAAAAGTCTCATGAATAGACCACTGAAGAAACGTAGAGAAATTCATGTGTTCTGGAGCAGGAAGTGATTGAAAGTGAAACAAATGCCTATAAATTTGTTAACTAGTGAATAAAATATATATTCTATGATGTACATAAACTGAAGGAATAGTAATGTACCAGTGTGGAATAAAAATTAACGTCAAAATACACATCATGTTCCATAGTAACCTACATGCATTGATGTTAAACTGGGTCAGTTAATGTAGACATATTAGGATTTGTATGCACCTTTCACTGAAGTTAGTTTTCAGTACTAGGAAACAAATATGTATTTCGGGTGGATGAATATTTCTAAGAATAATCTTGTGAAAAGTTGATTATTAATCCACATACATGAACATGAATGAATTTAGGGATTGTATATAAGACACATATATTTCATATTTTTAAAAATCTGGAGAATATATACACACACACACACACACACACACACACACACACACACACGAACAGAGACATTAATAAGTAGCAATATATATGCCAATCGAAATTCATCATGAAATATATATCATAAAGATGCAAAAACATTCATTTTACTGAACATGGGTTTATGTATAATGTTGTTCTACTGGGAAGCTCACCCATAGGTTGAATTTTCAGTTCCAACAGGGTTTAGGAGGAGTGGTCACTTCTCACACTTTGTATCTGCTAAGTTATGTAACTCACAAGAATGTACGTGTGATATCACGCAGGATTCTATTTGTGCATATAAAAATACATGTGCTGAATAGGCTCCAGAGAATGGGAGACAGTAATTCACATATTTGTTAACTTTGAAAACACATGGAGAACTATTTCAATTAAAAATTGACTAAATTTATAACACCTACCCTTTATCATGCAAATGGCAAGTCGAACTCTGAACTGCATGTACTTATGTACTGTTTGGGTTATTTTTCTCCATCATATTAGGATTAGTAGTCAGAGTCTAGTAGAATATGGGTTAGTGTCAGGGATTCAGAATTTCGAATGGAAAATAGGAAAATTAATCCAATGTGTATGCAAATATGTGCTACAACAAATCTTCCCAGTCTCATCCAGAACCATGCCTTGACATTACCTTCGCCCCAAGTAAGACACAATTAGAGGAGAAGAGTTACAAAATCTGTGATTACATTTTTGGAATGGAAAATGCTCAAGAGTGCACAAACTTGGAGGTGGAATAGGAGTTTCCAAAAATAAGGACAGGGTACACACTCCACAAACATGGAGCTCTGCTTGCCTAAAACTTTTTGAGAAACTGCCACTGAGGTTGGGCACTGAAATATAGGTTGTTGTCACGAGTTAAGCTTCCTTTGTAGTGAGACCCTCAAAGCTGGGTCTGCATCTATGTGACCAGGAGGACAAAGTTTCTTATTTTACAATGAACACAAGGCAGCAGTGCTGAATTCTCTCTTTGTAGGTAAACTGTGGCCACTGGGGCTTAGTGTCTCCAAGTGTGGACTGTGAAGCCATATGGTCATCCTCCATTTCGTGGTGTTTCTTCCTGCTGCACTGGGAGTTTGGTATTTGCTTCACGAAATACAAGGAGTTCAACTGCAACAAAGTGCAAGAGGGAGTTCTGTCACGTGTGGTGGATCAGGGTCTGCAGGATGATACAAGAACCAGGCTTCTATCCCACATAGCTTGACCCCTTGACCATAGCAACCTGATTCTGAACAATATCCTGAAATCGCTCCATATAACAAGTTGCCTTTACACAGAAGGTTCTGCTGGCTGTGCCATGTCAGTCACAAGCCATTTGGAAGCCAATGGCAGATCCACATGGCCCCATCACAGATGTTTTATCACATACCTGCCCAACACTGCTCTAGGCCCACTACTCAACAGAGTCCAACTTACTGACATCTCTGTTCTACACCATTTACATGAAACCCAGTAAAACAAGACACTGAAATATTCATGACCAGCAACAGGTCATCCAAAGGTTCTCCAGTGCCACCTGGTGATGGGAATTTCAAAAATTTCATGGCATTTATCTAGCAATTTTTCAAGGATGAAGTTGGAGGCACTGTGAGTTTCAATTCATTCAGGAACCATTAAATGGTTAGGAAGCTCATTTCAATGAAAGCTCTTGAGAACACTCACAGGTAAGGCTTCCCAAAGAATGGTGAAAAGATCACATGATGTTTAGCTCATTTAGCTCTACAATGTGAGGTCCATATGAGTTTTGACTCTCAACGATGGGTGCCAAGTCTTTCAGAATAAAATCATGTGGTATCCTGGCTGAGAGGCGCAGTGCTCTGTGGAAAGCCACCCTGGGCCTAGAACTCAGTTTCCAAGGGCGACACTCATGCCTGGCTTCCTAAAATCTCAACACTATTCATGGCAATACTTCTCTGAGTTCAGTTGCAGAACTCAGTCTCTAAGGAAATCACACCAGAGTTCAAGCACATGTGAACCAAGTCATCTCTTCTAACCGCCACCCAAATGACCACAATTTAAACAAAAACACTCCAACGTGGCGCTCATCTTCTTCCATATAGACACACATAATAACCTGTGGCTAGAGTTTTCCATGAGGGGCACAGCTCAAGTCCGTGTCCAAAATAAGCTCTCTTGCACCTAAATTGCCTAATTCAGGGTGGCATGGACACCCTTCTTGTGAACCAGGAGAGATCAAATAGGCCTCCCATTAATACTGCTCCACTTCTTCAATTTGAGGTCAACTGACTGTGGGGTTTGGATTCTTTATGTAAATTGGAGTCTTGAGAAAACCCAAGCAACCATGGGCTAGCCTCTGCAGGGCTTTGAAGATCTCATTTGACCCAAAGGATCCCTATTCTGACTTGATGGAGTTCAGGAAAGTTACAGAGGAAGGCGAGAGACTTCATCCACAAGGACTGCTCTGTGGCCATTTTGGTCTTGGATGTACACATGGGATCTTTCTTTATATCCATCAGAAGGTGAGAATCTAAGCCACAGCCTCACACAGGGCAAATAGGCTGATTCAGACACATCCTCTCCAAAGCAATTAAGCAAAGAACCACAGGTAATACCCATTCATTTCCATTTGAAAACTGTTTTCTTCAGGCTTCACAAAGTGGTGGCCTGAGGAAAAGACCTTCCTGACATTCAGGGCAACAGAAGATTAGGTAATCAAAAGGCCCCAAGCAGGGTTTCTCCACTGAGACTTTACTGGTAACATTGATATCTGAGTTTTCTGAGATGCTCGCCATTCCCTTTAGCTATCTAGTACATGGTCATTTCAAAGAGCTTCGTGGTTGTACATATCTTAAACACAAAACCATGAGCCTATTCTGGAGAGTGGCCAGAATTCAGGAAGAAAACAGGATCTTAGAAAGATAGTAAGTGTTGCCATCAATAAGGCAAGCTGCAGTCCATTAATAAATTGGGAAGGATGAATGCTGGGAAGCTTTCTAGCTGACAGGACATATTCATTGATGCATTCTCTCTTCTAATGTCTACAACCACGGGCACAGTGGGATACACTGACATAGAAACACTCGCGTTGTCAAACGACTTACTAGAAACCGTTCACTCCAAAAAAAAACAAACCTTCTTTCATACCTATTCTCAGAACATGAGACAAAACCACAAACTCACACCCACATCACAAAGGCACCTCCTTCCCCCATGTAGGTCTGTGACTATCTGGAGAGTCCTCTGACTGGTGGGCCATACTATGTTCCAGGAAATGGCCTGTTCTTTCTCAAATCTGGTCTTTTTGGCCAACTCTGTGAAGTTTTTAGGATCCAGTGGTGAGCCAATGCCTGCTTTCTCAGGAAAGCCCCCTCTTCATAGCTTTTCTTGCATTTGGCCATCCTCACATCAGTAGGTCCCAAGAAAGACTGAGTCTGTCCTTGGTAAATCAAAATAAGTTTGACAACTGGGACTGGGACTGGGACTGGCTCTGGGTGCCAGGCTTCCTGGATTCCAAGTTCAGAGAGTTACATCACCATAGAAGTTAGGTGAGGTTTCTTTCTTTAGGAACTGAATGAGGTCACTGCCTTGACAACAACTTTGTCCTAACAGTTGCTTCCAAGGTTCCCATGAGAAGGAGGCTGCCCCTACTTTCTGTGACACTTTCACAAGTTAGAATGGTATGTCACCCATTGGCACGCAGGAGCAGCTCTCAACACATCCCTGCTTTGGTCCATCTTCTCTACATTAAGAAGAGAGTGGCTGATTCAGACACATCCCTTCATCATGAGCAGGTTGTTTGCCATGGAAGACTTTTGCTCTCTCAGGTCCTTCATAGTTGACTACATCTTCTCCAGGGATCATTTCTTCAAGGACCTTTGAGGTTCTCAGCAGGTGGAAGATCCTCTATATTCCTGTACTTTAAGACCAACTCTGTCCCCGCTCTTCTGTAAAATTAGATTGAGAGAACAGTGTATGGTTAGGGTTAATAACAGGTTCAATTTGGGTGAGAAAAGAAACTACATGGTTGAGCAAACAGGGTCCTACAGTTAACAATAATATGAGAATTATTAATGGACTAGCCTGGGTGGATAAAAGTGTAGTTAACTAGGTGGACTATGTGAACCAAGACTCAAACCTCCCTTTGGGGGCCTCTGTCTTTCTTTGACACTCTTCAAGTAATTTTCTTAATTTACTCATAGATTCTTTTACAACTCCAGTATTGTCGGCATAAAAAACATCATTCTTTCCTCAATGCAAGCAAAAAGGCACCCTTCTCTCATGAAGAGGAGGTCCAACACTCGCCTGCTCTGTAAACAACTTCAGAGAGAGAGAGGTTAAAATTCCTGTAAAGCTGTGATGTCGGTTTTTAATGTCTTTAAGCTTTGGTCTATTTCTGCTTCTAATTGTGTCTTTGTTGTGTCTCATGGACTAGGGCAGTTGTTCCTGTGCCCACCCCTTCAGCAACTATTATTCCTAATAGGATGGCTAAAGTGAGGGATACAGGTTCCCGGTGGAACCGGGTTGTATGCCCCCCCTATTTGATCTTTAAATGAACCTGCGTCCTGATAGAGCACTCTGGAAAACATCTGCATCATTACATAATTAATCGCAACTATTGACCACTTTATGAAAACATAAATAATGTTAAAGTGTATAGAATTATACTGTTGTAGAGACGGACAAGGAAAGGCACCTAAGATAGCACCAAAGACAGGAAAGGAGTTTTATTTGTTTGCATCCGTATTGAGAGGGCATTGCTTCTGTTGTAATCAATTAATCCCCTGAACCCCAAGTTTTGGTAGTTTTAGTATTTGTACCCAACATGTAAGGGAAGGGGCTCAGAAGTTCACAGTCTGCAGAAATTCACACAAATCAGTTTTTGTTTCTGTTTTTTTTCCTCTGTTCTGTGCACGTTAACTTTTCAATTACACCTTGGAATGGAAGAGCTTTTTTGTCTCTTTTTTTTCCTCCTTGCCAGCTGTCACCATGGAGCCCAGTTGGTAACTTTTTTATCTTAGAAATGTAGCAATCTCTCTGAAGCCCCAGCTCAAGGCCAGAGTCCTTGTTCACATATTTTGTGAAAAACTGGTAAGGCGATGTCTAGCTTAGGGGTGGTGATTTTTCCAGCCAGTGGCCAAGTAGAACAGGGCAACATGAAGAGTGGAAGTTTATCTCCATTGAACTTTTTCAGAGGGACTCTTTTGCTGAAAGCCCTAAAGTAAGCCTTGGTAAAGACTTCTGGAGAAGGTCATTTAAGACATTTCTGTGGACCTGGTACAGAGGGGGATGACAGGGAAGGCGATGCTGAGTGCAGCTCCGTGGATCTGAGAATGAGGAAGGAGAGATGCCAAAGAATAATGGGAAAGGGGTTTGGGATTTTCCTAGAACAAAAACTTGAGCAGTAGAACAGGTAGAGCAGAGGGGAAGACGGGAGTGAGTATTCCAAAAAGCCTGTGAGGGACTTTAAATTCTTAGAAACCTGTTTTCAGTGATGACAAATCAACTTTAAAGGTCATTTTCATTACATCTTGGATAGGGGTCTGAGGGCTCTTCTCAGCTGGTTTGAGCTTTGGCTAAGCTTGCTAGAGGACTTGGTGGGACCTAGTGCAGACACTGACAGGAAAAGAGAGGAGTGGGTGGAGGGGTACCTCGGTACCTGCTTCCTCAGCAAGGGGGCAATGTTCTGAGATCCAGCGGAGGTTTGGGTTTTTGATCTAGTAATTGGAGGGGAGAAATCAGGTTGCTGAGTTGGGAGTGAAAGCAGAGAGTCTAGAGCAGAAGGCTGAGGGTGAGGAACTATTGGGGAAGCAAAGTACAGGATGTGAGCGAAGGAGGAAAAAGGATTCCACATAGGGGAATTTCCCCCTTTTGAGCACTTGCCGAAGTTAAAAATGTCATGCAGAATTTGAGGATCTAGAGAACCCTCTGGGGGCCATAGTTTTTGGTTGTCTAATTGGTAATATGGCCAATGCTGTGTACTGAATTTGATGAGGAGTTTGGGTTCCACCAGGCAGTCCCTGTATGCTCACATCCCCATGACTTACACAAGAAGTCGGCTTTTCCCCCACACAGCCATGGCTGTTTGTCGCTTTGATAGTCTGCCGGGCATACATAGTAATATAGGCTAGCCAACCTGCATCTGGCTCGCGTGTCCCTGCATCCATAATGTTTGTTTCAATTATCTATGGTACGGAAGGGATTTAATGGAATTTTAGTGAGATCCTCTTCATCAGGCATGTCTCAATAGGAAAGACCTATACTGAGCTGAAAAATGTCTGGGTGGAGAGATAGTCACCATGTCCCTAAGGGGGCCGTTAAGGTCTCTTTAATGGTTCTATTTATTTTTTCTACCTGTCCTGAGTTCTGGGGTATATAAGCATAATGTAACTTCCAATTAATCCACAGGGTCCTGGTTAACACCTGACTTACCTGGGCCATGAAAACCAGTCCATTATCAGTCCATTAGGCAGATCGTATCTTGGAAAAATATCTTTCAGGATCTTCTTGAAAACCATTTGCGCCGTTTTTTTTTTTTTTTTTTTTTTTTTTTTTTTTTTTTTTTTTTGTGTGTGTGTGTGTGTGTGTGTAAGGCTTCAATCCATCCTGAAAATGTATCTACAAAGACTAGGAGATATTTAAATCCATACCTTGCTGGCTTAATTTTAGTAATGTCCACTTCCCAGAATTGTCCTGGTCTGGTTCCTCATAGGTGCTTTCCTCTAGGAAACTTGGAAGGGTAAGCATTACCCAATTGACGGACCCGACAGGCTTTTGTTACCCGTTCAGTTATTTCCTTTCACTGTGAGTTGGTTAGTGGAAAACTCTGTTCTTAATCTTACAGTAATGCCTGCAGTTTCTTTGAACCAAGGTGAGTGAGTTGATGTACATTTTTAACGTAGTGTAGGGCTTGCTCTAATTGCAGGCTGAGCTCAGTGAAATTGAGGCGTTCAGTGTCAGTGTCCTTAGATGTTATCAAAAACTTCCTGGTCCTCAGGGTTTCATTGGAATTGGGCATCTTCCTTTAACAGCGGGTATAATGGAGCAGCTAAGGACGCAAACCCAGGCATCCATAACCTGCAAAAGCCAGCAGTCCCAAGAAATTCTCTGAGTTGTCTGCTGTAAGATGGGGGTGGTATCTACATAATGGTTTGTTTTCTGGGCTCAGTGAGCCATCGTTTACTGCCCCTAAGGGAATAGCCCAGGAAGATTACTTCCTGCTAGCAAATTTGGGCCTTTTTGGTCGAAACTCTATACCCGAGTTGAGCAAGCTCATATAATAGTGCTTGGGTCCCAGACTCACAGTTTTCCTTGGTGTTGGCTGCCAGTAGCAGGACATCCACGTATTGAAGCTGGGTAAATTCAGGGTGCGTAGTTCTGAAGTTGTTGAGATCTCTGTGGAAGGCTTCATCAAAGAGAGTGGGGGAGTTTTTGAACCCCTGTGGGAGTCTAGTCCAAGTTAGTTGACCAGACGTTTTGGTTTCTGGGTCTACCCACCCGAAAGCAAACAGCAACTGACTATCTTTATGCAGAGGCAAGCAAAAGAAAGCATCTTTTAAGTTCAGAACAGTATATAATTTCCCCTCAGGGTTCAGAGTGCTAAGCAGATTGTACGGATTAGGTACCGTGGGGTGAATGTCCTGCCCTCTTTTGTTGATCTCTCTTAGCTCTTTAATGGGGCGATAGTTCCCGGTCCCTGGCTTTTTTTTTCTAGTAGCAGGGGAGTGTTCCAGGCCGATTGACAGGGCCTTAGGACCCCTAATGCCAGATATTTCTGAATATGGGGCCTTATCCCACCTTTAGTTTTTTTGCTTAGAGGATATTATTTGACATTGACTGGGGAGACTGAGGTTTTTAACTCCACTGTTATTGGAGATTGTTTCACGGCCAGGCCTAACCCAGCAGTTTTTGCCCAGGCATCTGGGTAATCTGTTATCCATTTTTGGGGTAGCTTGCCTGTTTGATCAGACTTGGGGCATGTGAATGGTGGATGTTCATCTTCTACTAATATAGTTAAAGCGTGACTATAGGAGTTTTTGCTGAAGTATTTAGAAATTTCATTTGGGGGCCTTCATGGTTAAAAGTTATTTTGGCCCGGAGCTTGATGAGCAGATCTCTGCCCATCAATGGGTCCAGGCATTCTGGGATTCCTAGGAAGGAGTGATGGATTTTTCCTTTCCCCAGGTCCATGGTCCTCTTAGTTGTCTAAGCCTGATATTTACTGTCATCATCCCTTTGAACTAGAGACCTTTTATTTGATAGAGGGCCCAATGGGGCCTTAAGGGCTGAGTATACTGCTCCTGTATTCACTTCAAAGTTTACTGGAGTCCCCTCCACTTCAAAAGTTAC
This sequence comes from Callospermophilus lateralis, assembly GCF_048772815.1. NCBI lineage: Eukaryota > Metazoa > Chordata > Mammalia > Rodentia > Sciuridae > Callospermophilus > Callospermophilus lateralis. Next base: position 167,823 of record NW_027517938.1, read on the forward strand.
CCTGAGCTAGGGGATGGGTTCTGAGCCCTGACTTTCTTAGTCATCCTCCAGAGTCAGAATGGCCAGCTGGCGTGGCTGTCTCTTTATAGGGAACTCTATGGCCCAGTATCCTTTTTCTTTAGAGTAGGCACACTGATCTGAGGCCAGGGGTGGCCTCTGGCATGGGCCCTTCCTGTCACCCTATGTCTTAATTTCTGGCCTCTTTCTTGTTGTGATCAGGACCTTAGTCAATGCCTTAGTCTGTCTTTTGGTTCTCTCATCCTCCCTTTGCTCCCTTTCTTTCTCCCTGTTTCTCTCTTATAGTATACTTTCTTGGCTTCTTTGACAAAATCTCTCTTTTAATTTTTTTTTTTTTAATATCCATGGCAGCTTGCTCAATTAAGGCCATCGTGACAGATGCTTTTTAATCTGCTGCCTGAGGATCGAAAGGAGTATATCTCTTATATGCCTCCATGATTCTCTCTAGAAACATAAATGGAGATTCATCAGGCCTTTGAATAATTTCTCTTACCATGGCCAAATTAGTTGGTCACCCAGCGGCCACTTGGAGACCCGCTGTTAGAGCCTGGCAATAATTGAACAGATGCTCCCTATCTTCAAAGGTGTTGGGGTCCCAGTTGGGTGGGTTTAAGGAGAAGCCAGTTTTGATTATGTTGGGAAGTTGTGTTGGTCGCCCATCAGGTCTGAGGATATTTTTTTCTACATTCCAGGAGATTTTTGTCTCATTGCTCTGTCATAAAGAGAGTCGCTAGGTGGTGTTGGCAGTCACCTCAAGTAGGCAGGTGTGAAAACGTCGGTGAGTTCTCTGAGTTCTTTTAGCCGGGCCAGCTTCCTCCAGGGAAGGAGGGGCTGTGTGTGCCGCGGGACAGTCATCTGGATGACGCTGGGCCAGCCTAGCTTCCTCGAATGGTGGAGAGGCTGAGTCAGCAGAAGGGGAATCACTTAGAGGGTGTTAGGGGTTGGGAGACGAGGGCAGATGATAAGGAGGGGGTGGTGAGTCCAGTAGAGTCTTGAGACTCAGGGAGAACAGAGGGTGGAGGAGGAGGAGCAGAGAGGTTGAGATAGAATCGTGGGGGAAGGAGTAGGAGCAGGTGCAGGGACAAGGAAAGGCTTGACCCATGGAGGAGGAGATTTGTAGAGGTACTGACAAGTTAAGATATATAGCAGTTGATCTGGATGTCTATGTGGCACCTGCTGAAAGACAATATCTCGGACTTTTCAAATAAGTGCGAAGTTGAAAGATCCTTCTAGGAGCCATACGACTGCAATGGTGGGTCATTCTGAGACACAGAATCTGCCAGGTCTGGCGTTTTACTGAAAAAGAAAGATTCTGAGCCCTTAAGCAGATTTTGGTCCAGTGATTAAGGGTCAGGGACAGAGGCATTGAAATGATCTGTCCCATAATGAAATATACACAGACACCGAAAGGAACGACACACAACACAGACAAGACAAGACAATAAAGACAGGCAATGGACGTCCAATACTGAGACCAGGACTGACTAGTCGGCAAAACCTGAAGGGCTGGCAATATCGAATCAGAAACAAAATATCACTGAGTCGAGGAGACTATTGTTCCACGATTTTCCGAGTCTATCCCCCAGGGACATGGCCTGTGGCTCTGTGACATGTGTGTCAGCCACCATGGGAGAGAGCTCACGCTCTTTACCAATAGCCGTTTTGCCATACCCTAACCTGAAGCCTGAAACGAGAAAGATGGGCCTTATTTACCCCCAGAGGAGCCCGTTGGGGGTATTTTGTCTGCAGCTTCCGGATCTTGCTAGGGCCACCAGATGTAAAGGTTGGGCGAGCATCTGCGGCAGAGACCACTAAGAGACTGTCTCATGCAACAGCAAAGGGTTTATTGGGAGTCCGGCATGAAGGGCTCAGAGATCACTTGAACAGAGCAGAGAGCCCTGAGAACAGCTTAAGAAATGGTTATATATTTTTCTTGGAGAGGGCAGGGAGAGAAATTTATTGATGGGTAATGGCGAGTGTCAGTTTGCGAGCAACTGGTTGACGGAGTACATTCTGCAGTTTGGCAGTTTGGGACAGCACATTCTGGGAACAAGAATAGTAAACAGTTCTCAAGATTTCAATGGTGTTTTGTTAAGCATACAGAAAAACAGGAAATGACAAGTATCTATTTTATTAACCTTTCAATATAAATATGAAAACAGAAATCTAGTTAAGATTTGAAGTCCAGAAGTTCATTTGGCCCTTGATTGGTATACTTAGCATTGAATTACGTTCTGTAGAGATGTCCCAGAAATATGGATATACAATGTCATAGGACCTTGTACCTTCTCGGAGGTCAGTTCCAAAACACAGTCTCTAAGGGGAATCACACCAAAGTGCAAGCCAAGTTGGACCCAGTTATCTCTTCCAACTTCCACACAAATGACCGCAGTTAAAACCAAAACACTCTCACATGACACTCATCTTCTTCCATATAGACACTCATCATAACTTCTGGCAGGAGGATTCCATGAGAGGCGCAGCACAAGACAGTGTCCCAAGTAAGCTCCCTTTCCCCTCATTTACCAAAAGTCAGGGTGGCCTGGAAACCCTTCCTGTGAACCAGGAGTGATCAAATATGCCTGCCGTTAACACAGCTCTGTTCTCCAATTTGAGGCCTACTGACTGTCGGTTTAGATTCTTTATTTGAATTGGATTCATAAGAAAACCCAAGAACCTATGGGCTAGCATCTGCAGGGCTTTGAATAACTCATTTGACCCATTGGATCCCTATTCTCACTTGAGGGAGGTTAAGAACCTTATGGAGGAATGCGAGAGACTTCATCCACAATGACTGATTTTTGGCCATTTTGATTTGGATCCACACATGGGATCTTTCTTACGATCCATCAGGTGCTGAGAATCTAAGCTCTAGGCTCACACAGGGCCAAAGGGCTGATTCAGACACATCCCTTTCCAAAGGAATTAAGCAAACAGCCACAGGTGATGCCCATTCATTTCCGTTTGAAAACTCTTTTCTTCAGGAATCTCGAAGGCGTGGCCTGAGGCAAAGACCTTCCTGACATTCAGGGCAACAGAACAATAGGTAATAAAAAGGCCAATTGCAGGGTTTCTCCACTGAAACTATCCTGGTCACACTGGTATCTGAGTTTTCTGAGATTCTTGCCAATTCCTTCAGCTATCCAGTACATGTCCATGTCACGGTGCTTGGAGGTGCTACATATCGTGGACACAAAAGCATGAGTCTATTCTGGAGAGTGGCCAGAATTCAGGAAGAAAACAGGAACTTAGGAAGATAGCCGGTGTTGCCCATTGATAAGGCAAGCCCTAGAGTATTCATTAATTGGGCAGGATGAATGCTGGGAAGCTTTCTAATAGACAGGAAACATCCATTGATGCATTCTCTTTTCTAATGTCTACAACCACGGACACAGTGGGATACACAGACATAGAAACACTCACCTTGTCCAACAACTTACTAGAAACAGTTCACTCCAAACCAAACAAACCGACTTTCCTACCTATTCTCTGAACATGAGACAAAACCACAAACACACATCCACACCCACAAAGTCACCTCCTTCCCCCAAGTAGGTCTCTCACTCTCCAGAGTGTCCTCTGACTGCTGGGTCATACTGTGTTCCCCCGATATGGCCTGTCCTTTTTCAGATCTGGTCTCCTTGTCCAACTCTGTGAAGTGGTCAGGAGCCAGCTGTGAGCCACTACCTGCTTTTTCAAAAAAGGCCCCTCTTCAGAGTTTTCCTGGCATTTGGCCATCCTCACATCAGTAGGTACCAAGAAAGACTGACTCTGTCCTTGCTAAATCGAAGCAAGTGAGACCACTAGGACTGGGACTGGGATTGGCTCTGTGTGCCTGGCTTCCTGGATCCCAAGTTCAGAGAGTTCCATTACCAAGGAAGTGAGGTGAGGTCGCATCCTTCAGGAACTGAATGAGGTCACTGCCTTGGCAACCACTTTGTCCAAACAGTTGCTTCCAAGAGTACCATGAAAAGGAGGCTGACCCTACATTCTGTGGCACTTTTGCAAATTAGGATGGTATATCAACCATAGGCACCAAGGAACAGCTCTCCACTCAGGCCTGGTATGGTCCATCTTCTCTATATTAGAAAGAGAGCCTTTAGTCCCGGGAGCATTGCAGTGAACCTCTGCACTAAAACTATTAGCAAGCACCTGATGGAGGAGGCCTCCATAGGTAAGTGGCGCCTTTATAACATCTGATATCCGGTTAAGGGAGATCTCTTCTGATGACAGAGATGTGGCCTGGGGAGGCTCACATATACTCCTGTCCAGGACAGTAACAAGAATCGTTCTGTCCTCTGTTCTGTTCTGTAGGAAATTCCTCTGGAAGTGTAGAGAGGTGCCGACGGGCACGCATGCGCTCCTACCCTGGAGCTTTAGCAAGATGTTGCACTGTACCACTGTTTTTCTGTTTAGGCGCCGGGTTTCTGTTTTTCTTTTTGTGTGTGTGTGGTGTGTTTTGTTCTCCGTTCTATTTTTTTTTTGTTTGTTTGTTTGCTTTTGTTCATTTTGTTGTGTGATTTTGGTTGTAAAAACTTAAGGATATTGGACGTGAAAATGGGTAATAAAGAGAGTAAGCCTGACACCCGTTTTAACTGTGTTTTAAGGAACTGCGATGAACTTTACCCCCCTTTGTTTAGCAGGATGATAGAAGCCGCTAGCTGGCTGCCTGGAGCACAACCATTGCAGAGGGCAATGCCTGCTGGGGACCTAAGAACTGAGTATCTCCCAGGTTAACAAGTGAAACTCCTTTAAAACCCCTTGTCCCTCCAGATCAAGAGAGTCACAACATTTGGCAGAGTCCCCTGTGTTTCTCCTTTGTTAGCAAAGCAATTAGCCTCCCCTTTTCTTTTTCTCAGAACCCATTCCTCATTATTTAATTGGTATAAATTGGCTTCTAGGTCAGGAACCGAACTTTAAGTTACATATTGGTACCCCCCCTCCGCCCCAGAAATTTGTGAGAGCTGTCTACTGAAATGTTAGGAGATGGAGCTTGCTTGGGGTGGAACTGAACCAGAGGAGCTAATCCTGTAAGTAAAAGGAGGGACTGAGGGACCCCCAGCAGCTGCCAAAGCTCTGTTGATTCAGGGAATACCCTCCTTCCTTCCTTGCACTGTAAGTATTATGCCACCTCTGTCTTGTTAAAAAAGAGAAAAAGAAAAAGGGGACACTAAATTCAGTAAAGTCACCATATAGACACTTTATTTTACATTTCAGGTTGCCCCTCTGTTAAAACATCTGGTCCCCCCCTGGGTGCCACTGGTGTAGTAGATTTTTTCTCTTATCTGCTCTGGTTTAAAGGATTCTGTCTGACAACCATAGTCTCTACCTCCTTTCTGTCTGTCTTGTGTCTTTGTTTCTGGTCCTTTAAGACATGTGCAATAATGTCTTGATATTATAAATTTTTTCTTGGGAATGATCTTAGCTGAATGTGTGTCTAAATGATGATGTTTTATCATAAAAAAACTGGTATCTGAATGGGTTTTTGAAGCATTGCACAATCTTGCAGTTAAAAGTCGGGTTTAGGTCATTGTTTAGTTTAAGATTTCAGGTAATTCATGCCAGAGAACTTAAATACTTAGGATGGAAAACTGAAGAACTCTACTTCCAAGTTGGCAAGTAACTTCCCAATCATTCACTTTTTTTTTTTAACCAATTTTGAATTCGGTAGCCAGAGAAAATGTCACTGTGTGTACCAGTGCATTAATTTGGACAAGGATAGTAAACCATAGTATGGTATCTGTTGACAAAATAAGATGTAAAGACATAAAATTTTGTGAATTGTATCTTCAACTTGTATCATAATTTTCAACACCCCAACTGGAAAATTATGGTTAATATGCCTTAGGCCTGAGGTGTCTGCTCAGAATAGCATTATTTTTCCTGCTCCTTCCAGACCTCAGCCATGACTCATGTTGAAATGCAAATGAAAAAAGCCTGCAAGCTTAGTAGGAGACTGATTTGATGCCTAATGGAAAAAAAAAGTAAATTGTATGGTATTTACTAATTACTGGCCAGTCATTTTTTCTAGGACTCTTATTGTTTTCCTTAGATACTTTATTATTTTTGAGCTCATGATTCTGAGCATACAGACCTAGGTTAATGTTTTTCTGATCAGTTCTATCTTTGACCAACTGTGGACTTTTTGAAACATTGCAATAGATATTTAACCTGTGAAAAACTACAAGGCCTTTACTATTATTATGTGTGCACAATTTTGTTATGTGTTGTCTGTCTATATAGACATATATCCGTATATCATATATATGATACACAAATTAACATATATAAGGAGCGCTCATTAAAAAAAGTGCTCATAAAAACAAATTTTAAAAAGTGGATCCAAAGATCTTTAGTTCACGTGGTTTAAATGTTTCAATTTAAATCGGATAAACAGATAAAAATAAATGTTTTTAAATTTAAGCTTACAAATTTTTCTAGGTGTTCAAAAATCTAATAAAATATTAATATCTACAAAACGTCTAATGTGCCTTGGTTCTAGAACATTTTCTTCAACATAAAAATGGTTTACACTGTTCAATACATTTCTCTAATATTTTGATAAATAAGTAAAGTAAATTTGATATGGGATTACTCATTCGTGAGTACTTTTGTTAGAAATCTGATTCATTTACTAAGGTCTGTATAAGTTTTTACTAAACTCTATATAAGGTTTTAAAAATCAGTCATGTGTTAATGAGACAAAAATTTTTTGAAACATAAGTTTACCCATAACATTGTGTTTATTAAGTTTTATTTTTTCTAGAGCAAGGAACCATAAAAATTAAAAAACTTATTAAATCAGAACTGTTATTTTAGAGCATTGTACTGCCATTTCTTCAAAAGCTAAACTTGGTTAATGTAGAAACATCAATGTAATTGTGATGCTATTAATGTTTTCATATCTTACAGGTATGCAAGTCTGTAAGGTAGAAACTTTAAAAGAGCATTATATCAAGCTCGTGTTCTGAAGTTGTATGGTAAAAAAATATATTGGAGATTTATTTACCTGTTATCAATAAGATATGTAAAGTTTTATGTTACTTTTTACATTGTGGAACAATTTAAATGTATTTTTAAGTTAATGAGAGCCTAATCTATGTAAAAGTTGAAAACTTTCAGGCTTTCTTTAATTCATGTTTTAAATGTGATATCATATGGTGTTAGCTAATGTTCATGAGACCACAAACAATTTATGTAAACTTTGTCAATGTTGCTTTTAATTTTTACTTTTTAATAAAAACAACCCCATACCATTATTGTCATCTGGTAATAACAAAAGGGTAATCAAAGCAATATAAACAAATACTTTAGGATTATACTCCTAAACAAAAACACCTAAAAAAACAAAACTGCCTTCTCAATAATTCATGACTTCATTGATCATTTCTAGTTAGAGACACTTGGTAGCAGAGTAATATTATCTCCTTTTGGTACACAGTGACCCAGTTCTGTTCTTTACTTTGTTTTAAATCAATTTCTTCTGCATCATCTGATGAGAGGTTCATATACTTCTTAAAACCAATGATTGAGCCCTCAACCTGCACATTCACTTGCTCATAGAGCCAAACCTGAAATTGGGAACTATTTTGCAAGTGTCTGAAGATGAAGTTGATGGGTTACACCTTCACTGTCTGTACATTTTGACCTTGGCCACAGTACACTAAAATGGAAGTTCACAAACACCACAATGACCTAGAGGCTCCTCACATAGAAACTTACAGATCTGGTATACTGTTTTCTAGAAACCCTTCCAAATTATAAAGTAATTCTAATAATCCATGTTTATCATAATTTTTCCTACCAAAAACCAATCCTGAGTATGAACTATTAGTTTCTTAAGGAGCAGATCTTCCCAGACCCCCAAACAAAAAAAAATAAAGATCAGCTTTAGAACTAAAATGCTTAAGATTTATAAAGAGCCCTGCCTTACCTGAGATAAGGCTGTGTGTCCCATCTTACTATATGTGAGAATGACTATGAAACAAGTACGTCAGATAATATTTCTTTAAAGTTATATTAAAAACATAAAAAATGTCAAGATTCCTAGGATCTCAAACAGGGGATATAATGTAATACTCAGCCAAAAAATTTAGGGTAGCTATTACACGAACTAAGTATTTTTACTTTTGTTAATTTTAGTTGAAATTTTCTTATAAGTTATCTAAAGATTCCCTGTTAGTGTTTTACAAATGTGTTGCTTTAAGAACACAACATGGGTTTATTCAAGATAATAAGTCATCACCTACAATACAGACAGAATAATACAGATCCCAATTAATAAAAAGATAATTATAAAGTTATAGACATTAAAGTCCAGTACTCTTAATATAAGGCTGTTAAAATTAATTTGCTGGATGTTTAAGATTAGGATTTAAAATTAAAGTTAAATGAAAAGGGCCAAGAAAACCAATATTTGGCTCTTACCCTCTGAGTCAATCTGAATCCAGGGAACAGGGGACTTCTCTAAAGAGCTTTGCAACTCTGAGCCACATAACCTCCTGATCAGGGAGATTAATGAGACCACTGGAGAACAGAAAGCCAATCAGTGCATTTGTTATGAAGAGGAGAGTCATCAGAGAAAGGAGATATCCCTGATGCTTCTGAGGGAAGATAAATGGTCAAGCAAGACCTGGACCCACCTAGCGCAAATGGCACTAGCAGAATTGAAAATGTGCTCTCATTTTTCCAGAATTGACTCCCATAAAGCTCAGCTGACTGTTAACAATAGATAGAAACAAAAGTCCGTTTGACTGCTTCATCTTAAACACTTTGGAAAGACAGTTAAGACGAAAATTCAGCCATTCCTGGGCATTTTAAATAATAATAATAATAATAATAATAATAATATTTTAAGGTATGCACTTTATTTTAGCCTCCCAAAATAAGTAAGACTGGAGGCTACAAAGAAGGATTCTCAGACAGGAATGCCTGATACTTATAAAAAGAGACTATCAAGAAGAGCTGCCAGAGGCAGAAATTTTTAATTTAAGGCCTGCAGATATTCCTAACCAACACAGGTAGGCTTGGTGTTTGCTAGTACGATTATCCAGCCCTGAGTAACAGAATTAAAGGTTTCTCTATTAGACGCAGAGGTCATACTAGAAAAAGGATTTTACAAGATCAGATGACATTACATTGTTAAACTGTATCTTATGGGGAAGGACAACTGTAACACTAAAAGTTAAATATTAATTTGATAGTCCTGATAACTGGGGATATTAAAGACTGGTGAGGGAACTTCTATACACTAACATGTTCCGGCTGCTGCAACATTTATTCAGTACTCATGGTTTTTGTTTCTCTCATAGAAGAACCCATCCCCAGATGACTTTACAACCTGTTCTTCCCCAACCAGACTTCAATCCGAAATGACTTCTAAAAGGCAACTCATGTCCCCCAACTGACTTATAAAAGGCAACTCATGTCCCTCACGCCATGCCCACTCACTTCACCCTGTCTCAGGTCAGAAGAAGAAATAATGATTGACGCCACTCTTCTTACAACAATGGAGAGAAAGATAAGTAGACTATCAATATAAGTAATTAATTAAGTCTGGTAAAATCAGGGAGATCGGTTTTGGGTAAGTTCTAAAAATTTGGAGAATCTTACCTGAGGGATTAAAATTGCCTCAGTGCTCTTCCCCTAATCTATTAAAGATTTGAAAGGGACACAGAGAAAAGGGGGAAATGATAGACCCAACCTGATCTTTTATTAAAATTGAGAGCCATCTTGCCACAAAGCCATGAAAAGGTAATTTTGGCTTTACCATAAATTACTGCAAATTCTGAACCTGCTTGAAATGCCTGCCCGTGCCTTGAACTCACGCATGCCCGGCTCTCTGACCAGATAGCAGCCCTCTCTGAAACTTTAGTGACACATCATAAATATTTGCCTTCTCTGGCCAGACAACATCCCTCTCTGAGGCTATAATGGTCCTCTGAATTCTGATGTAGGGACAGCAAAAAAAACCTAAACTACCATTAGTGTGATGCTTGTCAGAGTTCTGTTATCTGTAACACCCCTTTTGTGTAACTTTCTGGGCTATAAAGCTGGGCTGTAGGAAAGCTGGGGTTGCTGTCTTGTTCCGGCTGTTTTGGGAGGGGAGGCAGCATGAAAGGTAGAAATAATAAGATTAATTTAATATGATTTTAATTAGAGTCAGTGGTCTTTTCATGTGTCGTGGTCTAACAATTAACACTCCAAAAACATGGAGCTCTGACGGCCTAAAGACTTCTTGAGGAACTTCCTCTGAGGTTGGGCACTTGAAATATATGTTGTTGTAAGGAGCTTTAGCTTCCTTTCTAGTGAGACCATCAAAGATGGGTTTGAATCTATGTGACCTGGAGGACATGGTTTCTTGTATTCTAATGAACATAAGGCAGCAGTGCTGAATTTTCTCTTTGTAGGTAAACTGTGGCCACTGGGTGCTAAGTGTCTCCCCGTGTGGACTGTGAAGCCATTTTTTCATCCTCCACTTTTCGTGGTGTTTCGTGCTGCTGCACTGGGAGTTTGGTATTTGCTTCATGAAATACAAAGAGTTCAACTGGGACCCAGTTTTGGAGGGAGTTCTGTCACTTGTGGTGGGTCAGGGTCTGCAGGAGAATGCAACAACCAGGTTATATCTCACAGAGCTTGCCCCCTTGTACATAGAAATCTGACTCTGAACTTTGCCCTGGAACCTCTCCATGTAACAAGATGCCTTTACATAGAAGGTTCTGCTGGATGCACAATGTCAGTCACAAGCCATTTGGAAGGCAATGGCAAATCCTCATGGCCACACCACAGATGTATTATCACACACCTGCCCACCACTGCAATAGGCCCACTACTCAGCAGGCTCCAACCTACTGGCATCTTTGTTCTACACCATTTTCATGAAACTCGGTCAATCATGGCATTCTCTTGTACACTAATGATCAGCAACAAGACATCCAAAGGTTCTCTAGTGCCACCTGATTATTGGAATTTCAAAAATTTCATTGTATTTATCTAGCCATTTTTCATGGATGAAGTTGGAGACACTGTGGGTTTCAGTTCATTCAGGAACCATTAAATGGTGAGGAAGCTCATTTCAATGAAAGCTCTGGAGAACTCTCACAGGCAAGTCTTCCCATAGAGTCTTCAAAAGGTCGCATGAAGCCAGGCCCATTGAGGTCTTCAATGTGACGTCCAAGGGTGTTCTGATTCTCAACTATGGCTGCCAAATCTTTCAGAATAAAATCATGTGATATCCTAGCTGAGATTCCAAGGCTCTGTGGAAAGCCACCCTGTCCTTGATCTCAGTTTCCAAGGGCGAATCCCATGCGTGGCCTCCTAAAATCTGAACACAGTTCATGGCAATATTTCTCTGAGATCAGTTCCAGAACTCAGACTTTAAGGGGAATCACACCAGAGTTCAAGCCCAGGTAGACCCAGTCATCACTTCCAACCGCCACACAAATGACCACAATTAAAACCAAAGCACTCCCACAAGGCCCTCATCTTCTTCCATATAGACACTCATCATAACCTGTGGTTCGAGGTTTCCATGAGGGGATCAGTCCAAGACAGTGTACAAAATAACCTCCCTTGCCCCTCATTTGCCTAAAGTCAGGGTTGCCTGGACACCCTTCCTGAGAACCAGGAGTGATCAAATAGGCCTGCCATAAATACTGCTCTGCTTCCCGAATTTGAGGCCTCCTGACTCTCGGGTGTATATTCTTTATGTGAATTGGAATCATGAGAAAACCCAAGCACCTATGGGCTATCTTCTGCAGGGTTTGAAAAACTCATTTGACACAAAGGATCCCTATTTTCAATTGATGGAGGTCAGGAACCTTACAGAGGAAGGCGAGAGACTTCGTCCACAATGACTGCTTTTTTGTCCATTTTGGTTTTGGAAGCACACATGTAATCTTTCTTTAGATCCATCAGGTTCTGAGAATCTATGCAACAGCCTCACACATTGCCACGAGTCTGATGCAGACACATCCCTTTCCAAAGCAATTAAGCAAAGAGCTACAGGTGATGCCCATTAATTTCCATTGAAAACCATTTTTTCAGGCTTCACAAAGGGGTGGACTGAGACAAAGACGTTTCTGACATTCAGGGCAACAGAACAATAGGTAAGCAAATGGCCCAAAGCAGGGTTTCTCGAATGATATCTGAGTTTTCTGAGATGATCCCATTCCCTTCAGCTATCCAGTACGTGGCCATGTCACAGAGCCTGGAGGTGGTACATATTGTGGACACCAAACCATGAGCCTATTCTGGAGAGTGGCCCGAATTCAAGAAGAAAACAGGAACTTAGGAAGATAGTAGTTGTTGCCCATCTATAAGGCAAGCCACAGTCCATATATAAATTGGGCAGGATGAATGCTGTGAAGCTTTCTACAAGACAGGAAACATCCATTGATGCATTCTTTTTTCTAATATCTACAACCACAGACACAGTGGGATAAACAGACATAAAAACACTCGCCTTATCAAAAGACTTACTAGAAACGATCCAATCCAAACCAAACAAAGCGACTTTCCTACCTATTCCCAGTTCATGAGAAAAAACCACAGACTCACACGCACACCCACAAAGTCACCGCCTTCCCCCAAGTAGGTCTGTAACTATCCGGAGTGTCCTCTGACTGATGGGCCATACTATGTTCCCCCAAAATGGGCTATCCTATCTCAGATCTGGTCTCCTTGCCAACAATGTGAAGTTGTCAGGTGCCAGTGGTGAGCCACTACCTGCTTTCTCAGGAAAGGCCCCTCTTCAGAGCTCTCTTGGCATTTGGCCATCTTCACATCAGTAGTTACCAAGAAAGACTGACTCTGTCCTTGGTAAATCCAATCATGTGAGACCACTGGGACTGGGACTGGGACTGCCTCTGGGTGCCTGGCTTTTTGGATCCCAAGTTCAGAGAGTTCCATCACCAAGAAAGTGATGTAGGTCACTTCCTTCTGGAACTGAATGAGGTCACTGCCTAGGCAATCACTTTTTCCTAACATTTGCTTCCAAGTGTCCCAATAGATGGAGGCTGCCCCTACTTCCTGTGACACTTTCACAAGTTAGAATGGTATATCAAACATAGCACCCGGAAGCAGCTCTCCACACAGGCCTGGTTTGGTCCATCTTCTCTACATTAAGAAGAGAGAGATTGCTTCAGACACACCCATTCATCCTGACCAGGTTGTTTGTCGTGGAAGATGACTTTTGCTCTCTCAGGTCCTTCATAGCTTCCTCTATCTTCCCCAGGGTTCATTTCTGCATGGACCTTTGAGGTTCTCAGCAGGTGGAAGGTCTCTTATGTTCCTGTATTGTAAGACCAACTCTGTCCCTGCTCTTCTGTAAAGTTAGATGGAGGGCAAAGAGTATGGTTAGGGTTAATAACATGTTTGATTTGGGTTAGGAATCATTCTGCTGGATGAATAATGGTATTGGGAACCTGCGATATTTGTAAGTATATATAGAGGTGAAATATATGTATGAAAACAGAAATCTAGGTAAGATTTGAAGCCCAGAAGGGCATTGGATCCTTGATTGGGATACTTAGCTTTGAATTATGTTCTGCACATGTGTCTCAGATAAATCTATACACAATGGTATAGGACCTTGTACTTGGATGATTGAATGTCGAAGAGAACATCCAGTCTAAAAAGGATAGTTGGTAGGATTAGGAAGATAGTTGGTAGAATTAGAAAAAAAGAGTGAGTATAGGATTTGAAAAAAAAAGTTCTTTAGCAATAGGGTTTCAGGTAGAGAGAAAATGTAAATGTCAGCACATGTGAAGAGTTGGTCACAATGATGAATTGGGGAAAATATGTAGGAAAGCAGATATCAATAGAGACATAGGAAATCAGGCAAATGATAAAGTGATTGATTGGATTAGACATTTTCAGCAGGCTTGAAGTTGAATATATAATCTTAGGAAGAAACACATATGTAGTCACCAATAGGATTGACATTTGAGAGCATTAGCCAACCTGGACACGGGTGATTTTTATAATCCATACTCATATTCCATTTAGGCTTTGGTACAATCGTAAGTGTGACTTTGCATTTTCTTGCCAGAATATTACTGTGATAAAATGTATATGTAGATCAGGTGACATGAGTATTTCTTGCACCATTTCTGGGAGCAATATTTTGAAGAGGTATAAATTAGTATTGGGGGCACAAATAGGTGTACCATGTGTGTATGAATATAGAGAGAATGATTGAATAGACCATACTGTGAATAAATAATATAACTTGTTCCAACTTTACAAATTGGAATAAATTTATATCTCAAAATACATAGCAAATCTTATATTGATATACATACATTCATTCCAACCAGTTATACATCTAATGGTAATATTAGGGTTGTAGTTTATCATAAATTCTGTGAGTTTTGCTTCAAAATTGATTATGGAAATCGAAAATAATGTATTTGGAAAGAAGTCTCATGAAATGAGCAGTCAAAAACAAGTAGGAATATATGTGTTCTGAAGCAGGAAGTGATTGAATGTGTTACAAATGTCTTTAAATTTGTGAACTTGTGGATGAAATGTACATTTTATGATGTACAAAAACTGAAGAAATAGAAATGTACCAGTGTTGAATAAAATTGAACGTCAAAATACACATCATGTCCCATAGGAATCTAGTAGCATTGATGTTAAAGTGGGTCAGTTACTGTAGAAATATAAGGATTTGTTTGCACCATTCACTGAAGTAAGTTTTCAGTACTAGAAAACAAATATGTATTTCAGGTGGATGAATGTTTCTGAAAATAATCTTATGAAAAGTTGATTATAAAACCACATACATGAACATTAGTGAATTTAGGGAGTGTATAATAAGACACATGTATTTCATATTTTGAAAAATCTAGAGTGTATATATATATATATATATATATATATATATATATATATATACACACACACACACAAATACATTGGAAAGTAGAAAATATATGCCAATCAAAATTCATCATGAAATATATATCATCCACAGATCCAAAAATATTAATTTTACTGAACATGGATTTATGTATAATGTTGCTCAACTAAAAAGCTCACTCATAGTTTGAATTTTCAGTTCCAAAAGCATTTAGGAGGAGTGATTTCTTCTCATACTTTGTATCTGCCAAGTTAGCCACCTCACAAAAATGTACATGTATTCCAGGTAGGATTTTGTATGTGCATATAAAAATACATGTGCTGAATTGGCTACAGAAAATGGGAGACAGGAATTCACATGTGTGTTAACTTTAAAAACACATGGAGAACAATTTCAAGAAAAAAATTGACAAGATTTATAACTCCTACCCTATATCATGGAAAAGGCAAGACCAACTATTCACCATGCCTCCTCTGAACTGCTTGTATTTCTATTCTGTTTGGGTTATTTTTCTCCATCATATTAGGATTAGTAGTCAGAGTCTAGTAGGGTATGGGTTAGTGTCAGAGTTTTAGTATTTCGAATGAAAAATTGCAAAATGTATCCAATGTGTATGTAAATATGTGCTACACAAAAATCTTCCCACTCTTATCCAGAACAATGTCTTGACAATACCTTCGCCCCAAGTAAGAAACAATTAGAGGAAAAGAGTTAGAAATTCCGTGAATACATATCTGGAATGGAAAACAATCAGGAGTTCACAATCTTGGAAGTGGTAGAGGAGTTTTCAAAAGTAAGGAACAGGGTAAACACTCCACAAAAATGGAATTCTGCTGGCCTAGAGACTTCTTGGGAAACTCTCTGTGAGGTTGGGCACTTGAAATATATGTTGTTGTCAGGAGCTTTAGCTTCCTTTCTAGTGAGACCATAAAAGCTGGGTCTGCATCTATGTGACCTGGTGGACATTGTTTCTTTTTTTCCCAATGAACATGAGGCAGCATTGCTGAATTCTCCCTTTGTAGGTAAACTGTGGCCCCTGGGGGCTAAATGTCTCCCCATGTGGACTGTGAAGCCATATGGTCATCCTCTATTTTCGTGGTGTTTTTGTTGCTGCACTGGAAGTTTGGTACTTGCTTCACGAAATACAAGGAGTTTAAATGGAACACAGTACGGGAGGGAGTTCTGTCACGTGTGGTGAGTCAGGGTCTGCTGGAGAATACAAGAATCAGGCTTCTATCCCACATAGCTTGCCCCCTTGACTATAGCAACCTGATTTTGAACAGCGTCCTGAAACCTCTCCATATAACAAGATGCCTTTACATATAAGGGTCTGCTGGTTTGACCATGTCAGTGACAAGCCATTTGGAAGCCAATGGCAGATCCACATGGCCCCACCACAGATGTTTTATCACACACCTGCCCACCATTGCTCTAGGCCCACTACTCAGCAGGATCCAACTTTCTGGCATCTCTGTTAAACACCATTTTAATGAAAACCAGTCAATCAAGGCACTGTCTGGTATACTCATTGTTGGAAAAAGTATAAACGGCAGCCATACCCCAGAGAAAAACCCCAACATGGCGCCTAAGGACTTCTTCTTCCTACCTTCTTCTTTTCTGAAGTGGCGCGAAAAGTTCCCGCCGGGTGAACTCTCCCACTGGTGCCAATTTCAAATCTCGCTGGCGGGGAACCTTAGCCCCAATGAGAACTAACTCCTGGGCTCCGGAGCTGATATCTGAAAGAACTTGCCAATAAACGGGTTGCCTGCCATTTATCTAAGTCCTTTCATCTCCTCCTTAGTTCTATATAAGCACACAGCTTTTTGCAATAAAATTGGAATTCTCCCGGCTAAGTGCCTTTGAGTGGGGAGTTCTTTCATTTTGGTGCCCCGTTTGAGGATACGGGTGAGCTCTTTCCAACAAGAGCCCCGTCCCCCGTTCCGCCCAGACACTCCGTCCTGGTCCGCTCTTTTCAGACGCCAGCTTCCTGCACTCACCACTGATCTGATGTATGTAAGCTTCCCCTGACCCCGGCTCGCCAACTTCCTTCGGGCTACCGCTAGTTTTGTGACCCTGATCGTCCAGCACACTCTAGACGCCCGGTAGGGGAGAGGGAATTCCTCCCATCAAGACCTTTACTGGTCACAGTGGACCCTCTAGTGATCCGTTTCCCTTTGGGGCATGAGGGTTCTGAGTTTACACTAGAGGCTCTGTGGTTTTTCCTCCTTTGCTGCCACTGCTGCTGCAGGCTAGATTTGCTGTTTCCTGCAGGGCTGCTGTGTCTGGCTGAAGCTGCCTCTCTGCTCAGGGAAAACTGAACTCCCGTCCTAGAACTGCATTCTGCTGGAGCTGGAGTTCTGTTTTCATTACTGACTTCTTCAGCTGCGTTCGAAAACTTTCCTGACATCAGGTTGCCCATGGCTCCAAACCCATTGGGTCTTCCAGATCGCACTTCACTGGTGACGACCAGGTAGTACCCTCTGTATTTCCTCGCGACAGCTGGTCATTTTGGGGACACCCACGTGACCCCCATTCGCCCTGAATTTCCTGGAAGCCGTTCCAGCTCGGGTTTTCTCTTTGTCTCTCTCGCTTACTCTTATTCTCTCTCTCTCTCTCTCTCTCTCTCTCTCTCTCTCTCTCTCTCTCTCTCTCTTCCATCTCTCCCTGTGACAATGGGCACCTCTTCATCTGTACCTGAAGCCTCACCTCTCAAATGTTTAATAAAAAATCTGGCCACACTCTCCCTCACACCAGACATCAAGCCCAAACTTTTAATTAAATTCTGTACCCAAGATTGGCCTCCATATCCACTGGATAATGGCAATCATTGGCCTCCAGAAGGCTCCTTAGATCCAAACCTCCCCTGGGACCTTTTTAACTACTGCCAGCGTCTGGAAAAGTGGAGGGAGATTCCCTGCATTGAAGGTATTAGCCTTCCCACACAGCACCTTGTCTCTGCTCCTCCTGCCCTCCCCGTCAGGTCCTCCTTGCTTGCAATCCCCTCTCTTTCCCTACTTCTACTTCTGACTTCACAGATTCTTCCTCATTCAACCCAGCAGATGAACCCCCACCTTCTCCCCAGCCCCATCTGCCCCTTCTCTTCTGCAATACCCTCCTCATGCTCTGCCTGATTCCATGGATCCTCAGCCTTCCATTTTATCCCCGTCCCCTCCGTCCTCTTCTGCCTGCTCCACTTCCTCCTCTTCCAAAGAGACACTCCCTTCCCCTCCCTCTCCTTCCTGTCCTCCGCCTGCCTCTCTCAGTCCTCCTTTTACCAGGTCTAAAGGACTCCTTCCCACCCCTAAGACAATCGCACCCCTTCGTGAGGTAGCTGGTCCCGAGGGTGTCATCAGAGTCCACGTGCCCTTCTCCAGGTCAGACATTACTCAGCTAGAGAGCAAGTTAGGCTCAATCACCACTAAACCCACCACTTACATTCGGGAGTTTCAATGGGTCCTGCAAGCATATAGCCTCACTCATCATGCCATATACATGCTCTTGGCCAATACACTTCTCCCCGAGGAAAGGCAATGGGTCTGGGAGCTAGCCCAAGCCCATGCTGATGAAAATCATAGGACCAATCCTGACCACCCCACGGGCTCTCATGCTGTCCCAGAGCAGGAACCCTATGGGATTACAACACCCCTGAAGGCTTACAGACTCATGACCTTTTTACATCTTGCCTCTTGGCGGGCCTGAAAAAGGCGACCCACAATGCTGTTAACTTTAAAAAGGTGCAGGAGGTCATTCAAAGGAAGGAGGAAACACCTTCAGAATTCCTGGATAGACTAACCAAGGCCCTTCAACACTGCACATAACTCGACCCAGAAACCCCTGATGGCCGTCATCTCTTAATGACATATGTTCTGGCCCAAAAATACTCTGACATTAAAGCCAAGCTTAAAAAGCTTGAACAGGGCCCTGCTACTCCTCAGACCGAAATCCTCGCTGTCTCTTTAAAGGTTTTTCATGGTAGAGAGGATGAAAGTGAATGTCGTAGGAAGAGAGCTGAAAATGCCAAATTCCAAATGTTGGCCCAGGTCATTCAGAGAAGGCCATCACCACGCCGTCCCAATGTGACACCCCCTGGAGCTTGCTTCAAATGTGGTAAGGATTGTCCTTCGCCGAGAACACCCTACAACCCCTGCCCAACATGCCATCAAAGGAGACACTGGGGGGGAAGACTGCCCAACAACCCGGAAGGGAGGTTGGTCAGCCACCCGGCAACCCCAGCCTCTCCTGGGCTTGGCAGAGGAGGAATGATGGAGCCCTGGGCCTTCCCTCCAGATTATTACCATCAAGAATCAAGAACCTAGGGTCACCTTCCTGGTGGATGGACGCTTCATTACCTTCCTTTTGGATACTGGTGCCACTTTTTCGGTCTTGAGGGAGTATTGGGGTTCTACCACACCCTCAAAAACTCCTATTGTCGTGGTAGGAGGTAAACATATTTTCCCTCAAAATCCCTTTTGTCCTTCACTCACTCCTTTCTTGTTATGAGCCATTGCCCCATTCCCCTTCTGGAAAGGGACATACTCTCACTATTAAAAGTCACCATTCACATATCACCCCACACCTCTCCTACCTCTCATTTCCTCATGATGTTCCTAGGGGCAGATACACCTCCTCCATGCACTCTCCCACGACTATCTAAACCAGTTAACCCTGAGTTTTGGGACACAACTACACCCTTTATGGCTAAATGCAGTCCTATTCATATTGTCTTACTGGAGCCTTCAAGATATATTAGTCAACCATGATATCCACTCACAACCACAGCCTTCCTCGGATTAGAAGCCATCATCCAGGATTTATAATTAAAGGGGTATCTTAGGCCTACACACTCTCTTTTCAACACCCCCATTCTGGCAGTTAAGAAACCTAACGTGTCCTACAGGCTGGTTCTAGACCTTCCCCTTGTCTACTCCTCTGTGGTCCCCATCCACCCACTAGTGTCCAACCCTTACACCCTCCTCTCTCAGATCCCTGCCACTACTACCCACTTCTTGGTTCTAAATTTGAAACATGCATTCTTTTCTATTCCCTTGTTCTCAGAATCTCAGGATATCTTTGCTTTTACTTGCACTGACTCTCACACCCGCCATTCTCATCAGCTTACCTGGACTGTCCTCCCACAGGGATTCAGGGATAGCACCCATCTCTTTGGCCAAGTTCTTGCCCAGGACCTCACATCCTTTCACCCGACCTGTCCTGACTCTACTCTCCTTCAATATGTCGATGACCTTCTTCTATGTAGTCCCTCTGGGAACACTCTCAATCCCACACTGCACAGCTTCTTAATTTTCTAGCAGACAAGGGAAATAGGAAGTCTCCCCACAAGGCCCAGGTTTCCCAGTCTTCTGTCACCTTTCTTGGTTTTTGCCTTACACCCAGAAAAAAGGAAATAACACTGGATAGGAGGCAACTCCTCTCTGATCTTCCAGTGCCCCATACAAAAGCCAAAATACTATTATTCCTAGGACTAGCAGGTTATTTTAGGGCCTGGATCCCAAATTATTCTCTTCTATACAAATCCTGTATGAACTAGCAAAGGGACCCCCTAGTGAATCTCTTGCCTCCTCCCCAAACTACCACTTGCGCAGGCTTCAGCAACTTGTCTTAAAGGCACTTGCCCTTCACCTTCCTGATCTTTCAAGACCATTTCATGTATATGTCCATGAAAAAGGGAGGCAAGAACTTGGGGTCTTAGGTCAAAACTATGGGCCTACATTTGCACCTGTGGCATATTTGTCCAAGCAAATTGACCCTACCATCCGTGAGTGGGCCCCTTGCTTAAGAGCTCTGGCTGCTGAACAAATTTTACACAAAGAAGCCTCTAAGCTTACTTTTGGGGCCCCTTTAACTATCCACTCCCCACATCACTTGAAGGATCTTTTAGCTTATAAGGGCTTTCAAACCCTTCCTCCATCCAGAGTTCTGTCACTCCTCACTTCCTTTCTGGAAAACCCTAACATTACTTTCCTCCCCTGCTCTGTACAGAACCCTGCCTCACTGCTCTCAATGACTCCCACGTCTAACACACCAACTCATAATTGGTTGGAAACCTTAGATGATTTCCTCCCCTGTCATTCTTCCATTTCTGAGAGACTACTAGCCAAGCCTGACCTTATCTGGTTTACTGATGGCAGTTCCTTTAGGCAGAATTGCACTCATTACTTTGGATACACTGTAGTTTCAGCCACTGAGATTATAGAGGCCAAAGCTCTGCCTTCAGGAACTACCAACCAGCAGTCTGAACTTATAGTAGCCACTCGTGCCTGCCTTCTAGCACAAGGAAAATCCCTAACCCTTTATACTGATTCAAAATATGTCTTCCATATCTTATCCCATGCTGCAATATGAAAGGAGCGAGGCCTACTTACCACCAAAGGTAATGTGATCACTAATTCGGCTCTTATAACCAATCTGATAAAGGCCTCCCACTTACCCACCCAGGTGGGAGTTGTCCATTGTAGGTCTAATTAGAAGGACGTCTCTCTTATCACTGAGGGCAATGCCAAAGCTGACCAGGCGGAACAAATGGCTGCTACCACTTCCAATGATGGACCCCCTGGGGGACATATAATGGCCACTTTAGACAGCTCATCTGAAGCCCCTACTTCTTCCAGTAAGAACAAGGATCTCTTCAAGTTCCTTCATACTCTATTCCTTTCCAATTCTCAGTCTTTGACCCTCTTTTTACAGAGCTTCTTCTCGCTCACCCTCTCTGACAAAGCCATGCTACAGAATATAGCCTCTAATTGTCAGATCTGTCAGTGGACCAACACTTATACTCCTTTAAGGCCCAAACCTTTTCCTTCCCACCAAGCCCGGGGACACATTCCCACTGCTGACTGGCAGGTAGACTTCACCAACATGCTCACAGTATGGCGCACTAAATACCTCCTTGTCTTTGTGGACACTTTCTCTGGTTGGATTGAGGCATTTCCCACTTCCAATAAAACGGCTTCCACTGTAGCTTTAATCTTACTGACAGACATCATCCCCAGGTTTGGTATGCCCACTTCTCTACAATATGACAATGGCCCTGAGTTTATTTCTAGAATCACACAAAAGGTCTCTCAAGCCCTCTCCTTCAAGTGGCATTTCCACTGTCCATATTATCCACAAGCTTCAGGGAAAGTGGAAAGGGTAAATTGTACTCTAAAGGAAGTCCTTACCAAAATGACAATGGAATTAAACTTAGACTGGGTCAAACTCCTTCCCTTGGATTTGCTTCGAATCAGAGCTCTCCCTAAAAACCATCTTTACTGTCTCCCTTTGAGATAATATATGGAAGACCTCTTATACCCCCTGGGTTGGTCATTTCACAAGGACCTCTCACCCAAGATTTGTCTTTGCCTCTTTTGTATCATCTCCGCTCGGAACTCTGGAAATATCAGGACTGGCTTCATCCGCACCCAGTGTCCTCTCCAAACACTCCTCCCTTAACACCTGGGAGTCTAGTATATTATAATACCCCAGAGGAGAAAGGGACTCTTGCCCCAAAATGGGAAGGCCCCTATCCTGTCATTCTCTGTACCCCCACTGCCGCCAAACTCTCCTTACCAGACAACCATCTAACTCCCTGGATTCACATTTCTAGGTTGAAGCCATATCACCAGGAGGCCCCACCTGCTGACGACAGGACCAACCCAGAGGAACTCCAAGAATCACCTCCTGAACCTCCCATTAACTCCTGCTCTCCACACTCATCTCACCCATTTAAGTTGCGGCTCACACGGTGTTCCATGCAGCCCAATTCCTCTTAAAAAAGTCACAATGGGCTCTCTCAACACCCTAATCTTCTGTAACTGCTTGTTTTTTGTGCTCTGCTTATTTTCTGTGCTCTATCGGGACTGGTCTTTACCCTCCTCTCCTACCATGTATTTATTCACTCTTCAGGAACGATACTCAGAACATGGCATGCAGAAGGTCCGTGCAGTGGATGCAACTACTTGCTTCATCCACAACTGCACCTCTATTTCCCTAAAATTGTCACCTTCAAGGACCTTCGTCCCTGGTAGCTGGAACTGGCTTTTCATTTGCTTCCTTTTTGATCAAACAAAAGACTATTGTCATTGGTGGCCTGAGATATATAATGGGTGCCCCTATTGGTCATGCAGGTTCCATGATGAACATGGTAGCTATTCTTACCACTCACTTTGTTACCCTAAAGTGTGGACTTCTAGTTACCTAAAGTGGGATAAAGTCTCTTTATCTGATAACAATGGATGGTATACTTTAGATATACCTGACCCCAAGGCCAAACGTTGGGACTATGTTGAGTTTGCTGTCTATGCTCGGA
Organism: Callospermophilus lateralis; assembly: GCF_048772815.1. Classification (NCBI taxonomy): domain Eukaryota; kingdom Metazoa; phylum Chordata; class Mammalia; order Rodentia; family Sciuridae; genus Callospermophilus; species Callospermophilus lateralis. Next base: position 191,015 of record NW_027517938.1, read on the forward strand.
CAACCTCAGCCAGACCCACAGGGTGGATGACAGTTGGCCGCACCCTGATTATGCCACCTAAGGCAACCATCCAGGTAGTTGAACACATTAAGGAGTCAGAATCAAAACTTTTAGATCTTATCCATAGCTCATCCACAAAGGATTCAGACCCTTCAACCCCCTCAGGTCCCCCTGACACATGGCTCAATTTGTTACACCAATCTCTTCGATTATTAAACTCCACCCCTCTTTTTGTGCCTCCTTCTCAGTGCTTTCTCTGTGCTTCACTTAGTCCCATTAGCGGCAGGAAATATTTCAGCAAAAACCTACAATTTCTCTAAGAAAGGACAACCCCTACATGTGACACGTATCCCACTGTGGGAAAGTTATTTCACCAATACTTTATTTGCTTTCATCTGTTTCCACCTGCCAATAATGAATCCTTTACCCATTTGTTCCTTGAGCTTAAGCACCCAATCGAGCCCTGCATTTATGCAACCTGGACATTTCCTCTGGTGTAATGGGTCTTTAAGTACCTCAACGATCAATGTCTCTGGCACCTGTTTCTTGGTTACTGTAGTTCCTCAGCTGTCTTTGTATACTCCCACCGAATTCCGACAGTTGGCCCTACCTTCCTGAACCCGTAGGGCAGTCTTTCTGCCGGTTCTGGTAGGCCTCACTTTAACAACCTCAGTGGCGGGTCTCGGATTCTCTGGTGGAGCTATAGGTCATGCTCTATGGGCATTCAAAGACCTGCAACAAAAACTGCAGGAAGCACTCGATACCACTGCTGAGTCTCTGGGCTCCTTGCAGCGCCAGGTTACTTCATTGGCACAAGTGGCTTTACAGAACCAAAGGGCAATTGATCTTCTCACTGCAGAAAAAGTGGGTACATGCCTATTCCTCAGAGAGGAATGTTGCTCTTATGTTAATGAATCTGGGCTGATAGAAAAAAATGTTGTTAAATTGCAGAAATTATTGACCAAATTGCTCAAACCTAGCTCCTCCAATCCCATAACAGGGTTCTTCCAATCCTATCTTGCCATGTACTTACTACCTATCTTGGGGCCCCTTATTGGGATGCTCCCTTTTTTTGCTCTCTTGCCATGCATAATGAAGTTCCTTCAAACCCAACTGCAAAAAATTTCTAATCAAAATTTCAACCAGCTTTTGCTTAGGCACTACCATCCTCTGATGACCGATGAACCCCTAACATCTGCAAGAGAACAGTTCACTCAGTGATGAAGCTCACTACCAGGCACGATGGAATGCAACGTACATCAGACAGCGGGAGGCAACGAGCTTGGAGAACCTCTCAAGCTGCCATCCTGGATTCATGAGTCTTTATGACCTTCTAAGCTTCCTCATGGCCCTTGGCCTCTTCTATGTCAGTCCCCCAACATGGAACTTCTGCCAAAAATTGACCTTTGCTTTAATTTTTATCTTCATTCTGTTTTTATTCGCTCTGATCTTCTTCAAGTGCTGGTGACGCCATGACCAGGCAACGCTTCCAGTATTTCCTAGAGTCTCTGTTACAGGACCAGTAGCTGATACCAACAATCTCCTCCATCCAGGACTGGTTTCATGCCATCGACAACTTGTGGCATCAGGGAACTTTCATAGACTTTACCCCTACTGAAGTAGCTATCTATACCACTGGCTTTTATTTCTGGCTGCCATGATATCCCCAGACCTGGCCCCCGAGCATTTGTCCACTTCCCTTTCTAGGCCCCACAGCACCCCCACACAGCAGGCAGCAGCCAGAAATGACAAACAATGCCCCACTTTCTAAGAAAACAAAAAGGGAGGAATGTTAGGAAAAGTATAAATGGCAGCCATACCCCAGAGGAAAAACCCCAACATGGCACCTAAGGACTTCTTCTTCGTACCTTCTTCTTTTCTGCAGTGGCGTTAAAAGTCCCTGCCCTTGTTAACTCTGCAGCCAGCGCCAATTTCAAATCTCACTGGTGGGGAACCTTAGCCCCAATGAGAATTAATTCCTGGGGTCCGGAGCTGATATCTGAAAAAACTTATTCTCAGAACATGAGACCAAATCACAAACCCACAACCACACCCACAAAGGCACCTCCTTCCCCCAAGTAGGTCTGTGACTATTCGGAGTGTTCTCTGACTGCTGGGCCATACTATGTTCCTCCGAAATGGCCTGTCTTGTCTCAGATCTGGTCTCCTTGGTCAACTCTGTGAAGTTGACAGGAACCAGTGGTGAGCCACTACCTTCTTTCTCAGGAAAGGCCCCTCTTCAGAGCTCTTCTGGCATTTGGACATCTTCAAATCAGTAGGTACCAAGAAAGACTGACCCTCTCCTTGGTAAATCCAAACAAGTGAGACAACTGGGACTGGGACTGGGACTGGCTCGGGGTGCCTGGCTTCCTGGATCCCAAGTTCAGAGAGTTCCAACACCAAGGAAGTGAGGTGAGGTCACTTCCTTCAGGAACTGAATGAGGTCACTGCCTTGGCAACCACTTTGTTTTAGCAGTTGCTTCTTATGGTCCCTTTAGATGGAGGCTGCCCCTACTTCCTGTGACCCTTTCATAAGTTAGAATGGGATATAATCCATAGGCTCTCAGGAACAGCTCTCCAAAAGGCCTGGTTTGGTCCGTCTCCTCTACATTAAGAAGACAGAGGCTGATTTAGACACCAAACTTCATCCTACCAGGTTGTTTTCCATGGAAGATGACTTTTGCTCTCTCAGGTCCTTCATAGCTGCCTACATCTTCTCCAGGAATCATTTCTGCACATACCTTTGAGGTTCTCATCAGGTGGAAGATCCCATACATTCCTGTATTGTAAGACCAACACTGTCATTGCTTTTCTGTAAAGTTAGATTGAGGGAACAGTGTATGGTTAGTGTTAATAACATTTTCAATTTTGATTAGGAACCATTCTGCTCGATGAACAATGGTATTGGGAACCTGTGATATTTATAAGAATATAGAGGTGAAATATATGAACGAAAAGAGAAATCTAAGTAAGATTTGAAGCCCTTAAGGTCATTGGGTTCTTGATTGGGATACTTAGCATTGAATTACGTTCTGCACAGATGTCTCAGATAAATCGATATACAATGGCATAGGACCTTGTACCTTGGATGATTGAATGTAGAAGAGAACATCCAGTCAAAAAGGGATAGTCGATAGGATTAGGAAGACAGTAGGTAGGTTTAGGAAGAAGAGTGAATATAGGATTTGGACCAAAGTTTTTTAGCAATAGGGTTTCTGTTAGAGAGTGAATGTTAGTGATAGCACATGTGAAGATTCAGTCACAATGATGAACTGGGGAAAATATGTAGGAAAGCAGATATCAATAGACACATTACAAAATCATTCAAAGTGTAAAGTGAGTGACAGCTTTAGACGTATTCAAAGGGTTGAGTTTGAATATATAATCTTTGGAAGAAACAAATATGTAGTCACAAATAGGATTTTCATTTGAGATCATTAGGCAACCTGGACATGGATGTTTTTAGTAATCCAGGATCACTTTCCATTTAGGTATCGTACAATCATAAGTGAGAACTTTGCTTTTTCTGTTCAGAATATTACTGTGATAAAATGTATATGTAGATCAGGTTACATGTATTTGTTCCACCATTTCTGGGAGCAATATTTTGAAGACGTATAAATTAGTATTGGGGGTACAAAGAGGTGTACCCTGTGTCTATGAATATAGAGATAATACATGAATAGACCATACTGTGAATAAATAATATAACTGGTTCCACTTTAAATAATGGATTGAATTGATATCTGTAACTAAGTAAGAAATCTTATATTGATATACAATCATTCTTTCCAACCACTTATACATTTAAAGGTAATATTAGGGTTATGGTTTATCATGACGGGTGTTTTGCTTCAAATATGATAAAGGAAATCGAAAATAATATGTTTGGAAAGAAGTCTCATGAAAAGAGCAGTCAAGAAACATGGAGGAATACATGGGTTCTGAAGCAGGAAGTGATTTGAAGTTAAACAAATGCGTATAAATTTGCTAAATTGTGGATGAAATATTTATATATCCTCTGATGTGCATAAACTGAAGAAATAGTAATGTTCCAGTGTTGAATAAAAATGAACGTCAAAATGCACATCATGTCCCATAGGAATCTAATCTACTTGCATTGATGTTAAACTCGTGTCAGTTACTGTAGAAATATTATGATTTGGCTTTTTTTGTTGGTGTTATAATACAATTTATTTTAGTACTAGCATGCCACAGAATGTAGAGGAAGGAACGATGGATTATTATTATCATTGTGATAATTTAAGGTTTTATATCACATTAAGCTATAATATGGCATAATATATCTTATGAATTAGAGAAAAATTTTTTTAAAAAACCTATTATTTAAGGACCATATGCACTGACAATTTAAATGGCTTTCTCGTGATTTCAATTTCTATCAATTGTGTATTAATTGCCAAATATTTATTTTAGTACTTTTCATATTCATAATTGATATAAAGTCAATTGTTTAATTCTTCTTGTAAGTAGTTACTTATTACAGCAGGGACATTATTAATAATTCTAAATCTTTATAAGAAAAATGGTACAAAGTTATTTTCATGCAAAATTAAGAATAATTGCCTTCTCTGAATGTTTGATTGTTAATACATATAACAAAGAGCTTTTGATGAGTCTCTTCCGCAGTAAAACATAAAATGCAAAGATATAGTTGGGTATGTATGTCCAAATAAAGATAAGAAGAAATACACATTATTAGCTAGAAACAATTAAATAAAAGATGAAAAGAAAAATCCAATACATTGTACGAACTTGTCAGATGAGGTAGTATTCTGGAAGAATAGCCTAAGGCTAGACATGGTCCATGACAAAATATTAACTAAAAAAATGAAATATGAAAAATATAGGAAATGCTATGAATTTTTCATGAAGGTAGGTGAATTATCCTTTAATCTCATTTTATGTGCATTTTCAAAAGCCAAATTTCTGGTAAAATAAATTTGTGATAGTTACAACTACACAAAACAAAGTTTCTGCTTAGCAAAATGAATGCATCTCAACCCTTTTTTAGCTGATTTCTTCCCACTCAATTTTAAACCTTTATTTATTTATTTATTTTTATTGGTTGTTCAAAACATTACAAAGCTCATGATATATCATCTTTGATACATTTTTCTCATTTGGTTTATGAACTCCCATTTTTTCCCCAAATAAGAATTGCAGAAACACATTGCTTACACATTCACATTTTTACATAATGGCATATTAGTGACTGTTGTATTCTTCTACCTTTCCTATGCCCTACTATACCCCCTCCCCTGCCCTCCCATCTTCCCTCTCTACCTCATGTGCTGTTGTTTAATTCTCTCCATTATTTCCGCCCCATTTCCCCTCACAACCTATTATGTGTAATTTTGTGTATCATTGAGAGTATTCTACCATTTCCATATGCTTTCTCTTCTCTCTCCCTTTCTCTCCCCCCACACGTCTTTGTATAATGTTAATCTTTTCCTCATGCTCTTCCTCCCTTTCTGTTCTTAGTTGCTCTCTTTATATCAAAGAAGACATTTGGCATTTGTTTTTTTAAGGATTGGCTAGCTTTGCTTAGCATATTCTGCTCTAATGCCATACATTTCACTGCAAATTCTATGATTTTGTAATTTTTTAGTGCTGCGTAATACTCCATTGTGTGTAGATTCCACATTTTTTTTAATCCATTCATCTATTGAAGGGCATCTAAGTTGGTTCCACAGTCTAGCTGTTGTGAATTGTCCCGCTATGATCATTGATGTGGCAGTATCCCAATAGTACGCTGTTTTAAGATCCTCAGGGAATAGTCCAAGAAGTGTGATAGCTTGGTCAAATGGTGGATCCATTCCAAGCTTTCCCAGGAATCTCCATACTGCTTTCCAAATTGGCTGCACCAATTTGCAGTCCCACCAGCAGTGTACAAGTGTCCCCTTTTCCCCACATCCTCGCCAACACTTACTGTTGTTTGACTTCCTAATGGCTGCCGATCTTACTGGAGTGAGATGGTATCCTAGGGTGGTTTTGATTTGCATTTCTCTGACTGCTAGAGATTGTGAGCATTTTTTCATGTACTTGTTGATTGATTGTATGTCCTCCTCTGTGAAGTGTCTGTTCAGGTCCTTGGCCCATTTGTTGATTGGGTTATTTGTTACCTTACTTTTTAATTTTTTGAGTTCTTTGTATATTTTGGATATTAGGGCTTTATCTGAAGTGAGAGGGGTAAAAATTTGTTCCCAGGATGTAGGTTCTCTATTTACCTCTCTTATTGTTTCTCTTGCTGAGAAAAAAAAAAACTTTTAGTTTAAGTAAGTCCCATTAATTTATTCTTGTTATTAACTCTTGGGCTATGGGTGTCCTATTAAGGAATTTGGAGCCCGATCCCACAGTATGTAGATCGTAGCCAACTTTTTCTTGTATCAGATGCAGTGTCTCTGATTTGATATCTAGCTCCTTGATCCATCTTGAGTTAACTTCCTTGCTTGGCGAGAGAAAGGGATTCAGTGTCATTTTGTTGCATATCGATTTCCAATTTTTCTAGCACCATTTGTCCTTCGTATATTGCAGGTTTTTAGCCCCTTTTATCAAATATAAGAAAGTTGTAATTTTGTGGAATGGTTTCTGTGTCCTCTATTCTGTACCATTGGTCCACCTGCCTGTTTTGGTACCAGTACCATGCTGTTTTTGTTACTATTGCTTTGTAGTACAGTTTGAAGTCTGGTATCGCTATACCTCCAGATTCAAACATCCTGCTTAGAATTGCTGTTGCTATTCTGGGTCTTTTGTTTTTCCATATGAATTTCATGATTGCTTTATCTTTTCTACAAGAAATGTCGTTGGGATTTTGATTGGCATGAATTTAAACCTGTAGAGAATTTGGGTAATATCGCCATTTTGATGATGCTAGTTCTGCCTATCCATGAATTGGGTATATTTTTCCATATTCTAAGATCTTCTTCTATCTCTTTATGTTTCTGTAGTTTTCATTTATAAATCTTTCACCTCTTTTGTTAGGTTGATTCCCAACTATATAATTGTTTTTCCAATTATCTTATTTTCTTTGAGGATATTTTGAATGGAGTGGTTTTCCTCATTTCCATTTCAGAAGTTTTGCTGCTGATATACAGGAATGCCTTTGATTTATGCGTGTTGATTGTATATCTTGCCACTTTGCTGAATTTATTTATTAACTCTAGCAGTTCCTCTGTAGACCCTTTTGGGTCTGTTAAATATATTATCATGTCATCCGCAAATAGCGATAATTTAAGTTCTTCTTTTCCTAGTTTTATGCCTTTAATTTCTTTTGTCTGTCTAATTGCTATGCCTAGTATTTCAAGAACTGAATTAAATAGAAGTGGTGATAGAGGGCATCCCACTTGTTCCAGATTTTAGAGGGAATGCCTTCAGCTTTTCTCAATTTAGGATGATGCCAGCCTGAGGTTTAGCATATAGAGCTTTTACAATCTTGAGGTAAGTTCCTGTTATCCCTAGTTTTTCTAGTGTTTTCAACATAAAGGGATGCTGAACTTTGTCGAATGTTTTTTCTGAATCTATCGATATGATCATATGGTTGTTGTCTTTAAGTCTATTGATGTGGTGAATAGCATTTATTGATTTCCGTATAATGAACCAGCCTTGCATCCCAGGGATGAATCCTACATGATCATGGTGGATAATTTTTTTGATATGCTTTTGTATTTGATTCACCAAGATTTTATTGAGAATTTTTGCATCCAAGTTTATTAGAGATATTGGTCTGTAGTTTTCTTTCTTTGAAGTGTCTTTGTCTGGTTTTGGGATCAGGGTGATATTGGCCTCATAGAATGAATTTGGAAGAGTTCCTTATTTTTCTATTTCTTGAAATAGCTTGGAAAGTATTGGTATTAATTCCTTTTTGAAGGTTTTGTAGATCTCTGCTGTATACCCATTCGGTCCATGGCTTTTTTTGGTTGGTAGTATTTTGATGGCTTCTTCTATTTCTTCCTTTGTTATTGGTCTGTTTAAATTGTGTGTGTCTTCCTGACTCAATCTGGGCAGATCGCATGACTTAAGAATTTATTGATATCTTCACTATCATCTATTTTATTGGAACATAGGGTTTCCATATACTTTCTAATTATCTTCTTATTTCTGTAGTGTCTGTTGTGATATTGCCTTTTTCATCCCGTATGTTAGTAATTTGAGTTCTCTCTTTTCTTCTCTTCCTTAGCATGGCTAAGGGCCTGCTCTCTCTTTTCTTCTCTTCCTTAGCATGGCTAAGGGCCTGCAGATCTTATTTATTTTTTCAAAGAACCAACTTTAAGTTTTATCAATATTTTCAATTTTTTTTGTTTCAATTTCGTTGATTTCTGCTCTAATTTTAATTATTTCTTGTCTTCTACTACATTTGCTGTTGTTTTGCTCTTCCATTTCTAGGTTTTTGAGGCGTAGTGTGAGTTCATTTATTTGCTGATTTTTCTTTTTTTTTTGAGGAAAGAACTCCAAGAAATGAATTTCCCTCTTAAAACTGCTTTCATTGTGTCCCATAGATTCCAGTATGTTGTGTCTGTATTGTCATTTGTCTCTATGAATTTTTTTATCTCCTCCTTTATGTCTTCTGTAAACCATTGATCATTCAGTAGCATGTTGTTCATTTTCCATGTGATGTAGGATTTTTCCTTCCTTCTTTTATCATTGATTTCCAGATTCATTCCATTATGATCAGATATTCTGCATGGTATTATCTCCACGACTTTATATTTACTAAGAATAGCCCTATGGCATAATATATGGTCTATCTTTGAGTAGGATCCATGTGCTGCTGAGAAGAACGTGTATCCACTTTTTGATGGTTGATATATTCTATATATGTCGGTGAAGTCTAGGTTACTGATTTTGCTGTTGAATTCTATAGTTTCTTTATTCAGTTTTTGTCTAGAGGATCTGTCTAATGGCTAGAGCGGTGTGTTGAAGTCACCCATAATTATTGTGTTGTAGTTTATTTGACTCTTGAACTTGAGGCGAGTTTGTTTTATGAGTGTTGCAGCTCAATTGTTTGGTGCATACAAATTGATAATGGTTATGCATTGTTGGTGCAAGGTTCCTTTTAACAGTATATAGTGTCCTTCTTTATCCCTTTTGATTAACGTAGGTTTGAAGTTGATTTTATTCGATATGAGTATGGCCACTCCTGCTTGCTTCCGAGGGTCATGTGAGTGGTATGATTTTTCCCAAACTTTTAATTTCAGCCTCTGTATGTCTTTACCTATCATATGAGTCTCCTGAAGGCAGCATATTGTTGGATTTTTTTTTTTTTTTGATCAAGGTTACTAGCTTATGTCTCTTGATTGGTGAGTTTAGGCCATTAACATTTAAGGTTACAATTGAAATATGATTTCTACTTCCAGTCATGTTTGTTTGTTTGTTTATTTATTTATTTATTTATTCATTTATTTATTTATTTTGGTTAGTTTTTACTTTTTGGTTATTTTCCTCTCCCTTTACTGAGATACCTCCTACTGCTAGTTTCAGGCATTACTTTTCAAATCCTCTTCTTGTAGTATTTTGCTCAAAATGCTTTGCACTGCTGGTGTTCTGGCTGTGAATTCTTTTAGCTTTTGTTTATCGTGAAAGACTTAAATTTCATTGTCAAATCTGAAGCTTAATTTTGCTGGATACAGTATTCTTGGTTGGAATCCATTATTTTTGAGCGTTTGAAATACTTTGTTCCAGGATCTTCTTGCTTTCAAAGTTTGTGATGAAAAAAATCAGTCGTTAACTTAATTGGTTTACCCCTCAATGTAACCTGCCTACTTTCTCTCGTAGCTTTTAATATTCTCTCTTTGTTCTGTATGTCCTTGTTCTGGCTATCTTCATAAATATTTGTCTTGGAGTTGGTCTATTATGGTTTTGAATGCTTGGGGTCCTGTAGGCTTCCAGGATTTGGCAATCCATTCCATCTTTCATCTCTGGGAAATTTTCTAGAATTATTTCATTTAATATGTTGTCCATTCCTTTGGTTTGAATCTCTATGCCTTTTTCTATCCCGATGACTCTCAAATTTGTTTTTTTTTATGACATCCCATATCTCTTGAATACATTGCTCATGGGATTTAAGCATCTTTTCTATGTTTACTCTATTCTTTTCAAGTTGATAAACTTTGTCTTCATTATCTGACGTTGTAACTTCTACTTGATCTAGTCTATTTGTAATACTCTTCGTTTGAGTTTTTAATTTGGTTTATACTTTCCTGCATTTCTAGGATTACTGTTTGATATTTCTTTTTAATGTCTCTATCTCCTGGTAAAGCTCATTCTTTGCCATTTGAATTTGTTTGTTTATTTGATTTTCAAAATATACTTTTATTGCTTGGACTTGCTGCCTCATGTCTTCTCTAATATTCCTTTCCATCTGAGTTAGGTATGCCTTGAGTTTTTTCCCTATCCCTATTTCTGATGCTTCACGGTCCTCCTTTAGAATTTAGTTGTCCTGCATTTTTTGCACACCTTTTTTTCCCTTGTTTTTTCATGATGTTCACGTTACTTTTCAGCTCAATTTGATTGCTGTGTTTCTGCTTTCTTCAATAGATTTGTTTTGGTTTTATATATCTCTGTTGTCTCTCTTTTGTGTTTGTAGACTATGCCTGCAAAAGTGGATTCCACTTGGAAGGAATTCCGACAGCTGAGCTCCAGTGATGTCACCTGTCTGCTATGGCGGGCCCCAGGCTCATTGCCGGGGTGTTTGAATGGGGGGGGTGGGACTGGACTGTCTCTGGTTGGTTTCACCTCCCGGTCGCTGGCGGGTGGGCGGTCTCCAGCCATCCAGTCGTGCAATCAGCGAATGGGCTGTCACCGGCGGGCGGGTGATCTCTAGCTGCCCAATTGCGCAGGCAGCCAGCGGGTGATTGGTTGCTGGTGGGCAGGCGTTCTCCAGCCTCCTAGTCATGCGTGTCTGTCCTCTGGTCCCCTGGTTTCCTCTGCGAGTCCTGATTTCCCCTGCGACACCAGATTTCCCCTGAGTGATGCCTCTTGGCAGCTCAAACTGTACTCTTTGCCTGCCGTTCCTTGGTTGTGGAGGGTGTCTATTGGGAACACTGGCACTCTATTGTTTTGATTTTTTCCGCTTGCCCCACCCATTGCGCTGGCTGGAAAATTTTTGTATTCACCGGTGATGGGAGGGGAAGTTGAAGGTCAGGTGCCACTAGTTTTCCCCCCGTCTTTATGAAGGCTTTCTCTGGTAATCCCTACCCCGGAAAGCCTAAGAGAGAATTTTTGCGAATTACCTGCTGTATGGGAGATAAGCTGAGTAACACACACCTGTTTTGTTGTTGCAATCTGTCGGAGAGTGGTGGTGGATACTTCAGCTCTCCAAGATGGTGGCCGTTGGTTTCCTCGGTGGAGTTTCGGTTGTGGGGGATAGAACTGTAACACTTTCTTCCCCATCTGAAATCCCGAACTCAGCCCCAGGCTCAGTGGTGGGTGACCCAGCAGGATTCCACAGAATCCGCAGCAACGTTTCTCCCTGCATGCTGGTCGCTTCACGGTGGAGGCCCGCCGTCTGTAGCCACGGCATGGGCCGCACGGATCAGCCACCCCAGATCTTCGGTCGCATAGTTGGCTCTTGTTTGAGACTCAATTACAGGACCTCGGTGGTGGAAATCATTCTTCTAGGTTCCAGGCACACCCATTTTTCTGTAAGATCCTAAAAAGATACTTTTTCGTCATTCTAACTCCTTATTCACATGTGAAGTTGCGCAGTACAAAGGGTGTGATGCACTCTATTCATGGCCATCTTGCAATGTCAAAATATTAGGATTTCTATGCACCATTTACTGAAGATAGTTTTCAGTACTAGTAAACCAAAATGTTATTTCAGGTGGATGAATATTTCTGAGAATAATCTTTTGAAAAGTAGATTATAAATCCACATACATGAATATGAATGAAATTTGGGAGTGCATAATAAGACACATATATTTCATATTTTGAAAAATCTGGAGGATATATATATATATATATATATATATATATATATATATATACATACAGACACACACAGAGAGACATTAAAAAGTAGCATTATATATGCCAATCGAAATTCATCATGAAATACATATCATCCACAGATTCAAAAATATTTATTTTACTGAACATGGATTTATGTATAATGCTATTTAAATAGGAGGATCACCCATAGGTTGAATTCTCAGTTCCAACAGCTTTTAGAAGGAGTGATATCTTCTCACAATTTCTATATGCCAAGTCAGCCACCTCACCAAAAATATACGTGTGATACCAGGTATGAATAAATATGTGCATATAAAACTACATGTGCTAAATAGGCTACAGAGAAAGGGAGACAGGAATTCACATATTTGTTAACTTTAAAAAAACATGGAGAATTCTTTCAACCAAATAATTGACTAGATTCATAACTCCTACCCTATATAATGCAAAAGGCAAGTCCAACTATACACGATGCCTCCTCTGAACTGCTTGTATTTCAATTCTGTTTGGGTTATTATTCTAGTCAGAGTTTAGTAGCATAGGGGTTAGTGTGAGGGATTCACTATTTTGACTGGAAAATTATAAAATGAATCCAATGTGTATACAAATATGTGCTACAAAAAATTGTTCCCACTGTCATCCAGAACAATGGCTTGACATTACCTAGTCCCCAAGTAAGACAAAATTAGAGGAGAAGAGTTAGAAAATCTGTGAATACATATTTGAAATAGAGTATGCTAAGGAGTTTCCAAAAGTAAGGGACAGGGTAAACACTCCACAAACTGGAGCTCTTCTGGCCTAAAGACTTCTTGTGGAACTGCCTCTGAGGTTGGGCACTTGAAACATATGTTGTTGTCAAGTGCTTTAGCTTCGTTTCTAGTGAGACCAATAAAGGTGGGTCTGCATCTATGTGATCTGGAGGACATGGTTTATTATTTTCCACTGAACATGAGCAGCAGTGCTGAATTTGCTGTTTGTAGCTAAACTGTGGCCCCTGGGGTCTAAGTGTCTCCCCGTGTGGACTGTGAAGCCATTTTGTGATCCTAAAGTTTTCATGGTGTTTCTTGCGGCTTCACTGGGAGTTTGGTATTTGCTTCACAAAATACAAAGAGGTCAACTGGGACACAGTGCTGGAGGGAGTTCTGTCACGTGTGGTGGGTCAGTTTCTGCAGGACAATGCACCAACCATGCTTCTATCCCACATAGCTTTCCCCATTGACCATAGCAACTTAATTCTGAAACTTTCCCTGAAACTTCTCAATATTACAAGATGCCTTTACATAGAAGGGACTGCTTGCTGCACCATGTCAGTCACAAGACATTTGGAAGCTAATGGCAGATCCACATGGCCCCACCACAAATGTTTTATCACACACCTGCCCACTACTGCTCTAGGCCAAGTACTCAGCAGGCTCCAATTTATTGGCATCTCTGTTCTACACCATTTTCATGAAACTCAGTCAATCAAGGCACTGTCTGGTATACTCATGATCAGCAACAGGACATCCAAAGGTTCTCCAGTGCCACCTGGTCATGGGAATTTCAAAAATTTCTTGGTATTTATCTAGCCATTTTTGAAAGATGAAGTTGGAGGCACTGTACGTTTCAAATCAATCCAGAACCATTAAATTTTGAGGAAGCTCATGTCAATGAAAGTTATGGAGAATTCTCACAGGCAAGGCTTCCCAAAGATTGACTAAATGGTCACGTGAATCCAGGCCCATTGAGGTCTACAATGTGAGGTCCATGTGTGTTTTGACTCTCAACTATGGCTGCCAAGTCTTTCAGAATAAAATCATGTGATATCTTGGCTGTGATTCCCAGTGCTTTGTGGAAATACAACCTGGGCATACATCTCAGTTTCCAAGGACGACTCTCATGCGTGAACTCATAACATCCCAACACAATTCATGGCAATACATCTCTGAGGTCAGTTCCAGAACTCAGTCTCTTAGGGGAATCACACCAGAGTTCATGTCAAGGTGGACCCAGTCATCTCTTCCAACCACCACACAAATGACCACAATTAAAACCAACACACTCCCACATGGCCCTCCTGATCTTTCATATAAACACACTTTATAACCTCTGGTTGAATGTTTCTATGAGGGGTGCAGACCAAGACAGTCTCCAAAATAATCTCCCTTGCCCCTAATGTGCCTAAAAACAGGGTGGCTTGGACACCCTTCCTGTGAACCTGGTGTGATCACATAGGCCTGCTGTTAATACTTCTCTGCTTCTCCAATTTGAGGACTACTGACTGTGGGATTTAGATTCTTTGTCTGAATTGGAGACATGAGGAAACCCAAGCTCCTACGGGCTAGCCTCTGCAGGGCTTTGAAGAAATTATTTGACCCAATGCATTCCTATTCTAACTTGATGTAGGTCTAGAACCTCACAAAGGAAGGGGAGAGACTTCATCCAGAATGACTGCTCTTTTGGCTATTTTGGTTTTGTATGCACACATGGGATCGTTCTTTAGATCCATCAGGTGCTGAGAATCTAAGCCTAAGCCTCACACAGGGCCAAAAGGCTGATTCAGACACATCCTTTCCAAAGGAATTAAGCAAAAAGCCTCAGGTGATGCCCATTCATTTCCATGTGAAAACAGTTTTTTTTCAGGCTTCAAAAAGGGGTGGCCTGAGGCAAAGACCTTTCAGACATTCAGGGCAGCAGAACAATTGGTAATTAAAAGGCCCAAAGCAGGGTTTCTCCACTGAGACTCTCCTGATCACACTGATACCTGAGTTTTCTGAGATGCTCGCCATTCCCTTCAGCTATCCAGTACATGGCGATGTCACAGGGCTTGGAAGTGGTACATATATTGGACACAAAACCATGAGCCTATTCTGGAGAGTGGCCAGAATTCAGGAAGAAAGCAGAAACTTTGAAAGATAGCAAGTGTTGCCCATCGATAAGGCAAGCTGAAATCCATTCATAAATTGGGCAGGATGAATGCTGGGAAGCTTTCAACTAGACAGGACATATCAATTGATGCATTCTCTTTTCTAATGTCTACAACCATGGACACCGTGGGATACACAGACATAGAAACACTCGCCTTGTCAAACGACTTACTCGAAACAGTCTACACCAAACCAAACATACCGACTTTCCTACCTATTCTGAGAACATGAGACAAATCCACAAACTCACACCCACACCCACAAAGGCACCTCCTTCCCCGAAGTAGGTCTGTGACTATCCAGAGTTTCTCTAATTGTGGACCATATTTGATTCCCACAAAATGGCCTGTCCTGTCTCAGATCTGGTCTCTTTGGTCAACATTTTGAACTACTGAGGAGCCAGCGGTGATCCAATACCTGCTTTCTCAGTAAAGGTGACTTTTCAGAGCTTTCTGGCATTTGGCCATCCTCACATCAGTAGGTACCAAGAAAGACTAAATCTGTCCTTGGTAAATCCAAGCAAGTGAGACCCCTGGGAGTGGGACTGGGACTGGATTTTGGTGACTGGCTTCCTGGATCCCAAGTTCAGAGAGTTCTGTCACCAAGGTTGTGAGGTGAGGTCACTTCCTTCAGAAAGTGAATAAGGTCACTGCCTTGGCAACCATGTTGTCCTAACAGTTGCTTCAAAGAGTCCCATGAAATGGAGGCTGCTCCTACTTCCTGTGACACTTTCACAACTTAGAATGGTATATCAACCATAGGCACCCAGGAACAGCTCTCAACACAGGCCTGGTTGGGTCCTTCTTCTCTAAATTTAGAAGACAGAGGTTGATTCAGACACATTCCTTCATCCTGACCAAGTTTTTTACAATGAAAGATGACTTTTGCTCTCTCAGTTTCTACATAGCTGCCTACAACTTCTGCAGGGATCATTTTTGCATGGACCTTTGAGTTTCTCAGTAGTTGGAAGGAATCCTACATTTTTGTATTGTAAGACCATCTCTGTCCCTGCTCTTCTGTAAAGTTAGATTGAGGCAACAGTGTATGGTTAGGGTTAATAACAGGTTTGATTTGGGTTAGGAATCATTCAGCTGGATGAATAATGGTATTGATGACCTGCGATAATTACAAGAATATATAGGTAAAATATAAGTATGAAAACAGAAATCTATGTAAGATTTAAAACCCAGAAGTGTATTAGGACCTTGATTGTGATACTTAGCTTTGATTTATTTTCTGCACAGATGTCTCAGGTACATCGATATACAATTGCATTGGACCTTGTGCCTTGGATGATTGATTGTCAAAGATAACTTCCAGTCAAAAAGTGATAGTCGGTAAGATTAAGAAGATAGTCGGTAGTTTAGAAAGGAGAGTGAGTATAGAATTTGCACCAAAAGTTCTTTAGCTATAGCTTTTCGGGTATAGAGTAAATGTAAATGTCAGCACATGTGAAGAGTCAGCCACAATGATGAACTGGGAAAAATATGTAGGAAAATAGATATCAATAGATACATTAGGAAATCTGGCAAAGTATAGTCGTTAGTGAAAAGTTAGTAAAATAGGTAGTTGTCTCTTCATGTTTTTCTGTATACTTAACTTCCCTCCCTGCCCTCCCCAAGGAAAGTATATAAGCCCTGTTTAAGCTGTTCTCAGGACTCTCTGCTCTATTGAAGTGAGCTCTGAGCCCCAGCATGCTGGCCACCAATAAACCCTTTGCTTTTGCATGAGACAGTTTCTTAGAGGTCTCTTCGCCTGACACTCATCCGACCTTTACATATGGAGGTTCCACCGAGTTCTGGCAGCAGCGGACGAGAGACCCCAACTGGCTCCTCAAGGGATTTGTAAGGCTCCTCTTTCTGGTGTCAGGTTTCAGGTTAGAGCTTGGCAAAATGGCTGTCAATGAAGAGTGTGAGCTCTCTCTCACGGTGGCTGACAGATGTGTCACAGAGCCACAGGCCACCACCCTGAGGGACACCCCAGAGGTCTCTGAAAATCAAGGAACAATAGTCTCCTCAACTCAGTGATATTTTGTTTCAGATTCGGTATTGCCAGCCCATCAGGTATTGCCGGCTACTCAGTCCTCGTCTCAGTGTTGGACGTCCATTTCCTGTCTTTATTGTCTTGTCTTGTCTGTGTCATGTGTCATTGCTTTTACTGTTTGTGCATTTTTCATTATGGAAAAGAGCACTTCAATGCCTCTGTCCCTGACCCTTGATCACTGGACCAAATTCGGCTTAAGGGCTCAGAATCTTTCTTTTTCAGTAAACCGCTGGACCTGGCAGACTCTCTGTGCCTCAGAGTGGCCCACCTTTGGATTCGGATGGCCCTTAGAAGGATTTTTCTACTTCTCACTAATTTAAAAAGTCAGAGATATGGTCTTTCAGGAAGGGCCACATAGCCATCCAGATCAAAAGCCATATATCTTAACCCGGCATTACCTCTGCAAATCTCCTCCATGGGTGAAGCATTTCTTTGCCCCTGCCCCCACTCCTAATCCTTCCCCCACGATCTCTCAAACCCTCTGCTCCTCCTCCTCCTCCACCCTCTTTTCTGCCTAAGTCACAAGATTTAACTCTACTGCACTCTCATCCCTCTCCTTATCCCTTGCCCTGGTCTCCCAACCCCCAACACCCTCTAAGTGATTACCCTGCTGCTGACTCAGCCTCTCCGCCATTGGAGGAAGCTAAGCCAGCCCAGCACCCTCCAGAAAACTCCCCCGCGGCACACACAGCCCCTCCTCCCCTGGAGGAACCTGGCCCGGCTAAAGGAACTCACCATCAATGAAAGATTGAAAACCCTGGAACTCCCGTGATGCTCCCCCTCCGTCCCTATGTGCCAATGATTGATGATGGCCATGGGGAAAAATTGCAAGCCTACCAGTATTGGCCTTTCTCCTCTTCAGACCTATATAACTGGAAAAATAACAATCCCCCCTTTTAAGAGGACCCCACTCGTGTCTCAGGTGTGGTTGATTCATAGATGTTTTCACACCAGCCTACTTGGAATGACTGCCAACAACACCTAGGGACTCTCTTCATGACAGAGGAACAAAAGAGAATCCTCTTGGAAGCTAGAAAAAAATATCCTCGGACCAGATGGTTGACTGACACCACTTCCCAACATATTCAACCCGGCTTTCCCTAGAATCGACAAAACTGGGACCCCAACACCTTTGAAGGTAGGGAGCATCTGTCCACTTATCTCCGGGCTCTAATAGCGGGTATCTTAGTGGCTGCTAGGCGACCAACTAATTTGGCCAAGGTAATAGAGTTTATTCAAGGGCCTGATGTATCTCCCTCTATGTTTCTAGAGAGAATTATGGAGGCATATAGGAGATATACTCCTTTTGATACTCAGGCAGAGGCTCAAAAGGCATCTGTCATGATGGCCTTTATTGGGCAAGCTGCCATGGATATTTAAAGAAAGTTACAACACTTAGATGGATTACAAGATATGACTTTGAGAGATTTAGTCAGAGAAGCCAAAAACGTATACTATACGAGAGAAACTGAGGAAGATAAGGAAGCAAAGGGTGGATAAAAGAAACAAAAGACAGACTAAGGAATTGACTCAGGTCCTGGTCACAACAACAAATAGGCCAGAAATAAGAAACATGGAGACAGGAAGGGATACCTGGGCCCAAACTAGAGGCCACCCCTGGCCTCAGATCAATGTGCCTATTGTAAAGAAAAAGGACACTGGGCCAAAGAGAGCCCTAGAAAGAGACAGCCACGCCAGCCAGCCATCCTGACTCTGCAGGATGACTAAGAAAGTTGGGGATCAGATCCCCTCCCCGAGCTCAGGTTAACTTTTGAAGTGGAGGGCACCCCAGTAAACATTGAAGTGGATACAGGGGCAATATACTCAGCCATTAAGGCTCCATTTTGCCCTCTATCAAATAAAAGGTCTCTAATTCAAGGGGCTAATTGCAGTAAATATCGGGCATGGACAACTAAGAGGACCTGGGACCAGGGGAAAGGAAAAATCCATCACTCCTTCCAAGTAATCCCAGAATGCCCGGCCCCATTGATGGGCAGAGTTCTGCTCACCAAGCTCCGGGCCAAAATAACTTTTAACCCTGAAGGCCCCCAAGTGGAATATATATATATACACAAAACACAAACACAGACAATGAAAAGTAGCAATATATATGCCAATCGAAATTCTTCATGAAATATATATCATCCACTGATGCAAAAATATTAATTTTACTTAGCATGGATTTATGTATAATGTTTTTTTTTTACTAGGAGGCTCCCCCATAGGTTGAATTTTCAGTTCCAACAGCGTTTAGGAGAAGTGATCTCTTCTCACAATTTGAATCTGCTAAGTCAGCCACCTCACAAGAATATTCGTGTGATACCACGTAGGATTCTATATGTGCATATAAAATACATGTGGCAAGTAGGCTACAGAGAAAGGGAGACAGGTATTCACATATTTTTTAACTTTAAAAACACATGGAGAACTATTTCATTTAAAAATTAGCTAGATTTATAACACCTACCCTAGATCATGCAAAAGGCAACTCCAACTATACACCATGCCTCCTCTGAACTGCTTGTATTTCTATTCTATTTGGGTTATTTTTCTCCATCATATTAGGATTAATAGTCATATTCTAGTAGGGTATGGGTTAGTGCCAGGTGTCCCGGCCGGCAGGACACATCAACGTGGGCATCGAACATAGTTGGGAAGGAATGAAGGGACAAAAGACAGGACAGATGACACCCAGACAGGAGTTCTGATCAAGCTGCAAACTTTTATTGTTCTCACAGGGTGTTTATATGCTGCTGATGGGAAAGCTCTCTTATCGGCAGTTGCTGGATGTCTTCACAGGGTTAGATAACCTCAGGATATTTCAGGAAGACAGATGGCGACAGGATGTCTCAGGGAGATAGATGGTTGTGGGATATCTCCCAGGCAGGATGTCTCCCAGGGGGCTGTTTCTTGTAAGTGTCAGGCTATTCTTTGAAGGAGAACTTCCTTTTAGCCCCTGACATCTCCCCCTTTCTTATATAAAATATTTGACCTACCTTACCGGCCATGTTTTTAGGGGGGGGGGTTAGAGGCTCTGTTTCTCTAGGAGGCCTTAGAATATCTCCTGATCCGAGCGAGCATCTTTACTAGCAGATTTCGTGGTGGCCTTGGCATGTTTTTGGAGGAGATGGCCTTGAAGCGGAAGCATGCCAACCGCCATGCACCAGAGCATGTCACTCACAGGTCTTGTGTTTGGGGATCCGTGGATCCATCCTTTTGCAATCCTTCCTGCACCCTCCGATATTGTGGCCTAACGTCCTCACTCCATGGGTGCGTCTTCCCCCAAGCCGAAGGGCCCATGTAGACGAACCCTTATGGCAAGGGCAGAAGATGGTTTGTCAGAGCTGTTACTTATAGTTTTATGTAAGAAAGAGAGATTTGTGGGGATGTAAACTTAAGAAATAAGCCTGTCAGAAGGGTAGAACATCCTTTTAAAAGTTGACAGCGTGGTCTTCCATCTCCAGATGATGATAGTGAATTTGTAGGGGCTTAGAGGCCATAATATTAATGTGTTCTTTAATAAATTGTACCACACTGTTTATAATGCAGGGTCCTATGGTCACCATTAAACGTAAACCCAACAAAGGGCCTAATAGGGGAAGAAGGTAGGGTAGAAATCCATTAAGCTTTGTCCAGAGGGGATTTTCAAATAGTTCCCTTCATCTCTTTTCTAGATCTTCTTGAAGCTGCTTAAATTTAGTGCATACTATGACTGATTTATTGGCATAAAAGCAGCATCGTTCCCCTAAGGCCAATCAAATATCTCCCTGGTTAGCAGTCAGCAAATCTAAGCCTCGTCTGTTTTGAAGGAACACTTTTGCCAGGAAGTCTATTTGGTCCTACAAATCTTTAATGGTTTCTGATAGAGTTTGTACATCATTTTAAGTTGTTGAGACAGGCGATGGTAAGGGTGTATTGCCGTGCCTAAGCCAGTGTACCTGTGCCCACAGCAGCTGTTATTCCAAGGCTGGCAATAAGTGATAAGGCCTGTATCGCCCGCCTCTGTCTTTTGACTAAGGTGTCTAGGCTAGAGGTTCGTCTCCTGGGACAATAGTTATATCAGGGAGTAATAAGGCAAGAACACAGCCACTGTTCCAATTCGCTGGAAGCCTGGGGAAGGCCACATTTCCTCCACACATAACAACTGTGCCATTGGGGGGACAAAGAGATGGGATGGGTGAGGAATTATTTTGTTCTGTTGAGCAATTTCCAAAGGAAGCAATTCCAAAATCCATATCATAGGTATTATTCTGCATCACGCCTAAAAGACATAATGTAAAAGTGCCTATAGGCTGTACTTTAAAGGGAAATCCGGGTTGGCATGTATTATCATTGTCCATAGTAGAATTAATAGGAACTGCCATAGGCATGCTTGCCCCTGTTGTCATGCAGAGCCAGCAATTACCAGCAAGGGTGGGGTTGGAATTATTAAGGAAGGAGAAGGTAGTTTGCAAAATATCTAATGTATTGGTATCTAAACCTGGGAACTGGGATTTCGGCTACATTAAGGGATGATATGTGAGCTCAGGGATTTGGGGTTTCAAAAGTTTGATTATCTGAGGATACTTGACTGCATCAGTGGGTCCTCTACCATCAGAGACCCCTGTAGGGTCCTTAATGGGCCAGTAGGAAGTTTTTCCGACAGTGCCTTGGCACCCAGCTGACTGTAGCTTGGTGTATTTGCCTTCTCCTCCCTGGTCAAAGAGAACGGGGGTATAATGAATAGTGGTCCACCCTGCTTCATGAGTTTTAGTTAGGGAGGCTTCAAAAAATCATTCTCCCTGCTTGTTAACACAAATTGAGGCCGACACAAAACAAGAGACATGCATCACCTGGGTATGCGTACGGGTTGCAGAACAATTTTGGAGAGCTTTACTTGTACTAGGGGGAATAATCTTTGGCTTGTTAACACATACCCATTTAGGCTGATGAACTCCTCTGAATTTATGGTCAACCTCGGAACGGAGGTAAGCCACCTTAGTCATGCAGTCAGCAGTCTGGTTCCAACTAGTGGGAGCCTGAGTCCAAGATCCTCCCTTGCCTTCACGGGGGGAGGGGGGGGAAGGTACTCCATGATGTTGGAAGGTGGAGGGCCCAGGCCTCCGTGCACAAACCTGTTCAGCAGAAGTGCCTTAAGCAGGATCCTCACACAGATTGTTGGATGGATCCGAAAAAGGGGAAAATTTGTACTCAGGGAGAGGGCCTCCGTCCCCGGTTTGAGGTAAGTCATTAACCTGTTTAACCAGGCATTCTGGTAACCATCTTGGGGCTGCTAGCTCTTGGTCCAAAACACAAGCTGAGCCACATTCTCAGATGAGGACAGGATGTGGGCATTTCCATTTATTTGTAAGGGGATTTCACCACATAACAGGTGGCTGATCAGAATTGGAAAAGGGATGCCAGTGTGTGTCTGCAGCCGAAAGGCCTTCACTGTCTAGGGTAAGAAAAGAAAGGGCAAATAATGCATGGTTAAGGCAATGCCTGTGAGTGGTAAATACAAGGGCGGAAGCCTTAAGGCGGGATAGCCAAGTCTTTAAGGTAAGGTGGAACATTCCACAATGCCTTGGCCCTGAGGTTTGTATTGAATTCCAGTAGGATGACAAAATTGCAAGGTAGCACAAAACTGTTTAAACTTGGCACTGGTATATGGAGGACAATTATCTGTTTTAATATGTATTTGTTTACCCATTATGGAAAAGGCTGAAACAAGATGAGAAAGGACATCTTTGGTAGCCTCTCCAGAATGTGGTGATGCAAAAATAAAGCTGCTGAAGTTATCGATAGAAACGTGTATATATTTGGTTTTTCCAAATTCAGGAAAATGAGTAACATCCATTTGCCAAACCTGATTTGGCAGTAATCCTCGGGGGTTAACTCCCAAGTGTTGAATGGGGAGGGAGAGAGCGCAAGCAGGGCATTCTTTTACTATTTCTCGTTTCTGTTGCCTGGTAATTTTACAAAGTAATCGAAGGCTCTGGGAATTTAGTTGGTGAAGATTGTTTAGCTCCGTGGCCTATTGAATGGAGCCACCAAAAATTTGAAAGATGGTAGGAGTTGCTGCATCAGCTTGAGCATTACCTGTGTTAGAGGGTCGGAAAGATCAGAGTGTGCCCTGATGTGTCCTAAGAAAAATGGGTGTTGTCTGGCCTGAATTAGCTGCTGAAGCTGGTGAAACAGAAAGGCCGCATTGGAAGAAGCTTTAATGGCGGGTGAAATCTCCAGCAGGGGCACAGAATGAGCAATGTAGGCACTGTCTCTATGAATATTAACAGGATTATCACAAAATGTTATAAAAACTTGTGTTATGGCAAACAATTTCACAAACTGTGCTGAATGATAGACAGTATCAAAGGTTGTAGGCTGGTTATTGACAACAAAGACCGCACAGCCATTACTGGAACCGTCTGTAAAGACAGTAAGGGCTTGGAACTGGGAGCCTTTTGAGTAATTTTGGGAAAAATAAATGGATGTATCTGGACAAAATGTAAAAGGGTGTCATTGGGGACGTGGTTATCAATTGTTCCCAAATGGCCTGATTGGGCAATACCCCATTCATCCCCTCTCTGTAGTAAAAATTGGGTTTGGTCATTAGTATATGGAATTAAAATATTATCAGGGTCTTTGCCAAAATGTTGTCGAGAAAGCAAACGACCTTTAATAATAATAGAAGCTACCTGAGCAAGATAAACGGTAATAAACTTGGAGGATGTGGTGGATAAATGGACCCAAAGCAAGGGGAAGCCTTTATTTTTAAAATATGGATATCACTGCCAAAATTTTCCTGAGGGTATATGAGGAGTGTGTAAAAGAACCAGAACCAGAGGAAGGTTATAAGAAATTTCTGTAACAAACTGTTTGGCAATGGCCTCTGTGACTTGGTTTAATTCCTGTCATGCCTCAGGAGTAAGCTTTTGAGGGGAGGAAGGGTAGGAATCACCTCTCAAAATATCATTAAGGGGCAAAAGTACACAAGTGGATAATTATAAATATGTTCTTAGCCATTGAATATCTCCCAGTAATTTTTGAGAATCATTAAGGGTGTGAAGATGGTTCACACGCAGTTGTATTTTATGAATTTGGATCTGATTATCTTGAAGTTTAAGACCCAAATAGGTATAAGGGTCCTGTGTTTAAACCTTATCAGGAGCTATCCGTAGTCTCAAGGTAGTGAGGGTTTTCTAAAGGTCCAAGTAACAATTATTAAGGTCATGGTAATTAGGTGCAGCAATTAAAAATTCATCCATATTATGTAAAACATAAAATTGTGGTCATCACTCTCTCACAGGGTCTACTGCTTGAACAACTTATATTTAGCAAAGACTAGGGCTGTTGGCCATACCTTGGGGAAGAACCTTCCATTGAAATCTCTGCATAGGGCCGTGGAAATTAATGCAAGGGAGACTAAAGGCAAAATAGGGTCTATCCTCAGGATGTAAAGGAATGGTAAAAAAGCAAACTTTTAAGTCAATAACCATTTTACAATAGTTTTGGGAATAGCCATTGGTGTGGGAATTCGAGACAGTAGTGCTCCCATCAGGCACATAACTTTATTACTGGCACACAAATATTGTAAAAGATGCCGCTTGTCTGATTTTTTCTTGATAACAAAAATAGGAGTAATCCATGGTGAGGTTGAGGGCTCTACATGGCCGGCTGCCAGCTGTTCCTGCACTAACATGGAGGCAGCCTCCAATTTTTTTGGGGGGTAAGGGGCCACTGATCCACCCACACAAGAGTCTGAGTCTCCCAAATAATTTTATCTGCATGGGGTACAGGAGGGTCAGGAACCGACACTAAAAATCAGAATACCCAAGTCCATATGTATTTGTTTTTTTATGGGTTTTATAGTCCCCACCAGTCCTTGTCTCAGTCTCACAAGGCCTGTACCAGGGACAAAATTTATACGAAGCATTTGATGAGTCATCATGGAATTGGGACTGGCAAGAATGACTTCCATTTGACTCAAAATATCTCGGCCCCATAGGTTAACAGGGAGGTCAGGAACAATGAAAGGAGTGACAGTCACCTTATTACCCTCTTTATCAGTAAAGCTAAGAGCCCTAGAACTGACATGGGGATTTTTTGACTCTTAACCCTTTTAGGTCATTCAAGGATGGGGTGATGGGCCAACTTGATGGCCAGTATTTGTGAGAAATAATTGTGGCATCAGCTCCAGTATCTAGAATTCCTTGGAATTCCTTTTTTTCAATAAGTAAGGTAAGGGTGGGTCTATTGTGAGAAATGAGCTGAACCCAATATACATCAGAGCAGCCGAGGGAGGCTGTCCCCCATTTTATGTTTGGGCGGTGGAAGTGCCTCCTGAATCCAAGGGAAGGAATATTAATTGTGCAAGTCTTGTTCCTGCTGGGATGGCCGCAACTCCATTAATAGCTGTTGCTAGTATTTTTATTTCTCCAATGAAATCATTATCATTAATGCCAGGGAAGACCTGAACACCATTTAAGGTAGCAGAGACTCTTCCAAGAATAAGGGCACTCGTATGAGATGAAGGGGGACCCATAATTCTAGTGGGTATTATCTGGTGCCCTTGCATTGAGTCTAATATTGTATCGGTGGTGGCACAGAGGTCCAATCCTGCGCTGCCTGTGGTGTCTAGCTGGAGGGAGGCAATTGTGGGGAAGAATTTTGTGGTAGGTTTGGAGTTTGGAAGGGAATAAACCTTATTGCCCCTGGTTTTGTCCTGGGGGAGGTCGTGGCCAGGGGCTGGCCCCGCAGGGTTTTCCTGAGAAGCAGGAAGAAATAGGCTGTCTGAGGCCATTTGTCTTAGATCTACACTTACTGGCCCAGTGATGACATTTACCACATCTAGAACAAAGGGTAGCTGGGGGCGGTTTAGCCCCAGTTTGAGGAGACGATATTCCTACGCTTTGTTTGTCTTTCAGACACTTGCGTGCAAAATGGCCAGGTTGTTTACAAGTAAAGCAAGTACATGAGCCAGGATTGTGAAAGGCCTTGATAAAGGGGGCATGTAGGGCGAGACCCATGGCATGGGCTGCACCCACCCCTGCACAGAGTCTAATAAAGTCCGAAAGTTTCCCTTTTTCCTTATGTGGTCGAAGAACATCCTGACATGCCAGGTTGGCGTTTTCAAAGGCAAGATGTTTTACAAAAGTTCTTTTGCTTTCGCTTGGTCCAAGCAAGCATTCTGCAGCTAGGTTAAGCCGGGGAACAAGGTTTCTATAAGGGTCGTTGGGTCCTTGTCAAATTTTTGCCAAAGAAGTGGTAGCCGAGCCAGTTTGAGGGAGGCATCTCCAAGCATGTAAGCAAGCCATCTGAATCTGCGCCAAAATTCCAGCAGGGAAACGTGCCTATTTAGTTTTAGTGTCAAATGGCGCATAGCCCACTAGCTTAACATAAGTTCAGGATTTAGAGGAGGCCTTAGTTAATTTTTTTTGTGCAGTTTCCTGACAGTGCTCCTCGAAATCTGCATTCCATAACAGGAAATCTCCGGCACTGAGGGTAGCTCGGTCTAAAAATTTCCAATCATTGGGAGTAAGCCATTGTGCGCTGTGGCTTTCTAATAAAGTCAACTTGTAGGGCACAGTGGGGCCATTGTGAGCACAAGTCTTTTTATGTTTTTCAAGAAAACGCAGGCTTAATTTTTTTGTAGACACTCTGGGTTCCTTCCTGCCTAGGGGTGAACTCCTCATCCTCTGAGTCCTGATCTCCTTGATCCATTTCCCCCACTTCCTCCTCTTGATCCTCGTCTGAGTCTTTGACCTCAGCCTGGGCAGGCTTATCTATCTGACTGCGGGTGACTGGGAAGGCGAGAACAGGCTGATGGAGTGGCTTAGCCTTTGTATTAGACCGCCGTGGGCCAGTTTGCATTGACTCCGTGCCTAAGGCTAATGAACAGAGCTCAGAGTCTAGGGATCTTAATTCTTTTAAAAGTTTGATCTGTTCCCGTCTATGTTGGAGAGACTCTCACAAGGGAGCCAGGCTAGGCAAGGGAAGTGGGGAAAAATATCTGGGTTGCATTTTGCTCCTGAAAGGCTGGAGCACAAAAGGCAGGAGGGATATAGGAGGTAGGTAGATGTGTAAGTCCTATAGGCTGTGGCAGGGTCCTGAGAGGTGGCGCATCTTCTGAATGGTAGCTTGCTGCTTCCTTCTCCAAGGTAGCCTCCGTCCCAGGGGTCAATGTGTCTCTGGGATTTAAAACTCGATAAAGGTGTTTGGTAACCATTGGAGCCTTATTCATTAGGGTGGTATTTTGAGGGGGACTAGGAAGGTTCCCAGGGTCCTGGGGAGACTGAGAAGGGTCAATGTCTATACTAACTGATGGGCATGCCGTGGGGAGACGAGAGGTGTTTTGCATAGTCTCTTCTCCAATCCTGACAAGTTGTAAGGTACCATTGTCAAAGGGTGAACTTTTAAGAATTTCATTAATTAAGTTCCAGTAAGAAAAGGTGGGAACTGGCACTTTTTCTGGGCCAAAGGTTTCATAATAATCTTTTAAACAGTCTCTTACTCTAAGCCATCTTTTGCCATCAATGGTCACTTCAATGTGAAACCATGTACACAATTCTCCTATGTATTAGAAGAAAAAATTTAAGTCCTTTTTCTTAACACGCACCCCTCATGTCTTGAAGGACTCCTTGAGGCCTGACAAAAACAAATCATGTGACGAAACTGCTTGTCCCATGGTGGGTCACTCACCGTGCGTCATCCCCACTCTCCTCCTGGATCTGTCTCTTTGTGGTGTCTGCTGAGGCAATCGTGAGCTCCACTTGATGAAGTCTTCCAGGAGGACGGGGTTCCCAATCAGTCAAAGGCTCGAGCCCCAGTCAGTGGGTGCCAGTAGTCATGGCTGGAAAGACACATCAACAGGGGCAGCGAACCTAGATGCGGAGGAATGAAGGGACAAGAGACACGAGAGATGACAGCAAGACAGGAGTTCTGATCAAGCTGCAAACTTTTATTTTTCACACAGGGGCATTTATATGCTGGAGATGGGAAAGCTCTCTTATCCAAAGTTCCTGGATGTCTTCACAAGGTGAGATAAACTCAGGATGTTTCAGGAATACAGATGGCAACAGGATGTCTCAGAGACACAGTTGGCTACAGGATGTCTCCCAGACAGGATGTCTCCATGGGGGCTGTTTCTTGTAAGTGTCAGGCTATTCTTTGAAGGTGAATTCCTTCTACGCCTGACAGTCAGGGATTCAGTATTTCAAATGGAAAATTGGAAAAAGAATCCAATGTGTATTCAGAACAATGCCTTGACATTACCTTCATCCCATGTAAGACACAATTAGAGGAGAAGAGTTAGAAAATCTGTGAATACACATCTGGAATGGAAAATGCTCAGGAGTTCACAACCTTGGAGGTGGTATAGGAGTTTCCAAAAGTCAGGGACAGGGTAAAAACACCACAAACATGGAGCTCTGCCGGCCTAAATATTTCTTGAGAAACTTCATCTGAGGTTGTTTTTAGGAGCTTTAGCTTCCTTTATAGTGAGACGATCAAAGCTGGGTCAGCATCTATGTGACCTAGAGGACATTGTTTCTTATTTTCCAATGAACATGAGGCAGCAGTGCTGAATTCTCTCTTTGTAGGGAAACTGTGGCCACTGGTGGCTAAGTGTCTCCCAGGGTGGAATGTGAAGCCATTGGTCATCCTCCAATTTTTGTGGTGTTTCTTGCAGCTGCACTGGGAGTTTGATATTTGCTTCACAAAATACAAGAAGTTCAACTGGGACACAGTGATGGAGGGAGTTCTGTCACGTGTGGTGGGTAAGGGTCTGCAGGAGAATGCACCAACAAGGCTTCTATCCCACATAGCTTGCCCTCTTGACCATAGCAATCTGATTGTAAACATTGCCCTGAATCCTCTCCATATAACAAGATGCCTTTACATACAAGGATCTGGGGCTTGTACCATGTCAGTCACAAACCATTTGGAAGCGAAGGGCAGATGCAGATGACCAGACCACAGATGTTTTAACACACACCAGCACACCACTGCTCTAGGCCGACTACTCAGCAGGCTCCAAATTACTGGCATCTCCGTTCTACACCATTTTCATGAAACCCAGTCAATCAAGGCACTGTCTGGTACACTGATGGTCATCAATAGGACATCCATAGGTTCTCCAGGTCCACCCAGTCATGGGAATGTCAAAAATTTAAAGGTATTTATCTAGCCATTTTTCAAGGGTGAAGTTGGAGGCACTGTGGGTTTCAATTCATTCAGGAATGATTAAATGGAGAGGAAGCTCATTTCAATGAAAGCTCTGGAGAACTATCACACGCAAGGCTTCCCAAAGACAGGCCAAAAGGTCCCATGAAGCCAGACCTATTGAGGTCTACAATTTGAGGTCCGTATGTGTTTTGACTTGCAACTATGGCTGCCAAGTCTTTAAGAATAAAATCATGTGATATCCTTCCCAAGATTCCCAGTGCTCTGTGGAAAGCCAACCTGGGCATAGATCCCAGTTTCCAAGGGCGACTCTCATGCATGGCCTCCTAAAATCCCAACACAATACAAGGCAATACTTCTTTGAGGTAAGTTCCAGAACTCAGTCTCTAAGGAGAATCACACCAGTGTTCAAGCCCAGGTGGACCCAGTCATCTATTCCAAGCGCCACACAAATGACCGCAATTAAAATCAAGACACTCCCACATGGCCCTCATTTTCTTCCATATAGACACTCATCATAACCTCTGGCTGGAGGTTTCCATGAGGGGCACAGCCTAAGACAGTGTCCAAAATAAGCTCCCTTGCATCCATTTGCCTAAAGTCAGTGTGGCCGGGACATCCTTCCTGTGAACCAGGAGTGTTCAAAGAGGCCTGCCGTTAATATTGCTCTTATTCTCAATTTTGAGGCCTACTGACTGTGGTGTTTAGATTCTTTATGTTAATTGGAGTCATGAGAAAACCCAAGAACCTATGGTCTAGTGTCTGCAGGGCTTTGAAGAACTCATTTGACCCAAAGGATCCATATTCTCAATGATGGAAGTCAGAAACCTTACAGAGGAAGGCGAGAAACTTCATCCAAAATGACTGCTCTTTTGGCTTTTTGATTTGCATGCACACATGGGATTTTTCTTTAGATCCATCAGGTGCTGAGAATCTAAGCCACAGCCTCACACAGGGCCAAGAGGCTGATTCAGACACATCCCTTTCCAAAGCAATTAAGAAAGAGCCACAGGTAATGTTTATACATTTCCATTTGAAAACTGTTTTCTTCAGGCTTCAAAAAGGCATAGCCTGAGGCAAAGACCTTCCTGACATTCAGGGCAACAGAAGGATATGTAAGCAAAAGGCCCAAAGCAGGGTTTTTCCATTGAGACTTTCCTGGTCACACTAATATCTGAGTTTTCTGAGATGCTCATCATTTCCTTCAGCTCTCTAGTACATGGCCGTATCACAGAGCGTGGAGGTGGTTCATATCTTGGACACAATACCATGAGCGTATTCTGGAGGTTGCCCATAATTCAGGTAGAGAACAGGAACTTAAGAAGATATTAGGTGTTGCCCATCCATTAGGCAAGCAGCAGACCATTCATAAATTGGGCAGAATGAATGCTGGGAAGATTTCTACTAGAAAGGACACATGTATTTATGCATTCTCTTTTCTATTGTCTACAACCATGGACACAGTGGGATACACAGATATAGAAAGACTAGCCTTGTCAAACGACTTACTAGAATCAGTTCACACCAAACCAAACAAACCGACTTTCTTACCTATTCTCAGAACATGAGACAAAACCACAAACCAATACCCACACCCACACCCACACAGACCCCCAAGTACCTCTGTGACAATACGGAGTGTCGTTTGATGGTGGGCCATAAGAAATTCCCTCATAATGGGCTGTCCTGTCTCAGATCTAGTCTCTGTGGCCAACTTTGTGAATCTGTAAGGAGCCAGTGGTGAGCCACTATCTGCTTTCTCAGGAAAGGCCCCTCTTCAGACCTTCCTGGCATTTGGCCATCCTCACATAAGTAGGTACCAAGAAAGACTGACTCTGTCTTTGGTAAATCCGAAAAATTTTGACCACTGGGACTGTGACTGGGACTGGCTCTGGATGCCTGGCTTTCTGGATCCCAAGTTCAGAGAATTCCATCACCAAGGAAGTGAGGTGAGGTCACTTCCTTCAGGAACTGAATGAGGTCCATACCTTGGCAACCACTTTGTCCTAACAGTTGCTTCCAAGGGTCCCATGAGATGGAGGCTGCACCTACTTACTCTGACATTTTCACAAGTTAGAATGGTATAAAACCATAGGCACCCAGGAACAGCTCTCCACACAGGCCTGGTTTGCTGCATCTTCTTTACATTAAGAAGAGAGAGGCTGATTCTGACACAACCCTTCATCCTGACCAGGTTGTTTGCAATGAAAGATGACTTTTGCTCTCTGAGGTCCTTAATAGCTTCCTACATCTTCTCCAGGGATCATCTTTAATGACCTTTGAGGTTCTCAGCAGGTGAAAGATCCCTTAATTTCTGTCTTGTAAGACCAACTCTGTCCCTGCTCTTCTGTAAAGTTAGATTGAGGGAAGAGTGTATGGTTAGGGTTAATAACATGTTCAATCTGTGTTAGGAACTATTCTGCTGGATGAATAATGTTATTGGGAACCTACGATATTTATAAGAATATGTAGGTGAAATATATGTATGAAAACAGAAATCTAAGATTTGAAACCCTGAAGGGCATTGGGCCCTTCATTGGTATACTTAGTGTTGACTTACTTTCTGCACAGATGTCTCAGATAAATAAATATACAATGGCATAGGACCTTGTACATTGGATGATTGAATGTGGAAGAGAACATGCAGTCAAAAAGGGATAGTAGGTAAGATTAGGAAGATAGTTGGTAGGTTTTGGAAGGAGAGTGAGTATAGGATTTGGAAAAAAAAAACTTCTTTAGCAATAGGGTTTCTGTTAGAGGGTGAAGGTAAATGTCAGCACATATGAAGATTCAGTCACAATGATGAACTTTGGAAAATATGTAGGAAATCAGATAATAATAGAGACATTACAAAATCAGGGAAAGTACAAAGTGAGTGATAGGATTAGACATTTTGAACAGGGTTGAGTTTGAATATATAATCTTAGGAAGAAACAAATATGTAGTCACCAATAGGATTGACATTTGAGAGCATTAGGCAATGTGGACATGGATGTTTTTAGTAATCCCTGTTCACTTTCCTTTTAGGCTTTGGTACAATCATAAGTGTAACCTTTGCATTTTGTGTCCAGAATATTACTGTGATAAAATGTATATGTAGATGGCGTGACATTAGTATTTCTTCCAGCATTTCTGGGAGCAATGTTTTGAAGTCCTATAAATTAGTATTGGTGGTACAAAGAGGTGTACACTGTGTCTATGAATATAGAGATAGTGCATGAATAGACCACATTGTGAATCAATAATATAACTGGTCCCACTTTAAATAATAGATTGAATTCATATCTGAAAATATATAAGAAATCTTATATCGATATACCATCATTCATTCCAACCAGCAATACATCTAATGGTAATATTAGGGTTATGGTTTATCACGAAGTGTCTTTGAGTTTTGCTTCAAAAGTGATCATGGAAATCGAAAATAATGTGTTTGGAAAGAAGTCTCATGAAAAGACCCATCAAAAACATGGAGGAATACATGTGTTCTGTAGAATAAAGTGATTGAAAGTGAACAAAATGCCTATAAATTTGCAAATTTTTGGATGAAATATATTTGCTATGATGAGCATAAACTGAAGAAATAGTAATGTACCAGTGTTGAATAAAATAAATGTCAAAATGCACAACATGTCCCATAGGAATCTACTTGTATTGATGTTAAACTGGTTCAGTTACTGCGGAAATATTAGGATTTGTATGCACCTTTCACTGAAGATAGTTTTCAGTACTAGGAAACAAATATGTATTTCAGGTGAATGAATAATTTTGAGAATACTCTTGTGAAAATTTGATTATAAATACACATACTTGAATATGAATGAGTTTAGGGAGTGTATAACAAGACATATATTTCATATTTTGAAAAATCTGGAGAGTGTGTATATATATATATATACATACACAAACACACAGACATTAAAAATAGCATAATATATTCCAATTGAAATTCACCATGAAATATATGTCATCTACAGATCCAAATGTATTTATTTTATTGAATATGGATTTATGTATAATGTTCTTAAACAAGGAAGCTCACTCATAGATTGAATTTTCAGTTCCAACAGCTTTTAGGAGGAGTGATCTCTTACAATTTGTATCTGCCAAGTCAGTCACCTCACAAGAATGTACGTGTGGTATCAGGTAAGATTCTATAATTGCATGTAAAAATACATGTGCTGAATAGGATACAGAGAAAGGGATGCCTTGACATTACAATCACGGAGACTAAGGCACAATTAGAGGAGAAGTGTTAGAAAATCTGTGAATAAATATCTGGAATGGAATATGCTCAGGAGTTCACAACCTTGAAGACGGAAGAGGAGATTTCAAAAGTAAGGGACAGGGAAAACAGTCCACAAACATGGAGCTCTGGTTCCCTAAATCCTTCTTGAGAAACTCACTCTGAGTTTGGGCACTTGAAATATATGTTGTTGTCGGGAGATTTAGCTTCCATTGTAGTGAGACAATCAAAGCTGTGTCTGCATCTATGTTACCTCGAGGACATGGTTTCTTATTTTCCACTGAATATGTGGCAGCAGTGCTGAATTTTCTTTAGTAGGTAAACTGTGGCAACTGGGGGATAAGTGTATTCACATGTGGACTGTGAGGCCATTTGGTCATCCTCCACTTTTCGTCGTGTTTCTTGCTGCTGCACTGGGATTTTGGTATTTGCTTCATGATATACAAAGAATTCAACTGTTACCCGGTGCGTGAGTGAGTTCTGTCACTTTTGGTAGGTCAGGGTCTGCAGGAGAATGCACCAACCAGGCTTATATCCCACATGACTTTCCCCCTTGACCATAGCAATCTGATTCTAAACATTGCCCTGAATCCTGTCCATATAACAAGATGCCTTTACATACAAGGGTCTGCTGGCTGCACCATGTCAGTCACAAGTCATTTGGAAGCCAATGGAAGATCCACATGGCCCCACCACAGTTGTTTTATTGCACACCTGCCCAGCACTGCTGTAGGCCCACGTCTCAGCAGGCTCCAACTTCCTGGTATCTCTGTTCTGAACCATTTTTATGAAAACCAGTCAATCAAAGCACTGTCTTGTAATCTCATGATCAGCCACAGGATATCCAAAGATTCTCCAGTGCCACCTGGTCATGGGAAGTTTAAAAATTTCTTGGTATTTATCTACCCATTTTTCAAGGTTGAAGTTGGAGGCACTGTGTGTTTCATTTCATTCTGGAACTATTAAATGGTTAGGAAGCTCATTTCAATGAAATCTCTGCAGAAGTCTCACAGGCAAGGCTTCCCAAACAGTGGCCAAATGATCACATGAATCCAGGCCCATTGGGATCTACATTGTGACATCCGTGTGTTTTGACTCTCATATATGGCTGCCAAGTCTTTCAGAATAAAATCATGTGGTAACCTGGCTGAGATTCCCAGTGCTCAGTGAACAGCCACCCTGGGCCTAGATCTCATTTTACAAGGGTGACTCTCATGTGAATCCTCCTAAAATCCCAACACAATTCATGGCAATACGTCTCTGAGGTGAGGTCCACATCTCAGTCTCTAAGGGGAATCACAACAGAGTTAAAGCCAAGGTGGACCCAGTCATCTATTCCAACGGCCACACATGACCACAATTAAAACCAAAACACTCCCACATGGCCCTCATCTTCTTCCATATGGACACTCATCATTACCTCTGGCTTGAGGTTTCCATGAGGGGCACAGCCCAAGACAGTGTCCAAAATAACCTCCATTGCCCCTCATTTGCCTAAAGTCAGGGTGTCCTGGACACTCGTCTGGGGAACCAGGAGTGATCAAATAGGCCTGCTATTAATATTGCTTTGCTCCTCCAATTTGAGGCCTACTGACTGTCAGGTATAGATTCTTTATGTGATTTGGATTCTGGAGAAAACCCAAGCACCTATGGGATAGCCTCTAAAGGGCTTTGAAGAACTCATTTGATCCAAAGGTTCCTATTCTCACTTGATGGAGGTGAGGAACCTTACAGGGGAAGGCGAGAGACTTCTTCCATAATGACTGCTCTTTTGGCCAATTTAGTTTTGGATGCAAACATGGGATTTTCTTTACATCCATCATGTGCTGAGAATCTAAGCCAAAGCCTAACACAGGACCTAGAGCCTGATTCAGACATATCCCTTTCCAATGCAATTAAGCAAAGAGTCACAGGTGATGCCCATTGATTTCCATTTGAAAACTGTTTTCTTTAGGCTTCCCAAAGGGGTGGCCAGAGGCAAAGACCTTCCTGACATTGAGGGCAACAGAACAATAGGTAACCAAAGCAGTATTTCTCCACTGAAACTTTCCTGATTACACTGATATCTGAGTTTTCTGAGTTGCTCGCCATTCCCTTCAGCTATCCAGTACATAGCCATGTCACAGAGCTTGGTGGTGGTATACATCTTGGACACAAAACCATGAGCCTATTCTGGAAAGTGGCCAGAATTCAGAAAGAAAACAGGAACTTAGGAAGATATCGGGGGTTGCCCATCAATAATGCAAGCCACAGTCCATTCATAAATGGGAAGTATGAATCCGGGGAAGCTTTCTACTAGACAGGACACATCCATTGAAGCATTCTCTTTTCTAATGTCTACAACCCCTGACACAGTGGGATACACAGACCTAGAAACACTCGCCTTTTCAAACGACTTACTAGAATCAATTAACTCCAAACAAAACAAACTGCCTTTCTTACCTATTCTCAGAACATGAGACAAAACCACAAACACACACCCACACCCACAAATGCACCTCCTTCCCCCAAGTAGGTCTGTGACTATCCGCAGTGTCCTCTGAGTGGTGGGCCATACTATGTTTCCATGAAATGGCCTGTTCTGTCTCAGATCTGTTCTCCTTGTCCAACTCTGTGAAGTTGACAGGAGCCAGCGGTGAGCCACAACCTGGTTTCTCAGGAAAGGGCCCTCTTCAGAGCTTTACTGGCATTTGGCCATCCTCACATCAGTAGGTACCAAGAAAGACTGACTCTGTCCTTGGTAAATCCAAACAAGTGAGATCACTGGGACTGGGACTGGGACTGGCTGTGGGTGCCTGGCTTCCTGGACCACATGTTCAGAGATTTCGAACACCAAGGAAGTGAGGTGAGGTCACTTCCTTCAGGAACTGAATGAGGTCACTGCCTTGGCAAACACATTGTCCTAATTGTTGCTTCCAAGGCCCCATGAGATGGAGGCTGCCCCTACTTCCTGTGACACTTTCACAAGTTAGAATGGTATATCATCCATGGGCACTCCAGAGCAGCTCTCCACACTGGCCTGTTTTGGTGCATCTTCTCTACATTAAGAAGAGAGAGGCAGATTCAGACACAACCCTTCATCCTGACCAGGTTGTTGGCCATGGAAGGTGACTCTTACTCTCTCAGGTCCTTCATAGCTGCCTACATCTTCTACAGGGATCATTTCTGCATGGACGTTTGAGGTTCTCAGCGGGTGGAAGATCCCCTAAATTCCTGTATTGTAAGACGAACTCTTTCCCTGCACTTCTGTAAAGTTAGATTGAGGGAACAGTGTATGGTTAGGGTTAATAACATGTTCGATTTGGGTTAGGAATTGTTCTGCTGTATGAATAATGTTATTGGGAACCTGCGATATTTATAAGACTATAGAAGTGAAATATAAGTATGAAAACAGAAATGTTCTAAGGTTGTATGGTAATTCTAGGCTTAAAATAAAAACATGTTGGAGATTTATGTGTATCATTTGTGTTGTATAATTGGACTTGTTATCAAAAAGATATGTACAGTTACATGTTACTTTTTACCCTTAGATAAAATTTAAAAGTATTTTTAAGTTAATGAGAGCCTAATCTCTGTGAAGGTTTTATTGTAAAACACAAAGGTAAAATGCCCATTCATTTCCATGTGAAAACTGTTTTCTTCAGGCTTCAGGAAGGAGTAGCCTGAGGAAAAGATGTTCCTGATATTCAGGGCAACATAACAATAGGTAATCAAAAGGCCCAAAGCAGGGTTTCTCCACTGAGACTTTACTGGTCACACTGATATCAGAGTTTTCTGAGATGCATTCCCTTCAGCTATCCAGTACATGGCCATGTCACAGAGCTTGGAAGTGGTACATATCTTGTACATAAAACCATGAGCCTATTTTGGAGAGTGGCCAGAATTCAGGAAGGATACAGGAACGTAAGAAAATAATAGGTGTTGCCCAATGATAAGGCAAGCCACAGTCCATTTATAAAATGGGCAGGATGAATGCTTGGAAGTTTTCTCTTTGACAGGACACACCCATTGAGGCATTCTCTTTTCTAATGTCTACAACCATGGACACAGTGGGATACACAGACATAGAAACACTCGCCTTGTCAAAGGACTAACTAGAAACAGTTCACTCCAAACCAAACAAACCCCCTTTCCTAACTATTCTCAGAACATGAGAAAAAACCACAAACCCACTCAAACACGCACGAAGTCACCTCCTTCCCCCAAGTAGGTCTGAAACTATCCAGAGTGTCCTCTGACTGGAGGGCAATACTATGTTCCCCAGAAATGGCCTGTCCTGTCTCAGATCTGGTCTCCTGGGTCAACTCTGTGAAGTTGTCAGGAGACAGCAGTGAGCCTCTAACTTCTTTCTCTGGAAGGGCCCCTCTTCAGAACTTTCCTGGCATTTGGCCATCCTCACATCACTAGGTACCACAAAAGACAGACTCTGTCCTTGGTAAATCCAAACAAGTGAGACCACTGTGACTGGAGCTTGGACTGGGTCTGGATGCCTGGCTTCCTGGAACCCAAATTCGGAGAGTTCCATCAACAAGGATGTGAGGTGAGGTCACTTCCTTCAGCAACTGAATGTGGTCACTGCATTTCCAACCACTTTGTCCTAACATTTGCTTCCTAGGGTCTCATAATATGGAGGATGCGCCTACTTCCTGTGACACTTTCACAAGTTCGAATGGTATAGAAACAATAGGCACCTGGGAACAGCTCTCCACACAGGCCTAGTTTGGTCAATCTTCCCTACATTAAGAAGAGAGAGGATGATTCAGACACATGCTTTTAACCTGACCGGGTTGTTTGCCATGGAAGATGACGTTTGCTCTCTCAGGCCTTTCATAGCTGCCTGCATCTTCTCCAGGGATCATATCTGCATGGACCTTTGAGGTTGTCAACAGGTGGAAGGTTCCCTACACCCCTGTATTGTAAGACCAACTCTGTCCCTGCTCTTCTGTAAAGTTGGATTGAGGGAAAAGTGTATAGTTAGGATTAATAACATGTTCGATTTGTGGTAGGAATCATTCTGTTGGATGAATAATGGTATTGGGAACCTGCAATATTTATAAGAATATACAGGTGAAATGTAATTATGAAAACTGAAATCTAGGTAAGATTTGAATACCAGAAAGGCATTGGGCCCATGATTGGGATACTTATCTTTGAATTATGTTCTGCACAGATGTCTCAGATAAATCAATATACAATGGCATAGGACCTTGTACCTTGGATGATTGATTGTTGAAGAGTTCATCCAGTCAAAAAGGGATAGTCGGTAGGATTAGGTAGATAGTCGGTAGGTTTAGAAAAAAGAGTGAGTATAGTATTTGGACAAAAAGTTCTTTAGCAATAGGGTTTCGGATAAAGAGTGAATGTAAATGTCAGCACATGTGAAGAATCAGTCACTATGATGAACTGGGGAAAATATGTAGGAAAAGAGATATCAATAGAGACATTAGGAAATCAGACAAAATATAAAGTGAGTGATAGGATTAGACATTTTCAACATGGTTGAGGTTGAATATATAATCTTGGGAAGAAACAAATATGTACTCACCAATAGGATTGACATTTGAGAGAATTAGGCATCCAAGACATGGATGTTTTTAGTAATCCATGTTCACTTTCCATTTAGGCTTCGGGACAATCCTAAGTGTGACCTTTGCATTTTGTGTCCAGAATATTACTGTGATAAAATGTATATGTAGATCAGTTGACATGAGTCTTTCTTCCACCATTTCTGTGAGCAAAATTTTGAAGATATACAAATTATTATCGAGGGTACACAGAGGTGTACCCTGTGTCTATCAATATAGAGACAATGCATGAATAGACCATACTGTGAATAAATAATATAACTGGTTCCAAATTAAACAATGGATTGAATTGATATTTGAAAGTATACAAGAAATCTTATATTGATATACAATCATTCATTCCCACCAGTTTTACATCTAATGGTAATATTAGGTTTACGGTTTATCATGACGGGTGTGTGAGTTTTGCTTCAAAAATGATAATGGAAATCAAAAATAATGTCTTTGGAAAAAAGTCTCATGAAAGGAGCAGTCAAGAAACGTGGAGGAATACATGTGTTCTGAAGCAGGAAGTGATTGAAAGTAAAACAAATGCGTATAAATTTGCTAAATTGTGAATGAAATATACATACTATGATGTGCATAAACTGGACAAATAGTAATGTACCAGTGTTGAATAAAAATGAACGTCAAAATACAATTATATTCCATAGGAATCTTTTTGCATTTATGTTAAACTGGGTCAGTTACTGTAGAAATATTAGAATTTTTTTTGGTGTTATAATACAATTTATTTTAGCACTAGCATGCCACAGAATGTCGAGGAAAGAGCAATGGATTTTTAGTTATCGCACTAGTAATCTATCATTAAATGACTATTTTGGGGAGTCTAGAAATTACATAAGGCTATGTAACATTTTTTTTTATTTAGCATTCATAAAAACTTAGAATTTTGGTAATATTTCTACTTTTTTATTTTTTTTTTATTTTTTCAGTTGTTGATCGACCTCATTTTATTTATTTATATGTGGTGCTGAGAATATAACCCAGTGCCTCACACATGCTAGCCAAGCATGTTACCACTGAGCCAGACACCCAGACCCTCCACATTTATCTTATAATCAAACACTCCTCTCCCTCTTCTTTACTCACTTTCTTCCTCATTTTCCCCCTTCTCTCTCTTCCTTTTTCATTTTCCCTCCATAGGAGTTTTTCTCTCATGCCATTACAAACAGTAATATGCTATGAAATTTACATTTAAGAATTTTTTTATAGTCATTCTTTTTTCTTGAGAAAATTTAATAATTATAATAACCTATAGATATATTACAATACATTTATTATACATATGTATCTATATTCATGCATATGTATTACATATGATATATATACATATATATTTAAATGTACTTTGATTAGCCTGTTAGAAATAATATAGACCAAGTCTT
Source organism: Callospermophilus lateralis (assembly GCF_048772815.1). NCBI lineage: Eukaryota > Metazoa > Chordata > Mammalia > Rodentia > Sciuridae > Callospermophilus > Callospermophilus lateralis. Next base: position 231,318 of record NW_027517938.1, read on the forward strand.
TCTTAATTTTCAAGTCTTCTAGAATTAACAGCTTACAGTGAAAATCAAATAAACATATTTAAGTAAACAGGTATCATTCTTATTTATCAATACTTATCATTTAAGTTTTTATATTACATTAAGCTGTGATATGGCATATTAACTCTTATGAATTAGTGAAATTTTATTTGAACAACCTTTTATTTAAGGACCATATGCACTGACATTTTAAATGGCTTTCTTGTGATTTTAATTTCTATCAATTGCATATTTATTGCCAAATACTTATTTTATTAATTTTCATATTCATGATTGATATAAAGTCAATTGTTTAATTCTTCTTGTAAGTAGTTACTTATTACAGTAATAATTCTACATCTTTATAAGAAAAATGGTACAAAGATATTTTCATGCAAAATTAAGAATAATTGCATGCTCTAAATGTTTCATTGTTGATACATATAATAAAGAGCTTTTGATGAGTCTCTTCCCCAGTAAAACATAAAATGCAAAGATATAGTTGGGTATGTATGTCCAAATAAAGATAAGGAAAAATACACATTATCAGCTACAAACTATCAAATAAAAGATGAAAAGAACAATCCAACACATTGTACGAACTTGTCAGATGATGTAGCCTAAGACTAGACCTGGTCCATGACAAAATATTCACGAAAAAATGAAATATGAAAAATATAGGAAATGATATGAATTTTTCATGAAGGTAGGTGGATTATCCTTTAATCTCAATATATGTTCATTTCAAAAGCCAGTTTTCTGGTAAAATAAATTTGTGATATTTACAACTACACAAAACAAACTTTCTGCTTATCAAAATGAATGCATCTCAACTCCTTTTTAGCTGATTTCTTCCCACTCAATTTTAAACCTTTGTTTATTTATTTTTATTGGTTTTTCAAAACATTACAAAGCTCATGATATATCATCTTTCATACATTTGACTGAAATGGGTTATGAACTCCCAATTTTCCCCAAATACGAATTGCAGAATCACATCAGTTACACATTCACATTTTTACATAATGTCACATTAGTGACTGTTGTCCTCTGCTACCTTTATTATCCCCTACTATCCCCCCTCCCCTTTCATCCTATCTTCCCTCTCTTCCTCATCTGCTTTTTCACTTCTCTCTCTTGATCCCGCCTTTCCCCTCACAACGTCTTATATGTAATTTTGTGTAACAATGAGGGTCTCCTACCATTTCCATATGCTTTCCCTTCTCTCTCCCTTTCTCTCTCCCACTTGTCTTTGTTTAATATTAATCTTTTCCTCATGCTCTTCCTCCCTGTTCTATTCTTAGTTGCCCTATTTTTATCAAAGCAGACATTTGGCATTTGTTTTTTTAAGGATTGGCTAGCTTCTCTTAGCATAATCTGCTCTAATGCCATCCATTTCCCTGCAAATTCTATGATTTTGTCATTTTTTAGTGCTGCATCCATCGTGTATAGATGCCACATTTTTTTTTATCCATTCATCTATTGAATTGCATCTAGGTTGGTTACACAGTCTAGGTATTGTGAATTGTGCCACTATGATCATTGATGTGGCAGTATCCCTTTAGTACACTCTTTTAAGATCCTCAGGGAATAGTCCGAGAAGGGCGATAGCTGGTTCAAATGGTGGATCCATTCCTAGCTTTCCCAGGAATCCCCATACTGCTTTCCATGTTGGCCTCACCAATTTGCAGTCCCACCAGCGGTGTACAAGTGTCCCCTTTTCCCCATATCCTCGTAAACACTTGTTGTTGTTTGACTTCATAATGGCTGCCAATCATACTGGAGTGAGATGGTATCTTAGGGTGGGTTTGATTTGCATTTCTCTGACTGCTAGATATGGTGAGCATTTTTTCATGTACTTGTTGATTGATTGTATGTCCTCCTCGGTGAAGTGTCTTTTCAGGTCCTTGGCCCATTTGTTGATTAGGTTATTTGTTATCTTATTGATAATTTTTTTGAATTCTTTGTATATTCTGGATATTAGGGCTCTATCTGAAGTGTGAGGGGTAAAAATTTGTTCCCGGGATGTAGGCTATCTATTTACTTCCCTTTTTGTTTCTCTTGCAGAGAAAAAAAAACTTTTTAGTATAAGTAAGTCTCATTTTTTTATTCTTGTTAAGAACTCTTGGGCTATGAGCGTCCTATTAAGAAATTTGGAGCCCGACCCCACAGTATGTAGATCGTAGCCAACTTTTTCTTCTATGAAACGCAGTGTCTCTGATTTTATATCTAGATCCTTGATCCATTTTGAGTTAAATTTTGTGCATGGCGAGAGAACGGGATTCAGTTTCATTTTGTTGCATATGGATTTCCAATTTTCCCAGCACCATTTGTTGAAGATGCTATCCTTCCTCCACTGCATGCTTTTAGCCCCTTTATCAAATATAATAAAGTTGTAATTTTGTGGATTGGTTTCTGTGTCCTCTCTTCTGTACCACTGGTCCACCTGCATTTTTCGGTACCAGTTCCATGCTGTTTTTGTTACTATTGCTTTGTAGTACAGTTTGAACTCTGGTATCGCTATACCTCCAGATTCACACTTCCTGCTTAGAGTTGCTTTTGCTATTCTGGGTCTTTTATTTTTCGATATGAATTTCATGATTGATTTATCTATTTCTACAAGAAATGCCGTTGGAATTTTGATTGGCATTGCATTAAACATGTAGAGAACTTTGCGTAATATTGCCATTTTTATGATGTTAGTTCTGCCTATTCATGAACAGGGCACATGTTTCCATCTTCTGACATCTTCTTCTATTTCTCTCTTTAGATTTCTGTAGTTTTCATTATATAAATCTTTCACCTCTTTTGTTAGGTTGATTCCCAAGTATCTTATTTTATTTGAGGATGTTGTGAATAGAGTGGTTTTCCTCATTTCCATTTCAGAAGTTTTTTTTCTGTTATACAGGAATGCATTTGATTTATGCGTGTTAATTATATATCCTGCCACTTTTCTGAATTCATTTATTAACTTTAGCCATTTCTTTGTAGACATTTTTGTGTCTGTTAAATATATTATCATGTCATCTGCAAATAGTGATACTTTAAATTCTTCTTTTCCTATTTTTATGCCTTTAATTTCTTTTGTCTGTTTAATTGCTCTGGCTAGTATTTCAAGAACTAAATTGAATAGAAGTGGTGATAGAGGGCATTCCTGTCTTGTTCCAGATTTCAGAAGGAATGCCTTCAGTTTTTTCTCCATTTAGGATGATGCTAGCCTGAGGTTTAGCATATATAGCTTTTACAATATTGAGGTAAGTTCCTGTTATCCCTTGTTTTTATAGAGTTTTGAACATAAATGGATGCAGAACTTTGTCAAATGCTTTTCTGCATCTATCGAGATGATCATATAGTTCTTGTCTTTAAGTCTATTGATGTGGTGAATGGCATTTTTTGATTTTCGTATATTGAACCATCCTTGCATCACAGGGATGAATCCTCCTTGATGATGTTGCACAATTATTTTGATATGCTTTTGTACTCGATTTGTCAGAATTTTATTGAGAATTTTTGCATCCAAGTTCATTAGAGAAATTGGTCTGTAGTATTCTTTCTTTGAAGTGTCTTTGTCTGGTTTCGGGATCAGGGTGATGTTGGCCTCATAGAATGAATTTGGAAGAGCTCCTTCTTTTTCTATTTCTTGAAAAAGCTTGAAAAATATTGATTTTAATTCTTCTTTGAAGGTTTTGTAGAAATCCGCTGTATTCCCATCCGGTCCAGGGCTTTTTTTGGGTTGGCAGTCTTTTGATTGCTTCTTCTATGTCTTCCTTTGTTATTGGCCTGTTTAAATTGTTTGTGTCTTCCTGACTCAATCTGGGCAGATTGTATGACTTAAGAAATTTATCAATATCTTCACAATATTCTATTTTATTGGAATATAGTGTTTCAAAATACTTTCTAATTATCTTCTATATTTCTGTAGTGTCTGTTGTGATATTGCCTTTTTTATCCCACATGTTAGTAATTTGAATTCTCTTTCTTCTTCTCTTCCTTAGCGTGGCTAAGGGCCTGTTGATCTTATTTATTTTTTCAAAGAACCAACTTTTAGTTTTATCAATTTTTTCAACTTTTTTTTTTGTTTCAATTTCGTTGATTTCTGCTCTAAATTTAATTATTTCTTGTCTTCTACTACATTTGCTGTTGTTTTGCTCTTCCTTTTCCAGGTTTTTGTGGTGTAGTTTAAGTTCATTTATTTGTTGTTTTTTTTTTTTTCTTTTTTTGAGGAAAGAACTCCAAGAAATGAATTTCCCTCTTAAAACTGCTTTCATTGTGTCCCATAGATTCCGGTATGTTGTGTCTGTATTGTCATTTGTCTCTAAGAATTTTTTATCTCCTTCTTTATGTCTTCTGTAACCCATTGGTCATTCAGTAGCATGTTGTTCATTTTCCATGTGATGTAGGATTTTTCCTTCCTTCTTTTCTCATTGATATCCAGTTTCATTCCATTATGATCAGATATGGTGCACGGTATAATCTCCATGCCTTTATATTTACTAAGAATTGCCCTATGGCATAATATATGGTGTATCTTTGAGTAGGATCCATGTGCTGCTGAGAAGAACATGTATCCACTTGATGATGGTTGATATATTCTATATATTTCGGTTAAGTCTAGGTTATTGATTGTGCTGTTGAGTTCTATAGTTTCTTTATTCAGTTTTTGTCTAGAGGATCTCTCTAATGCCGAGAGTGGTGTGTTGAAGTCACCCATAATTATTGTGTTGTAGTCTATTTGACTCTTGAACTTGAGGAGAGTTTGTTTTATGAATGTTGCACCTCCATTGCTTGGTGCATACAAATTGATAATTGTTTTTTTCTTGTTGGTGGATGATTCCTTTTAACAGAATATAGTGTCATTCTTTATCCCTTTTGATTAACTTAGGTTTGAAGTTGATATTATTCCATATGAGTATGGCAAATCCTTCTTGCTTCCGAGGGCCATGTGAGTGTTATGATTTTTCCCAACCTTTTACCTTCAGCCTGTGTATGTCTTTTCCTATCATATGAGTCTCCTGAAGGCAGAATATTGTTGGATTTGTTTTTTTGATCCAGGTTACTAGCACATGTCTCTTGATTAGTGAATTTAGGCCATTAACATTTAAGGTTACAATTGAAATATGATTTGTACTTCCAGTCATGTTTATTTATTTATTATATTTTAGTTTGGATAGTTTTTACTTTTTTGGTTACTTTCCTCCCGCTTTACTGAGATACTTCCCACTGTTAGTTTTGGGCACTATTTTTTAACTCTTCTTCTTGTAGTATTTTGCACAAAATGCTTTGCAGTGCTGGTTTTCTGGCTGAGAATTATTTTAGCTTTTGTTTATCGTGAAAGACTTTAATTTCATTGTCAAATCTGAAGCTTAACTTTTCTTTATATGGTATTCTTGGTTGGAATTCTTTTTTTTTTTCAGCATTTGAATTACACTGTTCCAGGATCTTCTCACTTTCAAAGAATGTGATGAAAAATCAGTTGTTAACCTAATTGGTTTACCCCTGAATGTAATCTGCCTCCTTTCTCTTATAGCTTTTAATATTCTCTCCTTGTTCTGTATGTTGGCTATCTTCATAATTATATGTCTTGGAGTTGGTCTATTTTGGTTTTGAATGTTTGGGGTCCTGTAGGCTTCCAGGAATTGGCAATCCAATCCATCATTCATCTCTGGGAAGTTTTATAGAATTATTTCATTTAATATGTTGTCCATTCCTTTGGTTTGAATCTCTATGCCTTCTTCTATCCTGATGACTCTTAAATTTGTTTTTTGTTTTTTTATGACATCCCATATCTTTTGAATAAATTCCTGGTGGGATTTAAGCATCTTTTCTGTGTTTACTCAATTCTTTTCAAGTTGATAAACTTTGTCTTCATTATCTGATGTTCTGACTTCTACTTGATCTAGTCTATTTGTAATATTCTCGTTTGAGTTTTTAATTTGGTTTATATTTTCCTGCATTTCTAGGATTACTGTTTAATATTTTTTTAAGATCTCTATCTCCTGGTAATGCTCATTCTTTGCCATTTGAATTTGTTTGCTTAATTCATTTTCAAAATATACTTTTATTGCTTGGACTTGCTGCCTCATGTCTTCTCTAATATTCCTTTCCATCTGAGTTCGGTATGCCTTGAGTTCTTTCCCTATCCCTGTTTCTGATGCTTCAAGGTCCTCCTGTAGATTTAAGTTGTCCTGCATTGTTTGTACTCCTTTTTTGCCCTTGTTTTTTCATGATGTTCACGTTACTTTCCAGCTCTATTTGATTGCTGTGTTTCTGCTTTATTCTTTAGATTTGTTTTGGTGTTGTATATCTCTGTTGTCTCTCCTTTGTGTTGGTAAACTATGCCTGCTAAAGTGGATTCCGCTTGGAAGTAATTCCGAAGGCCGAGCTCCAGTGATGTCACCTCTCTGCTTTGGCCGGCCCCAGGCTCCTTGCCGAGGTGTCCGAATTGGGGGGTGGGACTTGACTGTCTCTGGTTTGTTTCAGCTCTGGGTCACTGGCAGGCGGGCAGTCTCCAGCCGCCCAATTGCGCGGTTGGTCGCCAGCGGGCAGGCGGTCTCCAGCCGCCCAGTCACGCGGGCAGCAGGTGGGCTGTCGCTGTTGGGTTGTCAATCTCTAGCCACGCAGTCTCACGCTCGGTTGCCGGCGGGCGGGCATTCCTCAGCCCCCAGTCACTCAGGCAGTGGGTGGAATGTCATGTGCAGGCCTGCGGTCTCCAGCCGCCCAGTTACAAGGGCCTGCCTTCTAGTCCTTTGGTTTCTCCTGCTTGTCCTGGTTTCTTTTTCTAGACCAGATTTCCCCTGAGTGATGCCTCTCGGCAGTTCAAACTATACTCTGTGCCTGCCGTTTGTTGGGTGTGGAGGGTGTCTTTTGGGAACCCAGACACTCTATTGTTTTGAGTTTTTCCACTTACCCCTCCCCCAGCACTGGCTATACACGTTTCGTTATGGCCACTGATGGTAGGGGGAGTCGAAAGTCAGGTGTCTCTAGTTTTTCTTGCGTCTTTATGCAGGCTTGCTCTGATTAACCCTCCCCCGGAAAGCCTAGGAGACATTTTATGCGAATTCCCCGCTGTATGAGAGATGAGCTGAGTAACACACATCTGTTTTATTGTTGCAGTCTATTGGAGAGGGGCGGTGGTTACTTCAGATCTCAAAGATGGTGGCCGCTTGTTTCCTTGGTGGAGTTTCTTTTGTGGGGGATAGAACTATACCACTTTCTTCCCTGTCTGAATTCCCAAACTCAGCCTGGGGATCAGTGGGAGCTCAGCCGGCAGGATTCCACAGTATCCGCAGCAACATTTCTCCCTGCTTCAGGTCACTTCTCGGTGGTGCCCCGCCATCTGAAACAGCAGGCCTGGCTGCATGATTCAATCAGCCCGGATCTCTGATTGCACAGTTGGCTATTGGGAACCCCGGCACTCTATTGTTTTGATTTTTTTTTTCCGCTTGCCCCTCTCTCAGCGCTGGCTAGACAGGTTTTTTTCACCACTGATGGGAGGGGGAGTTGAAAGTCAGGTGCCTCTAATTTTCCCCTATCTTTATGCAGGCTCCCTCTGATAATCTCTCCCCCAGAAAGCCTAGGAGAGATTTGATGCAAATTCCCCGAAGTATGGGAGAGGAGCTGAGTAACAGTAACAGAATAACAACATTTTATTGTTGCATTCTGTAGGGGAGTGGCTGTCGTTACTTCAGCTCACCAAGATGGTGGCCGTTGGTTTCCTTCGTGGAGTTTCTATTGTGGGGGTTAGAACTGTACCACTTCCTTCCCCATCTGAAACCCTGAACTCAGCCCAGGGCTCAGTGGGGACTCTACTGGCAGAATTCCACAGAATCTGCATCAACATTTCTCCGTGATTATTGATCGCATCTCGGTGGTGCCCTGCTGTCTGTAGCCACTGGACTGGTAGCGCGGATCAGTCAGACAGGATCTCCGGTCGCAGAGTTGGCTCATGTTTGAGACTCATTTACCGGACCTCAGTGCTAGAAATCCTTCTTCTAGGTTTCAGTGCACCCCCATTTTGCTGTAAGTTCCTAACAAGATAGTTTTTTGTCGTTCTTAGTCGTTAGTCACCTGCGCAGTTGCGCGGTACACTGGGTATGATGCTCTCTATTCGCGGCCATCTTGCAATGTCAAAATATTATGATTTGTATGCACCATTCACTAAAGTTAGTTTTCAGTATTAGGAAACAAATATAAATTTCAGGTGGATGAATATTTCTGAGAATAATCTTGTGAAAAGTTCATTATAAATCCTCATACATGAATATGAATAATTTTAGGAAGTGTATAATAAGACACATATATTTCATATTTTGAAAAATCGGGAGAGTATATATATATATATATATATATATATATATACACACACACACACACAAACACACACACCGAGACATTAAAAAGTAGCAATATATATGCCAATCGAAATTCATCATTAAATATATAACATCCACTTATCGAAAAATATACATTTTACTGAAAATGGATTTATGCATAATGTTGGTCAACTAGGAAGCTCACCCATAGGTTGAATTTTCTGTTCCAACAGAGGTTAGGAGGAGTGATCTCTTCTCACAATTTTTATCTGCCATGTCAGCCACCTCAGAAGAATGTACATGTGATACCAGGTAGGATTCTATTTGTGCATATTAAAATACATGTGCTTAATAGGCTACAGAAAAAGGGAGAGAGGAATTCACATATTTGTTAATTTTAAAAACACATGGAGAACTATGTCAATAAACATTAAGGGATGTCCAACTACATACCATGCCTTCTCTGAATTGCTGGTATTTGTATTCTTTTTGGGTTACTATTCTCCATCATATAAGGATTAGTAGTCAGAGTCTAGTAGGGTATGGGTTAGTGTCAGAGATTCAGTATTTCAAATGGAAAATAGGAAAGTAAACCCAATGTGTTTGCAAATATGTGCTACACAAAAATCTTCCCACTCACATTAAAAACAATCCCTTGATATTACCCTCACTGGAAGAAATACACAATTAGAGGATAAGAGTTAGAAAATCTGTGAATACATACCCGGAATGGAATATGCTGAGGAGTTCACAACCTTGGAGGTGGTAGATGAGTTTCCAAAAGTAAAAGACAAGGTAAACACTCCACAACATGGAGCTCTGCAGGCCTAAAGACTTCTTGAGATACTGCCTCTGAGTTGGGACACTTAAAATGTATGTTGTTGTCGGTAGCTTTAGCATCCTATGTAGTGAGACCATCAAAACTGGGTCAACATCTATGTGACCTGGAGGACATGGTATCTTATTTTCCAATTAAAATGAGGCAGCAGTGCTGAATTCTCACTTTGTGGGTAAACTGTGGCAACTGGGGGATAAGTGTCTCTCCGTGTGGACTGTGAAGCCATTTGGTCATACTCTACTTTTCGTGGTGATTCTTGCTGCTGCACTGGGAGTTTGGTATTGGCTTAATGAAATACAAGGAGTTTAACTGGGACACAGTGCTGGAGGGAGTTCTGTCACGTGTGGTGGGACAGGGTCTCCAGGAGAATGCACCAACCAGGCTTATGTCCAACATAGCTTGCCCCCTTGACCATATCAACCTGATTCTGAACATTGCCCAGAAACCTATCCATATAACAAGATGCCTTTACATATAAGGGTCTGCTGGCTGCATCATGTCAGTCACAAGCCATTTGAAAGCCAATGGCCAATCCACATGAAACCACCAGAGATGGTTTATCTCACACCTACCCACCTTTGCTGTAGGCCCACTACTCAGCAGGTTCCAACTTACTGGCATCTCTGTTCTACACCATTTTTGTGAAACCCAGTCAATCAAGGCACTTTCTCGTACACTCATGATCAGCAACAGGATCTCCAATGGTTTTCCAGTGCCACCTGGTAATGGGAATTTCAAAAATTTCATGGTATTTATTGAGCCCATTTTTTAAGGTTGAAGTTGGAGGCACTGAGGGTTTCATTTAATTCAGTAACCATTAAATTGTGAGGAAGCCCATTTCAATGAAAGATCTGGAAGACTCTCACAGGCAAGGCTTCCCAAAGAGTTGCCAAATGGTCACATAAAGCCAGGCATATTGAGGTCTACAATGTAAAATCCTTGCGTGTTTTGACTCTCAACTATGGGTGCTAATTCTTTCAGAAAAAAATTATGTGATAACCTGGCTGAGATTCCCTGTGCTCTGTGGAAAGCCTTCCTGGGCACAGATCTCAGTTTCCAAGGGTGACTCTCATGCATGGCCTCCTAAAATCCCAACAAAACTCATGGCAATACCTCTCTGAGATCAGTTCCAGAACTCAGTCTCTAAGGGGAATCACGCTAGAATTCAAGACCAGGTGGAGCCAGTCATATTTTTCAACAACCACACTAATAACCACAATTAAAACCAGAACACTTCCACATGGCTGTCATCTTCTTCCATATAGATACTCATTTTAACCTCTGGCTGGAGGTTTCCATGAGGGGCACAGCCCAAGACAGTGTCCAAAATAAGCTCCCTTGCCCCTCATTTGCTTAACGTTGGGGTGGCCTGAACACCTTCCTGTGAACCATGACTTATCAAATAGGCCTGCCGTTAATACTGCTCTGCTTCTCCAATTTGAGGACTACTGACTGTGGGGTTTAGATTCTTCATGTGAATTGGAATCATTGGAATCACCTATGGGCTAGCCTCTGAAGGGCTTTGAAGAACTCATTTGACCCAAAGGCACCCTATTCTCACTTGATAGAGGTCAGGAACCTTACAGAGGTAGGGAGAGACTTCATCCACAAAAACTGCTCTTTTGGCCATTTTGGTTTTGGATGAACACGTGGGATGTATAAGGTGCTGAGTATCTAACAACAGCCTCACACAGGGCCAAGAGGCTGTTTCAGAAACATCCATTTCCAAAGCAATTAAGCAAAGAGCCACAGGTGATGCCCATTAATTTCCATTTGAAAACAGTTTTCTTCAGGCTTCACAAATTAGTGTCCTGAGGTAAAGACCTTCCTGAAATTCAGGGCAACAGAACAATAGGTAAGCAAAAGGCCCAAAGAAGGGTTTCTCCACTGAGACTTTCCTGGTCCCACTGATATCTGAGTTTTCTTAGATTCTCGCCATTCCCTTCAGCTATCCAGTACATCACCATTTCACAGAGCTTGGAGGTGGTACATATCTTGGACACAAAACCATGAGGCTATTCTGGAGAGTTTCCTGAATTCAGGAAGAAAACAGAAACTACTGAGAGCAGATGTTGCCCTTCAATAAGACAAGCTGCAGTCCATTTGTAAATTGGGCAGGATGAATGCTTGGAAGCTTTCTACTAGACAGGACACATCCATTGATGCATTCTCTTTTCTAATGTCTACAATCACGGACAGAGTGGGATACACAGACATAGAAGCACTCGCCTTGTCAAACGACTTACTGGAAACAGTCCACACCAATCCAAACAAAGAGCCTTTCCTACCTATTCTCAGAACATGAGACAAAACCACAAACCCACACACACACACTCAAAGGCACCTCCTTTGCTCAAGTAAGTCTGTGACTATCCATAGTGTCCTCAGAATGGTGGGCCATTGTATGTTCCCCCAAAATGGCCTGTCCTGTATCAGATCTGGTCTCCTTGGCCAACACTTTGAAGTTGTTAGGAGCCATGGGTGAGCCACTACCTGCTTTCCCAGGAAAAGCTCCTCTTCAGAGCTTTCCTGTCATTTGGCCATCATCACATCAGTAGGTACTAAGAAAGACTGACTCTGTTCTTGGTAAATCAAAACAAGTGAGACCACTGGGACTGGGACTGTGACTGGCTCTTGGTGCCTGTCTAACAGGATCAAACGTCCAGAGAGTTCCATCACCAAGGCAGTGAGGTGAGGTCATTTCCTTCAGGAACTGAAAGAGGTCACTGACTTGGCAACCACTTTGTCCTAACAGTTACTTCTAAGGGTCCCATGAGATGGAGGCTGTCCCTACTTCCTGTCACACTTTCACAGTTAGAATGGTATACCAACCATAGGTACCTGAGAACAGCTCTCCACACAGGCCTGGTTTGGTCCATCTTCTCTACATTAAGAAGGTAGAGGCTGATTCAGACACATCCCTTCATCCTGACCAGATAGTTTGCCATGGAAGATGTCTTTTGCTCTCTCAGGTCCTTCATAGCTTCCTTCATCATCTCAGGGGATCATTTCTGCATATACCTTTGATGTTCTCAGCAGGTGGAAGATCCCCTACATTTCTGTATTGTAAGACCAACTCTGTCCCTCCTCTTCTGTAAAGTTAGATTGAGGGAAAAGTGTATGTTTAGGGTTAATAACATGTTTGATTTGCGTTAGGAATCTTTCTGCCGGATGAATAATGGTATTTGGAGCCTGTGATATTTACAAAAATATATAGGTAAAATATAAGTATAAAAACAGAAATCTAGGTAAGATTGGAAGCCAGAAGGGAACTGGGCCCTTGAGTGGGATACTTAGGTTTGAATTATGTTCTGCACATGTGTCTCAGATAAATTGATATACAATGGCATAGGACCTTATACCTTGGATAATTGATTGTTGAAGAGAACATCGAGTCAAAAAACTATAGTCAGTAGCATTAGGAAGATAGTCAGTAGGTTTAGAAAGAAGAGTGAGTATAGGATTTGGACCAAAAGTTCTTTAGCAATAGGGTTTCGGGTAGAGAGTGAATGTAAATGTCAGCATATGTGAAGTGTCAGTCACAATGATGAACTGGGGGAAATATGTATGAAAGCAGGTATCAATAAAGATATTACCAAATCAGGCAAAGTATGAAGTGAGTGATAGGATTAGACATTTTCAACATGGTTGAGGTTGAATATATAATCTTAGGAAGAAACAAATATGTAGTCACCAATTTGATTTACATTTGAGAGCATTAGGCAACCTGGACATGGTTCTTTTTAGTAATCCACGCTCCCTTGGCATTTAGGCTTTGATACAATCATGAGTGTGACCTTCGTTTTTTGTGTCCAGAATATTCCTGTGATAAAATCTATATATAGATAAGGTGACATGAGTATTTCTTCCACCATTTCTGGGAGCAATATTTTGAAGACGTATAAATTAGTATTGAAGGGACAAAGAAGAGTACACTGTATCTATTAATATAGAGATAATGCATTAATAGACAATACTGTGAATAAAAAGCATAACTGGTTCCAACTTTAAATAATGGATTGAATTGAATCGTGAACATATAGAGGAAATCTTATATTGATATACAATTATTCATTCCAACCAGTTATACATCTAATGTTAATATTAATGTTATGGTTCATCATGAAGAGTGTGTGAGTTTAGCTTTGAAATTGATTATGGAAATTGAAAATAATGTATTTGGAAAGAAGTCTCATGAAAAGACCAGTCAAGTAACATGGAGGAATACATGTGTTCTGAAGCAAGAAGTGTTTGAAAGTGAAACAAATTCCTATATATTTTAAACTTGTGGAAGAAATACATATCCTATGATGTGCAAAAACTGAAGAAATAGTAATGTACCAGTGTTGGATTAAAATGAAGGTCAATATAGACATCATGTCCCATAGGAATCTACTGGCATTGATGTTAAACTGGGTCAGTTACTGTAGAAATATTAGGATTTGTAAACACCATTGATTGAAATTAGTTTTCAGTACTGGGAAATAAATATGTATTTCAGGTGGATGAATATTTCTGAGAATTATCTTCTGAAAAGTTGATTATAAATTTATATACATGAACATGAATGAATTTACAGAGTGTGTATAAGTCACATACCTTTCATATTTTGAGAAATCTGGAGTGTATATATATATATATATATATATATATATATATATATATATATATATTTTAAATAAACACAAATATACATTAAAAAGTATCAATATATATGCTAATTGTAATTCATCATGTAATATACATCATTCAAAGATGCAAAATATTTATTATACTGAACATGGATTTATGTATAATATTGTTCTACTGGGAAGCTTACACATAGTTTGAATTTTCAGTTCCCACAGCGTTTAGGAGGACTGATCTCTTCTCACAATTTGTATCTGCCAATTCAGCCAACTCATGAAAATGTACGTGTGATACCAGGTAGGATTCTGTATGTGCATATAAAAATACATGTGCTGAGTAGGCTACAGAGAAAGGGAGACAGGAATTCACATATTTGTGAACTTTATAAACACATGGAGGACTATTTCAATTAAAAATTGAGTAGATTTATAGCACCTACCCTTAATCATGCAAAAGGGAAGTCCAACTGTACAGCATGCCTCCTCTGAACTGCTCGTATTTTTATTCTATTTGGGTATTATTCTTCATCATATTAGGATTAGTAGTCAGAGTATAGTAGGGTATGAGTTACTGTCAGGGATTCAGTATTTCGAATGGAAAATTGGAAATGGATCAATGTGTATGCAAATTAGTGTTACACAAAAATTTTTCCACTCTCATTTAGAACAATAACTTGACATTACCTTCACCCCAAGTAAGACACAATTAGAGAAAAAGAGTTAGAAAATCTTTGAATTCATACCTGAAATGAAAACTGCTCCGGATTTCACAACCTTGGAGATGGTAGAGGAGTTTCCAAAAGTAAGGGACAATGTAAAAACTCCACAAACATGAAGATTTGCCAGCCTAAAGACGTCTGGAGAAACTGCCTCTAAGATGGACAGTTGAAATATATGTAGTTTTCAGGAACTTTAGCTTTTTTTCTAGTAAGACCATCAAACGTCTTTATGCATCTCTGTGACCTGGAGGACATGGTTTATAATTTTCCAATGAACATGAAGCAGTAGTGCTGAATTCTCTCTTTGTAGGTGAACTATGGCCACTGGGGGCTATGTGTCTCCCCATGTGGACTGTGAAGCCATTTCATCATCCTCCACTTTTTATAGTGTCTCCTGCTGCACTGAGAGTTTTGTATTTGCTTCATGAAATACAAGGAGTTAAACTTGACCACAGTCCTGGAGGGAGTTCTGTCACATATGGTGGGTCAGGGACTGCAGGAGAATGCACCAACAGGACTTGTATACCACATAGGTTGCCTCCGTGACCATAGCAACCTGATTCTGAACATTGCCCTTAAACCTCTCCATATAACATGATGCGTTTACATACAATGTTCTGCTGGCTGCACCATGTCAGTCACAAGCCATTTGGAAGACAATGGCAGATCCACATGACCCCACCACAGATGTTTTATCACACACTTAATCACCTCTGCTCTAGGCCCACTATTCTGCAGGCTCCAAATTACTGGCATCTCTGTTCTACACCATATTCATGAAAGCCTGTTAATCAAGGCACTGTCTGGTACACTCATGATCAGCAACAGGACATCCAAAGGTTCTTCAGTGCCACCTGGTCATTGGAATTTTAAATATTTCATTGTATTTATCTAGCCAATTTTCAAGGATGAAGTTGGAGGCACTGTTTATTTCAATTCATTCAGGAATCATTCAATGTTGAGGAAGATCATTTCAATGAAAGCTCTGGAGAACTCTCACAGGCAAGGCTTCCCAAAGAGTGGCCAAAAGGTCACATGAAGCCACGCCCATTGAGGTCTAAAATTGAGGTCCATGTGTTTTTTGACTATCAAATATGGCTGCCAAGTCTTTCAGAATTAAATCATGTGATATCCTGTCTGAGATTCCCAGTGCTCTGTGGAAAGCCACCGTGGGCATAGATCTCAGTTTCCAAGGGCCACTCTCATGCGCGGCCTCTTAAAATCCCCACACAATTTATGGCAATTCTTCTTTGATATGTGTTCCAGAACTCAGGCTCTAAGGGGAATGACACCAGAGTTCAAGCCCAGGTGGATCCAGTCATCTCTTCCAACTGCCACAAGAATGACCACAATTAAAACCAAAAGACACCCACATGGCCCTCATCTTCTTAAATATAGACATTCATCTTAACCTCTGGCTGGAGGTTACCATGCAGGATGCATCCCAAGAGAGTGTCCAAAATAATGTCGCTTGCCCCTCATTTGCCTAAAGTGAGGGTGACATGGACACCCTTCCTGTGAACCAGGAGTGATCAAATAGGCCTACCATTAATACTGCTCTCCTTCTCCAATTTGAGGCCTACTGACTCTCAGGTATAGATTCTTTATGTGATATGGAATCTTGAGAAAACACAAGCACCTCTGCAGGGATTTGAAGAACTCATTTGACCTAAAGGACTCCTATTCACACTTGATGGAGGTAAAGAACCTAACTGAGGAAGGCAAGAGACTCATCCACAATGAGTGATTTTTTGCCATTTTGGTTTTGATTGCACAAATGGAATCTATCTTTAGATCTACCATGTGCTGAGAATCTAAGCCACAACCTCACACAGGCCCAAAAGGCTGATTCGGACACGTCCCTTTTCAAAGCAATTAAGCAAAGAGCCACATGTTATCCCCATTTATTTCCATTTGAAAACAGTTTTCTTCAGGCTTCACAAAGGGGTGGCCTGAGGCAAAGACCTTCTTGACATTCAGGGCAACATAACCATAAGTATGCAAATGAACCAAAGCAGGGTTTCTCCACTGAGAGTTTACTGGTCACACAGATATTTGAGTTTTCTAAGATGTTCCCATTCCCTACAGCTATCAAGCACATGGCCATGTCACAGAGCTTGGAGGTGGTACACATCTTGGACTCAAAACCATGGGCCTATTCTTGAGGTTTGCCGGAATTCAGGAAGAAAACAGGAACTTAGAAAGTTAGTAGGTGTTTCTTATGCATAAGACGAGCCACAGTCCATTCCTAAATCGGGCAGGAAGAATGCTGGGAAGCATTCTACTAGACAGGACACATCCTTGATGCATTCTCTTTTCTAATGTCTACAACCACGGACAGAGTGGGAAACACAGACATAGAAGCACTCGCCTTGTCTAACGACTTACTAGAAACAGTCCACTCCAATCCAAACAAACTGCCTTTCCTACCTATTCTCAGAACATGAGACAAAACCACAAACTCACACCCACACCGACAAAGGCACCTCCTTAACTCAAGTAGGTCTGTGAATATCCAGAGTGTCCTCTGACTGGTGGACCATACTATGTTCCCCTGAAATGGCCTGACCTGTGTCAGATCTGGTCTCCTTGGCTAACTCTGTGAAGGTGTCAGGAGCCAGAGGTGAGCCACTACCTGCTTTCTCAGAAACGGCTCCTCTTTAAAGCTTTCCTGGCATTTGGCCATCCTCACATCAGTAGTTACCAAGAAAGACTGACTCTGTCTTTGGTAAATCCAAACAAGTGTGACCACTGGGACTGAGACTGGGACTGGCTATGGGTGACTGGCTTCATGAATCCCAAGTTCAGAGATTTTAATCACCAAGGAAGTGAGGTGAGGTCACTTCCTTCAGGAACTGAATGAGGTTACTGCCTTGGCAACCACTTTGTCCTACCAGTGGCTTCCAAGTGTCACATGAGAAGGAGGCTGCCCCTACTTCCTGTTACACTTTCACAAGATAGAACGGTATATCAATCATAGGCGCCCTGGGACAGCTACCCACACAGGCTGGGTTTGGTCCATTTTCTCTACATTAAGAAGAGAGAGGCTGATTCAGTCAGAACCCTTCATCCTGACCAGGTTGTTTGCCATTGAAGATGACTTTTGCTCTCTCAGGTCTATTATAGCTGCCTTCATGTTCTTCAGAGATCATTTATGCATGTACCTTTGAGGTTTTCATCAGGTGAAAGATCTCATACAACTCTATCCCTGCTCTTCTGTAAAGTTAGATTGATGGAACAGTGAATGGTTAAGGTTAACAACATGTTTGATTTGGGTTAGAAATCATTCTGCTGGATGAATGATGGTATTTGGAACCTAAAATATTTAAAAGAATATAGAGGTGAAATATAATTATGAAAACAGAAATCTAGTTTAGATTCGAAGCCCAGAATGGCATTGGGACCTTGACTGGGATAATTAGCATTGAATTATGTTATGCACAGATGTCTAAGATGAATCTATAATCAATGGCATAGGATCTTCTACCTTGGATGATTGAATGTACAAGAGAACATCGAGTCAAACAGGGACAGTCGGTAGGATTAGGAAGATAGTCGGTAGGTATAGGAAGAAGAGTGAGTATAGTATTTGAAACAAAAGTTCTTTAGCAATAGGGTTTTGGTTAGAGAGTGAATATTTGTCAGCACATGTGAAGAGTCAATCACAATGATGAACTTGGGAAATATGTAGGAAAGCAGATATCAATAGAGACATTACAAAATCAGGCAAACTATAAAGTGATAGGATTAGACTTTTTCAAAGGGTTCAGGTTGAATATATAATCTTAGGAAGAAACACATATGTAGTCACGAATAGGATTGACATTTGAGAGAATTAGGCAATGTGGACATGGATGTTTTTAGTAATCCATGCTCACTTTCCATTTAGGCTTTGGTACAATAATAAGTGTGACCTTTGCATTTTGTGTCCAGAATATTACTGTAATAAAATGTATATGTAGATCAGGTGGCATGCGTATTTCTTCCACCATTTCCGGGAGCAATATTGTGAAGACGAATAAATTAGTATTGGGGGTACAAAGAGGCGTATGCTGTGTCTATGAATATAGAGATTATGCATACATAGATCATACTGGGAAAAAATATAACTGGTTCCAATTAAATAATGGATTGAATTGATATCTGAAAATATATAGGAAATCTTATATTGATATACAATCATTCATTCCAAAGAGTTATACATCTAATGGTAATCTTAGAGTTATGGTTTATAATGAAGGGTGTGTGAGTTTTGTTTCAAAAGTGATTACGGAAACAGAAAATAATGTGTTTGGAAAGAAGTCTCATGAGAAGACCAGTCAAGAAACATGGAGGAATACATGTGTTCTGAAGCAGAAAATGATTGAAAGTGAACCAAATGCCTATAAACTTCCTAACTTGTGGAATAAATATATATCCTATTATGTGCATAAACTGAAGAAATAGTAATGTAACAGTGTTGAATAAAAATGAACTTCAAAATACACATCATGTTCCATAAGGAATCTACTTGCATTGATGTAAACCTAGGTCAGTTACTGTAGAATGGAAAATTGCAAAATAAATCCAATCTGGAATAGGAAATTCTCAGGAGTTCACAACCTTGGATATGGTGGAGGAGTTTCTCAAAGTAAGGGACATTGTAAACACAACACAAACATGGAGCTCTGCTGGCCTAAAGACTTCTTGAGAAACTGGCTAAGAGGTTGGGCACTTAAATTTATATTGTTGTCTGGAGCTATAGCTTCTTTTGTAGTGAGACCATCAAAGCTGGGTGTGCATCTATGTGACCTGGAGGACATGGTATCTTATTTTATAATGAACATATGGCAGCAGTACTGAATTCCCTCTTTGTAGGTAAACTGTGGCCACTGGGGGCTAAGTGTCTCCCCATGTGGACTGTGAAGCCATTTGTTCATTCTCCATTTTCGTGGTGTTTCTTGCTGCTGCACTGGGAGTTTGGTATTTGCTTAACTAAATACAAGGAGTTCAACGGGGACAAGTGCTGGTGGCTACCCCTACTTCATGTGACACTTTCACAAGTTGGAATGGTATATCAACCATAGGCACCCGGGAACAGCTCTCCACACAGGCCATGTTTGGTCCTTCATATCTGCCTACATCTTCTCC
This sequence comes from Callospermophilus lateralis, assembly GCF_048772815.1. Classification (NCBI taxonomy): domain Eukaryota; kingdom Metazoa; phylum Chordata; class Mammalia; order Rodentia; family Sciuridae; genus Callospermophilus; species Callospermophilus lateralis. The sequence continues at coordinate 250,942 of NW_027517938.1, forward strand.
AGGGGTCATATCTGCATGGACATTTGAGGTTCTCAGCAGGTGGAAGATCCCCTATATTCCTGTATTGTAAGACCAACTCTGTCCCGCTCTTCTGTAAAGTTAGATTGAGGGAACAGTGTATGGTTAGCATTAATAACTTGATCAATTTGGGTTAGGAATTATTCTGAGGGATGAATAATGATATTGGGAATCTGCTATATTTATAAGAACATAGAGGTGAAATATATGTATGAAAACAGAAATCTAGGTAAGATTTGAAGCCCAGAAGGGAATTGGGCCCTTGATTGGGATACTTAGCATTGAATTACCTTCAGCAGAGATTTCTTGGATAAATCAATATACAATTGAATAAGACTTTGTACCTTGGATGATTGAATTTAGAAGGGAACATCAACTCCAAAAGGGATAGTCGGTAAGATTAGAAAGACAGTCGGTAGTTTTCGGAAGAAGTGTGAGTATAGAATTTGGAAAAAAAAAATTCTTTAGCAACAGGGTTTCGATTAGAGAGTGAATGCCAATGTCAGCACATGTGAAGAGTCATTCACAATGATGAACTAGGGAAAAAATGTAGGAAAGCAAATATCAAGGAAGACAATAGGAAATTAGGCAAAGTACAAAGTGATTGTTAGGATTAGACATTTTCAACAGGATTGAGTTTGAATATATAATCTTAGGAAGAAACAAATATGTAGTCACCAAAGAATGACATTTGAGAGCATTAGGCAACCTGGACATGGATGTTTTTAGTAATCCATGTTCACTTTCCATTTAGGCTTTGTAAAATCATAAGTGTGACCTTTGCAGTTTTGTCAAGAATATTACTGTGATAAAATGTATATGTAGATCAGGTGACATGAGTATTTCTTCCACCATTTCCGGGAGCAATATTGAGAAGACGTATAAATTAGTATTGGGGGTACAAAGAGGTGTATGCTGTGTCTGTGAATATAGAGATAATGCATGAATAGACCATACTGTGAATAAATAATATAACTGGTTCCACTTTAAATAATTCATTTAATTGATATCTGAAAATATACAGGAAATCTAATATTGATATAAAATCATTCATTCCAACCAGTTATACATCTAATGGTAATATTAGGTTATGGTTTATCATGAAGGGTGTGTCTGATTTTCTTCAAAAGGATTATGGAAATCGAAAATAATGTGTTTGGAAAGAAGTCTCAAAAAATCCAGTCAAGAAACCTGGAGGAATACATGTGTTCTAAAGCAGGAAGGGATTTAAAGTGAACCAAATGCCTCTAAATTTGTGAACTTGTGGATGAAATATATATGCTATGATTGGCTAAACGTGAAGAAATAGTAATGTAGCAGTGTTGAATAGAAATGAAGTTCAAAATAGACATCATGTCCCATAGGAATCTACTTGCATTGATGTTAAACTGGGTCAGTTAATGTAGAAATGTTAGGATTTGTATGAACGATTAACTGAAGTCAGATTTCAGTAATGGGAAACAAATATGTATTCAAGGTGGATGAATATTTCTGAGAATAATCTTCTGAAAAGTTGATTATAAATCCACATACATGAACATGAATGAATTTAGGGAGTTTATATAATACACATATATTTCATATTTTAGAAAACTTGGAGAGTCACACACACACACACACACACAGACACATGCACAGACATTAAAAGTAGCAATATATATGCCAATCGCATTTCATCATGAAATATATATAATCCACATATCGAAAAATATTCATTTTGCTTAACATGGATTCATGTATAATGTTGTTCTACTAGGAAGCTGACATAGGTTGAATTTTCAGTTTCAACAGCGTTTAGGAGGAATGATCTCTACTCACAATTTTTATCTTCCAAGTCAGTAGCCTCAAAAGAAATTATGTGTGATACCAGGTAGGATTCTATATGTGCGTATAAAAACACATGTGCTGAATAGGCTACAGAGAAAAGGAAACAGGAAGTCACATATTCGTTACCTTTAAAAACACATGTAGAACTATTTCAATTAAAAATTGACAATTTTTATAATACCTACCCTTTATCATGCAAAAGGCAAGACCTAGTATACACCATGCCTCCTCTGAACTGCTTGTATTTCTATTCTCTTTGGGTTATTTTTCTTCACCATATTAGGATTAATCGTCAAAGTCTAGTAGGGTATGGGATAGTGTCAGAGATTCAGTATTTTGGATGGAAAATAGGAAAATGAATCCAATGTGTACGCAAACATATGCTACACAAAAATCTTCCAACTCTCATCAAGAACAATGCCTTGTCATTACCTTCGACCCTAGTAAAACACAATTAGAGGAGAAGAGTTAGAAAATCTGTGAATTCATATGTGGAATAAAATATACTCAGTAGTTCAAAAAATTGGAGGTGGTAAAGGAGTTTCCAAAAGTAAGGGAAAATTTAAACAGTCGACACACATGGAGCTCTGCTGGCCTAAAGACTTCTTGAGAAAGTCCCTCTGAGGTTGGGCACTTGAAATATATTTTGTTGTATGGAGCTTTAGCTTCCTTTGTAGTGAGACCATCAAAGATGGGTCTGCATCTATGTGACCTGGAGGACATGGTTTCTTATTTTCCAATGAACATGAGACCGTAGTGCTTAATTCTCTCTTCCTAAGTAAACTGTGGACACTGGAACCTAAGTGTCTCCCCGTGTGAACTGTGAAGCCATTTGGTCATCCTCCACTTTTCGTGGTGTTTCTTGCTGCTGCACTGGGAGTTTGGTATTTGCATCACGAAATACAAGGAGTTCAACTGGGACACAGTGCTGGAGGGAGTTCTGTCACGTGTGTATGGTCAGGTTCTGCAGGAGAATGCACCATCCAATATTCTATCTCTCATTGTTTGCCCCCGTGTCCATAGCAACCTGATTCTGAACATTTACCTGAAACCAAACCATATAACAATTTGCCTTTACATATAAGGGTCTGCTGGCTGCACCTTGTGAGTCACAAGCCATTCTATATAAATGCCACATTTTTAATCCATTCATCTAATGAAGGGAATCTAGGTTGGTTCCACAGTCTTGCAATTGTGAATTGTGCTGCTATGAACATCGATTTATCAGTATCTCTGTAGCATGCTCTTTTTAGTTCTTTAGGGAATAGACCGAGAAGGGGAATAGGTCAAATGGTGGTTCCATTCCCAGCTTTCCAAGAAATCTCCATACTGCTTTCCAAATTGGCTGCACCAATTTGCAGTCCCACCAGCAATGTACAGGTGTGCCCTTTTCCCCACATCCTCGACAGCACATGATGGCGTTTGACTTCATAATGGCTGCCGATCTTACTGCAGTGAGATGGTATCTTAGGGTGGGTTTGTTTTGCTTTTCTCTGACTGCTAGAGATGGTGAGCATTTTTTCATGTACTTATTGATTGATTGTATGTCCTCCTCTGAGAAGTGTCTGTTCAGGTCATTGGCCCATTTGTTGATTGGGTTATTCATTTTCTTATTGTTTAATTTTTTTGAGTTCTTTGTATACTCTGGATATTAGGGCTCTATCTGAAGTGTGAGGAGTAAAGATTTGTTCCAAGGATGTAGGCTCCCTATTTACCTCTCTTATTGTTTCTTTTGCTGAGAAAAATGTATTTAGTCTGAGTAAGTCCCATTTGTTGATTCTAGGGATTAACTCTGGTGCTATGGGTGTCCTATTGAGAAATTTGGAGCCCGACACCACAGTATGTAGATGGTGGCAAAAGTTTTCTTCCACCAGATGCAGTGTCTCTGATTTGATATCAACCTCCTAGATCTATTTTGAGTTAACTCTTGTGCATGGTGAGAGGAGGGGATTCAGTTTCATTTTGTTACATATGGAATTCCAGTTTTCCCAGCACTATTTGTTGAAGATGCTATCCTTCCTCCATTGCATGCTTTTAGTCCCTTTATCAAATATAAGATAGCTGTAGTTTTGTGGATTGGTTTCTGTGTCCTCTATTCTGTATCACTGGTCCACCCGCCTGTTTTGTCACCAGTACCATGCTATTTTTGTTACTATTGATCTGTAGTATAGTTTGAGGTCTGGTATCGGTATACTGCCTGATTCAGACTTCCTGCTTAGAGCTGTTTTTGCTATTCTGGGTCTTTTATTTTTCCATATGAATTTCATAATTGTTTTATCTATTTCTACAAGAAATGACCTTGAGATTTTGATTGGCATTGCATTAAACCTATAGAGAACTTTTGGTAATATCGTCATTTTGATGATGTTAGTTATGCTTATCCATGAACAGGGTATATTTTTCCATTTTCTAAGATTTTCTTCTATTTCTCTCTTTAGGGTTCTGTAGTTTTCATTGTATATGTCTTTCACCTCTTTTGTTAGGTTGATTCCCAAGTATTTTATTTATTTTTTTGATGATATTGTGAATGGACTGATTGTCCTCATTTCCATTTCAGAGGATTTGGCGCTGATATACAAAAATGCCTTTGATTTATGCGTGGTGATTTAATATCCTGCCACTTTGCTGAATTCATTTATTACCTCTAATAGTTTCTTTGTAGACCCTTTTGGGTCTGCTAGGTATAGAATCATGTCTTTTGCAAATAGCGATAATTGGAGTTCTTCTTTTCCTATTTTAATGCCTTTAATTTCTTTAGTCTTTCTAATTGCTCTGGCCAGTGTTTCGATAACTATGTTGAACAGAAGGGGTGAGAGAGGGCATCATTGTCTTGCTCCAGATTTTAGGGGGAATGCCTTCAATTGTTCTCCATTCAGAATGATGCTAGCCTGAGGCTTAGCAAAGATTGCTTTTACAATATTGAGGTATGATTCTGTTATCCCTAGTTTTTCTAGAGTTTTGAACGTAAAGTGATGCTGTACCTTGTCAAATGCTTTTTCTGCATCTCTCGAGATGATCATATGGTTCTTATTTTTAAGTCTATTGATGTGATGAATAACATTTATTGATTTCCGTATATTGTACCAGCCTTGCATCCCAGGAATGAATCCTACTTGATTATGGTGCACATTTTTTTTATATATATGTTTTTGTGTCTGATTCGCCAGAATTTTTTTGAGGATTTTTGCATTTTTCCTGAAATACCTTGAAAAGTATTGGTTTTTGTTCTTCTTTAAAGGTTTTGTATAATTCTGCTCTATACCCATACGGTCCTGGGCTTTTCTTAGTTGGTAGTATTTTGATGGTTTCTTCTATTTCCTCAATTGATATTGGAATGTTTAAGTTGTCTATATCCTCCTGACTCAATCTGGGCACATCATATGACTTAAGAAATTTATCAATGCCTTCACTATATTCTATTTTATTGGAGTATATTAATTCAAAATAATTTCTGATTTTCTTCTGTATTTCTGAAGTGTCTCTTGTTATATTTCCTTTTTCATTTCATATGCTAGTAATTTGAGTTCTCTTTCTTCTTCTCTTTGTTAGCATGGCTAAGGGTCTGTGGATTATATTTATTTTTTCAAAAAACCAATGTATTGTTTTGTCAATTTTTTAAATTGTTTCTTTTGTTTCGATTTCATTAATTTCTTCTCTGATTTTAATTATTTGTTGCCTTCTACTTCTTTTGCTGTTGTTTGCTCTTGTTTGTCTAAGATTTTGAGATGAAGTATGAGATCATTTATTTGTTGGTTTTTTCTTTTTCTAAGGAATGAACTCAAGCAATGAATTTTCCTCTTGGAACTGCTTTCAATGTGTCCCATAGATTCCGATATATTGTGTCTGTGTTTTCATTTATCTCTAAGAATTTTTTAATTTCTTCCTTGATGTCTTCTATAACCCATTGATCATTCAGAAACCTATTGTTCATTCTCCAAGTGATGAATGATTTTTCCTTCCTTTTTTTATCGTTGATTTTTAATTTCATTCCATTATGATCAGATAAAATGCATGGTATTATCTCTACTCCTTTTTATTGTCTAAGAATTGCCCTGTGACATAATATATGATGTATTTTTGAGAAGGATCCATGTTCTGCTGAGAAAAAAGTGTAACTTCTTGATGATGGGTTGTATATTGTATATATGTCAATTAAGTCTAGGTTATTAATTGTGTTATTGAGTTCTATAGTTTCCTTATTCAACTTTTGTTTGGAAGATCTGTCCAGTGGTGAGAGAGGTGTGTTCATGTCTCCCATGATTACTGTATTGTGGTCTATTAGACTCTTGAAATTGAGAAGAGTTTGTTTGATGAACAAAGCTGCACCATTGTTTGTGGCATATATATTTATGATTGTTATGTCTTGTTGGCGTATGGTTCCCTTGAGTAGTATGTAGTGTCCTTCTTTATCCCTTTTGATTAACTTTGGCTTGAAATCTATTTTATTTGATATGAGTATGGACACTCCTGCTTGTTTCCGAAGTTCATAAGAGTGATACGATTTTTCCAAGTATCACCCTCAGTCTATGTATGTCTTTTCCTATAAAATGCGTCTCCTGTAGGCAGCATTTTGTTGGTTCTTGTTTTGTGATCCATTCTACTAGCCTGTGTCTCTTAATTGGTGAGGTTAAGCCATTAAGATTTTTGGTTATTATTGAGATATGGGTTGTTCTTCCAGCCATATTTGTTTATTTATGTTACTAAACATAGTTTGTTTTCCTCTTTGATTATTTTCCCCCCTTCAATGTCCTACCTCCCACTGTTGGTTTTCATTGGTATTTTCCATTTCCACTTCCTGTAATGTTTTGCCGAGGATGTTTTGAAGAGATGGTTTTCTAGCTGCAAATTCTTTTCACTTTTGTTTATCGTGGAAGGTTTTAATTTCATCTTCCATCTGAAGCTTAATTTCACTGGATACATGATAATTGGCTGGAACCCATTTTCTTTCAGTGTTTGAAATATGTTATTAAAGGATCTTCTAGCTTTCAGAGTCTGTGTTGAAAGATCAGCTGTTATCCTGGTTGGTTTACCACTAACTATAATCTGCTTCCTTTCTCTTGTAGCTTTTAAAATTCTCTCCTTATTCTGTATGTAGGGTATCTTCATTACAATGTGTCTAGGTGTGGATCTCTTATGATTTTGCACGTTCGGCGTCCTGTAGACTTTTAGGATTTGGGATTTTGTCTCATTCTTCAAGTCTAGGAATTTTTCTCCTATTATTTCATTGAATAGATTGCTCACTCCTTTGGTTTGGACCTCTATACTTTCCTGTATCCCAATGACTCTTATGTTTATTCTCTTTATGTTATCCCATATTTCTTGCAGTTTTGCTCATGGTTTCTTAACAGTCTTGCTGAGCTGTATATGTTCTTTTTGAGTTGAAATACTTTGTCTTCATTGTCTGATGTTCTATCTTCTAAGTATTCTGCTCTGATGGTAGTATTCTCAATTGAGTTTTAAAGATGGTTCATTACTTCCTGCGTTTCTAAGATTTCAGTTCGTTTGTTTTTAATAACCTCTATCTCCCTGTATAGTTGATCTTTGCTACTTGGATTTTTTTATGTAATTCATTGTCGAAGTGATCTTTCATTGACTGATTTTTGCTGTCTAATGTCTTCCTTGAGATTCCAGATCACCTGAAGCATGTATATCCTGAATTCTTTATCTGACATTCCATATGCTGCATCTATTACCTCTTCTAAAGTTGAGTTGACCTGCATTGCTTGTGGTCCTTTCTTTCCTTGTCTTTTCATACAGCTTGCGTTTCTTTCTGCTTGGTGAAACTGTTGTGTTTTTGTAATTTCCCCCCTGTATATTTATATTGCTCTTGTATTGTGGAAAAGTCTCCATTGCAGGTGCGGTTGGCGGCTGTGCTGCTCCTCCAATTGGGGTGATCTGTCTACCATGCTGACCGGCCGCTAGGCCTGTTCTGCCGGTCGGTCGTACGTCTGCCTACCTTGCAGGCATGGGTGTCGGCTCTGCTCTGCCCCTACTCCAATTGGGGTGACGTGACTACCACGCCGGTGGGTCGCTGGGCCTGTTCCAGGCACAGGTGGCAGCTCTGCTCTGCACCTCTGGCTTGATGACAAAATGAGAGAGACTCAGATGTTTGTGACTCACTTTCTTTACCAGGAGACCAACTATTTCTCTCGCCGCTGGTATCGATGAAGTTATCTCCTCCACTGCTTTGTGATCACATCAGATGTCTGCCATGTTGGTATCCCATGTAAATGGCAGCATTTCATTCCCTTTGTCGGGTGACCAAAGCAACGGGTGAGTCCTGACCGGCCCTCACAAGCCCCGTCTCAATCCTGTTGCCACTGTCTATGAAGGCTCAGTTGGCATTTACCTCTACAGTATTCAGCAGGACCCAGACCAAGAAACAGTTTCCGCAGGTTCTTTAGCCCTGGGCCAGAGCAGTTCCGGGACCTGGAATTCAGCCGCTCCGGGCTCGGTGTATGTTCTGATAGGAGAACGATCCAAGAAGCAATTTTCATGGGTTCTTTAGCACTGACCCTAAGTAATTTGTCTGCAAGATGAAGGCGAATGGCAGCCTGAAATTACCTATTCTGTATCTGAATGAGCTGTGATCAGTCGAAAACAGGGATGGTGACATCAGCTCTCCAAGATGGTGACCGCTATCTTCCTCTGTGGTCTCACCGGTGTGGAAAACCGAATTGGACCACTTCCTTCCCCCATTTCAAACCCAGAATTCAGCACTGAGCACAGTGATTGCCCAGATGGCAGGAGCCCGCATAATCCACAGACTGTATCTTTGTGTTGCTCTCTCGTCGTTTCCCAGCGCGCATTGCAGACACTAGCCGTGGGGCGATTTGCTAAATAAGCAGCGTGACCCTCCTTGAGGACAAATTGCTGGTGTTTGAGTCCCCGTAGCTGGTCCTTGTGCAATGGAAATCCTTCCTGTAGGTTTTGGAGCACACCAATTTTCCTGGAAATTTCTAATAGGATAGATTTTAGCCGTTCTAACTCGTCCTTCTCCTGCAAAGTGACGCGGTACAGGTGGGTAATGAACTCCCATCGCTGCCATAATATGATCCCCTGAAGTTAGTTTTCAGTACTAGGAAACAAACATGTATTTCAGGTGGAAAAATATTCCTGAGAATAATCTTCTCAAACGTTGATTATAAATCCAAATACATGAATATGAATGAATTTAGTTAGTGTATAATAAGACACATATATTTTATATTTTGAATAATCAGCAGAGTGAATACACACACACACACACACACACACACACACACACACACACACACACCTAAATACAGACATTACAAAGTAGCATTATGTATGGCAATCGAAATTCACCATGAAATATATATCATCCACAGATCCAAAAATATTGATTTTACTAAATATGGATTTATGTTGTTCAACTAGGAAGCTCACCCATAGGTTGAATTTTCAGTTCCAACAGCATTTAGAAGAAGTGTTTTCTTCTAACAATTTGTATTTGCAAAGTCAGTTACCTCACAAATATGTACGTGTGATACCATATAGTATTCTATATGTGCATATAAAAATGCATGTGCTGAATCAACTACAGAGAAAGGGAGACAGGAATTCACATATTTGTTAACTTTAAAAACACATAGAGAACTATTTTAACTACAAATTGACAAGATTTATAACACCAACCCTTTATCATGCAAAAGGAAAGTACAACTATACACCATGCCTCCTCTGAACTGGTTGTATTTCTATTCTGTGTGGGTTATTTTACTCCATCATATTAGGATTAGTAGTCAGAGTCTAGTAGGTTTTGGGTTAGTGTCAGGGATTCAGTATTTCAAATTGAAAATAGGAAAATAAATTCAATATTTATGCAAATATGTGATACAAAAAAATGTTCCCACTCTCATCCAGAACAATGCCTTGACATCATCTTCGCTTAAAGTAAGACACAATTAGAGGACATGATTTACAAAAATCTGTGAATACATATCTGGAATGGAATATGCTCAGGAGTTCATATACTTGGAGGTGGTATAGGAGTTTCCAAAAGTAAGGGACAGGGTAAACACTCCACAAACATGGAGCTCTGCTGGCCTAAAGACTTTTGAGAAACTGCCTCTGAGTTTGGGCACTTGAAATATATGTTGCTGTCAGGAGGTTTAGCTTCCGTTCGAGTTAGACCATCATAACTGGGTCTGCATCTATGTGACCTGGAGGACATTGTTTCTTATTTCCCAATGAACATGAGGCAGCAGTGCTGAATTTTTTCTTTGTAGGTAAACTGTAGCCACTGCGCGCTAAGTGTCTCCTCGTCTTTACTGTAAAGCCATTTTTTCATCCTCCACTTTTTGTGGTGTTTCTTGCTGCTGCACTGGGAGTTTGGTATCTGTTTCTTGAAATACAAGGAGTTCCACTGGGACAAAGTGCTGGAGGGAATTCTGTCACATGTGGTGGGTCAGGGTCTGCAGGAGAATGCACCAAGCAAGCTTCTTTCCCACAGAGCTTGCCCCATTGACCATAGCAACCTGATTCTGAATATTGTCCTGAAACCTCTCCATATAACAAGATGCTTTTACATACAAGGGTCTGCTGGATGCAAAATGTCAGTCACAAACCATTTGGAAGCCAATGGCAGATAAACATGGCCTCACCACAGATGTTATTTCAGACACCTCCCCACCACTCCTCTAGGCCAACTACTCAGCAGGCTCCAAATTACTGGCATCTCTGTTCTACAGCATTTTCGTGAAACCAAGTCAATCAAGGCACTGTCTGGTATACTCATAATCAGCAACAGGAATCCAAAGTTTCTCCAGTGCCACTTGGTCAAGGGAATTTCAAAAATTTGGTGGTATTTATCTAGCTATTTTTTAAGGATGAAGTTGGAGGCACTGTGGGTTTCCAATCATTCAGGAACCATTAAATGGCGAGGAAACTCATTTGAACGAAAGAAATGGAGAACTATCACAGGCAAAGCTTCCCAAAGTGTGGCCAAAAGGTCACATGAAGCCAGGCTCATTGAGGTCTACAATGTGAGCTCCATGTGTGTTATGACTCTCAACTATGGCTGCCAAGTCTTTAACAATAAAATCGTGTGATATCCTGGCTGAGATTACTTATGCTCTGTGGAAAGCCACCCTGGGCCTAGATCTCAGTTTCCAAGGGCGAATCTCGTGTGTGGCCTCCTAAAATCTCAACACAATTCATGGCAATACTTCTCTGAGGACAGTTCCACAACTCAGTCTCTAAGGGGAATCACACCAGAGTTCAAGCCCAGGTGGAACCAGACATCTCTTCCAACCACCACACAAATGACCACAATTAAAAACAAAAGACTCCCACATGGCACTCATCTTCTTCCATATAGACACTAATAATAACCTCTGGCTTGAGGTTTTCATGAGGGGCACAGACCAACACAGTGTTCAAAATAAGCACCCTCGCACCTCATTTGTCACAAGTCAGGGTTGCCTGGACACCCTTCCTTTGAACACGGAATGATCATAGAGCCCTGCCTTTAATACTGCTCCACAATTCCAATTTGAGGCTTACTGACTGTGGGATTTAGATTCTTTATGTGAACTGGAGTCATGAGTAATCACAAGCACCAGTGGGCTAGACTCTGCAAGGCTTTGAAGTACTCATTTGATGCAAAGGATCCCTATTCTCACTTGATGGAGATCAGGAACCTTACAGAGGAAGGCGAGAGACGTAGTCCACAATAAATGCTTTTTGGACATTTTGGATTTGGGTGCACACATGGGATCTTTCTTTAGGTCCATTAGGTGCTGAGTATCTAAGCCACAGCCTCACACAGGGCCAAGTGGCCAATTCAGACACATCCCTTTCCAAACAATTAAGCAAAGAGCCCCAGGTGATGCCCATTCATTTCCATTTGAAAACTGTTTTCTTCAGGCTTCACAAAGGCGTGGCCTAATCAAAGACCTTCCTGTTATTCAGTGCAACAGAAGAATAGGTATGCAAAAGGCCCAAAGCACGGTTTCTCCACAGAGACTTTACTGGTCACATTGATATCTGAGTTTTCTGAGATGCTCCTATTCCCTTCAGCTATCCTGTACATGGCCATGTCCCAGAGCTTGGAGGTGGTACATATCTTGGACACATAACCATGAGCCTATTATGGTTAGTGGCCAGAATTCAGGCAGAAAACAGGAACTTAGGAAGACAGTAGGTGTTGCCCATCCAGAAGGCAAGCCAAGTCCATCTATAAATTGGGAAGGATGAATGCTGGGAAGCTTTCTACTAGACAGAACACATCCATTGATGCATGCTCTTTCTAATGTCTTCATCCACGAACACAGTGGGATACCCAGACATAGAAACACACTCCTTGTCAAACGACTTTCTAGAAACCATCCACTCCAAAATGAACATACTGCCTTTCCTACCTATTCTCAGAAAATGAGACAAGACCACAAACTCACACCCAACCCACAAAGGCACCTCCTTCCCCCAAGTAGGTCTGTGACTATCCGGAGTGTCCTCTTACTGGTGGGCCATACTATGTTCCCAGAAATGGCCTGTCCTGTCTCAGATCTGGTCTCCTTGGCCAACTCTGTGAGGTTATTAGGAGCCAGCGGTGAGCCATTACATGGAGATGACTTTTTCTCTCTCAGGTCCTTCATAGCTGCATACATCTTCTCCAGGGATCATTTCTGTATGGACCTTTGAGGATCTTAGCATGTGGAAGATCTGCTACATTCCTATATTGAAAGACCAACTCTGTCTCTAATCTTCTGTAAAGTTAGATTGAGGGAACAGTGTATGGTTAGGATTAATAACATGTTCGATATGAATTAGGAATCATTCTGCAGGAATGATTGGGAAGCTGCAATATTTACAAGAAAATATAGGTGAAATATTAGTATGAAAACAGAAATGTAGGTAAGATTTGAAGCCCAGAAGGGCATTGGGCCCTTGATTGGGATACTTAGATTTGAATTATTTTCTGCAGAGATGTCTCAGATAAATTCAGTACAATGGCATAGGACCTTGTACGTTGGATGATGGAATGTTGAAGAGAACTTCTAGTCAAAAAGGGATAGTTGAAATTATTAGAAAGATATTCAGTTTCAGAAAGAAGAGTGAGTATAGGTTTTGGACAAAAGTTCTCCAGCAATAGGGTTTCGGATAGAGAGTGAATTTAAATGTGAGCACATGTGAAGAGTCAGTCACAATGATGAACTGGGGAAAATATGTCGGTAAGCAGATATCAATAGAGACATTAAGAAATCAGGAAAAGTATAAAGTGAGTGATAGGATTAGATATTTTCAACAGGGTTGAGTTTGAATATATAATCTAAGGAAGAAAAAAATATGTTGTCACAAATAGGATTGACATTTGAGAACATTAGGCAACATGTACATGGATGTTTTTAGTAATCCATGCTCACTTTCAATTTAGGCTTTGGTACAATCATATGTTTGACCTTTGCATTTTGGGTCCAGAATATTACTGTGATAAAATGTATATGTAGATTGGGTGACATAAGTATTTCTTATACCATTTCTGAGAGCAATATTTTGAAGATGTATAAATTATTATTGGCGGTACAAAGATTTGTACTCTGTGTCTATGAATATAGAATCAATGCATGAATTGACAATACTGTGAATAAATAATATAACTGTTTCCACTTTAAATAATGGATTGAATTGATATGTGAAAATATACACAAAAACTTATATTGATATACAATCATTCATTCCAACCAGTTACACATCTAATTGTATAATTGCGTTATGTTTTATTATAAAGATTGTGTGAGATTTGCTTCAAAAGTGATTATAGAAATCGAAAATAATGTGTTTGGAAAGAAGTCTCATTAAAAGACCAGTCAAGAAACCTGGAGGAATACATGTGTTCTGAAGCAGTAAGTGATTGAAAGAGAAACAAATGCCTATAAATTTGTGAATTTGTGGATGAACTATATATCCTATGATGTGCATGAACTGAAGAAATATTAACGAACCAATGTTGAATAAAAATGAACATCAAAATACACACCATGTCCCATAGGAATCTAATTGCATTGATGTTAAACTGGGTCAATTACTGTAGAAATATTAGTATTTGTATGCACATTCACTGAAGTTAGTTTTAAGTACTAGAAAACAAATATGTAGTTCATGTAAATGAATACTTCTGAGAATAATCTTGTGAAATTTTTATTATAAATCCACATACATGAACATGAATGAATTTCGGTAGTGTATATAAGACACATATATTTCATATTTTGAAAAATCTTCAGAGTGTGTATATATATATATATATATATATATATATATATATATATATATATATATATAAACACACACCCAAAACCCACACAGAGATATTAAAAAGTACCAATATATAAGCCAATCAATATTCATCATGAAATATATAACATCCACAGATGCAAAATAATTTATTTTACTGAGCATGGATTTATGTACAATGTTGTTCTCCTAGGAAGCTCACACATAGGTTGAATTTTCAGTTCCAACTGCTTTTAGGAGGAGTGATCTTTTCTCACAATTTGTATCTCCAAGTCAGCCAAGTCACAAAAATGTACGTGTGATACCAGGTAGGATTCTATATGTGCATATAAAAATACATGTGCTGAATAGGCTACAGAGAAAGGGCATATAAAAATACATGTGCTGAATAGGCTACAGAGAAAGGGAGACAGGAATTCACGTATTTGTTAACTACAAAAACCCATGGTGAACTATTTTAATTAAAAATTGACTAGATTTATAACACCTACACTTTATCATACAAAAGGCAAATCCAACTATACACCATGCCTCCTCTGAACTGTTTGTATTTCACTTCTGTTTGCATTATTTCTCTCCACCATATTAGGGTTAGTAGTCAGAGTCTAGTAGGGTATGGGTTAGTGTCAGGGATTCAGTATTTTGAATGTAAAATAGGAAAATGAATCAAATGTGTATGCAAATATGTGCTACACAAAATCTTCCTACTCTCATTCACAACAATACCTTGACACTATCTTTGCCCCAAGTAAGACAAAATAAAAGAAGAAGATTTAGAAAATCTGTGAATACATATCAGGAATGGAACATGGTTACGAGTTCACAATATTGGAGGTGGTAGAGGAGTTTCCAAAAGTAAGGGACAGGGTAAATACTGCACAAATATGGAGATCTGCCAGCCTAAAGACTTCTGGAGAACCTGCCTCTGAGGTTGGCCACTTGAAGTATATGTTGTAGTCAGGACCTATGGCTTCCTTTCTAGTGAGACCACCAAAGCTGGGTCTCCATCTATGTGACCTGCAGAACATGGTTTCTTATTTTCCAAAGAACGTGAGGCAGCAAGGCTAAATTCTCTCTTTGTAAGTAAACTCTTGCCACTGAAGGCTAAGTGTGGCCCCGTGTGGACTGTGAAGCCATTTGGTCATCCTCCACTTTTCATGGTGTCCTTGCTGCTGCACTGGGAGTTTGGTATTGGCTTCAGGAAATACAAGGAATTCAACTGGGTCACAGTGCTGGAGGGAGATCTGTCACATGTTGTGCGTCAGGGTCTGCAGGAGAATGCACCAACCAGGCTTCTATCCCACATAGCTTGCCCCCTTGACCATAGCAACCTGATTCTGAACATTGCCCTGAAACCTCTCCATTCAACAAGATGCCTTTACATACAAGGGTCTGCTGGCTGCACCATGTCAGTTACAAGCCTTTTGGCAGATCCACATGACCCCACCACAGAAGTTTTATCACAGACCTGCAAAACACTGCTCTAGGCCAACTACTCAGCAGACTTTAACTTATTTGCATCATTGTTCTACACCATTTTCATGAAACCCAGTCAATCAAGGCACTGTCTGGTACACTCATGATGAGCAACAGGAAATCCAAAGTGTATCCAGTGTCACCTGGTGATGGGAATTTCAAATTTTTATGATGTTTATCTAGCCATTTTTCAAGGATGAGGTTGGAGGCACTGTGGGATTTAATTCATTCTGGAAACATTAAAAGGTGAGAAAGCCCATTTCAATGAAAGATCTGGAGAACTCTCACAGGCAAGACTTCCCAAAGAGTGGCCAAAAGATCAAATGAAGCCAGGCCCATTGAGGTCTACAATGTGAGGTCCATGTGTGTTTTTACTCTCAACTATGGCTGTCAAGTCTTTCAGAATAAAATCATGTGATATTCTGGCTCAGATTCCCAGTGCTCTGTGGGAAGCCCCCCGGGCCTAGATCTCAGTTTCCAAAGGCCACTACCATGTGTGGCCTCCAAAAATCCCAACACAATTCATGGCAATACATCTCTGCAGTCATTTCCAGAACTCAGTCTCTAAGAAGACTCACACCAGAGTTCAAGCCAAGGTGGACCCAGTCATCTCTTCCATCAGCCAAACAAATGACCACAATTAAAACCAAAACACTCCCACATGGCTCTCAACTACTTCCACATAGACACTCATCATAACCTCTGGCTGGAAGTTTCCATGAGGGGTGCAGCTGAAGACAGTAGCCAAAATATGCTCCCTACCCTCATTTGTCTAATGTCAGGGTGGCTTGACAACCTATCTGTGAACAAGGAGTGATCAATTAGGCCTGCCATTAATACTGCTCTGCTTCTCCAATTTGAGCCTTATGTCTGTGGGGTTTAGATTCTTTATGTGAATTGGAGTTATGAGAAAATTCAAGCACCTATGGGCTTGCCTCTGCAGGGCTTTGAAAAACTTTTTGAACCAAAGATACCTATTCTCACTTGATGGAAGTCAGGAACCTTACAGAGGAAGGCGAGAGACTTCATCCACAAGACTGCTCTTTTTCCATTTTGGTTTTGGATGCACACATGAGATCTTTCCTTAGATTCATCAGGTGGTGAGAATCTAAGTCACAGCCTCACACAGGGCCAAGAGGCTGATTCAGACACATCCCTTTCCACGGCAATTAAGCAAAGAGCCACAGGTGATGCTCATTATTTTCCATTAGACAACTGTTTTCTTCAGGTTTCACAAAGGGGTGGACTGAGGCAAAGACCTTCCAGACATTCAGGGCAACGGAACAATAGGTAAACAAAAGGCCCAAATCAGTGTTTCTCCACTGACACTTTACTGGTCACACTGATATCTGAGTTTTCTGAGTTCCTCTCCATTCCCTTCAGCTATCCAGTACAAGGCCATGTTATAGAGTTTGGAGGTGGTACATATCTTTTACACAAAACCATGAGCCTATTCTTGAGAGTGGCCAGAATTCAGGAAGAAAACAGGAACTTAGGAAGATAGCAGGTGTTGCCCATTCATAAGGAAAGCCGTAGTCCATTCATAAATTTGGCAGGATGAATGCTGAGAAGCTTTCTACTAGACAGAACAATTCCATTGATGCATTCTCTTTTCTAATGTCTATAACCACAGACACAGTGGAATACACAAACCCACAACCACACCCACAAAGGCAACTCTTTCCTCCAAGTTGGTCTGTGACTATCCAGAGTGTCCTCTGACTGGTGGGCCATACTATGTTCCCCAAAATTGCTTGTCCTGTCTCAAATCTGCTTTCCTTTGCTAACTCTGTGAAGTAGTCAGGAGTCAGCGGTGAGCCAATACCTGCTTTATCAGAAAAGAATTATCTTCAGAGCTTCCCTGGCATTTGGCCATCCTCACATCTGTAGGTAAGTGCCGCAGCCCGGCTGGCTGGGCAAAATAACCGGGGGGGTGACGAACAACTTGGGTAGACTGATGCAGCAGGAGTGGAAGCCAATTATTGTTGAATAAGAGCGGTATTTATACATTTTACACAGCCTATCTAATTAGCATGAAATAGATACAGCAGTCAAACAATAAGGAATCTCCACACTTAATGGCTCACTTTTGTTACTTCACAAACCACTCCCTCTGGCATTTTGCCAGGCGCCATCCAGACTTTTTTTACAGACTCTAACAATTCTCTGGCAAAATAACAGCTGCCAATCTGACTTGTTTACAGACCTTAACAGGTAAGAAGAAAGACTGACTCTGTCTTTGGTAAATTCAAACAAGTGAGACCACTGGGACTGGGATTGGTAATGGCTCTGGGTGCCTGGCTTCCTGGATCCCAAGTTCAGAGACTTTCATCCTCAAGGAAGTGAGGTGTGGTCACATCTTTCAGGAACTGAATGAGGTAACTGCCTTGGCAACCACTTTGTCCTAACAGTTGCTTCCAAGGGTCCCATGAGATGGAGGCTGCCCCTACTTCCTGTGACACTTTCATATGTTAGAATGGTATATCAACCATACGCACCTGGGAAGAGCTTTCCACACAGGCCTGGTTTGGTCTACTCTACATTAAGAAGAGTGAGGCTGATTCAGACACATTCCTTCATCCTACCAGGTTCTTTGCCATGGAGATGTCTTTTGCTCTCTCAGGTCCTTCATAGCTGCCTACATCTTCTCCAGAGATCATTTCTGCATGTACCTTTGATGTTCTCAGCAGGTGGAAGATCCCATACATTCCTGTATTGTAAGACCAACACTGTCGCTGCTCCTCAGTAAAGTTAGATTGAGGGAACAGTGTATGATTAGTGTTATTAACATGTTCGATATGGGTTAGGAACCATTCTGCTGCATGAATAATGGTATTGGGAACCTGTGATATTTATAAGAATATAGAGGTGAAATATATGTACGAAAACAGAAATCTAAGTAAGATTTGAAGCCCAGAACTTCATTTGTCCCTTGATTGGGATACTTAGCGTTGAATTACATTCTGCACAGATGTTTCAGATAAATCGATATACAATGGCATAGGACCTTTCACCTTGGATGATTGAATGTAGAAGAGAACATCCAGTCAAAAAGTGATAGTCGGTAGGATTAGGAAGATAGTCGGTAGGTTTAGGAAGAAGAATGAGTGTAGGATTTGGAACAAAAGTTCTTTAGAACTAGGGTATCGCTAAGAGAGTGAATGTAAATATCAGCACATGTGATGAGGAAGTCACAATGATTAACTGGGGAAAATATGTAGGAAAGCAGATATCAATAGAGACATTACAAAATCAGGCAAAGTATAAAGTGAGTGACAGGATTAGACATTTTCAACATGTTTGAGTTTGAATATATAATCTTTGGAAGAAACAAATATGTAGTCACCAATAGGATTTTCATTTGAGAGCATTAGGCAACCTGGACATGGATGTTTTTAGTAATCCATGTTCACTTTCCATTTAGGTTTTGTACAATCATAAGTGTGACCTTTGCTTTTTGTGTCCAGAATATTACTGTGATAAAATGTATATGGAGATCAGGTGACATGGGTATTTCTTCCACCATTTCTGGGAGCTATATATTGAGGACGTATAAATTAGTATTGGGGGTACAAAGAGGTGTACCTGTGTCTATGAATATAGAGATAATTCGTGAATAGACTGTACTGTGAATAAATAATATAACTGGTTCCACTTTAAATAATGGATTGAATTGATATCTGAAACTAAGTAAGAAATCTTATATTGATATACAACCATTCATTCCAACCAGTTATACATCTAATGGTAATATTAGTGTTATGGTTTATTGTGACGGGTTTGTGCGTTTTGCTTCAAATGTGATAATGGAAATCGAAAATAATGTTTTTGGGAAGAAGTCTCATGAAAAGAGCAGTTATGAAACATGGAGGAATACATGTGTTCTCAAGCAGGAAGTGATTGAAAGTGAAACAAATGCCTATAAATTTGAGAAATTTTGATGAAACATATATGCTATGATGTGCATAAACTGAAGATAGTAATGTACCAGTGTTGAATAAAAATGAACGTTAAAATACACATCATGTCTCATAGAGTCTACTTGCATTGATGTTCAACTGGGTCAGTTACTGTAGAAATATTAGGATTTGGGGGGGAATTAATAATACAATTTATTTTAGCACTAGCATGCCACAGAATGTAGAGGAAAGATCAATGGATTTTTAGTTATAGCACTAATAATCTAACATTTAGTGACTATTTTGGATAGTCTAGAAATTACATAAGGCTATGTAACATATTTTTTTTTTATTTAACATTCATCAAAGCTTGGAATTTTCGTAATATTTCTTCTTTTTTCTTTTTTTATTTTTTCAGTTGTTCATTGACCTTCATTTTGTTTATTTGTATGTGGTGCTGAGAATAGAACCATGTGCCTCACACATGCTAGATAAGCATGTTACCTCTGAGCCACAAACCCAGCCCCTCCACTTCTATCTTAACATCATACACTCATGTCCCTCTTCTTTACTCACTTTCTTCCTCATTTTCCCCCTTCTCTCCCTTCCTTTTTGGTTTCCCCTCCATATCTATTTTTCTCTCATGTCATTACAAACAGTAGTATGCTATGAAATTTAAATTTAAGACTGTTTTTTATAGTCATTCTTTTTCTTGAGAAAATTTAAAAATTATAATCACCTGATAGATATATTACAATACATTTATTATACATATGTATCTATATTCATGCATATGCATTACATATATATATATATATATATATATATATATATATATATATATATATATATATTTAAAAGTACTTTGATTTTCCTGTTAGAAATAATATAGACCAAGTCTTTCTTAATTCTCAATTCTTCTATAATTAACATCTTACAGTGAAAATCAAATAAACATATTTAAGTAAACAGGTATCATTCTTATTTATCAATACTGATAATTTAAAGTTTTATATCACATTAAGCTGTAATGTGGCATATTAACTCTTATGAATTAGAGAAATTTTATTTGAACAACCTATTATTTAAGGACCATATGCACTGACATTTTAAATGGCTTTCTTGTGATTTCAATTTCTATCAATTGTGTATTAATTGCCAAATACTTATTTTAGTACTTTTCATGTTCAAAATTGATATAAAGTCAATTGTTTAATTCTTCTTGTAAGTAGTTACTTATTACAGTAGGGACATTATTAATAATACTACATCTTTATAAGAAAAATGGTACAAATTTATTTTCATGCAAAATTAAGAATAATTGTATGCTCTAGATGTTTGATTGTTGATACATATAACAAAGAGCTTTTGATGAGTCTCTTCCCCAGTAAAACATAAAATGCAAAGATATAGTTAGGTTTGTATGTCCAAATAAAGATAAGAAAAAATACACATTATCAGCTAGAAACTATTAAATAAAAGATGAAAAGAACAATCCAACACATTGTACGAACTTGTCAGATGAGGTAGTATTCTGGAAGAATAGCCTAAGACTAGACCTTGTCCATGACAAAATATTCACGAAAAAAATGAAATATGAAAAGTGTAGAAAATGCTATGAATTTTTCATGAAGTTAGGTGAATTATCCTTTAATCTCAATTTATGTGCATTTTCTGGTAAAATAAATTTGTGATATTCACAAAACAAAGTTTCTGTATAGCAAAATGAATACATCTGATCCCATTTTTAGCTGATTTCTTCCCACTAAATTTTAAACCTTTATTTATTTATTTATTTTTATTGGTTGTTCAAAACATTACAAAGCTCAAGATATATCATCTTTCATACATTTGACTCAATTGGGTTATGAACTCCCATTTTTTCCCCAAATACGAATTGTAGAATCACATCGGTTACACATTCACATTTTTACATAATGGCATATTAGTGACTGTTGTATTCTGCTACCTTTCCTATCCCCTACTATCCACCCTCTCCTCCCCTCCCATCTTCCCTCTCTACCTCATCTGCTATTGTTCAATTCTCTCCATTGTTTCCCCCTCACTTCCCCTCACAACATCTTATATGCAATTTTGTGTAACATTGAGAGTTTCCTACAATTTTCATAAGCTTTCCCTTCTCTCTCCCTTTCTCTCCCCCCATTCGTCTTTGTTTAATGTTAATCTTTTCCTCATGCTCTTCCTCCCTGTTCTGTTCTTATTTGTTCTCTTTATAACAGAGAAGACATTTGGCATTTATTTTTTAAGGATTGGTTAGCTTCGCTTAGCATAATATGCTCTAATGCCATCCATTTCCCTGCAAATTCTATGATTTTGTCATTTTTTGTGCTGTGTAATACTCCATTGTGTATAGATGCAACATTTTTTTTATCTATTAATCTATTGAAGGGCATCTAAGTTGGTTCCACAGTCTAGCTATTGTGAATTGTGCTGCTATGATCATTGATGTGGCAGTATCCCTATAGTACGCTATTTTAAGATCCTGAGAGAACATTCCAAGAAGGGTGATAGCTTGGTCAAATGGTGGATCCATTTCCAGCTTTTCCAGGAATATCCATACTTCTTTCAAAATTGGCCTCACCAATTTGCAGTCCCACCAGCAGTGTACAAGTGTATCCTTTTCCCCAAATCCTCGCCAACACTTATTGTTGTTTAACTTCATAATGGCTGCTGATCTTACTGGAGTCAGATGGTATCTTAGGGTGGTTTTGATTTGCATTTCTCAGACTGCTAGAGATGGTGAGCATTTTTTCATGTACTTGTTGATTGATTGTATGTCCTCCTCTGTGAAGTGTCTGTTTAGGTCCTTGGCCCATTTGTTGATTGGGTTATTTGTTATCTTATTGTTTAATATTTTGAGTTCTTTGTATATTTTGGATATTAGGGCTCTATCTGAAGTGTGAGGGGTAAAAATTTGTTCCCAGGATGTAGGCTCTCTATTTACCTCTCTTATTGTTTCTCTTCTTGAGAAAAAACTTTTTAGTTTAAGTAAGTCCCATTTGTTTATTCTTGTTATTAACTCTTGGGCTATTGATGTCTTATTAAAGAATTTGGAGCCCGACCCCACAGTATATAGATCATAGCCAACTTTTTCTTCTATGAGACGCAGTGTCTCTGATTTGATATCTAGCTCCTTGATCTATTTTGAGTTAACTTTTGTGCATGGTGAGAGAACGGGATTCAGTTTCATTTTGTTGCACATGGATTTCTAATTTTCCCTGCACCATTTGTTGAAGATGCTATCCTTCATCCATTGCATGTTTATAGCCACTTTATCAAATATAAGAAAGTTGTAATTTTGTGGATTGGTTTCTCTGTCCTCCATTCTATACCATTGGTCCACCTGCCTGTTTTGGTACCAGTACCACACTCTTTTTGTTACTCTTGCTTTGTAGTAAAGTTTGAACTCTAGTATCGCTATACCTCCCGATTCACACTTCCTGCTTAGAATTCCTTTTGCTATTCTGTGTCTTTTGTTTTTCCATATGAATTTCATGATTGCTTTATCATTTCTACAAGAAATGCCGTTGGGATTTTGATTGGCATTGCTTTAAACCTGTAGAGAACTTTGGGTAATTTCGCCATTTTGATGAATTTAGTTCTGCCTATCCATGAACAGGGTACATTTTTCCATTTTCTAAGATCTTTTTCTATCTCTCTCTTTAGGGTTCTGTGGTTTTCACCTCTTTTGTTAGGTTGATTTCCAAGTATCTTATTTTCTTTGAGGATATTTTGAATGGAGTGGTTTTCCTCATTTCCATTTCAGAAGTTTTGTTGCTGATATACAGAAATGCCTTTGATTTATGCGTGTTGGTTTTATATCCTTCATTTATTAACTCCAGCAGTTTCTTTGTAGACCCTATTGGGTCTGTTAAATATATTACCATGTCATCCACAAATAGTGATAATTCAAGTTCTTCTTTTCCTATTTTTATGCCTTTAATTTCTTTTGTCTGTCTAATTGCTCTGGCTAGTATTTCAAGAACTAAATTGAATAGAAGTGGTGATAGAGGGCATCCCTGTCTTGTTCCAGATTTCAGAGGGAATGCCTTCAGTTTTCTCCATTTAGGATGATCCTAGCCTGAGGTTTAGCATATATAGCTTTTACAATGTTGAGGTAAGTTCCTGTTATCCCTAGTTTTTCTAGTGTTTCGAACATAAAGGGATGCTGAACTTTGTTGAATGTTTTACTACATCTATCGAGATGATCATATGGTTCTTGTCCTTAAGTCTATCGATGTGGTGAATAGCATTTATTGATTTCCGTATATTGAACCAGCCTTGCATTCCAGGGATGAATCCTACTTGATCATGGTGCACAACTATTTTGATATGTTTTTGTATTCAATTCACACGGATTTTATTGAGAATTTTTGCATCCAACTTCATTAGAGATATTGGTCTGTAGTTTTCTTTTTTGAAGTGTCTTTGTCTGGTTTTGGGATCAGGGTGATTTTGGACTCCGAGAATGAATTTGGAAGAGCTCCTTATTATTCCATTTCTTGATATAGCTTGAATAGTATTGGTATTAATTCTTCTTCGAAGGTTTTGTTGAACTCCACTGTATACCCATCAGGTACAGGGCTTTTTTTGATTGGTAGTCTTTTGATGGCTTCTTCCATTTCTTTCTTTGTTTTTGGTCTGTTAAAATTGTGTGTGTCTTCTTGACTGAATATGGGCAGATCGTATGACTTAAGAAATTTATCGATATTATAACTATCTTCTATTTTATTGGAATATAGGATTTCAAAATACTTTCTAATTATCTTCTGTATTTGTGTACTGTCTGTTGTGATATTGCCTTTTTCACTCCGTATGTTAGTAATTTGAGTTCCCTCTCTTCTTCTCATCCTTAGCATGGCTAAGGGCCTGTAAATCTTATTTATTTTTTCAAAGAATCAACTTTTAGTTTTATCAATTTTTTCAATGTTTTTTTTTTGTTTGTTTCAGTTTCGTTGATTTCTGCTCCAATTTTAATTATTTCTTGTCTTCTACTACATTTGCTGTTGTTTTGCTCTTCCTTTTCTAGGTTTTTGATGTGTACTGTGAGTTTATTTATTTGTTGTTTTATTCTTTTTTTGAGGAAAGAACTCCAAGAAATGAATTTCCCTCTTAAAACTGCCTTCTTTGTGTCCCATAGATTCCTGTATGTTGTGTCTGTATTGTCATTTGTTTCTAAGAATTTTTTTATCTCCTCCTTTATGTCTTCTGTAACCCATTGATCATTCAGTAGAATATTGTTCATTTTACATGTGATGTAGGATTTTTCCTTCCTTCTATTCTCATTGATTTCCAGTTTCATTCCATTATGATCAGATATGGTGCATGGTATTATCTCCACGCCTTTATATTTACTAAGAGTTGCCCAATGGCATAATATATGGTCTAACTTGGAGTAGGATCCATGTGCTGCTGAGAATAAAGTGTATCCACTTGATGATGGTTGATATATTCTATATATGTCGGTTAAGTCAAGGTTATTGATTGTGCTGTTGAATTCTATAGTTTCTTTATTCAGTTTTTTATAGAGGATCTGTCTAATGGCGAGAGCGGTGTGTTGAAGTCACCCATAATTATTGTGTTGTAGTCTATTTGACTCTTGAACTTGAGGCGAGTTTGTTTTATAAGCATTGCAGCTCAATTGTTTGGTGCATACCAATTGATAATTGTTATGTCTTCTTGGTGGATGGTTCCTTTTAACAATATATAGTGTCCTACTTTATCCCTTTTGATTAACGTAGGTTTGAAGTTGATTTTATATGATATGAGTATGGCCACTCCTGCTTGCTTCCGAGGGCCATGTGAGTGGTAAGATTTTTCCCAACCTTTCACTTTCAGCCTGTGTATGTCTTTACCTATCAAAAGAGTCTCCTGAAGGCAGCATTTTGTTGGATTTATTTTTTTGATCCAGGTTACTAGCCTATGTCTCTTGATTGGTGAGTTTAGATTTTTAACATTTAAGGTTACAATTGAAATATGATTTATACTTCCAGTCATGTTTATTTATTTATTTATTTTAATTTGGGTAGTTTTTACTTTTTGGTTATTTTCTTACCCCTTTACTGAGATACCTCCCACTGTTAGTTTTGGGCACTATTTTTCAATTCCTCTTCTTGTAGTATTTTGCTCAAAATGCTTTGCAGTGCTGGTGTTCTGTCTGCGAATTCTTTTAGCTTTTGTTTATCAAGAAAGACTTAATTTCATTGTCAAATCTGAAGCTTAATTTTGTTGGATACAGTATTCTTGGTTGGAATCCATTATTTTTCAGTGTTTGAAATACATTGTTCAAAGATCTTCTCGCTTTCAAAGTCTGTGATGAAAAATCAATTGTTAACCTAATTGGTTTACCCCTGAATGTTATCTGCCTACTTTCTCTCGTAGCTTTTAATATTCTCTCCTTGTTCTGTATGTTGGCTATCTTCATAATTATATGTCTTGGAGTTTGTCTATTATGGTTTTGAATGTTTGAGGTCCTGTAGGCTTCCAGGATATGGCAATCCATTCCATCTTTCATCTCTGGGATGTTTTCTAGAATTATTTCATTTAATATGTTGTCCATTCCTTTGGTTTGAATCTCTATGCCTTCTTCTATCCCGATGACTCCCAATTTTGGTTTTTTTATGACATCCCATATCTCTTGAATAGTTGCTCATGGGATTTAAGCATGTTTTCTGTGTTGACTATATTCTTTTCAAGCTGACAAACTTTGTCTTCATTATCTGATGTTCTGACTTCTACTTGATCTAGTCTATTTGAAATATTCTTGTTTGAGTTTTTAATTTGGTTTATAGTTTCCTGCATTTCTAGAATTACTGTATGATTTTTAAAAGATCTCTATCTCCTGGTAAACCTTGTTCTTTGCCATTTGAATTTGGTTGTTTAATTCATTTTCAAAATATACTTTTATTTCTTGGACTTGCTGCCTCATGTCTTCTCTATTATTCCTTTCCATCTGAGTTAGGTATGACTTAAGTTTTTTCCCTATCCCTGTTTCTCATGCTTCTAGGTTCTCCTGTAGTATTAAGTTGTCCTTCATTGATTCTACACCTTTTTTTCCCCTTGTTTTTTCATGATGTTCACGTTATTTTCTGGCTCTATTTGATTGCTGTGTTTCTGCTCTCTTCTATAGATTTGTTATGGGTTTATATATCTCTGTTTTCTCTCCTTTGTGTTGCTAGACTATGCCTGCTTAAGTGGATTTCGCTGTTAAGGAATTCTGACAGCCGAGCTCCAGTGATGTCACCTCTCTGCTGTGGTGGGCCCCAGGCTCCTTGCCGGAGTGTCCGAATTGGGGGGGTGGACTGGATTGTCTCTTGTTGGTTTCAGCTCCCGGTCGCTGGCATGCCGGCAGTCTCCAGCCAACCAGTAGCGCGGGCAGCGGATGGGCTGTCGCCGGCGGGTGGGTGATCTCTAGCCACACAGTTGCACGTTCGGTCGTCGGCAGGCGAGCGTTCTCCAGCCATCAAGACATGCCGTCAGCAGGTGGGCTGGCGCCGGCAGGAAGGTGGTCTCCAGTTGCCCAGTCACACTGGCAGCGGTCTGGCGTTCTCCAGCCACCCAGTCAGGAGGGCCTGGCCTCTAGTCCCCTGGTTTATCCTGCTAGTCCTGATTTCTCCTGCTAGACCAGATTTCTCCTGAGTGATGCTTCTCGGCAGCTCAAACTGTTCTCCGGGTCTGCCGTTTGTTGGGTGGGGAGGGTGTCTATTGTGAACCCTGGAACTCTATTGTTTTAATATTTTCCGCTTGCCCCTCGCCCCGCACTGGCTAGACAAGTTTCATTTTTGCCGCTGATGGGAAGGGGAGATGAAGGTCAGGTGCCTCTAGTTTTCCCCCAGTCTTTATGCAGACTTGCTCTGATTATCCCTCCCCCAAAAGCCTAGGAGAGATTTTATGCGAATTTTCCTCTGTATGTGAGATGAGCTGAGAAACACACACCTGTTTTATTGTTGCAATCTGTCTGGGAGTGGTGGTGGTTACTTCAGCTCTCCAAGATGGTGGCTGCTGGTTTCCTTTGTGGAGTTTCCACTTTGGGGGATAGAAATGTACTGCTAACTTTCCCGTCTGAAATCCCAAATTCAGCTGGGGGCTCAGTGGATGCTCAGCCAGCAGAATTCCACAGAATCTGCAGCAACGTTTCTCCCTGCTTGCTGGTCGCTTCTCGGTGGTGCCTCACCATTTGTAGACACGGGGCAGGTCACGCGGATAAATCAGAATGGATCTCCGGTTGCACAAGTGGCTTGTGTTTGAGACTCAATTACCGGACCTCGGTGGTGGAAATCATTCTTCTAGATTTCGGTAAACACCCATTTTCCTGTAAGATCCTAACAAGATAGTTTTTCATCGTTCTAACTCGTTATTCACCTGCGCAGTGGCAGAGTACACTGGGTGTGATACACTGTCTTCACAGTCATCTTGCAATGCCGAAATATTAGGATATGGATGCACCATTTACTGAAAACTGTTTCAGTACTAGGAAAAAATATGTATTTCAGGTGGATGAATATTTCTGAGATTAATTTTTTAAAAAGTGGATTATAAATCCACATACATGAATATGAATGAATTTAGGGAGTGCATAATAAGACACAAATATTTCATATTTTGAAAAATCTGGAGAGTATATATATATATATATATATATATATATATATATATATATATATACATATACACACACACACACACAAACATTAAAAACTAGCAATATATATGTCAATTGAAATTCATCATGAAATACATATCATCCACAGACCCAAAAATATTCATATACTTAACATGGATTTATGTATAATGTTGTTCAACTAGGAGGCTTACCCATAGGTTGAATTTTCAGTTCCAACAGCATTTAGGAGGAGTGATCTCTTCTCAAAATTTGTATTTGCCAAGTCAGTCACCTCACAAAAATGTACGTGTGATACCAGGTACGATTCTATATGTGCATATAAAATTACATGTGCTGAATAGGCTACAGAGAAAGGGAGACAGGAATTTACATATTTGTTAACTTTCAAAACACACGGAGAACTATTTCAACAAAAAATTGACTAGATTTATAACTTCTCACCTATATAATGCAAAAGGCAATTCCAACTATACACCATGCCTCCTCTGAACTGCTTGTATTTCTATTCTGTTTGAGTTTTTATTCTCTATCATATTACGATTAGTAGTCAGAGTCTAGTAGGGTAGGGGTTAGAGTCAGGGATTCAGTATTTCGAATGGAAAATTGGAAAATGAATCCAATGTGTATGCAAATATGTGCTACACAAAATCTTCCCACTCCTCCAGAACAATGGCTTGACATTATCTTCGCCCCAAGTAAGACATAATTAGAGGAGAAGAGTTAGAAAATCAGTGAATACTTATCTGGAATGGAATATGCTAAGGAGTTCACTACCTTGGAGGTGGTAGAGGAGATTCCAAAAGTAAGGGACAGGGTGAACACTCCACAAACATGGAGCTCTGCTGGCCTAAAGACTTCTTGAGAAATTGCCTCTGAGTTTGGTCACTTGAAACATATGTTGTTATCAGGAGCTTTAGCTTCCTTTGTAGTGAGATCATCAAAGCTGGGTCTGCACCTATGTGACCTGTAAAACATAGTTTCTTATTTTCCAATGAACATGAGGCAGCAGTCCTGAATTTGATCTTTGTAGGTAAACTGTGGCCACTGGGTTCTAAGTGTCTCCCTGTGTGGACTGTGAAGCCATTTGTTCATCCTCCAATTTTCATGGTGTTTCTTGCTGCTACAATGGGAGTTTGGTATTTGCTTCATGAAATACACGGAGTTCAACTGGGACACAGTGCAGGAGGGAGTTCTGTCACGTGTGGTATTTCAATTTCTGCAGGAGAATGCACCAACCATGCTTCTATATCACATAGCTTCCCCCATTGACGATAGCAAATCGATTCTGAACATTGCCCTGAAACCTCTCCAAATAACAAGATGCCTTTACTTAGAAGGGACTGCTGGCTGCATCATGTCAGTCACAAGCCATTTGGAAGCCAATGGCAGATCCACATGGCCCCACCACAGATGTTTTATCACACACCTGCCTACCACTGCTCTAGGCCCACTAATAATCAGGCTCCAACTTATTGGCATCTCTGTTTTACACAATTTTCATTAAAACCAGTCAATCAAGGCAGTGTCTGTTATACTCATGATCAGCAACAGGAAATCCAAAGGTTCTCCTGTGCCAGCTGGTCATGGAAATTTCAAAAATTTCATGGTATTTTTCTAGCCATATTTCAACAATGAAGGTGGAGGCACTGTGAGTTTCAGTTCATTCCAGAACCATTAATGTTGACGAAGCTCATTTCAATGAAAGCTCTGGAGAAATCTCACAGGCAATGCTTCCCAAAGAATGGCCAAAAGGTCAAATGAAGCCAGGCCCATTGAGTTCTACAATGTGATGTCCATGTGACTTTTGACTCTCAACTACGGCTTCCAAGTCTTTCAGAAGAAAATTATGTGATATCTTGGCTGTGATTCCCAGTGCTCTGTTGAAAGCCACCCTGGGCCTTGATCTCAGTTTCCAAGGGCGACTCTCATGCATGGCCTTCTAAAATCCCAACACAATTAATGGCAATACTTTTCTGAGGTCAGTTCCAGAACTCAGTCTCTAAGGGGAAAAACACCAGAGTTCATGTCAAGGTGGACCCAGTCATCTCTTCCAATCACCACACTAACAACCACAATTAAAACCAAAACAATCCCACATGGCCCTCATGTTCTTTTATATAGACACTCATCATAACCTATCGCTGGAAATTTCCACGAGGGGCGAAGCCCAAGACAGTCTCCTAAATAATCTCTCTTGCCCCTAATTTGCCTAAATTCAGGGTGGCCTGGACACCATTCCTGTGAACCAGGAGTGTTCAAATAGGCCTGCTGTTAATACTTCTCTGCTTCTCCAATTTGAGGCGTATTGACTGTGCAGTTTGGATTCTTTATGTGAATTGTAGTCACGGGAAAACTCAAGCAATTTAGGGATTTGAAGAAATGATTTGGCCCAATGGATCCCTATTCTAACTTGATGGAGGTCAGGAACCTTACAGAGAATGGGGAGAGACTTCATCCACAATAACTGCACTTTTGGCCATTTTTGTTTTGGATGCACACATGTGATGTTTCTTTAGATTCTTCAGGGGTTGAGAATCTAAGCCACGGCCTCACACAGGGCCAAGAGGCTGATTCAGACACTTCCATTTTCAAAGGAATTAAGCAAATATCCACAGGTGATGTCCATTCATTTCCATTTGAACCTGTTTTCTTCAGGCTTCACAAACGGATGTCTTGAGGCAAAGACCTTCCTGACATTCAGGGCAACAGAACAATAGGTAAGCAAAAGGCCCAAAGCAGGGTTTCTCCACTGAGACTATCATGGTCACACTTATATCTGAGTTTTCTGAGATGCTCGACATTCCCTTTAGCTATCCAGTACATGGCCATGTCACAGGGCTTGGAACTGCTACATATCTTGGACACAAAACCATGAGCCTATTCTGGAGAGTAGCCAGAATTCATGAAGAATGCAGGAATTTTGGAAGATACCACATGTTGCCCATCGATCAGGCAAGCTGAAATCCATTCATAAATTCGGCAGGATGAATGCTGGGAAGCTTTCTGCTAGACAGGAGACAACAATTGATGCATTCAGTTTTCTAATATCTAAAACCATGCACATAGTGGGATACACAGACATAGAAACACTTGCTTGCCAAACGACTTACTATAAACAGTTCACTCCAAACCAAACAAACCGCCTTTCCTACCTATTCTCAGAACATGAGACAAAACCACAAACCAACACCGACAACCACAGAGGCACCACCTTCTACAAAGTATGTCTGTGACTATCCAGAGTGTCTTCTGACTGGTGGGCCAACTTATGTTCCCCGGAAAACACCAACTCTGTGAACTTGTCAGGAGCCAGCGGTGAGCCACTATCTGCTTTCTCAGGAAAGGCCCCTCTTCTGAGTTTTCCTGGCAGTTGGCCATCCTCATATCTGTAGGTACCATGAAAGACTGACTCTGTCCTTGGTAAATCCAAACAAGTGAGCCCACTGGGACTGGGACTGGGACAGGCTCTTGGTACCTTGCTTCCTGGATCCCAAGAACCGAGAGTTCCATGACCAAGGAAGTGAGGTGAGGTCACTTCCTTCAGGAACTGAATGAGGTCACTGCTTTGGCAACCACTTTGTCCTAACAGTTGCTTCCAAGGGTCCCATGAGATCGAGGCTTCTCCTACTTCCTGTGACACTTTCACAAGTTAGAATGGTATATGAACCATAGGCACCCAGGAACAGGTCTCCAAAAAGGACTGTTTGTGTCCATCTTCTCTACATTATGAACAGAGAGGCTGATTCAAACACAACCCTTCATCCTGACCAGGTTGTTTGCAATGGAAGATGACGTTTGCTCTCTCAGGTCCTTCATGGCTGCCTACATCTTCTCCAGGGATCACTTCTTCATGGACCTTTGAGTTTTACAACAGGTGGAAGATTCTCTACATTCCTGTATTGTAAGACCAAATTGGTCCCTGCTCTTCTGTAAAGTTAGATTGAGGGAACAGTGTATGGTTAGGGTTAATAACAGGTTTGATTTGGGTTAGGAATTATTCTAATTGATGAATGATGGTATTGGGAACCTGTGATATTTATAAGAATATATAGGTGAAATATAAGTATGAAAACAAAAATCTAGGTAAGATTTGAAGCCCAGAAGGGCATTGCGCTATTGATTGGGATACTTAGCTTTGATATACGTTCTGCACAGGTGTTTCAGATAAATCGATAATCAATGGCATAGGACCTTGTACCTTGGATGATTGAATGTAGAAGTGAACATCCACTAGAACAGGGATAGTCGGTAGGATTAGGAAGATATTCGATAAGTTTCAGAAGAAGACTGAGTACAGAATTTGGACCAAAAGTTCTTTAGCAATAGTGTATCGGGTAGAGAGTGAATGTAAATGTCAGCACACGTGAAGGGTCAGTCACAATGGTGAACTGGGGAAAATATTTAGGTAAGCAGACATCAATAGAGACATTAGGAAATCAGGCAAAGTATAAATTGAGTGATAGGATTAGACATTTGCAACAGGGTTGAGGTTCAAAATATAGTCTTAAGAAGAAACAAATATGTAGTCACCAATAGGATTGACATTTGAGAGCATTAGGCACACTGGACATGAATGTTTTCAGTAATCTATGCTCACTTTTCATTTAGGCTTTGATACAATCATAAGTGTGACCTCTTCTTTTTTGTCCAGAATATTACTGTGATAAAATGTATATGTAGATTAGGTGACATGAGTATTTCTTCCACCATTTCTGGGAGCAACATTTTGAAGATGAAAAAATTAGTATTGGGGTTACAAATAGATTTACTCTGTGTCTATGAACATAGAGATAATTTATGAATAGACGATACTGTGATTAAATATTATAACTTGTTCCAACTTTAAATATTCGATTGAATTGATATCTGAAAATAAACAGAAAATCGTATATTTATATGCAATCATTCATTCCAACCAGAAATACATCTAATGGTAATATTAGGGTTATGGTTTATCATGAAGAGTGTGTCAGTTTTTCTTCAAAATGATTATGGAAATCGAAAAAAAAAGCGTTTGGAAAGAAGTCTCATGAAAAAACAATCATGTAACCTGGAGGAATACATGTGTTCTGAATCAGGAAATGATTGAAAGTGAATCAAAATCCTATAAATTATTGAAGTTGTTGATGAAATATATATCCTATGATGTGTATAAACTGAACAAATAGTAATGTACCAGTGTTGAATAAAATGAACTTCAACATAGACATCATATCCAAGAGGAATCTAGTTGCATTGATGTTAAACTGGGTCAGTTACTGTAGAAATATTAGGATTGTATGCACCACTCACTGAAGTTAGTTTTCAGTACTATAAAACAAATATGTAATTCAGGTGGATGAATATTTCTGAGAATAATATTGTGAAAAGTTGATTATAAATCCACATACATGAACATGAATGAATTTAGGTAGTATATGTAAGACACATATATTTCATATTTTGAAATATTTGGAGAGTGTATATATATATATATATATATATATATATATATATATATATATATATATATACACACACACCCACACACACACACACACACAACACACACACCCAGGCAATAAAATGTAGCAATATATATGCCAATCGAAATTCATCATGAAGTATATATCATCCACAGATGCAAAAATATTTAATTTACTGAACATGGATTTATGTATAATGTTGTTCTACTAGGAGGCTCACCCATAGGTTGAATTTTCTGTTCCAACGGCGTTTAGGAGGAGTGATCTCTTCTCACAATTTGTATCTTCCAAGTCAGCCACCTCACAAGAATGTACATCTGATACCAGGTAGGATTCTATATGTGCATATAAAAATACATGTGCTGAATCGGCTACAGAGAAAGGGAGACAGGAATTCACATATTTGTTAACTTTAAAAACACATGGAGAACTATTTCAATTAAAAATTAACTAGATTTATAACACCTACCCTATATCATGCAAAAGGCAAGTGCAACTATACACCATGCCTCCTCTGAACTGCTTGTATTTCTATTCTGTTTGGGTTATTTTTCTCCATCATATTAGGATTTGTCATCAGAGTCTAGGAGGGTATGGGTTAGTGTCAGATGGCCCGGCTGGCAGGACACATCAACTTGGGTGTCGATCCTAGTTGGGGAGGAATGAAGGGACAAGAGACACGAGAGATGACAGCAAGACAGGAGTTCTGATAATGCTGCAAACTTTTATTATTCTCAGAGGGTATTTATATGCTGCGGATGGGAAAGCTCTCTTATCGGCAGTTGCTGGATGTCTTCACAGGGTGAGATAACCTCAGGATGTTTCAGTAGACAGATGGTAGCCGGATGTCAAAAGGAGATAGATGGCTGTGGGATGTCTCCCAGGCAGGTTGTGTCCCAGGGGGATGTTTCTTGTGTCAGTCTATTTTTTGAAGGAGAACTTCCTTCTAGCCCCTGACATCTCCCCTTTTGTTATATAAAATATTCGACCATACCTTACAGTCCATGGATTTAGGGGGTGATAGTGGCTCTGTTTCTCTAGAATGCCTTAGAATATCTCCTGATTTGAGCGAGCATCTTTCCTAGGAGATTTCGTGTTGGCTTTGGCATGTTTTTGGAGGAGACGTCTTTGAGGGGATAGCATGCCAACCGCCATGCACCAGAGCGTGTCATTCAGAGGTCTTGTGTTTGGGGATCCGTGGATCCATC
Source organism: Callospermophilus lateralis (assembly GCF_048772815.1). NCBI lineage: Eukaryota > Metazoa > Chordata > Mammalia > Rodentia > Sciuridae > Callospermophilus > Callospermophilus lateralis. The sequence continues at coordinate 285,740 of NW_027517938.1, forward strand.
CTCCTGCAGTCCTTCCTGGACCCTCCGTTATTATGGCCTAACGTGCTCATTCCAAGGGTGTGTCCTCCCCCAAGCGGAGGGGCCCATGGAGAACGAACCCTTATTGCAAGGGTAGAAGATGGTTGCTCAGAGCTGTTATTTATAGTTTTCTGTAAGAAAGAGAGATTTCTGGGGATGTAAACTTAATAAGCCTGTGAGAAGGGTTGAACATTCTTTTAAATGTTGGCAGTGCTGTCTTCCATCTCCAGACCATGATAGTGGACCTGTATGGGCTTAGAAATCAAAATATTAATCTGTTCTTTAATAAATTGTACCAGCCTCTTTATAATGCAGGGGCCTATGGACACCATTAAAAGTAAACCCAACAAAGGGACTAATAGGGGAAGAAGGTAGGGTAGAAATCCATTATGCCCAATCCAGAGGGGATTTTCAAATAGTTCTCTTTGTCTCTTTTCTGGATCTTCTTGAAGCTGCTTAATTTTAATGTGTACTATGCCTGATTTATTGGCATAAAAGCAGCATCGTTCCCCTAAGGCTAAGCAAATACCTCCCTGGTTAGCTGTCAGCAAATCTAAGCCCCGTCTGTTTTGAAGGAACACTTCTGCCAGGGAATTTATTTGGTCCTGCAAATCTTTAAAGGTTCCTGATAAAGTTTGTACATAATTTATAAGTTGTTGAGACAGGCGATGGTAAGAGTGAATAGCCGTGCCTAAGCCACTGTACCTGTGCCCACAGCAGCTGTTATTCCAAGGCTGGCAATGAGTGGTAAAGCCTGTATTGCCCACCTATGTCTTTTGACTAAAGTGTCTAGGCTAGAAATTGGTAGAGGTTCATCTCCTGGGACAATAGTTATATCAGGGAGTAATAAAGCAAGAACACAACCAATGGTCCAATTCGCTGGAAGCGTGGGAAGGCCGAGTTTCCTCCACACATAAAAACTGTGCCATTGGAGGAACAAAGAGATGGGGTGGGTGAGGAATAATTTTATACTGTTGAGCAATTTCCAAAGGAAGTAAGTCGAACATCAGTATCATAGGTATTATTCTGCATCGCGCCTAAAAGAAATAATGTAAAAGTGCCTATAGGCTGTACTTTAAAGGGAAATCCGGGTTGGCATGTATTATCATTGTCCATGATAGAATTAATAGGAACTGCCATAGGCATGATTGCCCTGCTGTCATGCAGAGCCAGCAATCACCAGCAAGGGTGGGGTTCGAATTATTAAGCGAGGAGAATGTAGTTTGCAAAATATCTAATGTATTGGTATCTAAACCTGGGAACTGGGATTTAGGCTACATTAAGGGATGATATGTGAGCTCAGGGATTTGGGATTTCAAAAGTTTGATTATCTGAGGATGCTTGACAGAATAAGTGGGTCCTCCACCATCAGAGACCCCTGTAGGGGCCTTAATCGGCCAGTAGGAACCTTTTCCGACAGTGCCTTGGCACCCAGCTGACTGTAGCTTGGTGTATTTGCCATCTCCTCCATGGTCAAAGAGAATGGGGGTATAATGAATAGTGGTCCCCCTGCTGCATGAGTTTTAGTTAGGGAGGCTTCAAAAAATTGTTCTCCCTGTTTATTAACACAAAGTGAAGCCGACACATTACAAGAGACATGCATCGCCTGGGTATGCGTACAAGTTGCAGAACAATTTTGGAGAGCTTTACTTGTACTAGGGGGAATAATCTTTGGCTTGTTAACACATACCCATTTAGGCTGATGAACTCCTCCGAGATTATGGTCAACCTTGGCACGGAGGTAAGTCACCTTAGTCATGCAGTCAGCAGTCTGGGTCCAACTAGTGGGAGCCTCAGTCCAAAATCCTCCTTTGCATTCACGGGGGGGGGGCAAAAAGGTACTCCATGATGTTGGAAATTGGAGGTCCAAGGTCTCCGTGTTCAAACCTGTTCAGCAGAAGTGCCTTAAGCAGGATCCTCGCACAGATTCTTGGCTGTATCTGAAATGGAGGAAAATTTGTCCTCAGGGGGAGGGCCTCCGTCCCTGGGTTGAGGTAAGTAATTTACCTGTTTAACCAGTCATTCTGGTAACCATCTTGGGGATGCTTGCTCTTGGTCCAAAACACAAGCTGAGCCTCATCCCCTGATGAGGATAGGATCTGGGCGTTTTCATTTATTTGTAATGGGATTGCACCACATAACAGGCGAGCGAACAGAATTGGACGAAGGATGCCAGTGTCTGTCTGTGGCCAAATGGCCTTCACTGTCTAAGGTAAGAAAAATAAGGGCAAATAATGCATGGTTAAGGAGATCCCTGGGAGTGGTAACTACAAGGGCGGAAGCCTTAAGACGGGATAGCCAAGTCTTTAAGCTAAGCTGGGCAAGTTCCACATGCCTTGGCCCTGAGAGTTGTATGGAATTTCAGTAGTATGACAAAATTGCAAGGTAGCACAAAACTGTTTAAACTTGGCACTGGTATATGCAGGACATTTATCTGTTTTAATATGTATTGGTTTACCCATTACGAAAAAGGCTGAAACAAGATGAGAAAGGACGTCTTTGGTAGCCTCTCCAGAATGTGGTGATGCAAAACTAAAGCCGCTGAAGGTATCTATAGAAACGTATATATATTTGGTTTTTCAAAATTCAGGAAAATGAATAACATCCATTTGCTAAACCTGATTGGGCTGTAATCCTCGGGGGTTAACTCCCAAGTGTTGAATGGGGAGGGACACAGTGCAACCAGGGCATGCTTTTACTATTTGTCATGCATGTTGCCTGATAATTTTCCAAAGTAATCGATGGCTCTGGGAATTTAGATGGTGAAGATTTTGTAACTCCATGGCCTTTTGAATGGAGCCAACAAAAATTGGAATGATGGAACGTGTTGCTGCATCAGCTTGGGCATTACCTTGTGTTAGAGGGCTCAGAAGGTCAGAGTGTGTCATGATGTGTCCTAAGGAAAATGCATGTTTTCTGGCCTGAATTAGCTGCTGAAGCTGGTGAAACAGAAAGGGGAAATTGGAAGAAGCCATAATGGTGGGTGAAATCTCCAGCAGGGGCACAGAATGAGCAATGTAGGCACTGTCTGTATAAATATTAACAAGATTATCAAAAAAACTTTATGAAAACTTGTGTTATGGTGAACAATTCCACAAACTGAGCTGACTGATAAACAGTATCAAAGGTGGTAGGCTTGTTATTGACAACAAAGACTGCACGGCCATTACTGGAACCATCTGTAAAGACAGTAAGTTCTTGAGGAATGGGAGCCTTTTGAGTAATTTTGGGAAAAATATATGAATGTAACTGGACAACATTTAAAACGGGGTCATTGGGGATGTGGTTATGAATTGTTCCCAAAAAGCCTGATAGGGCAATACCCCATTGATCCATGTCTCTAGTAAAAATTGTAGTAAGGGTTTGGTCCTTAGTATATGGAATTAAAATATTATCAGGGTCTTTGCCAAAATGTTGTTGAGAAAGCAAACGACCTTTAAAAATAAGAGAAGCTACCTGAGCAAGATAAACAGTAATAACCTTGGAGGATGTGGTGGATACAAGGACCAAAAGCAAGGGGCAGCCTTTATTTTTAAAATGTGGATCTCGCTGCCAAAATATTCCTGTGGGTGTATGAGGAGTGTGGAAAATAACCAGAACCAGAGGAAGGTTATAAGAAATTTGTGTAACAAACTTTTGGGCAATGGCTTCTGTGGCTTGGTTTAATGCATGTCATGCCTCGGGAGTAAGCTTTTGAGGGGAGGAGGGGTGGGAATCACCTATCAAAATATCATTAAGGGGCAAAAGTACACAAGTGGGTAATTTTAAATATGTTCCTAGCAATTGAATATCCCCCAGTAATATTTGAAAATCATTAAGTGTGTGAAGATGGTCCACACATAGTTGTATTTTAGGAATTTGGATCTGATTATCTTGAAGTTTAAGACCCAAATAGGTATAAGGGTCCTGTGTTTGAAACTTATCTGGAGCTATCTGTAGTCCCAAGGTAGTGAGGTTTTGTAAAAATCCAAGTAACAATTATTAAGGTCATGGGTATTAGGTGCAGCAATTAACAAATCATCCATATAATGTAAAATATAATTTTCTGCTCATCGCTCTCTCACAGGGTCTACTGCTTGAGCAACGTGTTTTTGGCAAAGACTAGAGCTGTTGGCCATACTTGGGGAAGAACCTTCCATTGAAATCTCTGCATAGGGCCCTGAAAATTAATGTGAGGGAGACTAAAGGCAAAATAGGGTCTATCCTCAGGATGTAAAGGAATGGTAAAAAAGCAATCTTTTAAGTCAATAACCATTTTACAATAGTTTTTTGGAATCGCCACTGGTGTGGGAATGCCTGGCTGTAGTGCTCCCATCGGGCGCATAACTTTATTAATGGCACACAAATATTGTAAAAGGCACCACTTGCCTGATTTTTTCTTGATAATAAAAATAGGAGTAATCCATGATGAGGTTGAGGGCTTTACATGGCCGGCTGCGAGCTGTTCCTGCACTAACGTGGAGGCAGCCTCCAATTTTTCTTGGGTAAGGGGCCACTGATCCACCAACACAGGAGTCTGAGTCTCCCAAATAACTTTATCTGCATGGGGTACAGGAGGGTCAGGGACTGACACTAAAAATCTGAATACACAAGTCCACATGTATTTGTTTTTGTATGGGTTGTATAGGCTCCACCAGTCCTTTTTTCAGTATCCCCAGGCCTGTACCAGGAACAAAATTCATAGGAAGCATTTGATGAGTCACCATGGAATTGGGACTGGCGAGAATATCTTCCAATAACTCAAAATATCTCCTCCCTATACGTTAACAGGGAGGTCAGAATCAACGAAAGGAGTGACAGTTGACTTATTACCATCTTTATCAGTGCAGCTAATAGACCTAGAGCTGACCAGAGGATTTTTTTATTTTCCTATCCCTTTAAGGTCAGTCAAGGATGGAGTGTGGGGCTAACCTGATGGCTTGTATTTTTGAGAAATAATTGTGGCATCAGCTCCAATATCTAGAACTCCTTGGAATTCCTTTTCTTCAGTAAGTAAGGTAAGGGTGGGTCTATTGTGAGAAATGGGCTGAACCCAATACACATCAGAGAAGCCCAAGAAGGCAGTCCCCCGAGGTAGGTTTGGGTTTTGGAAATGCCTCCTGAATCCAAGGGAAGGAGAATTAATTGTGCAAGTCTTGTTCCTGCTGGGATAGCGGAAACTCCATTAATAGCAGTGGCCAGTATTTTTATTTCTCCAGTGAAATCATTATCATTAATGCCAACGAAGACCTGAACACCTTGTATGGTAGTGGAGGCTCTTCCAAGATTAAGGGCACATGTATGAGATGGAGGGGGACCCATAATTTCATTGGGTATTATCTGGGGCCCTTGCATTGGGTCTAATATTGTATTTGTGGCAGCACAGAGGTCCAATTTTGTGCTGCCTGGGGTGGCTAGTTGGAGGGAGGCAATTGTGGAGAAGGATTTTGTGGTAGGTTGGGAGTTTAGGAGGGAACAAACTTTATTGCTCCTGTGTTTGTCGTGGGGGATGTTGTGGCCGGGGGCTGGCCCCACAGGGAGTTTCCCGAGAAGTAGGAAGAAATAGGCTGTGTGAGGGCATTTGTCTTAGATCTACACTCACTGGCCCAGTGATGACCTTTACCACTTCTATGGAAAAGGGTAGCTGGGGGCGGTTAAGCCCCAGTTTGAGGAGACGCTATTCCTAGGCTTTGTTTGCCTGTGGGACACTCACATGCAAAATGGCCAGGTTGTTTACAAGTAAAGCAAGTATGTGAGCCAGGATTGTGAAAGGCCTTGGTAAAGGCGGTCCCTAAAGCCAGACCCATGGCATGGGCTGCACCCACGTCTGCACAGAGTCTAATAACTTCAGAAAGTTTCCCTTTATCCTTATGTGGTTGAAGAACATTCTGACATGCTGGGTTAGCATTTTCAAAGGCAAGATGTTTTACATAGGTGCTTTCACCTTCGCTTGGTAAATCCTATAGGCTGTGGCACGGTCCTGAGAGGTCGCGGGTGTTCTGAATGGTAGAGAGCTGCTTCCTTCTCCAAGATAGCGTCCTCCCCAGGGGTCAATGTGTCTCTGGGATTTAAAACTGGATAAAGGTGGTTTTTAATCATTGGAGCCTTATTAATTAGGGTCGTATTTTGAGGGGAACCAGGAAGGTTCTCAGGGTTCTGGGAAGACTGAGAAAGTTCTATGTCTATACTAATGATGGGCATGCCGAGGGGGGACGAGAGGTCTTTTGCATAATCTCTTCCCCAATCCTGACAAGTTGTAAGGTACCATTGTCAAAGCGAAAACTTTTAAGAATTTCATTAATTAAGTTCCAGTAAGAAAAGGTGGGAACTGGCATTTTTTTCTGGGCCAAATGATTCATAATAATCTTTTAAACAGTCTCCTACTCTAAGCCATTTTTGCCATCAATGGTCCCTTCAAGAGGAAACCATGGACACAATTCTCCTATGTATGAAAAGAAAAATTTTAAGTCCTTTTTCTTAACATGTGCCCCTCATGTCTTGAAGGACTCCTTGAGGCCTGAAATAAACAAATCATGTGACGATACTGCTTGTCACATGGTGCGTCACTCACCGTGCATCATCCCCACCTTCCTCCTGGATATGTCTCCGGGTGGTGTCTGCTGAGGCGATCGTGAGCTCCTCTTGACCAAGTCTTCCAGGAGGAAGGGGTTCCCCCTCAGTCAAAGGCTTGAGCCCCAGTCGGTGGGCGCCAGATGTCCCGGCCAACAGGACACATCAACGTGGTCAGCGAACCTAGATGGGGAGGAATGAAGGGACAAGAGGCATGAGAGATGAGAGCAACACAGGAGTTCTGATCAAGCTGCAAAATTTTATTGTTCACACATGGGTATTAATATGCTGGATATGGGAAAGCTCTCTTATCAGCAGTTCCTGGATGTCTTCACAAGGTGAGATAACTTCAGGATGTTTCTGGAAGAAAGATGGCCACAGGATGTCTCAGGGACATATATGGCTACAGGATGTCGTCCAGACAGGATGTCTCCTGGGGGCTGTTTCTTGTAAGTGTCAGGCTGTTCTTTGAAGAAGAATTCCTTCTACCCCTGACAGTCAGGGATTCAGTATTTCGAATGGAAAATTCGAAAATGAATCCAATGTGTAGGCAAATATGTGCTACCCAAAAATCTTCCCACTCTCATTCAGAACAATGCCTTGACATTTCCTTCACTCCAAGTAAGACATAATTAGAGGAGAAGAGTTAGAAATCTGTGAATACATATCGGTAATGGAAAATGCTCAGGAGTTCACAACCTTCGAGGTTGTAGAGGAGTTTCCAAAAGTAAAGGACAGGGTAAAAACTCCAAAAACATGGAGCTCTGCTGGCCTAAAGACTTCTTGAGAAACTGCCTCTGAGATTGGGCACCTGAAATATATGTTGATGACAGGAGCTTTAGCTTCCTTTGTAGTGAGACCATCAAAGCTGGGTCTGCATCTATATGACCTGGAGGACATGGTTTCTTTTTTTCCTATGAACATGAAGCAGTAGGGCTGAATTCTCTCTTTATAGGTAAACTGTTGCCACTGGGGGCTAAGTGTCTTGCAGTGTGGACTGTGAAGCCATTTGGTCATCCTCCACTTTTCGTGGTGTTTCTTGCAGCTGCACTGGGAGTTTGGTATTTGCTTCACAAAATACGAGAAGTTCAACTGGGACACAGTGATGGAGGGAGTTCTGTCATGTGTGGTGGGTAAGGGTCTGCAGGAGAATGCACCAACCTGGCTTATATCCCACATAGCTTGCCCCCTTGACCACAGCAATCTGATTCTAAACATTGCCCTTCAACCTGTCCATATAACAAGATGCCTTTACATACAAGGGTATGGGGGCTGCACTATATCAGTCACAAGGCATTTGAAAGCCAATGGCATATCCACATCAGCCCACCACAGATGTTTTAACACACACCTGCACACCACTGCTCTAGGCCGACTACTCATCAGGCTCCAAGTTACTGGCATCTCTGTTCTACACCATTTTCATGAAACCCAGTCAATCAAGGCACTGTCTGGTACATTCATGATCAGTAATAGGACACCTAAAGGTTCTCCAGTGCCACCAGGTGATGGGAATTTCCAAACTTTAATGATATTTATCTAGGCATTTTTCATGGATGAAGTTGAAGGCACTGTGGGTTTCAATTTATTCAGGAACCATTAAATGGAGAAGAAGCTCATTTCAATGAAAGCTCTGGAGAATTCTAACAGGCAAGGCTTCCCAAAGACAGGCTAAAAGGTCACATTAAGCCAGGCATTTGAGGTCTACAATGTGAGGTCCATGTGTGTTTTGACTTGCAATGATGGCTGCCAAGTCTTTAAGAATAAAATCATGTGATGTCCTTCCTGAGATTTCCAGTGCTCTTCGGAAAGCCTCCCTGGGCCTAGATCTCAGTTTCCAAGGGCGACTCTCATGCGTGGCCTCCTAAAATCCCAACACAATACATGGCAATACTTCTTTGAGGTCAGTTCCAGAACTCAGTCTCTAAGGGGAATCACATAAGGGTTCAAGCCCAGGTGGACATAGCCATGTCTTCCAACGGCCACAAAAATGACCACAATTAAAACCAAAACACTCCCACATGACACACCTGATGCAAAGACCTTCCTGACTTTCAGGGCAACAGAAGAATCGGTAAGCAAAATGTCCAAAGCAGGGTTTTTCCAATGAGGCATTCCTGGTCTCACTGATATCTGAGCTTTCTGAGATGCTCGCCATTCCCTTCAGCTATCCAGTACATGGCCATGTCACAGAGATTTGAGGTGGTACATATATTTGACACAAAACTATGAGCCTATTCTGGAGAGTGCACACAATTCAGGAAGAAAACAGGAACTTAAGAAGTTAGCAGGTGTTCCCCATCGATAAGTCATTCCGCAGTCCATTCAAGAATTGTGCAGGATGAAAGCTGAGAAGCTTTCTACTAGACAGGACTCACCAATTGATGCATTTTCTTTTCTAATGTCTACAACCAGGGACACAGTGGTATAAACAGACATAGAAACACTCGCCTTGTCAAATGACTTACTAGAAACAGTTCCCTCCAAACCAAACAAACCGCCATTCCTACCTATTCTCAGAATATGAGACAAAACCACAAACCCACACCCACACCCACAAAGACACCTCCTTCCCCCATGTAGGTCTGTGACTATCCGGAGTGTCCTCTGACTGGTGGGCCATACTATGTTCCAATGAAATGGCCTGTCCTGTCTCAGATCTGGTCTCCTTGGCCAACTCTGTGAAGTTGTCAGGAGCCAGCAGTGAGCCACTACCTACTTTCTCAGGAAAAGCCCCTCTTCAGAGCTTTCCTGGTTTTGGCCATCCTCACATCAGTAGGTAGCAAGAATGACTGACTCTGTCCTTGGTAATTCCAAACAAGTGAGACCACTAAGACTGGGACTGCCTCTTGGTGCCTGGCTTCTTGGATACCAAGTTCAGAGAGTTCCATCAACAAAGAAGTGAGGTGAGGTCACTTCCTTAAGGAACTGAATCAGATCACTGCCTTGGTAACCACTTTGTCCTAACAGTTGCTTCCAAGACTACCATGAGATGGAGGCTGCCCCTACTTTCTGTGACACTTTCACAAGGTAGAATGGTATATCAACCATAGGCACCTAGGAACAGCTCTCCACACCAACCTGGTTTGGTCCATCTTCTCTACATTAAGAAGAGAGAGGCTGATTCATAAACAACCCTTCATCCTGACCAGGTTGTTTTCCATGGAAGCTGACTTTTGCTCTCTCAGGTCCTTCATAGTTGTCTACATCTTCTCCAGGGATCATTTCTGCATGGACCTTGAGGTTCTCAGGAGGTGGAAGATCCCCTACATTCCTGTATTGTAAGACCAACTCTGTCCCTGCTCTTCTGTAAAGTTAGATTGAGGGAACAGTGTATGGTTAGGGTTAATAATATGTTCAATTTGAATTAGGAATCATTCTGCTGGATGAATAATGGTACTGGGAACCTGCGACATTTATAAGTATATATAGGTGAAATATATGTATGAAAACAGAAATCTAAGTAAGATTTGAAGTGCAGAATGGGGATGGGCCCTTGATTGTGATACTTAGCGTTGAATTATGTTCTGCACAGATGTCTGAGATAGATCGATATACAATGGCATTAGACCCTGTACTTTGGATTATTGAATGTATAAGAGAACATCCAGTCAAAAAGGGATAATGGGTAGGATTAGGAAGATAGTCAGTAGGTTTAAGAAGAAGAGTGAGTATAGGATTTGGAACAAAAGTTCCTTAGCAATAGGGTTTGGATTAGAGTGTGAATGTAAGTGTCAGCACAATTGAAGAGTCAGTCACAATGATGAACTGCGGAAAGTATGTAGGAAAGCTGATATAAATAGAGACATTATGAAATCAGGAAAAGTATAAAGTGAGAGATAGGATTAGATATTTTCAACAGGGTTGAGTTTGAATATATAATCTTAGCAAGAAACAAATATGTTGTCACAAATAGGATTGAATTTTGAGAGCATTAGCCAAACTTGATATGGATGGTTTTAGTAATCCATGTTCACTTTACATTTAGGCTTTCGTGCAAACATAAGTGTGACCATTTCTTTTTGTGTCCAGAATATTACTCTGATAAAATGTATATGTAGATCAGATGACATGAGTATTTCTTCCACCATTACTGGGAGCAAAATTTTTAAGACGTATAAATTAGTATTGGGTTTACAAAGAGGTGTACTCTGTGTCTATGAATATAGAGACAATGCATGAATAGACAATAGTGTGAATAAATAATATAACTGGTTCCACTTTAAATAATGGATTGATTTGATATCTGAAAATATATAAGAAATCTTATATTGATATACAATCATTCATTCCAACCAGTTATACATCTAATAGTAATATTAGGGTTATACTTTATCATGAAGGGTGTGTGAGTTTTGCTTCAAATTTGATTATGGAAATCGAAAATAATATGTTTGGAATGAAGTCTCATGAAAAAACCAGTCAAGAAACATGGAGGATTACATGTGTTCTAAAGCAGAAAATGATTGAAAGTGAAACAAATGCCTATAATTTTGCTAACGTATGGATGAAATATATATCCTATAATGTGCATAAACTGAAGAAATTGTAACATACCAGTGGTGAATAAAAATGAACATCAAAATACACATCATGTCCCATAGGAATCTACTTGCATTGATGACAAACTGGATCAATTATTGTAGAAATATTAGGATTTGTATCCACCATTCACTGAAGTTATTTTTCATTTCTAGGAAAAAATATGTATTTCAGGTGGATGAATATTTCCGTGAATAATCTTGTGAAATGTTAACTCTAAATCCACATACATGAATATGAATGAATTTAGGGAGTGTATAATAAGACACATATATTTTATATTTTAAAAAAATTTAGTGTGTGTGTGTGTATATATATATATATACACACACACACACACACACACACACACACACACAGAGAGACATTAAAAATTAGTAATACATATGCCAATCGAAATTCACCATGAAATATATATCATCCACAGATCCAAAAATATTCATTTTACTGAACATGGATTTATGTATAATGTTGTTCAACTAGGAAGCTCACCCATAGTTTGAAATTTCAGTTTCAACAGCGTTTAGGCGGAGTGATCTATTCTCACAATTTCTATCTGCCAAGTCAGCCACCTCACAAGAGTGTACCTGTGGTACCAGGTAGAATTCTATATGTGCATATAAAAATACATGTGCTGAATAGGCTACAGAGAAAGGGGGAGAGGAATTCACATATTTGTTTACTTTAAGTACCCATGCAACTATTTCAATTAAAAATTAACTTGAATTATAACACCTACACTTTATCATGCAAAAGCCAAGTCTAACTGTACACCATGCCTCCTCTGAAATGCTTGCATTTCTATTCTGTTTGGGTTATTTTACTCCATCATATTAGGATTAGTAGTAAGAGTCTATTAGGGTATGGGTTAGTGTCAGTTATTCAGTATTTCAAATGGAAAATAGGAAAATAAATCCAATGTGTATGCAAATATGTGCTACAAAAAATTCCCACTATCATCCAGAACAATGCCTTGACAATCTCTTCGCCCCTAGTAAGACACAATTAGAGAAGAAGAGTTAGAAAATCTGTGAATACATACCTGGAATGGAAAATGTTCAGGAGTTCACAACCTTGGAGGTGGTAGAGGAGTTTCCAAAAGTAAGGGACAGTGTAAACACTCCACAAACATGGAGCTATGCTGGCATTAAGACTTCTTGAGAAACTGCCTCTGAGGTTGGACACTTGAAAAATATGTTGTTGTCAGGAGCTTTAGCTCCCTGTGTACGGAGACCATCAAAGCTGGGTCTGCATCTATGTGACCTGGAGGATATGGTTTCTTATTTTCTAATGAACATGAGGAAGCAGTGATGAATTCTCTCTTTGTAGATAAACTGTGGCCACTGGGGGCTAAGTGTCTCCCTGTGTGGACTTTGAAGCCATTTGGTCATTCTCCAATTTTCGTGGTGTTTCTTGCTGCTGCACTGGGTGTTTTGTATTTGCTTCACAACATACAAGGATTTCAAATGGGTCACAGTGCTGGTGGGAGTCCTGTAAGGTGTGGTGGGTCAGGGACTTCAGGAGAATGCACCAACCAGGCTTCTATCCCACATTTCTTGCTCCCTTGACCATAGCAACCTGATTCTGAACATTGCCCTGAAACCTGTCCATATAACCAGATGCCTTTTCATATAATTTTCTGCTGGCTGCACCAAGTCAGTCACAAGCCATTTGGAAGCCAATGACACACCCACATGGCCACACCGCAAATATATTATCAGACAACTGCACACCACTGCTCTAGGCCCACTACTCAGCAGGCTCCAACTTACTGGCATCTGTGTTCCACACCATTTTCAAGAACTCCAGTCAATCAAGGCACTGTCTGGTACACTCATGAGCAGCAATAGGACATCCAATGGTTCTCCAGTGCCACCTGGTCATTGGGAATTTCAAAAATTTCATGGTATTTATCTATCCATTGTTCAAGAATGAAGTTGGAGGCACTTTGGGGTTTTCATTCATCCAAGAACCATTAAATGGTGAGGAAGCTCATTTCAATGAAAGCTCTGGAGAACTCTCACAGGCAAGGCTTTCCAAAGAGTGGTCAAAATGTCATATGCAGACAGGCCCATTGAGGTCTAAAATGTGAGGTCCATGTGTGTTTTGACTCTTAACTATGGCTGCCAAGTCTTTCAGAATAAAATCATGTGATATCCTGGTTGAGATTCTCAGTGCTCTGTGGAAAGCCACCCAGGGCCCAATCTCAGGTTTCAAGGGTGACTCTCATGCGTGGCCTCCTACAATCCCAACACAATTAATGGCAATACTTCTCTGAGGTCAGTTCCAGAACTCAGTCTCGAAGGAGAATCACACCCGAGTTCAAGCCCATGTGGACCCAGTCATCGCTTCCAACCGCCACACAAATGACCACAATTGAAACCAAAACATTCCCACATGACCCTCATCTTCTTCCATATAGACACTCATCATAAACTCTTGCTGGAGGTTTCCATGAGGAGCGCAGCCCAAGGCAATGTCCAAAATATGCACCCTTGCCCGTCATTTGCCTAAAATGAGGGTGGCCTTGACACCCTTCCTGTGAACCAGGAGTGATCAAATAGGCCTGCCTTTAATACTGCTCTGCTTCTCCAATTTGAGGCCAACTGACTGTCAGGTATAGATTCTTTATGTGATTTGGCATCATGGGAGAACCCAAGCACTTCTGCAGGAGTTCAAAGAACTCATTTGACCCAGAGGATCCTATTCTCACTTGATGGAGGTTAGGAACCTAACAGAGGAAGGCAAGAAACTTCATCCACAATGACTGATATTTTTACCATTTTCGTTTTCAATACACACATGGGAACTTTCTTTATATCCATCAGGTGCTGAGAATCTAATCCATAGCCTGACCCAGAGGCAAGCAGCTGATTCAGACACATCCCTTTCGAAAGCAATTAAGCAAAGCACCACAGGTGATGCCCATTCATTTGCATTTAAAAACTGTTTACTTCAGGCTTCAAAAAGGAGTGGCCTGAGGTAAGGACCTTCCTGACATTCAGGGCAACAGAAAAATAGGTAAGCAGAAGGCCCAAAACAGTATTTCTCCACTGAGACTTTCCTGGTCACACTGATATCTGAGTTTCCTGAGATGCTCGCCATTCCATTCAGCTATCCAGTACATGGCCATGTCACAGAGCTTGGAGGTGTTACATATCTTGGACACAAAACCATGAGCCTATTCTGGGTAGTGGCCAAAATTTAGGAAGAAAACAGGAACTTAGGAAGATAGTAGGGGTTGCCCATCCATAAAGCAACCTGCAGTCCAGTCATAAATTGGGTAGGATGAATGATGGAAAACTTTCTTCTAGACAGGACATATCCATTGATGCATTCTCTTTTCTTATGTCTACAACCACGGACACAGTGAGATACACAGATATAGAAACACTCACCTTGTCAAACGACTTTTTAGAAGCAGTCCACTCCAAACCAAACAAATCGCCTTTCCTACCTATTCTCAGAACATGAGACAAAACCACAAACTCACACCCACACCCACAAAGGCACTTCCTTCCCCCAATATGTCTGTGACAATCCGGAGTGTCCTCTGACTGTGGACCATATTGTTACCCTGAACTGGCCTGCCCTGTCTCAGATCTGGTCTCCGTGGCCAAATCTGTGAAGTTGTCAGGAGCCAGCGATGACCAACTACCTGTTTTCTTAGGAAAGGACCCTCTTCCGAGCTGTCCTGGCATTTGGCCATTCTCACATCAGTAGGTACCAAAAAAGACTCTCTCTGCCCTTGGTAAAACCAAACATGTGATCCCACTAGGACTGTTACTGGGACTGGCTCTGGATGCCTGGCTTCCTGAATCCCAAGTTCAGAGAGTTCCATCACCAAGTAAGTTAGGTGAAGTCACTTTCTTCATGAAATGAATGAGGTCACTGCCTTGGCAACCACTTTGTCCTAACAGTTGCTGCCAAGGGTCTCATGAGATGGAGGCTGTTCCTACTTTCTGTGACACTGTCACAAGTTAGAATGGTATATCAACCATATGCACCGGGGAACTTCTCTCCATACAGGCCTGCTTTGGTCCATCTTCTCTACATTAAGAAGAGAGAGGCTGATTCAGACACATCCTTTCATCCTGTCCAGGTTCTTTACCATGTCAGAAGACTTTTGCTCTCTTTGGTACTACATAGCTGCCTACAACTTCTCCAAGGATCATTTCTGCATTGACCTTTGAGGTTCTCAGCAGGTGGAAGATACCCTACATTCCTGTATTGTAAGACCAACTCTATCCCTGCTCCTCTGTAAAGGTAGATTGAGGGAACAGCGTATGGTTAGGGTTAATAACAGGTTCGAATTCGGTTGGGAATCATTCTGCGGGATGAATAATGTTATTGGGACCCTGCGAAATTTAAAAGAATATATAGGTGAAATATAAGTTTGAAAACCCAAATCTATGTAAGTTTTGAAGCCCAGAAGTGTATTGGGCCCTTGGGTAGGATACTTAGCTTTGAATTATGTTCTGCACAGATATCTCTGATTAATCGCTATACAATGGCATAGGACCTTTACCTTGGATGATTGAATGTCGAAGAGAACATGCAGTCAAAAAGGGATAGTCGATAGGATTAGGAAGATAGTCAGTAGGTTTAGAAAGAAGAGTGAGTATAGGATTTGGACAAAAACTTTTTTAGCAATAGGGTTTCGGGTAGAGAGTGAATGTAAATGTCAGCACATGTGAAGAGTCATTCACAATGATGAACTGGGGAAAATATGTAGGAAAGTAAATATCAATTGAGACAAAAGGAAATCAGGCAAAGTATAATGTGAGTTATAGGATTAGACATTTTCAACAGGGTTGAGGTTGAATATATAATCTTAGCAAGAAACAAATATGTAGTCACCAATTGGATTGACATTTGAGAGCATTAGGCAACCTGGACATGGATGTTATTACTAATCCATGCTCACTTTCCATTTAGGCTTGGTACAATCATAAGTGTGATCTTTGCATTTTGTGTCCATAATATTACTGTAATAAAATATATATGTAGATCAGGTGACATGAGTATATCTTCCACCATTTCTGGGAGCAATATTTTGAAGACGTATAAATTAGTATTGGGGGTTCAAACAGGTGTACCCTGTTTCTATGAATATACAGATAATGCATGAATGGAACATACTCTGAATAAAACATATACTCATTCCACTATAAATAATGGATTGAATTGATATCTGAAAAAATACAGGAAATCAAATATTGATATACAGACATTCATTACAACCAGTTATACATCAATGATAATATTAGTATTAGGATTTTCATGAAGAGTGTGTGAGTTTTGCTTCAAAATTGATTATGGAAATCGAAAATAATGTGTTTGGAAAGAAGTCTCATGAAAAGAGCAGTAAAGAAACATGGAGGAATACATGTTTTCAGAAGCAGGAAGTGATTGGAAGTGAAACAAATTACTATATATTTTTGAACTTTTGGATGAAATATATATATTATGATGTGCATAAACTGAAGAAATAATAATGTCCCACTGTTGAATAAATATGAACGTCAAAATACATATCATGTCCCATAGGAATCTACTTGCATTGATGTTAAACTGGGTTAGTTACTGTAGAAATATTAGGATTTGTATACACCATTCACTGAAGTTAGTTGTCAGTACTAGGAAACAAATATGAATTTCATGTGGATGAATAGTTTGGAAAATAATCTTGTGAAAAGTTGATTATAAATCCACATAAATGAATATGAATGAATTTAGGGCGTGTATAATAAGTCACATATATTACATATTTTGAAATATCTGGAGAGTATATATATATATATATATATATATATATATATATATATATATATATATATATAGAGAGAGAGAGAGAGAGAGAGAGAGAAAGAGAGAGAGAGAGAGAGAGAGACAGAGAGAGAGACATTAAAAACTAACAATATATATGCCAATCAAAATCCATCATGAAATATATATCATCCACAGATCCAAAAATATTCATTATACTGAACATGGATTTATGTATAATGTTGTTCAACTAGAAAGTTCACCCATAGTTTGAAATTTCAGTTCCAATAGCATTTACGAGGAGTGATCTCTTCTCACAATTTGTATCTGCCAAGTCAACCACCTCACAAGAATGTACGTGTGGTACCAGGTAGAATTCTATATGTGCATATAAAAATACATGTGCTTAATAGGCTACAGAGAAAGGGAGAAAGGAATTCACATATTTGTTAACTTTAAAAATACATGGAGAACTATTTCAAAAAAAATTTGCAAGATTTATAACTCCTACCCTATATTATGCAAAAGGCAAGTCCAAGTATACACCTTGCCTCCTCTGAACTGCTTGTACTTCTTTTCTGTTTTTTGTTATTTTTCTCCATCATATTAGGATTAGTAGTCAGAGTCTAGTTTGGAATTGGTTAGGGTTAGAGATTCAGTGTTTTAAAGGGAAATTGAAAAATGAATCCAATGTCTATGCAAATATGTGCTACCCCAAAATCTTCCCAGTCTCATCCAGAACAATGCCTTGACATTATCTTTTACCAAAGTAAGATACAGTTAGAGGAGAAGAGTTAGAAAATCTGTGAATACATATCTGGAATGGAATTTGCTCAGGAGTTCACAACGTTGGAGGTGGTAGCAGAGTTCAAAATAGTAAGGCAAAAGGTAAACACTCCTCAAACATGGAGCTCTGCTGGCCTAAAAAATTCTTGAGAAACTGCCTCTGAGGTTGGGCACTTGAAATACATGTTGTTTTCAGGAGATTTAGTTCTTTTATAGAGAGACCATCAAAGCTGGTTCTGCATATATGTGACCTGTAAGACATGGTTTCTTATTTTTCATTGAACATGTGGCAGCAGTGCTGAATTATTTTTTTGTAGCTAAACTGTGGACACTGGGGCTAAGTTTCTCCCTGTGCTAAATGGGAAGACATTTGTTCATCCTCCACTTTTAGTGGTGTTTCTTGCTGCTGCACTGGGAGTTTGGTATTTGCTTCACGAAATAAAGGAGGTCAATTGGGACACATTGTTGGAGGGAGTTCTGTCACGTGTGGTGGGTGAGGGTTTGCAGGAGAATGCAATAACCAGGCTTCTATCCCACATAGCTTTCCCCCTTGACCATAGCAACCTGATTCTGAACATTTCCCTGAAACCTCTCCATATAACAAGATGCCTTTACCTATTGGGTCTGTTGGCTGAAACCATATCAGTCACAAGCCATTTGGACGCCAATGGCAGTTCCACGTGGCCTCACCACAGATGTTTTGTCACACATCTGCTCACCACTGCTCTAGGCCCACTAATCAGCAGGCACCAACTAACTGGCATCTCTGTTCTACACCATTTTTATGAAACCCTGTCAATCAAGGCACTGTCTGGTATACTCATGATCAGCATCAGGACATCCAAAGGTTTTCCAGTGCCAACTGGTCATTGAAATTTCAAAAATTTCATGGTATTTATCTAGCCATTATTCAAGGAAGAAGTTGTAGTCACTGTGGGTTTCAATTCATTCAGGAACCATTAAATGTTAAGGAAGCTCATTTCAATGAAAGCTCTGGAGAACAATCACAGGCAAGGCATCCCAAATAGTGGCCAAAAGGTCACATGAAGCCAGGCCCATTGAGGTCTACAATGTGAGGTCCATGTGTGTTTTGACTCTCAACTATGGCTGCCAAGTTTTTCAGAATAAAATCATGTGATATCCTGGCTGAGATTCTCAGTGTTCTGTGGAAAGCCACCCTTGGCATAGATCTCAGTTTCCAAGGGCGACTCTCATGCGTGGCCTCCTAACATCCCCACACAATTCATGGCAATACTTCTCTGAGGTCAGTTCTACAACTCAGTCTCTAAGGAGTATTACACCAGAGTACAAGCCGAGGGGGACCCAGTCATCCCTTCCAACTGCCACACAAATTACCAAAATTAAAACCAAAACATTCCCACATGGCCCTCATCTTCTTCCACATAGACCCTCATTTTAACCTCTGGCTGGAGATTTCCATGAGGGGTGCAGCGCAAGAGAGTGTCCAAAATAAGCTCCCTTGGCCCTCATTTGCCTAAAGTCAGGGTGGCCTGGACACCATTCCTGTGAACCAGGAGTGATCAAATAGGCCTGCCATTACAACTACTCTGCTTCTCCAATTTGAGGCCTACTGACTGTGGGGTTTAGATTCTTTATGTGAAGTGGAATCATGAGAAAACCCAAGCACCTCTGCATGGCTTTGAAAAACTCATTTGACCCAAAGGATCCCTATACTCACTTGATGATTGTCTGCAACCTAATAGAGGAAGGAGAGAGACATCATCCACAATGACTGAATTTTGCCATTTTAGTTTTGGATGCACACATGGGATCTTTCTTTATATCCATCAGGTGCTGAAAATATAAGCCACAGCCTCACACAGGGCCAAGAGGCTGATTCAGACACATCCCATTCAAAGCAATTAAGCAAAGAGCCACGGGTGATGCCCAATCATTTCCATATGAAAACTGTTTTTTTCATGCTTATCAAAGGGGTGCCCTGAGGCAAAGACCTTCCTGTCATTCAGTGAAACAGAAAAATAGGTAAGCAAAAGGCACAAAGCATGGTTTCTCCACTGAGACTTACCTGGTCACACTGATATCTGAGTTTTCTAAGAAGCTCGCCATTACCTTCAGCTATTCAGTACATGGCCATGTGACAGAGCTTGGGGTGGTACCTATCTTGGACACAAAACCATGAGACTATTCTGCAGATTGGTCAGAATTCAGGAAGAAATCTGAAACTTAGGAAGATAGTAGGTGTTGCCCATCGATAAGGCAACCTGCAGTGCAGTCATAAATTGGGCAGGATGAATGCTGGGAAGCTTTCTACTAGACAGGACACATTCATTGATGCATTCTCTTTTCTAATGTCTACAACCACGGACACAGTGTTATACACAGACATAGAAACACTTGCCTTGTCAAAAGACTATCTAGAAACAGTCCACTGCAAACCAGACATACAAGCTTTCCTACCTATTCTAAGAAAATGAGACAAAACCACAAACTCACACCCACAAACACAAAGCACCTCCTTCCCCCAAGTAAGTCTCTGAATATCCAGAGTGTCCTCTGACTAGCGGGCCCTACTATGTTCACCCGAAATGGCCTGTACTGTGGCAGATCTGGTCTCCTTGGCCAACTCTGTGTAGTTGTTAGGAGCCAGCGGTGAGTCACTACCTACTTACTAAGGAAAGGCCCGTCTTCAGAGCTCTCCTGATATTTGGCCATCCTCACATCAGTAGGTACCAAGAAAGACAGAATCTGTCATTGGTAAAACAAAACAAGTGAGCCCACTGGTACTGGGACTGGGACTGGCTCTGGATGCCTGGCTTCCTGGATCCCAAGTTCAGAGAGTTCCATCACCAAAGAAGTAAGGTATGTCACTTCCTTCAGGAACTGAATGAGGTCAATGCCTTGGCAAACACTTTGTCCTAATAGCTGCTTCCAAGGGTCCCATGAGATGGAGGCTGCCCCTACTTCCTGTGACACTGTCACAAGTTAGAATGGTATATCAACCATAGACACACGGGAACAGCTCTCCACACAGACCTTGTTTGGTCCATCTTCTCTACATTAAGAAGAAAGTGGCTGATTCAGACACACCCCTTCATCCTGACAAGGTTGTTTGCCATGGAAGATGACTTTTGCTCTCTCAGGTCCTTCATTGCTGCCTACCTCTTTTCCAGGGATCATGTCTGCATGGACCTTTGAGGTTCTCAGCAGGTGGAAGATCCCCTACATTCCTGTATTGTAAGACCAACTCTGTCCCTGCTCTTCTGTAAAGTTAGATTGAGGGAACAGTGTATGTTTAGGGTCAATAACATGTTGGATTTGGTTTAGGAATCATCCTGCAGAATGAATAATGGTATTTGAAACTGCGATATTTACTAGAATATATATGTGAAATATAAGTGTGAAACTAGAAATCTAGGTAACATTTGAAGCCCAGAAGGGCATTGGACCCTTGATTGTGATACTTAGAATAAAATTACATTCTGCACAGAGGTCTCAGATAGATCAATATACAATGGCATAAGACCTTGTACCTTGCTTGATTGAATGTAGAAGAGAATATCCAGTCAAAAAAGGATAGTCGGTAGGATTAGGAAGATAGTCGGTAGGTTTAGAAAAAGAATGAGTATAGGATTAGGAACAAACGTTTATTAGCAATAGGTTATCGATTAGAGTGTGAATGTAAATGTCAGCACATGTGAAGAGTCAGTCACAATGATGAACTGGGGAAAATATGTAGGAAACAGATAGAAATAGAGCCATAATGAAATCAGGCAATGTATAAAGTGAGGGATAGGATTAGACATTTTCAGTAGGGTTGAGTTTGAATATATAATCTTAAGAAGAAACAAATATGTAGTCACCAATAGGATTGATATTTGAGAGCATTAGGCAAGCTGGACATGGATGTTTTTAGTAATCCATGTTTACTTTCCTTTTAGGCTTTGGTACAAACATAAGTGTGAGCTTTGCATTTTGTGTTCCGAATATTTCTGTGATTAAATGTATAAGTAGATCAGGTGACGTGAGTATTTCTTCCAACATTTCAGGGAGCAATATTTTGAAGACATATAAATTAGTATTGGGGGTATAAAGAAGTGTACACTGCGTCTATGAATATAGAGATAATGCATGAATAGACCATACTGCGAATAAATAATATAACTCGTTCCACTTTAAATAATGGATTGAATTTTTATCTGAAAATATATAAGAAATCCTATATCGTTATGCAATCATTAATTCCAACCAGTCATACATCTAATGGTAATATCAGAGTTATAATTCATCATAAAGTTTATGTGAGTTTTGCTTCAAAAGTGATTATGGAAATTGAAAGTAATGTGTCTTGAAAGAACTCTCATGAAAAGACCTGTCAAGAAACATGGAAGAATACATGTGTCCTGAAGCAGGAAGTGATTGAAAGTGAAACAAATTCCTGTAAATTTGCGAACTTGTGGGGAAATCTTAAGAGCCCCTCCCAGCTCTCCCTTGAGCGCGATAGCCAGACCGAGGGAATTAGGAGTGGCACGGGACTCGTGGTGCAGACCTCCAGGCCACCGCTCCCACCAGTGCTGAAAACTGAAGTCTCTTGCTCCAGCTTCTGGGGGCATGGCTTCCGGAGTGCAAGCAAATTCGCTGGGGGTTCTCAGGCCTAAGCTCTAAAAACTTAGGGTCTGAGGGAGACAAACAGGGAGAGTGTTCCCAGGCGTTCATGAAAACAGGGCTCCTAGGAGCAGCAGACCTGGCATGTAGCCAGTATTGTGGTGAGTGTCACAGGTGAGTGGGGCCTGGCTTGAGGAAACACAAAAGAAGGCCCTAGGCACTCAGGATTGGATACCCACCCAGTCTGGGAGGAAGAGCTGCTGCACAGTGATTGGTTCCCACTTATTGAAAGGAGAAGCTTGGCCCAGTGGGCACAGCTCTACATACTGGAAAAGAAGTTTATTGCAATCTATGACTGCATTTATTGTTATTATTATTATTTTAATTTGTTTTTTTTTTGTTTTTGTTTTTGTTTTTTTTGCTTTCTTTTATTTTCATTTTTTTGTTGCTGTTCTTTAACTTTTAAAAAATGTTTTAAAATTTTTTATTTTATTTTATTTTTTTTTCCGGTTCATGATGACCATCTGAGAACACAAATTTATTGCTTTTATTTTCCAAAATCCTCATAAAAGAACTTAAACACTATAAAAATAATCACACGGTATTACCATAAAACAACAAATGAAAGGGAAAAAACGTATTGGATCTCACCATTATGTATACACACAACACACACCTGCACAATCCCCCCAAACTAAAAGTAAATAGCGGAAAGATCAGTAGAGTGGAGGGAAGGGAACAGAAAGAGGGAGGAAAGGAGAAAAAGAGGAAGTACTGGGGACTGAATTAGAGCAAATTATATTTCATGCTTTTATAATTATGCCAAAATGAATCTTAATGTTATGTATAATCTTAATGTTATGTATAAAAAGAACCAATTAAAAAAAGAAATATGATAGTATACCAGTGCTGTGTAGAGCCAATAAAAAAATACCTATACATAAACTAAAAAAAAATGTGAATTTTAAGAATAAACTGGAGTGGGCTAGAGTTGTGGATCAGTGGTAGAGCACTTGTCTAGCATGTGTGAGGCACTGGTTGGATTCTCAGCACTGCATATAAATTAATTAATTAAATAAGGATCCATCAACAACTAAAAAAACTAGTAAAAAAGAATAAATTATAAAAAATAAATGAAAGTGTGTAGAAAATGTCATTTGAAGTAAAAATACAAAATCAGCTCTAAGTTGTTTGCAACACAAACACACAAGTTAAGTGGTGTTTGAAAATACAGGGAGCAAAAGCTATTGTATAAAAATTTTATTGATAATTCCAGAAAATCTATTATTAATATCAATGTAAAATATGTATTTTAAGTGAAAGAACCTTTAATAAGACAGCAATTGTGTTAATTAATTAAAGAATCTAAAAATTAGATGAAAATATGATTTGTTTTTATTCAATGAAGCAAGATTAAATGTTTGAAATATGATTTTAAGGAGAAATATAGGCACCACAATAAGTTTTAGGAATTTTGTGGATACAAAGATAATTAACTTAGGACAACTTACTATGATAAATGAGTTTACTTTAGTAGAAAAATAGAATTTGCCCTCTGGAAACTGGGCACCCCTAATCCCCAAATCCCAAATCCAAAATGCCAAATCTAACGTGTTTTAGTACTGGAATGTGACAAGTGAAAAGTTTCCTACTTGGCTTCATTTGACAGGTTACAGTCAAAATGCAGGTATACTAAAAATGTTATATGAAATTTCCTCCAGGCTATGGGTCTAAGGCATGTATGAAATATAAATGAATTTCATATTTACACTTGAGTCTTATCCCCAAGATTATGTGTGTATAAATATTCCATAATTCCAAAAAAATCCAAAATCTGAAATGCTTCTTGTTCTAAGCATTTTTGATAAACAATATTAACGTATATACAATTGTTTCCCCCACAACAAATAAACAAATTTAATAAGGTTAAACACTTTCCAAAAATAAAATTTAAACATACTACAAAGCAAATAAATAACACATGAAATAATAAATTTTTTGGTGACTTAACAACTGGAAACTGTTTCATTTAACTTGCCCCTGGATCATAGATAAACTTCAAAATTATTTTCTTTTTTTTTTAAATGGCAAAATAATTTTATTTTATTTTATTTTTTTATTGGTTGTTCAAAACCCTACAAAGCTCTTGACATATCATATTTCATACATTAGCATACATTAGCTTCAAGTGAGTTATGAACTCCCTTTTTTAAACCAAGTAGAGATTGCAGAATCACATGGGTTACACATCCACATTTTTACATAATACCATACTAGTAACTGTTGTATTCTGCTGCCTTTCCTTTCCTCTGCAATCCCCCCTCCCCTCCCCTATTTTGTTATTATTATTTTTAAAAATTTTAATTTTAATTTTATATTATCATTATCATTTTTAAAAAAAAATCATTTTCATTCTTTATTTTCTATTTTTTCTATTGTATTTCATTTCTTTTCAATTTTCTTATTTCCCATTCCTTGCATTCTACCTGCCTACTCTCATTCTCTTTAGTGACTTTTTCCCTTCCCTTCTAAAATCTTTCCTCCCAAGCATCAAATAAATTTATAAGAGTAAACAGTAACTCAGCAGTCAAACAGAACAAGAAGTAACATGAGCAGCATAAACAAGCAAGGAAGAAAAGGAGAACAAACAACGAAGAACACCCTAAATATTCAGGAGGACCAGGATTCATCAGAAAAGTGGTCATATAAAGAACTCAAGGAATACCTTAGACAGATGGAATGGAAACTTAAAGAAGATACGAGACAGAAAATCCAAACAGTAAAAGAAAACATTGAAAATGAATTACATAAACATATAAAAGAAAAAGTTAAGCATCTTTATCAGTGGATAGAGATTATAAAAAAAATCAAACAATAATTCTAGAAATGAAGGAAATGATAAACCAAATTAAGAACTCCATTGAGAGTATCACTAACAGAGTGGAACAAGTAGAAGCCAGAACGTCAGATAATGAAGACAAAATATATCATCTTGAAACGAGTCCAGCCAACTCAGAAAGGCTGGCAAAAAATCACAAGAAAAACATCCAAGAGATTTGGGATAACATAAATAAAACCACACTTACGAGTCATCAGGATAGAGGAAGGTACAGAGACTCAAACCAAGGGAATGAGAAAACTGCTGAATGAAATAATTACAGAAAACTTTCCAGAAATAAAAAAGGAAATGGATATACAAATTGTAGATGCATACAGGACAAGAGCACACAAAATCACAGTAGACGAATGCCAAGACACATTGTTATGAAGATATCCAATATACAGAACAAAGAGAAAATAATAAATCTACAAGAGAATGGAGGCAGAATACATTCAGTGGTAAACCAATAAGGTTAACAACGGATATTTGATCACAGATGCTGAAAGCGAGAAGATCCTGGAAAAACGTATTTCAAACACTGAAAGACAATGGATGCCAACCAAGAATTATGTATCCAGCATAATTAACCATCAGGTACTACAATAAAATAAGAATCTTTCATGATAAACAAAAGCTAAAAGAATTTGAAGCCAGAAAACAAGCTTTACAAAGCGTCTTGAGAAAACACTACACAAGAAAGAAATGAAAAACAACAACCAAAACCATCAGTGGGAAGTACCTTGGTAATGACAGAGGCAGGGTGAAAGCTTATCATGGAGAAACAAACTAAATTTAAAAAAAGATAAATAATCAAACATGGCTGGCAGTACAAACCATACATCAATAGTAACTCTGAATGTAAATGGCTTCAACTCTCCAATAAAGCGACATAGGCTGGTAACTTGGATTAAATAAACAAATCCAACAATATGTTGCCTCCTGGAGACACATCTGAAATGCAAAGACACACAGGCTGAAGGTGAAAGGTTGGGAAAAAATACACCATGCACACTTATCCTCATAAACAAGCAGGGGTGGACATCCTCATATCAAATAAAATCGACTTCAAGACTAAGTTAATCAAAAGGGATAAGGAAGGACATTATATACTGTTAAAAGGAACCATTCACCAACAAGACATAACAATTATCAATATTTATGCACTAAATAATGGTGCTACGATGTTCATGAAACAAATTCTCCTCAAGCTCCAAAATGAAATAGACCTCAACACAATAATTATGGGTGACTTCAACACACATCTATCACCATTGGACAGATCCTCCAAACAAAAGTTGAATAAAGAAAGTATAGAACTCAATATCACAATCAATAACCAACATGTAACTGACATATATAGAATATATCAACCATCATCAAGTGGATATACTTTTTTCTCAGCAGCACATGGATCCTTCTCAAAAAAAGACCATATATGATGCCATAGGGCAACCCTCAGTAAATATAAAGGTGTGGAGATAATAACATGCATTTTATCTGATCATAATGGAATGAAACTGGAAATCAATGATAAAAGAAGGAAGGAAAAATTCTACATCACATGGAAAATGAACAATATGTTACTGAATGATCAATGGGTTACAGAAGACATAAAGGAGGAAATCAAAAAATTCTTAGAGATAAATGTAATTATAGACACAACATATCGGATTCTATGGGACACAATGAAAGCAGTTTTAAGAGGGAAATTCATCGCCTGGAGGTCATTCCTGAAAAAAAAGGAAAAACCAACAAATAAGTGAGCTCACACTTCATCTCAAAGCCCTAGAAAAGGAAGAGCAAAACAACAGCAAATTTAGCAGAAGGCAAGAAATTATTAAAATCAGAGTGGAAATCAACAAAATTGAAACAAAAGAAACTATTGAAAAAATTAACAAAACTAAAAGTTGCTTCTTCGAAAAAATAAATAAGATCAACAGACCCTTAGCCATGCTAAAGACGAAAAGAAGAGAAAGAACTCAAATTACTAACATATGGGATGAAAAAGGCAACATCACAACAGATGCTACAGTAATACAGAAGACAATTAGAAATTATTTTGAAAACCATTATTCCAATAAAATAGAAAATAGTGAAGACATCGATAAATTTCTTAAGTCATATGATTTGCCCAAACTGAGTCAGGAGGATACACACAATTTAAACCGACCAATATCAATGGATGAAATAGAAGAAGCAATCAAAAGACTACCAACCAAGAAAAGCCCAGGAACGGATGGCTATACAGCGGAGTTTTACAAAACCTTTAAAGAAGAATTAATACCAATACTTTTCAAGTTATTTCAGGAAATAGAAAAAGAGGGAGCTCTGCCAAATTCATTTTATGAGGCCAACATCACCCTAATTCCAAAACCAGAAAAAGACACCTCAAAGAAAGAGAACTACTGACCAATATATCTGATTAACCTAGATGCAAGAATCCTCAATAAAAATCTGCCTAATCGAATACAAAGGCAAATCAAAAAAATTGTTCACCAGGATCAAGTAGGATTCATCCCTGGTATGCAACGATGGTTCAATATACGAAAATCAATAAATGTTATTCATCACATCAATAGACTTAAAGATAGGAACTATATGATCATCTCGATAGATGCAGAAAAAGCATTTGACAAAGTACAGCATCCCTTTATGTTCAAAACATTAGAAAAATAGGGATAACAGGAACTAACCTCGACATTGTAAAAGCTATCTATGCTAAGTCTCAGGCTAGCATCATTATGAATGGAGAAAAATTGAAGGCATTCCCTCTAAAATCTGGAACAAGACAGGGATGCCCTCTGTCACCACTTCTATTCAATATAGTTCTCAAAACACTGGCCAGAGCAATTAGACAGACGAAAGAAATCAAAGGCATAAAAATAGGAAAATAAGAACGAAAATTATCACTATTTCCTGGTGACATGATTCTATACATAGAAGACCCAAAAGGGTCTACAAAAGAACTACTAGAACTAATAAATGAATTCAGCAAAGTGGCAGGATATACAATCAAAACGCATAAATCAAAGGCATTTCTGTATATCAGCGACAAACCTCCTGAAACAGAAATGAGGAAAAACACTCCATTCACAATACCCTCAAAAAAATTAAATACTTAAAAATCAACCAAACAAAAAAGGTGAAAGACTTATACAATGAAAACTACAGAACCCTAAAAAGAGAAGTAGAAGAAGATCTTAGAAGATGGAAAAATATACCCTGTTCCTGGATAGGCAGAACTAACATCATCAAAATGGCAAAATTACCAAAAGTTTTCTATAGGTTCAATGCAATGCCAATCAAAATCCCAATGGCATTTCTCGTAAAAATAGATAAAGCAATCATGGAATTCATATGGAAAAATATAAGACCCAGAATAGCAAAAGCAATTCTAGCAGGAAGTGTGAATCAGGCGGTATAGCGATACCGGACTTAAAACTATACTACAGAGCAATATTAACAAAAACAGCATGGCACTGGTACCAAAACTGGCAGGTTGACCAATGGTACAGAATAGAGGACACAAAGACTAATTCACAAAGCTACAACTATGCTATATTTGATAAAGGAGCTAAAAGCATGCAATGGAGGAAATATAGCATCTTCAACAAATGGTGTTGTAAAAAATGGAAATCCATATGCAACAAAATAAAATCGAATCCCCTCCTCTTGCCATGCACAAAAGTTAACTCAAAGTGGATCAAGGAGCTAGATATCAAATAAGAGACTCTGAATCTGATACAAGAAAAAGTTGGCTCCGATCTACATAATGTGGGGCCGGGCTCCAAATTCCTTAACAGGACACCCATAGCAGAAGAGTTAATAACAAGAATCATCGAATGGGACTTACTTAAACTGAAAAGTTTTTTCTCAGCAGGATAAAAAATGAGAGAGGTAAATAGGGAGCCTAAATTATGGGAACAAATTTTTACTCCTTACACTTCAGATAGAGGCCTAATATCCAGAGTATACCAAGAACTCAAAAAATTAGACAATAAGATGATAAATAACCCAATCAAAAAATGGGCCATGGACCTGAACCGACACTACTCCGAGGAGGACATACAATCAATCAGTAAGTAAATGAAAAAATGCTCACCATCTCTAGCAGTCAGAGAAATGCAAATTAAAATCACCCTAAGAAACCATCCTACTCTAGTAAGATTGGCAGCCATTATGAAGTCAAACAACAAGTGCTGGCGAGGATGTGGAGAATAGGGTACTCTTGTACATTTCCGGTGGGACTGCAAACTGTTGTGGCAAATTTGAAAAGCAGTATGGAGAATCCTGGGAAAGCTGGGAATGGAACCACCATTTGACCCAGCTATTGCCCTTCTCAGACTATTCCCTGAAGACCTTAAAAGAGCATATTACAGGGATACTGCCACATTGATGTTCATAGCAGCACCATTCAAAATTGCTAGACTGTGGAACCAACCCAGATGCCCTTCAGTAGATGAATGGATAAAAAAATGTGGCATTTATACACCATTGAGTATTATGCATCATTAAAAAATGACAAAATCATTGAATTTGCAGGGAAATGGATGGCACTAGAGCAGATTATGCTTAGTGAAGCTAGCCAAACCCTAAAAAACAAATAAAAATGTCTTCTTTGATATAATGAGAGCAACTAATAACAGAGCAGGGAGGAAGAGCAGGAAGAAAAGATCAACATTAAACAGAGACATGAGGTGGGGGTCGGAAAGAGAGAGATAAAGGAAATTGCATGGTAATGTAGGGAGACCCTCATTGTTACACAAAATTACATATAAGAGGTTGTGAGGGGAATGGGAAAATTAACAAAGATATAAATGTATTACAGTAGATGGGGTAGAGAGAGAAGATGGGAGGGGAGTGGGGATACTAGAGGATAGAAAATGTAGCAGAATACAACAGTTACTAATAGGGCATTATAAAAATGCAGATGTGTAACACATATGATTCTGCAATCCGTATTTGGGATAAAAATGGGAGTTCATAACCCACTTGAATCTAATGTATGAAATATAATATGTCAAGAGCTTTGTAATGTTTTGAACACCCAATTAAAAAAATAAAAAAATAATATGAAATAAAATAATTGAAAAAAAAACACATGGAGAAATATTTCACTCTCTTCCAGAACAATGCCTTGACATTACCCTCGCCCCAAGTAATACATCATTAGAGGAGAAGAGTTAGAAAATCTGGGAATACAGAGCTGGAATTTAATATGCTCAAAAGTTCACAACATTGGAGGTGGTAGAGTAGTTTACTAAAGTAAGGGACAGGGTAAACACTCCACAAATATGGAGCTCTGCTGGCCTAAAGACTTCTTCAGAAACTGCCACTGAGGTTGGGCACTTGAAATATATGTTGTTGTCAGGAGCTTTAGATACCTTTGTAATGAGAGCATCAAAGCTGGGTCTGCATCTATGTGACCTGGAGGACATGGTTTCTTATGTTCCAATGAACATGAGTCAGCAGTGCTGAATTCAATCTTTGTAGGTAAACTGTGGTCACTGGGGGCTAAGTGTCTCCCCGTGTGGACTGTGAAGCCATTTGGTCATCCTCCACATTTTGTGGTGTTTCTTGCTGCTGCACTGTTAGTTTGGTATTTGCTTCACAAAATACAAGGAGTCCACCTGGGCCAAAGTGTTGGAGGGAGTTTCTCACGTGTGGTGGGTCAGGGTCTGCAGGAGAATGCACCCACCAAGGTTCTATCCCAAATAGCTTGCCTCTTGACCATAGCAACGTGATTCTGAACATTGCCCTAAAAACTCTACAAATAAAAATACGCCTTTACATATAAGGGTCTGCTCGCTGCACCATGTCAGTCACAAGCAATTTGGAAGCCAATGGAAGATCCACATGGCTCCACCACAGATGATTTATCACACACCTGCCGACTGCAGCTCTATGCCCACTACTCAGCAGGCTCCAAATTACTGGCATCTCTGCTCTACACCATTTTCTGGAAACCCAGTCCATCAGGCACTGTCTGGTATACTCATAGTCAGCAACAGGATATCCAAAGGTTCTCCAGTGCCACCTGGTCATGGAAATTTAAAAAAATTTCACGGTATTTATCTAGCCATTTTTCAAGGATGAAGTTGAAGGCACTGTGGGTTTCACTTCATTCAGGAACCATTTAATGGTGAGGATGCTCATTTCAATGAAAGCTCTGGAGAACTCTCATAAGCATGGCTTCCTAAAGAGTGGCCAATGATCACATGATGCTAGGCACATTGAGGTCTACAATGTGAGGTCCATGTGTGTTTTGACTCTCAACTATGGCTGCCAAGTCTTTCAGAATAAAATTATGTGCTACCCTGGCTGAGATTCCAAGTGCTCTGTGCAAAGCCAACCTGGGCCTAGATCTCAGTTTCCAAGGGCAAATCTCATGCGTGGCCTCCTAATATCCCAACTCAATTCATGGCAATACTTCTCTGAGGTCAGTACCTCAACTCAGTATCTAAGGGGAATCACACCAGAGTTCAAGCCCAGGTGGACCCAGTCGTCACTTCCAACCACCACCCAAATGACCACAATTAAAACCAAAACACTCCCACATGACCCACATTTTCTTCCATATAGACACTCATCATAACTTCTGGCTGGAGGATTCCATAAGGGGCTCCGCCCAAGCCAGTGTCAAAAATAAGCTCCCGTGCCCCTTAATTTGACTAAACTGAGGGTGGCTGTACACACTTCCTGTGAACAAGATGTGATCAAATAGGTCTGCCATTAATACTGCTCCGCTTCTCCAATTTGAGGACTACTGACTGTGGGTTTTAGATTCTTTATGTGAACTGGAGTCATGATAAAACCCAAGCACCTAGGGGATAGAATCTGCAGGGCTTTGAGGAACTCATTTGAGACAAAGGATCCCTATTCTCACTTGATGGAGGTCACGAACCTTACAGAGGAAGACGAGAGACTTCATCCACAATGACTGATCTTTTTGCCATTATGGTTTTTGATGCACACATGGGATCATTCTTTAGATCCATCAGGTGCTGAGAATGTAAGACACAGCCACACACAGGCCAAGAGGCTAATTCAGCCACATCCCTTTACAAAGCAATTAAGCAAAGAGCCACAGGTGATGCCCATTCATTTCCATTTGAAAACTCTTTCTTCAGGCTTCACAAAGGGGTGGCCTGAGACCAAGTCTTTCCTGACATTCAGTGCAACAGAACAATAGGTAAGCAAAAGGCCCAAAGCGGGGTTTTTCCACTGAGACATTTCTGTTCACACTGATATCTGAGTTTTCTGAAAGGCTGGCCATTCTCTTCCGCTATCCAGTACATGGCCATGTCACAGAGCTTGTAGTGGTGCATATCTTGGACACAAAACCATGAGCCTATTCTGGAGAGTGGCCAGAATTCAGGAAGAAAACAGGAACTTAGGAAGATAGAATGTGTTGCCTCTCGATAAGACAAGCTGCAGTCCATTCATAAATTGGGCAGGTTGAATTATGGGAAGATTTATAGTAGACTGGACGCATCCATTAATGCATTCTCTTTTCTAATGTCTACAACAATGGACACAGTGGGATACACAGACATAGAAACACTCGCCTGGTCAAACGACTTACTAAAAACAATCCACTCCAAACCAAACAAACCAACTTTCCTACCTATTCTCAGAACATGGCCTGACCTCTCTCAGATCTGGTTTCCTTGGCCAACTCTGTGAAGTTGTCAAGAAAAAGGGGTGAGCCACTACCTGCTTCTTCTGGAAAGGTCCCTCTTCAGAGCTCTCCTGGCATTTGGCCATCCTCACATCGGTAGGTACCAAGAAAGACTGACTCTGTCCTTGTTAAATCCAAACAAGTGAGTCCACTGGGACTGGGGCTGCCTCGGGGTGCCTGGATTCTTGGATACAAAGTTCAGAGAGTTCCATCACCAAGGAAATGAGGTATATCACTTTCTTTGGAACTGAATGAGGTCACTGCCTTGGCAACCACTTTGTCCTAACAGTTGCTTCCAAGTGTCCCATGAGATGGAGGCTGCCCCTACTTCCTGTGACACTTTCACAAGGTAGAATGGTATGTCAACCATAGGCACCCAGCAGCAGCTCTCCACACAGGCCTGGTTTGGTCCATCTTCTCTACAATAAAAAGAGAGAGGCTGATTCAGACACATCCCTTCATCCTGACCAGGTTGTTTGCCATGGAAGATGACTTTTGCTCTCTCAGGTCCTTCATAGCTGCCTACATCTTCTCCAGGTATCATTTCTGAATGGACCTTTGAGGTTCTCAGCTGGTGGAATGTCCCCTACTTTCCTGTATTGTAAGAACGACTCTATCCCTGCTCTTCTGTAAAATGAGATTGAGGAAACAGTGTATGTTTAGGCTTAATAACAGGTTCGATTTGGGTTAGCAATCATTCTGTGTGATAAATAATGGTATTGGGAACCTGCGATATTTACAAGAATATTGAGGTGAAATATAAGTATGAAAACAAAAATCTAGGTATGATTTGAAGCCCAGAAGGGCATTGGGCCCTTAATTGGGATACTTAGTTTTGAATTATATTCTGCAAATATGTCTCAGACAATTTGATATACAATGGCATAGGACCTTGTACCTTGGATGTTTGAATGTAGAAGAGAACATCCAATCCAAAGGGATAGTCAGTAGAATTAGGAAGATAGTCGGTAGGTTTAGGAAGAAGAGTGAGTGTAGGATTGGGACTAAAAATTCTTTAGCTATAGGGTTTCGGATAGAGAGTGAATGTAAATGTCAGCACATATGAAGAGTCAGTCACTATGATGAAATTGGGAAAATATGTAGAAAAGCAGATAACAATAGAGACATTATGAAATCAGGCAAAGTATTAAGTGAGTGATAGGAGTAGACATTTTCACCAGGGTTGAGTTTGAATATATAATCTTAGGAAGAAACAAATATGTAGTAACCAATAGGATTGACATTTGAGAGCATTAGGCAACCTGGACAAGGATGTTTTTAGTAATCCATGATCGCTTTCCATTTAGTCTTTGGTACAATCATAAGTGTGACCTTTACATTTTTTGTCCAGAATATTACTGTGATAAAATCTATATGTAGATCAGGTGACATGAGTATTTCTACCACCATTTCTGGGAGCAATATACTGAAGACGTAAAATTTGTATTGGGGGTACAAAGAGGTGTACCCTGTGTCCATGAATATAGAGATTAAGCATGAATACACCATACTGTGAATAAATAATATAACTGGTTCCAACTTTAAATAATGGATTGAATTGATATCTGAAAATATACAATAAATCTTATATTGATATATATTCATTCATTCCAACCAGTTATACATCTAATGGTAATATTAGTGTTTTGATTTATCATGAAGAGTGTGTGAAGTTTGCTTCAAAAGTGATTATGGAAATCGAAAATAATGTGTTCGGAAAGAATTCTCATGCAAAGACCAGTCAAGAAATATGGAGGAATACATGTGTTTTGAAGCAGGAAGTGATTGAAAGTGAAACAAATGCCTATAAATTTGCTAAATTTTTTATGAAATATATATCCTATGATGTGCATAAACTGATGAAATTGTACCAGTTTTGAATAAAAATTAACGTAAAAATACACATCATGTCCATTGGAATCTACTTGCATTGATGTTAAACTTGGTCAGTTACTGTAGAAATATTAGGATTCGCGTGCCTCATTCACCGAAGTTAGTTTTCTTTTTTTTTTTTAATTTTTTATGGTTGTTCTAAACATTATTTATTTCTTGATATATCATATTTCACACTTTGATTCAAGTGGGTTATGAACTCCCATTTTTACCCCGTATACAGATTGCAGAATCACATCAGTTACACATCAATTGATTGACACATTTCCATACTAGTGTCTATTGTATTCTGCTGCCTTTCCTATCCTCTACTATCCCTCCTCCCCTCCGCTCTCTTCCCCTCTCCTCTCTCTACCCCCTCTACTGTAATAAATTTCTCCCTTTTGTATTATTTTTCCCTTTCCCCTCACATCCTCTTTTATGTAATTTTGTATAACCCTGAGGGTCTACTTCCATTTCCATGCAATTTCCCTTCCCTCTCCCTTTCTCTCCCACCTCTCATCCCTATTTAATATTAATCTTCTTCTCATGCTCTTCATCCCTACTCTGTTCGTAGTTACTCTCCTTTTAATCAAATAAGGCATTTAGCATTTGTTTTTTAGGGATTGGCTAGCTTCACTTTGCATAATCTGCTCTAATGCCATCTATTTTCCTGCAAATTCTATGATTTTGTCATTTTTTAAAGCAGAGTAATACTCCATTGTGTATAAGTGCCACATTTTTTTTATCCATTCTTCTATTGAACAGCATCTAGGTTGGTTCCACAGTCTTGCTATTGTGAATTGTGCTGCTATGAACATCAATGTAGCAGTGTCCCTGTAGCATGCTCTTTTAGGGTCTTTAGGGAATAGACCGAGAAGAGGAATAGCTGGGTCAAATGGTAGTTCCATTCACAGCTTTCCAAGAAATCTCCATAATGCTTTCAAAATTGGCTCTACCAATTAGCAGTGCCTCCAATAATGTACAAGTGTACCTGTTTCTCCACATCCTCACCAGCACTTGTTGTTGTTTGACTTCATAATGGCTGCCAATCTTACTGGAATGAGATGGTATCTTAGGGTGGTTTTGATTTGCATTTATCTGACTGCTGGGGATGGTGAGCATTTTTTCATGTACTTGTTTTTTGATTGTATGTACTTCTCTGAGAAGTGTCTGTTCTGGTTCTTGGCCCATTTGTTTATTGGGTTATTTGTTATCTTATTGTCTATTTTTTTGAGTTCTTTGTATACTCTGAATATTAGGGCTCTATCTGAAGTGTGAGGAGTAAAGATTTGTTCCCAGGATTTAGGCTCCCTATTTACCTCTCTTATTGTTCCTTTTGCTGATAAAAAACTTTTTAGTTTGAGTAAGTCCCATTTGTTGATTCTAGTTATTAACTCTTGTGCTATGGGTGTCCTATTCAGGAATTTGGAGCCCGACCCCACAGTATGTAAATTGTAGCCAACTTTTTGTTCTATCAGACGCCATGTCTCTGATTTGATATCAAGCTCCTTGATCCATTTTGAGTTAACTTTTGTGCATGGCGAGAGAAAGGGATTCAGTTTCATTTTGTTACATATGGATTCCAAGTTTTCCCAGCACCATTTTTTGCAGATGCTATTTTCCTTCATTGCATGCTTTTAGCCCCTCCATCAAATATAAGATAGTTGTAGTTTCCTGGCTTGGTTTCTGTGTCCTCTATTCTGAACCATTGGTCCACCTGCCTGTTTTGGTACCATTACCATGGTATTTTTGTTACTATTTTTCTGTAGTATAGTTTGAAGTCTGGTATCGCTATGCCGCCTGATTCACACTTCCTGCTTAGTGTTGTTTTTGTTATTCTGTGTCTTTTATTTTTCCATATGAATTTCATGATTGCTTTCTCTATTTCTAGAAAAAATTCCGTTTGGATTTTGATTGGCATTGCATTAAACCTATTGAGAACTTTTGGTAATATCACGATTTTGATGATATTAGTTCTGCCTATCCATGAACAAGATATATTTTTACATCTTCTAAGATCTTCTTCTATTTCTCTCTTTAGGGTTCTGTAGTTTTCATTGTATAAGACTTTCACATCTTTTGTTAGGTTGATTCCTAATTATTATTATTTTTTTTTAGGATATTGTGTATGGAGTGGTTGTCCTCATTTCTATTTCAGAGGATTTGTCGCTGATATGTAGGAATGCCTTAGATTTATGCATGTTGATTTTATATCCTGCCACTTTGCTGAATTCATTTATTAGCTCTATTAGTTTCTTTGTAGACCCTTTTGGGACTGCTAGACATAGAATCATGTGATCTGATAATTTAAGTTCTTCTTTTCCAATTTTTTACGCCTTTTATTTCTTTCGTCTGTCTAAATGCTCTGGCTAGTGTTTCGAGAACAATGTTGAACAGAAGTGGTGAGAGAGGGCATCCCTGTCTTGTTCCAGATTTTAGAGAGAATACCTTCAATTTTTCTACATTCAGAATGATGCTAGCCTGAAGCTTAGCATAGATTGCTTTTACAATATTGAGGTATGTTCCTCTTATCACTAGTATTTCTAGAGTGTTGAACATAACAGAATGCTGTACTTTATAGAATGCTTTTTTTGCATCTACCGAGATGATCATATGGTTCTTATTTTTAAGTCTATTGATGTGGTGAATAACATTTATTGATTTCCGTATATTGAACCAGCCTTGCATCACACGGATGAATCCTACTTGATCAGGATTCACAATTTTTTTGATATGTTTTTGTATCCAATTCGCCAGAATTTTATTGAGGATTTTTTCGTGTAGGTTCATTAGAGATATTGGTCTGTAGTTTTCTTTCTTTGAAGTGTCTTTGTCTGGTGTAAGAATCAGGGTGATCTTGGCCTCGTAGAATGAATTTGGAAGAATCTCCCTCTTTTTCAATTTCCTGAAACACCTTGAAAAATATTGGTATTTGTTCCTCTTTAAAGGTTTTGTTAAACTCTGCTGTATACCCATACGGTCCTGGGCTTTTCTAAGTTGGTAGTGGATTGATGGTTTCTTCTATTTCCTCAATTGATATTGGTCTGTTTATGTTGTCTATATCCTCCTGACTCAATATGGGCATATCATATGACTTAAGAAATTTATCGATGCCTTCACTGTCTTCTATTTGTTTGGAGTATAAGGATTAAAAATAATTTCTGATTATCTTCTGTATTTCAGAAATATCTCTTGTGATATTTTCTTTTTTAATCCCTTATGCTAGTAATTTGAGTTCTCTCTTCTTCTCTTTCATAGCATGGCTAAGGGTCTGTCAATTTTATTTATTTTTTCAAAGAACCAACTTCTACTTTTGTCAAGTTTTTTCAATTGTTTCTTTTGTTTCAATTTCATTAATTTCAGCTTTGATTTTAATTATTTCTTGCCTTCTACTTCTTTTGCTGTTTCTTTCGTCTTCTTTTTCTAGGATTTTGAGATGAAGTATGATATCATTTATTTGTTGGTTGTTTCTTTTTTTAAGGAATGAACTCCAAGCAATGAATTTTCCTGTTAGAACTGCTTTCAATGTGTCCCATAGATTCCGATATGTTGTGTCTGTGTTTTCATTTATCTCTAAGAATTTTTAAATTTCCTCCTTGATGTCTTCTATAACCCATTGATCACTCAGTAACCTATTGTTCATTCTCCAAGTGATGCATGATTTTTCCTTCCTTCTTTTATCATTGATTTTTAGTTTCATTCCATTATGATCAGATAATATGCATGGTATTATCTGTACTCCTTTATATTGTCTAAGAGTTGCCCTGTGACATAATATATGATCATTTTTTAGAAGGATACATGTGCTGCTGAGAAAAAAGGTAACTGTTTGATGTTGGGTGTTATATTCTACATATCTCAAATAAGTCTAGGTTATTAATTGTGTTATTGAGTTCTATAGTTTCCTTATTCCTTATTCCTTGTTTGGAAGATCTGTCCAGTGGTGAGAGAGGTGTGTTCATGTCTCCCATGATTACTGTATTGTGGTGTATTAGACTCTTGAACTTGAGAAGAGTTTGTTTGATGAACATAGCTGCACCATTGTTTGTGGCATATATATTAATGATTGCTGTCTCTTGTTGGTGTATGGTTCCCTTGAGCAGTATGTAGTGTCTCTCTTTATCCCTTTTGATTAACTTTGGCTCAAAATCTATTTTATTTGATATGAGTATGGACTCTCCTGCTTGTTTCCGAAGTCCATATGAGTGATATGATTTTTCCCAAACTTTCACCGTCAGTCTATGTATGCATTTTCCTATCAAATGCATCTCCTGTAGGCAGCATATTGTTGGGTCTTGTTTTTTGTTCAATTCTACTAGCCAGTGTGTCTTCATTGGTGAGTTTAAGCCATTAACATTTATGGTTATTATTGAGATATGGGTTGTTCTTCCAGCCATATTTGTTTATTTATGTTACTAAACATGGTTTGTTTTCCTCTTTGATTATTTTCCCCCCTTTAATGTCCTACCTCCCACTGTTGGTTTTCATTGTTATTTTCCATTTCCTCTTCCTGCAATGTTTTGCCGAGGATGTTTTGAAGAGATGGTTTTCTAGCTGCAAATTCTTTTCACTTTTGTTTATCGAGGAAGGTTTTAATTTCATCTTCCATACTGAAGCTTAATTTCGCTAGATACACAATTCTTGGTTGGAACCCATTTTCTTTCAGTGTTTGAAATATGTTATTCCAGGATCTTCTAGCTTTCAGAGTCTGTGTTGAAAGATCAGCTGTTATCCTGATTGGTTTACCCTTAAACGTAATCTGCTTCCTTTCTCTTGTAGCTTTTAAAATTCTCTCTTTTTTCTGTTTGTTGGGCATCTTCATTATAATGTGTCTAGTTGTGGCTCTCTTATGATTTTGCACATTCGGCGTTCTGTAGGCTTCTAGGACTTGGGATTCTGTTTTATTTATCAAGTCTGGGAAGTTTTCTCGTATTATTTCATTGAATAGGTTGCTCATTCCTTTGGTTTGGACCTCTATACCTTCCTGTATCCCAATGACTGTTAAGTTTGGCCTCTTTATGTTATCCCATATTTCTTGGATATTCTGCTCGTGGTTTCTTAACAGTCTTGCTGAGTGGTCTATGTTCTTTTCAAGTTGAAATACTTTGTCTTCATTGTCTGATGTTCTATGTTCTAAGTGTTCTACTCTCCTGGTAGTATTCTCAATTGAGTTTTTAAGTTGGATTATTCCTTCCTGCAATTCTAGGATTTCTGTTTGTTTGTTTTTACAACCTCTATCTCCCTATATAGTTGATCTTTTGCTTATTGGATTTGTTTATGTAATTCATTGTCGAAGTGATCTTTAATTGTCTGATTTTGTTGTCTAATGTCTTCCTTGAGACTCCAGATCATCTAAAGCATGAGTATCCTGAATTCTTTATCTGACATTCCATCTGATGCAGCTATTACCTCTTCTAAAGTTGTGTTGACCTGCATTGCTTGTGGTCCTTTATTTCCTTGTCTTTTCATACTGCTCGCGTTTCTCTCTGCTTGTTGAAACTGTTTTGTTTTGGGCAGTGGCTCTGCTCTGCCCCTATTCCTATTGGGGTGACCTAACAACCACGCTGGTGGGCCGCTGGGCTTGTACTGGGCGCGGGAGAAGGCTCTGCTTTGCCACTACTCCAATAGGGGTGCCGTGTCTACCACACCAGCGGGTCATTGGGCCTGTTCTGGGCATAGGCGGTGGCTCTGCTCTGCCCCTACTCCAATTGGGGTGACGTGACTACCACGCCTGCTGGTTGATGGGCCTGTTCCAGGCACGGGCAGCAGCTCTGCTCTGTCACTACTCCAATTGGGATGACATGACTACCACGCCTGCAGGTCGCTGGGCCTGTGCCGGGCATGGGCGGCGGCTCTGCTCTGCCCCTCTGGCTTGAAGACAAAGTGAGAGAGACTCGGGTGTTTGTGACTCACTTTTTTTACCAGGAGACCAACTGTTTCTTTCACCGCTGGTATCGATGAAGTTATCTCCTCCACCACTTTGTGATGACATCAGATCTCTAACATGTTGGTATCCCATGCGAATGGCAGCATTTCGTTCCCTTTGTCGGATGACCAAAGCAATGGGTGAGTCCTGACCAGCCCTCACAAGCCCCGTCTCAATCCTGTTGCCACTGCCTATGAAGGCTAGGTAGGTATTTACCTCCACAGTATTCAGCAAGACCTAGACCGAGAAGGAGTTTCCGCGGGTTCTTTAGCCCTGGGTCTGATCAGTTCCAGGAGCCAGAATTCGGCCGCTCTGGGCTTGGTGTATGTTCTGATAGGAACAGGCCTGAGTAATTTGTCTCCGAGACACAGGCAAATGGCAGCCTGAGATTACCTGTTCTATAGCTGAATGAGCTGCTATGAGTTGAAAACAGGAATGGTGACGTCAGCTCTCCAAGATGGTGGCCCCTGGCTTCCTCTGTGGTCTGACTGGTGTGGAAAACCGAATTGGACCGCGTCCTTCCCCGGTCTCAAACCCAGAATTCAGCAATGAGCACAGTGATTGTACAGCTGGCTGGAGCCCACAGAATCCGCACCACTGAATATTTGTGTTGCTATCTCATTGTTTGCCAGCATGCGCCACAGACTCTAGCCGCAGGGCGATTTGCTGAATAAGCAGCATGACGCTCTATGCGGACAAATCACTCACGTTTGAGCCCCGTAGCTAATCCTCATGAGATGGAAATACTTCCACTAGGTTTTGGAGCACCCAAATTTTGCTGGAAATTCGTCATTCTCTTGCACAGTGATGCTGTATATGGGGTTGATGCACTCCTTTCGCTGCCATCATATGATCCCCTGAAGTTAGTTTTCAGTACTGGAAACGAATATGTATTTCAGGTGGATGAACATTTCTGAGAATAAACTTGTGAAAAGTTGATTATAAATCCACATACATAAATATGAATGAATTTAGGGAGTGTAAAATAAGACAAATACATTTCATATTTTGAAAAATCTGGAGAGTGAATACATATATATATATAGATAGATAGATAGATAGATACACACACAGAGAGAGACATTAAAAAGTAGCATTATGTATGCCAATTGAAATTCACCATGAAATATATATCATCCACAGATCCAAAAATACTCATTTTCCTGAACATCAATTTATGTTGTTCAACTAGAAAGCTGACCCATATGTTGAATTTTCAGTTCCAACAGCGTTTAGTAGGAGTGATCTTTTTTTACAGTTTGTATCTGCCAAGTCAGCCACCTCACAAAATGTATGTGTGATACCAGGTAGAATTCAATATGTGCATAAAAAAATACATGTGCTGAATAGACTACAGAGAAAGGGAGACAGTTATTCACATATTTGTTAACTTTTAAAACACATAAAGAACTGTTTCAATAAAAATTTGCTAGATTTATAGCACCTACCATTTATCATAGGAAAGGCAAGTCCAACTATACACCATGCCTCCTGTGAACCTCTTGTATTTCTATTTTGTTTGGGTTATTTTTCTCCATCATATTAAGATTAGAAGTAAAAGTCTAGAAGGGAATTTGTTAGTGTCAGGGATTCAGTATTTCGAATGGAAAATTGGAAAATGTATCCAATGTGTATGCAAATATGTGCTACACAAAAATCTTCCCACTCTCATTCAGAACAATGCCTTGGCATTACCTTCGCCCCATGTAAGACACAATTAGAGGAGAAGAGTTAGAAAATCTGTGAATACATTCCTGTTATAGAAAATGCTCAGGAGTTCACAAATTTGGAGGTGGTAGAGGAGTTTCCAAAAGTAAGGGACAGGGTAAACACTCCACAAACATGAAGCTCTGCTGGCCTAACATCTGGAGAAACTACCTCTGAGGGTGAGCACTTGAAATATATTTTGTTGTCAGGAGCATTAGCTTCCTTTGTAGTGAGACCATCAAAGCTGGGTCTGCATCTATGTGACATGGATGACATGGTTTCTTATTTTCCGATGAAGATGAGGCAGCAGTGCTGAATTTTCTCTTTGTAGGTAAACTGTGGCCACTGAGGGCAAGTGTCTCCTCATCTGGACTGTGAAGCCATTTGGTCATCCTCCACTCTTTGTGGTGTTTTTTGCTGTTGCACTAGGAGTGTGGTATTTGCTTCATGAAATAAAAAGAGTTCAACTGGGACACAGTGCTGTAGGGAGTTCTTTCAGTTGTGGTGGGTTGGGTTCTGTTGGAGAATGCACCAACCAGGCTTCTATCCCACATAGCTTGCAACATTGACCATAGCAACCTGATTCTGAACATTGCCCTGAAACCTCTCCATATAACAAGATTCTTTTACATATAAGGGTCTACTGGCTGCAAAATGTCAGTCACAAGTTATTTGGACACCAATGGCAGATAAACATGGCCACACAAGAGATATTTTATCACACACCTTCC
Organism: Callospermophilus lateralis; assembly: GCF_048772815.1. Taxonomy (NCBI): domain Eukaryota; kingdom Metazoa; phylum Chordata; class Mammalia; order Rodentia; family Sciuridae; genus Callospermophilus; species Callospermophilus lateralis. The sequence goes on from NW_027517938.1 coordinate 328,789, forward strand.
CACCACGGCTCTAGGAACACTACTCAGCAGGTTCCAACTTACTTGCATCTCTGTTATACACCATTTTCATGAAACCCAGTCAATAAAGGCAATGTCTTGTATTCTCATGAGCAGCTAGAGGACATCCAAAGGTTCTCCTGTGACACCTAGTCTTGGGAATTTCAAAAATTTCATGGTATTCATCTAGCCATTATTCAAGGAAGAAGTTGTAGGCACTGTGGGTTTCAATTCATTCATTAACCATTAAATGTTGAGTAAGCTCACTTCAATGAAAGCTCTGGAGAACTCTCAGAGGCAAGGCTTCCCAAAGGGTGGCCAAAAGGTCACATGAAGCCAGGCCCATTGAGGTCTACAATGTGAGGTCCATGTGTGTTTTCACTCTCAACTATGGCTGCCAAGTCTTTCAGAATAAAATCATGTGATATCCTGGCTGAGATTCCCTTTGCTCTGTGGAAAGCCAACTTGGGCGTAGATCTCACTTTCCAAGGGCGACTCTCATGCATGGCCTTCTAAAAGCCCAACACAATCCATGGCAATACTTCTCTGAGGTCAATTCCAGAACTCAGTCTCTATGTTGAGTCACACAAGAGTTCAAGCCCAGGTGTACCCAGTCATCTCTTCCTACCGCCATACAAATGTTCACAGTTAAAACCAAAACACCCCAACATGGCCCTCATCTTCTTCAATGTAGACACTCATCATAACCTCCGGCTGGAGGTTTCCATGAGGTACACAGCCCACGTCCGTGTCCAAAATAAGCTCCCTTGCCCCTCTTGCCTAACATCAGGGTTGCCTGGACTGCCTTCCTGTGAAACAGAAGTGAAAAAATAGGCCTGGCGTTAATACTGCTCTACTTCTCCAACTTGAGGCCTACTGAGTGTGGGGTTTAGATTCTTTATGTAAATTCATATTTTTTGTTGTTGTACTTTAACTTTTTAATATGTTTTCATTTTTTAAATATTTTTATTTTATTATTATTATTATTTTAAACTTTAATTTACATCTTTTAAATGATCATTATTTTTAAATTTTTTTCTTTCTTTCTTTCTTTTCTATTTTTTCTTTTGTCTTTTCATTTCTTTTCAATTTTCTGATTTCCCCTTCCTCGAATTCTACCTGCCTATTCTCATTCTCTTTAGTGACTTCTTCCCTTTCTTTCTAATATCTTTTCTTCCAAGCATCAAATAAATTTATAAGAGTAAGCAGTAACTCAACAGTCAAACAGAGCAAGAAGTAACATGAGCAGCACAAAAAATCAAGGAAGAAAATAAGTACAAACAACGAAGGACAGCCAAAATATTCAGGAGGACCTATAGTCATCAGAAAAATGGTCATATAAAGAACTCAAGGAATACCTTAGACAGATGGAATTGAAACTTAAAGAGGATACGAGACAGCAAATCCAAACAGTGAAAGAACACATTGAAAATGAATTACATAAACAGATAAAAGAAGAAGTCATGCATCTTTATCAAGAGATAGAGATTATAAAAAAATCAAACAATAATTCTAGAAATGAAGGAAACGATAAACCAAATTAAAAAGTCAATTGAGAGTATCACTAACACTGTGGAGCAAGTAGAAGACAGAATGTCAGATAATGAAGACAAAATATATCATCTTGAAATGAATCTAGCCAACACAGAAAGGCTGGTAAAAAATCATGAGTAAAACATCCAAGAGATATGGGATAACATAAAAAAAAAATTAATGAGTCATCTGGATAGGTACACAGATTCAAACCAAGGGAATTAGTAATCTATTGAATGAAATAATTACAGAAATATTTCCAGAAATACAAAGTAAATAGATATACAAATTGGACATGCTTACAGGACACGGAGAACACAAAATCACAGTAGACCAACACCAAGACACATTGTTATGAAGATATCCAATATACAAAACAAAGAGAAAATATTAATAGCTCTAAGAGAAAGGAGGCAGATTACATTAAGGGGTAAACCAATAAGGTTGAGAATGGATTTTTCATCACAGTCGCTGAAAGCGAGAAGATCCTGGAGCAACGTATTTCAAACACTGAAAGACAATGAATGCCAACCAAGAATTCTGTATCCAGCAAAATAAAGCTGCAGGTATGACGATGAAATAAAAATATTTCATGATAAACAAAAGGTAAAAAAATTTGTAGCCAGAAAACCAGCATTGCAAAGCATCTTGAGCAAAACAATACACGAAGAAGAAATGAAAATCAACAACCAAAACCATCAGTGGGAAGTGCCTCAGTAATGACTGAGGGTGGGGGAAAAGCTAGTCATGCAGAAACAAACTAAATTAAAAAAAAAAAGATGAATCATCAATCATGAGCGGCAGTACAAACCATATATCAATAGTGACTCTAAATGTTAATGGCTTAAACTCTCCAATAACGCGACATAGGCTGGTAACTTGGATTAAAAATGAATCCAACAATATATTGCCTCCAGGAGGCACATCTGAATGGAAAAGACATACACAGGCTGAAGGTGCAAGTTTTGGAAAAAATATACCATGCAACGCTCCCCATAAACAAGCAGGGGTGGCCATGCTCATATCGAATAAAATCGACTTCAAGACTAATTTAATCAAAAGGCATAAGAAAGGACATTATATACTGTTAAAAGGAACCATTCATCAACAAGACATAAAAATTATCAATATTTATGCACCAAATAATGGTGCTGCAATGTTCAAAAAACAAATTCACCTCAAGTTCCAGAATGAAATAGACCACAACACAATAATTATGGGTGACTTCAACACACCTCTCTCACCATTGGACAGATCCTCCAAACAAAAGTGAATAAAGAAACTATAGAACTCAATATCACAATCAATAACCTAGACTTAACTGACATATATCGAATATATCAATCATCATCAAGTGGATATACTTTTTTCTCAGTAGCACGTGGATCCTTCTCAAAAATAGACCATATATTATGTCATAGGGCAACCCTCAGTAAATATACAGGGGTTGAGATAATACCATGAATTTTTTCTGATCATAATGGAATGAAACTGGAAACCAATGATAAAAAAAGGAAGGAAAAATCCTACATCACATGGAAAATGAACAACATGTTACTGAATGATCAGTGGGTTACAGAAGATATAAAGGAGGAAATCAAAAAATTCTTAGAGATACATGAAAATACAGACACAATATATCAGAATCTATGGGACACAATGAAAGCAGTTTTAAGAGGGAAATTCATCGCCTGGAGGTCATTCCTGAAAAAAAGTAAAAACGAACAAATAAATGAGCTCACACTTCAACTCAAAGCCCTAGAAAAGGAAGAGCAAAACAACAAAAAATGTAGCAGAAAGCAAGAAATAATTAAAATCAGAGCAGAAATCAACGAAATTGAAACAAAAGAAACTATTGAAAAAATTAACAAAACTAAAAGGTGGTTCTTCGAAAAAATAAATATGTTCGACAGACCCTTAGGCATGCTAATGAAGAGAAGAAGAGAGAGAACTCAAATTACTAACATATGGGATGAAAAAGGCAATATTACAACAGATGCTTCCGAAATACAGAAGACAATTAGAAATTATTTAGAAAACCTATATTCCAATAAAATAGAATATAGTGAAGACATCGATAAATTTCTTAAGTCATATGATATTCCCAGACTGAGTCAGAAGGATACACACAATTTAAACAGACCAATGTCAATGGATGAAACAGAAGAAGCAATCAAAAGACTACAAACCAAGAAAAGCCCAGGAACGGATGGCTATACAGCGGAGTTTTACAAAACATTTAAAGAAGATTTAATACCAATACTTTTCAAGTTATTTCAGCATAGAGAAAAAGAGGGAGCTCTTCCAAATTCATTCTATGAGGCCAACATCACGCTGATTCCGAAATCAGAAAAAGACACCTCAAAGAAAGAAAACTACAGACCAATATATCTGATGAACCTACATGCAAAAATCCTCAATAAAACTCTGGTGAATCGAATACAAAGGCACATCAAAAAAATTATGCACCATGATCAAGTAGGATCCATAGCTGGGATGCAAGGATGGTTCAATATACGGAAATCAATAAATGTTATTCACCACATCAATAGACTTAAAGATAAGAACCATATGATCATCTCGATAGAAGCAAAAAAAGCATTTGACAAAGTACAGCATCCCTTTATGTTCAAAACATTAGAAAAAATAGGGATAACAGGAAGTTACCTCGACATTGTAAAAGCTATCTATGCTAAGCCTCAGGCTAGCATCATTATGAATGGAGAAAAATTGAAGGCATTTCTTCTAAAATCTGGAACAAGACAGGGATGCCCTCTCTCACCACTTCTATTCCATATAGTTCTCGAAACACTGGCCAGAGCAATTAGACATACTAAACAAATAAAAGGCATAAAAATAGGAAAATAAGAACGCAAATTATCACTATTTTCGGGTGACATTATTCTATACATAGAAGACACAAAAAGGTGTACAAAAACTACTAGAACTAAAAAATGAATGACCTGCGACCCACCGGCAGGTCAGGCCCAGAAACCTGCAGAGGGGCACAGCTGCCCCACCCACCTGCAAGGTAGGCGATACCGTGACCACTGATAAAACAGGCCCAGTGGCCGTCTGACACATCACCCCGTTTGGGGGAGGGGCAGAGCCACCACCAGCACCTGTTAGGTAGACAGACCTGCAAACGACAGACAGAACAGGCCTAGCGGCCAGCAGAGGTGCAGAGCCGCTTCTCACGCATGCAAGGGAGGTGAACCTGTGACCACCGAAAGAACAGGCCCACCGAAAGTAGAGGCACAGCAGCCTGCCGGCGTAGTAGGCACATTGCCCCAATTGGAGGAGGGGCAGAACCACCGCCAAAGCCTGCGAGGGAGACTTTGCAACTATATAAGAGCAATATAAATATATAGGGGGAAAATCAATAACAAAACAGTTTCACCAAGCAGAAAGAAACGCGATCAGTATGAAAAGACAAGGAAAGAAAGGACCACAAGCAATGCAGGTCAACTCAACTTTAGAAGAGGTAATATCTGCAGCAGATGGAATGTCAGATAAAGAATTCAGGATATACATGCTTCAGATTATCTGGAGTCTCAAGGAAGACATTAGACAGCATAATCAGACAATGAAAGACCACTTCGAGCACTTCGAAAATGAATTACATAAACAAATACAAGAAGCAAAAGATCAATTATACAGGGAGATCAAGGTTATAAAAAACAAACAAACAGAAATCCTGGAAATTCAGGAAACAATAAACCAAATTAAAAACTCAATTGAGAATACTACCAGCAGAGTAGAACACTTAGAAGATAGAACATCAGAAAATGAAGACAAAGTATTTCAACTGGAGAAGAACATAGACAGCTCAGCAAAGCTGTTAAGAAACCATGAGCAGAACATTCAAGAAATATGGGATAACATAAAGAGACCAAACTTAAGAGTCATTGAGATACAGGAAGGTATAGAGTTCCAAACAAAAGGAATGAGCAATCTATTCAATGAAATAATACGAGAAAACTTCCCAGACTTGAAGAATGAGACAGAATCCCATATCCTAGAAGCCTACGGGACGCCGAATGTGCAAAATCATAAGAGATCCACAACTAGACACATTATAATGAAGATGCCCAACATACAGAATAAGGAGAGAATTTTAAAAGCTACAAGAGAAAGGAAGCAGATTACATTTAGGGGTAAACCAATCAGGATAACAGCTGATCTTTCAACACAGACTCTGAAAGCTAGAAGATCCTTGAATAACATATTTGAAACACTGAAAGAAAATGGGTTCCAAGCAAGAATTGTGTATCCAGCAAAATTAAGCTTCAGTATGGAAGATGAAATTAAAACCTTCCATGATAAACAAAACTGAAAAGAATTTGCAGCTAGAAAACCATCTCTTCAAAACATCCTCGGCAAAACATTGCAGGAAGAGGAAATGGAAAATAACAATGAAAACCAACAGCAGGAGGGAGTACAGTAAAGAGGGGGAATAATCAAAGAGGAAAACAAACCATGTTTAGTAACATAAATAAACCAATATGACTGGAAGAACAACCCATATCTCAATAATAACCCTAAATGTTAATGGCTTAAACTCACGAATTAAGAGACACAGGCTAGTAGAATGGATCACAAAACAAGACCCAACAATATGCTGCCTTCAGTAGACGCATTTGATAGGAAAAGACATACATAGACTGAAGGTGAAAGGTTGGGAAATATCATATCACTCTTATGGACTTCGGAAACAAGCACGAGTGTCCATACTCATATCAAATAAAATAGATTTCAAGCCAAAGTTAATCAAAAGGGATGAAGAGGGACACTACATACAGCTCAAGGGAACCATACACCAACAAGACATCACAATCATAAATATATATGCCCCAAACAATGGTGCAGCTATGTTCATCAAACAAACTCTTCTCAAGTTCAAGAGTCTAATAGACCACCATACAATAATTATGGGAGACTTCAACACACCTCTCTCACCACTGGATAGATCTTACAAAGAAAAGTTGAATAAGGAATCTATAGAACTCAATAACATAATTAATAACCTAGACTTAATTGACATATATAGAATATACCACCCAAGATCAAGCAGTTACACTTTTTTCTCAGCAGCACTTGGATCCTTCTCAAAAATAGATCATATATTATGTCACAGGGCAACTCTTAGACAATAGAAAGGAGTAGAGATAATACCATGCATCTTATCTGAACATAATGAAATGAAATTGAAAATCAACGATAAAAGAAGTAAGGAAAAATCATGCATCAATTGGAGAATGAAAAATAGGTTACTGAATAATAAATGGGTTATAGAAGACATCAAGGAGGATATTAAAAAATTCTTAGAGATAAATGAAAACAAAGACACAACATATCGGAATCTATGGGACACATTGAAAGCAGTTCTAAGAGGAAAATTTATTGCTTGGAGTTCATTCCTTAAAAAAAGAAACAAACCAACAAATAAATGATCTAATACTTCAACTCAATGTCCTAGAAAAAGAAGAGCAAAACAACAGCAAAAAAGTAGAAGACAAGAAATAATTAAAATCAGAGCAAAAATTAATGAAATTGAAACAAAAGAAACAATTGAAAAAATTGACAAAACTAAAAGTTGGTTCTTTGAAAAAATAAATAAAATTGACAGACCCTTAGCCACGCTAATGAAGAGAAGAAGAGAGAGAACTCAAATTACTCGCATATGGGATGAAAAAGGCAATATCACAACAGACACTTCAGAAATACAGAAGATTATCAGAAATTATTTTGAATCCTTATACTCCAATAAATTAGAAGATAGTGAAGGCATCGATAAATTTCTTAAGTCATATGATTTGCCCAGATTGAGTTAGGAGGATATTGACAACCTAAACAGACGAATATCAACTGAGGAAATAAAGAAACCATCAAAAGACTACCAACTAAGAAAAGCCCAGGACCGGATGGGTATACAGCAGAGTTTTACAAAACCTTTAAAGAGGAACTAATACCAATACTTTTCAAGTTATTTCAGGAAAATGAAAAACAGGGAGAACTTCCAAATTCATTCTATGAGTCCAACATCACCCTGATTCCTAAACCAGACAAAGACACTCCAAAGAAAGAAAACTACAGACCAATATCTCTAATGAACCTAGATGCAAAAATGCTCAATAAACTTCTCGCAAACCGGATACAAAAACATATCAAAAAAATTGTGCAACATGATCAGGTAGGATTTATCCCTGGGATGCAAGGTTGGTTCAATATACGAAAATCAATAAATGTTATTCACCACATCAATAGGCTTAAATATAAGAACCATATGATCATCTAGATAGATGCGGAAAAAGCATTCGACAAAGTACAGCATCCCTTTATGTTCAAAACTCTAGAAAAACTAGGGATAACAGGAACATACCTCAATATTGTAAAAGAAATCTATGCTAAGCCTCAGCCTAGCATCATTCTGAATGGAGAAAAACTGAAGGCATTCCCTCTAAAATCTGGTACAAGACAGGCATGGCCTCTCTTACCACTTCTGTTCAACATAGTTCTCGAATCACTGGCCAGTGCAATTAGACAGACAAAAGAAATTAAAGGCATAAAAATAGGAAAAGAAGAACTCAAATTATCACTATTTGCAGATGACATGATTCTATACCTAGCAGACCCAAAAGGGTCTACAAAGAAACTATTAGAGCTAATAAATGAATTCAGCAAAGTGGCAGGATATAAAATCAACACGCATAAATCAAAGGCATTCCTGTATATCAGCGACAAATCCTCTAAAATATATATGAGGACAACCACCCCATTCACAATATCCTCAGAAAAAATAAAGTACTTGGGAATCAACCTAACAAAAGAGGTGTAAGACTTATACAATGAATACCACAGAACCCTAAAGAGAGAATTGAAGAAGATCTTAAAAGATGGAAAAATATACCCTGTTCATGGATAGGTAGAATTAACATCATCAAAATGGCGATATTAACAAAAGTTCTCAATAGGTTTAATGCAATGCCAATCAAAATCCCAATGGCATTTCTTGTAGAAATAGAGAAAGCAATCATGAAATTCATATGGAAAAATAAAAGACCCAGAATAGCAAAAACATTGCTAAGCAGGAAGTGTGAATCAGTCGGTATAGCTATACCAGACTTCAAACTATACTACAGAGCAATAGAAACAAAAACAGCATGGTACTGGTACCAAAACAGGCGGGTGGACCAATGGTACAAAATAGAGGACACAGAAACCAATCCACAAAACTACAACTATCTTATATTCGATAAAGGGGCTAAAAGCATGCAATGGAAGAAGGCTAGCATCTTCAACAAATGGTGTTGGGAAAACTGGAAATCCATATGCAACAAAATGAAACTGAATCCCTTTCTCTCACCATGCACAAAAGTTAACTCAAAGTGGATCAAGGAACTTGATATCAAATCAGAGACATGGCGTCTGATAGAAGAAAAAGTTGGCTATGATCTACATACTGTGGGGTCGGGATCCAAATTCCTCAATAGGACACCCATAGCACAACAGTTAATAACTATAACCAACAAATGGGACTTACTCAAACTAAAAAGTTATTTTCTCAGCAAAAGAAACAATAAGAGAGGTAAATAGGTAGCCTACGTCCTGGGAACAAATCGTTACTCCTCACACTTCAGACAGAGCCCTAATATCCAGAATATACAAAGAACTAAAAAAATTAGACAATGAGATAACAAATAACCCAATCAACAAATGGGCCAAGGACCTGGACAGAAATTTCTCAGAGGAGGACATACAATCAATCAAGAAGTATATGAAAAAATGCTCACCATCTCTAGCAGTCAGAGAAATGCAAATAAAAACCACCCTAAGATACCATCTCACTCCAGTAAGATTGGCAGCCTTTAGGAAGTCAAACACCAACAAGTGCTGGCGAGGATGTCGGGAAAAGTGTACTCTAGTACATTACTGGTGGGACTGCAAATTGGTGCACCCAATTTGGAAAGCAGTATGGAGATTTCTTGGAAAGCTCGGGATGGAACCACCATTTGATCCAGCTATTCCCCTTCTCGGTCTATTCCCTAAAGACCTAAAAAGAGCACACTATAGGGCCACTGCTACATCCATGTTCATAGCAGCACATTTCACAATAGCAAGACTGTGGAACCAACATAGATGTCCTTCAATAAAAGAATGGATAAAAAAATGTGGCATTTATACACAATGGAATATTACTCTGCATTAAGAAATGACAAAATCATAGAATTTGGAGGGAAATGGATGGCATTAGAGCAGGTTATGCTAAGTGAAGCTAGCCAATCCCTTAAAAACAAATGCCAAATATCTTCTTTGATATAAGGAGATTAACTAAGAACAGAGTAGGGACGAAGAGCATGAGAAGAAGATTAACATTAAACAGGGATGAGAGGTGGGAGGGAAAGGGAGAGAGAAGGAAAATTGCATGTAAATGGAAGGAGACCCTCAGGGGTATACAAAATTACATACAAGAGGAAATGAGGGGAAAGGAGGAAAAATATAAGGGGGAGAAATGAATTACAGTAGATGAGGTAGAGAGAGAAGAGGGGAGGGGAGGGAGAGGGGGGATAGTAGAGGATAGGAAAGGCAACAGAATACAACAGTCACCAGAATGGCAATATGTAAATCAATGGTTGTGCAATTGATGTGATTCTGCAATCTGTATATGGGGTAAAAATGGGAGCTCATATCCCACTTGAATCAAAGTGTGAAATATGATATATCAGGAACTATGAAATGTTTTGAACAACCTACAATAAAATTAATTTTAAAAAAACCAGCATGGTACTGGTACCAAAACAGGCGGGTGGACCAATGGTACAGAATGGAGGACACAGAGATTAATCCAAAAAGCTACAACTATTTTATATTTGATAAAGGAGCTAAAAGCATGCAATGGAGGAAATATAGTATCTTCAACAAATGGTGTTGGGAAAAATGGAAATCCATGTGCAACAAAATGAAACTGAATTCCTTTCTCTCGCCATGCACAAAAGTTAACTCATAGTGGATCAAGGTGCTAGATATCAAATCAAAGACTCTGTGTCTGATAGAAGAAAAAGTTGGCTCTGATCTACATATTATGGGATCGGGCTCCAAATTCCTTTATATGACATCCATAGCACAAGAGTTAATAACAAGAATCAACAAATGGGACTACTTAAACTGAAAAGTTTTTTATCAGCAAGAGAAAGAATAAGAGAGGTAAATAAGGAGCATACATCATGGGAACAAATTTTTACTCCTCACACTTCAGATAGAGGCCTAATATCCAGAATATACAAAGAACTCAAAAAATTAGACAATAAGATAACAAATAACCCAATAAACAAATGGGTCAAGGACTTGAACAGACACTTCTCAGAGGAGGACATACAATCATTCATCAAGTACATAATAAAATGCTCACCATTTCTAGCAGTCAGAGAAATTCAAATCAAAATCACCCTAAGATACCATCTCACTCCAGTAAATTGGTAGCCATTATGAAGTCAAACAACAACAAGTGCTGGCAAGGATGTGGGGTAAAAGATACTCTTGTACATTGCTGGTGGGACTGTAAACTGGTGTGGCCAATTTGGAAAGCAGTATGGAGATTCCTGGGAAAGCTGTGAATGGAACCACAATTTGACTCAGCTATTGCCCTTCTCTGACTATTCCCTGAAGACCTTAAAAGAGAGTAATACAGGGATACTACCACATGGATTTTCATAGCAGTACAATTCACAATTGATACACTGTGGATCCAGCCCAGATGCCCTTCAATAGATGAATGGATAAAAAAATGTGGCATTTATACACTATGGAGTATTACGCAGCACTAACAAATGACAAAATCATAAAATTTGCAGAAAAATGGATGGCACTGGAGCAGATTATGCTTAGTGAAGATAGCCAATCCCTAAAAAATAAATACCAAATGTCTTCTTTGATATAATGAGAGCAACTAAGAACAGAGCAGGGAGCAATAGCATGAAGAAAAGATTAACTTTAAACAGAGACATGAGGTGGGAGGGTAAGTGAGAGAAAAGGGAAATTGCATGGTAATGGAGGGAGACCCTCATTGTTACACAAAATTACATATTGTTGTGAGTGGAATGGGAAAATAAACATGGAGTGAAATAAATTACAGTAGATGGGGAAAAAAGAGAAGATCGGAAGTAAGGGGAGGGGAGATAGTAGAGTATAGGAAAGGTAGCAGAATACAACAGTAGCTAATAGGGCATTATGTAAAAATGTGGATGTGTAATCGATGTGATTCTGTAATCTCTATTTGGGCTAAAAATGGGAGTTCATAAGCCACTTGAATCTAATGTATGAAATATTATATGTCAAGAGATTTTTCATGTTTTGAGCAACCAATAAAAGAAAAAAAGTAGCAATATATATGCCAATCGAAATTCATCATGAAATATATATAATCCACAGATCGAAAAATATTCATTTTACTGAACATGGATTAATGTATAATGTTATTCAACTAGGAAGCTCACCCATAGGTTGAATTTTCAGTTCCAACAGCATTTAGGAGGAGTTATCCTTTCTCACAATTTGCATCTGCCAATTCAGTTACCTCACAAGTATGTACGTGTGGTACCAGGTAGAATTCTATATGTGCATATAAAAATACATGTGCTGAATTGGCTACAGAGAAAGGGAGACAGGAATTCACATATTTGTTAATTTTAAAAACACATGTAGAACTATTTCAACAAAAAAATGACTAGATTTATAACTCCTACACTATATAATGCAAAAGGCAATTGTAACAATACACCATGCCTCCTCTGAACTGCTTGTATTTCTATTCTGTTTGGGTTATTTTTCACCATCATATTAGAATTATTAGTCAGAGTATAGTAGGGTATGTGTTAGCTTCAGGGCTTCAGTATTTCAAATAGAAAATTGAAAAATGAATCGAATGTGTATGTAAATATGTGCTACACAAAAATCTTCCCACTCACATTCAGAACAATGCCTTGATATTACCTTGGCCCAAGTAAGACACAATTAGAGTAGAAAAGTGTGAAAATCTGTGAATACATATCTGGAATGGAATATGCTCGCGAGTTCACAACCTTGGTGGTGGTAGAGGAGTTTCCAAACGTAAAGAACAGTGTAAACACTCCACAAACATGGAGCTCTGCTGGCCTAAGACTTCTTGGAAAACTGCCTCTGAGGTTGGGCACTTGAAATATATGTTGTTGTCATGAGCTTTAACTTCCTTTGTAGTGAGACCATCAAAATGGGTCTGCATCTATGTGACCTGGAAGACATGGTTTCTTATATTCCAATGACCATGAGGCAGCAGTGCTGAATTCTCTCTTTGTATGTAAACTGTGGCCACTGGAGGCTAAGTGTCTCCTCGTGTGGACTGTGAAGACATTTGGTCATCCTCCACTTTTCGTGGTGTTTCTTGCTGCTGCACTGGGAATTTGGTATTTGCTTCACCAAATACAAGGAGTTCTACTAGGATACAGTGCTGAAGGGAGTTCTGTCACGTGTGGTGGGTCAGGGTCTGCAGGAGAATGCACCAACCAGGCTTCTATCCCACACAGCTTGCCCCAATAACCATAGTAAACTGATTCTGAACATTGCCCTGAACCTCTCCATATAAAAAATGCCTTTACATATAAGTGTCTGATTTCTGCACTATGTCAGTCATAATCCATTTGGAAGCCAATGGCCGATCCACATGGCCCCACCATGGTGTTTTATCACACACCTGCCCACCACTGCTCTAGGCCCACTAATCAGCAGGATACAAATTACTGGCATCTCTGTTCTACACCATTTTCATAAAACCCAGTAAAACAAGGCATTCTCTGGTATACACATGATCAACCACAGGACTTCCAAAGATTCTCCAGTGCCACCTGGTCATGGAAATTTCAAAAATTTCATGGTATTTATCTAGCCATTTTTCAAAGATTAAGTTGGAGGCACTGTGGGTTTCAAATCATTCAGGAACCATTAAGTGTTGAGAAAGCTCATTTCAATGAAAGCTCTGGAGAACACTCACAGGCAAGGCTTCTCAAAGAGTTGCCAAAAGGTCACATGAAGCCAGGCAAATTGAGGCCTACAATGTGAGGTCCATGTGTGTTTTGACTCTCAACTATACCTGCCAATCTTTCAGAATAAAATCATGTGATATCCTGGCTGAGGTTCCCATTGTTTTGTGGAAAGACACCCTGGGCCTAGATCTCAGTTTCCATGGGTGAGTCTCATGCATGGCCTTCTAAAATCCCAACACAATTCATGGCAATACTTCTCTGAGTTCAGTTCCAGAACTCAGTCTCTAAGGGGAATCACGCCAGAGTTCAAGCCCAGGTGGAACCAGTCATTCCTACCAACCACCACAAAAATGACCACAATTAAAATCAAAACACTCCCACAGGGCCCTCATCTTCTTCCATATAGACACTCATCATAACCTCTGGCTGGAGATTTCTATGAGGGGCACAGCCTAAGAAAGTGTAAAAAATAAGCTCACTTGCCCCTCATTTGCCTAAAATCATGGTGGCCTGGACACTCCTCCTGTGAACCTGGAGTGATCAAATATTCCTGCTGTTAAAGTGTTCCGCTTCTCCAATTTGAGGCCTACTGGCTGTGAGGTATAGATTCTTTATGTGATTTGGAGTCATGAGAAAACCCAAGCACATATGGGCAAGCCTCTGCAGGGATTTGAAGAACTCATTTAATCCAAAGAATCCCTATTCTCACTTAATGGAGGTCAGGAACCTAAAACAAGAAGGCAAAAAAATTCATCCACAATGACTTCTCTTTTGGCCATTTCGGTTTGGGAAGCACATGGGATTTTTCTTTAGATCCATTGGGTGCTGAGAATCTAAGTCACAGCCTCACACAAGGACCAGAGACTGATTCAGACACATCCCATTCCAAAGCAATTAAGCAAAGAGCCACAGGTGAAGCCCATTCATTTCCATATGAAAACAGTTTTCTTCAGTCTTCACAAAGGGTTGGCATGAGGAAAAGACCTTCCTGAAATTCAGGGTAATTGAAACACAAGTAAGCAAATGGCCCAAGAAGGGTTTCTTCACTGAGACTTTACTGGTCACACTGATATCTGAGTTTTCTGAGATGCTCTCAATCTCTTCAGCTATCCAGTACATGGCCATGTCACAGAGCCTTGTGGTGTTACATATCTGGGACACAAAACCATGAGCGTATTCTGTAGAGTGGCCAGAATTCATGAAGAAAACAGTAACTTAAGAAGACAGTAGGTGTTGCCCATCCATAAGGCAAAGTGAAGTCCATTAATCTATTGGGCAGTATTAATGTGGGGAAGCTTTCTACTAGAGAAAACAAATCCATTGATGCATTCTCTTTTCTAATGTCTACAACCACGGATACAGTGGGATACACAGACATAGAAACCCTCACAATGTCAAAGGACTTACTAGAAACAGTTCACTCCACACCAGAAAAAAACGCCTTTCCTACCTATTCTCAGAACATGAGAAAAAAACCACAAACTCACACCCACAACGGCAAAGCCACCTCCTTCCCCCAAGTAGGTCTGTGACTATCCAGAGTGTCTTCTGACTGGTGGGCCATATTATGTTCCCCCGAAATGGCCTGTCCTCTCTCAGATCTGGTCTCCTTGGCCAACTATGTGAAGTTGTCAGGAGACAGTGGTGAGCCACTACCTGCTTTCTCAGGGAAGGTGCCTCTTCAGAGCTCTGGTGGCAATTGGCCATCCTCACATCAGTAGGTACCAAGAAAGACTGACTCTGTCCTTGGAAAAAGCAAACAATTTAGCCCAATGGGACTAGGACTGGGACTGGCTCTGGGTGCCTGTCTTCCTGGATCACAAGTTCAGAGAATTCAATCACCAAGGAAGTGAGGAGAGGTCACTTCCTTCAGGAACTGAATGAGGTCACTGCCTTGAAAACCACTTTGTCCTAACAGTTGCTTCCAAGGGTCCCATGAGATGGAGGCTGCCCCAACATCCTCTGACACATTCAGAAGTTAGAATGGAATATCAACCTTAGGCACCCAGGTACAGCTCTCCACACAGGCCTGGTTTCTTCCAACTTCTTTACAATAAAAAAAGAGAGGCTGACTTAGACCCATCAATTCATCCTGACCAGGTTGTTTGCCATGGAAGATTTCTATTGCTCTCTCAGGTCCAACATAGCTGCATAAATCTTCTCCAAGGATCATTTCTGCATGGATCTTTGAGGTTCTCAGAAGGTGGAAGATCACCTACATTCCTATATTGTAAGACCAAGTCTGTCCCTGCTCTTCTGTAAGTTATATTGATGGAACAGTGTATGTTTAGGGTTAATAACATGTTTGATTTGGGTTAGGAATCATTTTGCGAGATGAATAATGGTATTGGCAACCTTCGATATTTACAAGAGTATATAGGTGAAATATAAGTATGAAAGCAGAAAATTAGGAAAGATTTGAAGCCCAGAAGGGAATTGGACCCTTAAGTGGTATACTTAGCTTTGAGTTATGTGCTGCACAGTTGTCTCAGATAAATCAATATACAATGGCATAGGACCTTGTACCTTGGATGATTGAATGTTGAAGAGAACATCCAGTCAAAAAGCGATATTCAGTACGATGAGGAAGGTAGTAGTTAGGTTTAGAATGAACAGTGAGTATTGGATTTGAACAAAAAGTTCTTTAGCAATAGGGTTTCGGTTAGAGAGTGAGTGTTAATGTCAGCACATGTGAAGAGTCAGTCACAATGATGAACTGGGGAAAATATGAGGGAAAGCAGATATCAATAAAGACATTAGGAAATCAAGCAAAGTACAAAGTGAGTGATAGGATTAGACATTTTCAACAGGCTTGAGGTTGAATATATAATCTTAGGAAGAATCAAATATGTAGTCACCAATAGGATTGACATTTGAGAGCATTAGGCAACCTGGACATAGATGTTTTTAGTAATCCATGCTCACTTTCCATTTAGGCTTTGGTACAATTGAAAGTGTGACCTTTGCTTCTTGTGTCCAGAATATTTCTGTGATAAAATGTATATGTATATCACGTGACATGAGTATTTCTTCCACCATTTCCAGGAGCAATATTTTGAAGACATATAAATTTGTATTGGGGTACAAATAGGTATACCCTCTGTCTATGAATATAGCAATAACGCATGAATAGACCATACTGGGAATAAATAATATAACTGGATCCACTTTAAATAATGGATTGAATGGATATCTGAAAATATATAAGAAATGTTATAAAGATGCACAATCAATCATTCCAACCAGTTATATATCTAATGGTCATCTTAGGGTTATGTTTTATCATGAAGGATGTGTGAGTTTTGCTTAAAAATTGATCATGGAAATTGAAAATAATATATTTGAAAAAAGTCTCATGAAAAGACCAGTCAAGAAACATAGGGAAATACATGTGTTCTGGAGCAAGAAGTGATTGAAAGTGAAACAAATGCCTATAAATTTGCTAAGTAGTGCATGAAATATATATCCTATGATGTGCATAAACTGAAGAAATAGTAATGTACCAGTGTTGAATAATAATTAATGTCAAAATACACATCATGTCCCATAGGAATCTACTAGCATTGATGTTAAACTAGGTCAGTTAATGTAGAAATACTAGGATTTGTTTGCACCTTTCACTGAAGTTAGTTTTCAGTACTAGGAAACAAATATGTATTTCAGGTGGATGAATATTTCTGAGAATAATCTTGTGAAAAGTTGATTATTAATCCACATACATGAACATGAATGAATTTAGGGAGTGTATATAAGACACATATATTTCATATTTTGAAAAATCTGGAGATTTATTTTGTATATATATATATATATATATATATATATATATATATATATATATACATACACACACACACACACAAACAAAGACATTCAAAAGTAGAATTATATATGCCAATCGAATTTCACCATGAAATATATATCATCCACAGATCCAAAAATATTCATTTTACTGAACGTGGATTTATGTATAATGTTATTCAACTAGGAAGCTCACCATTAGCTTGAATTTTCAGTTCCAACAGCATTTAGGTGGAGTAATCTCTTCTCACAATTTGTATCTGCAATGTCAGGCACCTCACAAAAATGTACGTGTGATATCAGGTAGGATTCTATATGTGTATATAAAAATTAATTTGCTGAATAGGTTACAGCGAAAGGGAGATAGGAATTCACATATTTGTTAACTTTAATACACATATAAAACTATTTCAATTAAAAAATGACTAGATTTATAACACCTACCTTTTATCTTGCAAAAGGCAAGTCCAATATACACCATGCCTCCTCTGAACTGCTTGTATTTCAATTCCGTTTGGGTTATTTTTCTCCATCATATTAGTATTTGTAGTTGGCGTCTAGAAGGGTATGGGTTATTGTCAGGAATTCAGTATTTCAATTGGAAAATTGGAAAGTGAGTCCAATGTGTATGCAATTATGTGCTGCACAATATTCTTCCCACTCTCATCCAGAACAATGGCTTGACATTAACTTCGCCCCAAGTAAGACGCAATTAGAGAAGAAGAGTTAGAAATTCTGTGAATACATATCTGGAATGGAAAATGCTCAGGAGTTCACAACCTTGGAGGTGGTAGAGGATTTTCCAAAAGTAGGGGACAGGGTTGATCACCCAACATGATCTTTCATTAAAATTGTGAGCCATCTTGCCACAAAGCCATGAAAAGATAATTTTTGCTTTACTATAAATTACTGAACCTGCTTAGAATGCCTGACCATGTTTTGAACTCACCCATGCCTGGCTCTCTGACCAGAAAACGGCCCTCTCTGAAACTTTAATGACACCTCATAAATATTCGCCTTCCCTGGCCAGACAATGACCCTCTCTGAGGCTCTAATGGTCCTCATAATTTCTGATGCTGGGGCCAGAAAAAACAAATGTAAACTACAATTAGTGTGATGCTTGTCAAAGTTCTGTTTTCTGTAACCCCCCTTTTGTGTAACTTTCTGGGCTATAAAGCTGGGCTGTAGGAAAGGTGGGGTTGCTGTCTTGTTCCCGCCATTTTGAGAGGGAGAGGCAGCCCGGCTGCTTGAAATATTAAGCTTGCCTTAATTTGATTTTAATTGGAGTCAGTGGTCTTTTCTTGTGTCCTGGACTAACATTTTGGAGTTCCCCAGCAACATGACCCGACCAGATCACAAAGCCATACTGCTGGAAATTCTGAAGCTGGCCTATCCTCCAGGACTCCAGGCTGGAGAGCCAAGTTCCAAGGCCTTGGAATGAGCCTTCAGTCCGTGGATCACTGCAGTGAACCATCGCACTAAAACTATTATCAAGCACCTGGTGGAGGAGGCCTTCATAGGTAAGAGGCGCCTTTATAACATCTGATATCCGGTTAAGGGAGTTCTCTTCTGATGACAGAGAGGTGGCCTGGGAAGGCTCACATATACTCCTGTCCGGGACAGTAATAGGAATCCTTCTTTCCTCTGTTCTTTTCTGTAGGGAATACCTCTGAAAGTGTAGAGAGGTGCCGACTGGCACGCAGGAGCTCCTACCCCGGAGCTTTAGCAAGACGCTGCATTGCTCCTCTGGTTTTCTGTTTATTCGCCGAGTTTCTGTTTTTTTGTGTGTGTTTTGTTCTGTGTTCTAAATGTTTTTTATTTGTTTGTTTTTGTGCGTTTTGTTGTGTGATTTCTGTGGTAAAAACTTAAGGATATTGGACGTGAAAATGGGTAATAAAGCATGTAAGCCTGTCACCCCTTTGGACTGTGTTTTAAAGAAATGGGATGCACTATACCGCCCTTTGTTAAGCAGGATGAGAGAAGCCCCTAGCTGGCTGTCTGGAGCACACCCACTGCAGAGGGCAATGCCTGCTGGAGACCTAATAACTGAGTATCTCCCAGGTTAACAAGTGAAGCTCCTTTAAAACCCCTTGTCCCTCCAGATCAAGAGAGTCACAACTTTGGACAGAGTCCCCTGTTTTTATCCTTTGTTAGCAAAGCAGTAAACCTCCCTTTTACTTTTTCTCAAACCCTGTCCTTATATTAAATTGGTATTAATTGGCTTCAAGGTCCAGAACCGAAATTTAAGTTACAAATTTTGATACCCCCCCGACCCCGGAATTTTTGAGAGCTGACTACTGAAATGTTAGGAGATTCAGCGTGCTTGGGGTGGAACCTAACCAGAGGAGCTAATCCTGTTTAAGTAAAAGACGGGACTGAGGGACTCCCAGCAGCTGCCGAAGTCCTGTTGCTTCAGTAAATTCCCTCCTTCCTTCCCTGCACTGTAAGTATTATGCCACCTCTGTTTTCTTAAAAAAGAGAAAAAGAAAAAGGAGACACTAAATGCAGTAAAGTCACCATGGAGACCTTTGATATTACATTTCAGGTTGCCCCTCTGTGAAAACATCTGATGCCCTTGTGGGGACATCTATCATGCCACTGGTGTAGGAGATTTTTCTCTTATCTGCTGTTTTAAAGGCTTCTGTCCTGTCAGCCATAGTCTGGAGCTCCTTTCTGTCTGTCTTTTGTCTTTGTTTCTGGCCATTTAAGACATGTGCAATAATGTGTTGATATTATAAATTGTTTCTTGGGAATGATCTTAGCTGAATGTGTGTCTAAATGATGATGTTTTATTGTAACAATATGGTATCTGGATGGGTTTTTGTAGCATTGCTCAATCTTGCAGTTAAAAGTCGGGTTTAGGTAATTTTTTAGTTTATGATTTCAGATAATTCATGCCAGAGAACTTAAATACTTAAAATGGAAAACTAAAGAATTCTACTTCCAAGTTGGCAAGTAACTTCCCAATCATTTAGTCTTTTTTTTCACCAATTTTTAATTGGGTAGCCTGGGTAAATGTCACAGTGTGTCAGTGCATTAATTTGGACAAGGATAGTCAATCATAGTATGGTATCTGTTGACAAAACAAGATGTTAAGGTATAAAATTTTGAATTGTATCTTAAAATTGTATCATAATTTTCAACATCCTCACCTGAAAATTATGGTTAAAGTGCCTTAGGCCTGAGGTGTCCGCTCAGAATAGCAGTTTTGTCCAGCTCCTTCCAGAACTCAGCCAGGACTTATGTTGAAATGTAAATGAAAGAAGCCTACAAGCTCAGTAGGAGACTGATCTGATGTCTAAGTGGGAAAAAAAAAGGTAAATCGTATGGTATTTACTAATTACTGGCCAGTCATTTTTTCTAGGACTCTCATTTTTTTCCTTAGATTCTGTATTTTTTTTGAGCTCATTATTTTGATCCTAGAGAACAAGGTTAATATTTTTCTCATCAGTTCTATCTTTGACCAACAGTGGAGTTCTGAAACATTACAATGGAGATTTCACCTGTGAAAAGCTACAAGGCCTTACTATTATTATTTGTGCACACTTTTGTTATGTGTTGTATGTCCATATATCCATATGTTCGTATATCATATATATGATATACAAATTAACATATATAAGGAGCGATCATTAAAAAAAAGCACTCATGAAAACAAATTTTAAAAAGTGGATTCGAAGATCTTTAATTCACGTGAGTTAAATGGTTCACTTTAAATTTGGATAAACAAATAACAATAAATGTCTTTAAATTTAAGCTTACAAGTTTTTCTAGCTGCTCAAAAATCTAATAAAATATTAATGTCTATAAAATGTCTAATATGCCTTGGTTCTAGGACTTTTCCTTTAACAAAAAAATGGTTTACACTGTTCAATACATTTCTCTAATATTTTGATAAATAAGTGAAGTAAATTTGATATGGGATTACTCATTCATGAGTACTTTTGTTAGATATCTGATTGATTTAGTAAGGTCTGTATAAGTTTGTTCTAAAGTCTGTATAAGATTGTAAAAATCAGTCATGTGATAAAGCGACACAAATTTCTGAAAACAAAAGTTTACCCATAACATTGTGTTTATTTTTATTTTTCTAGAGCAAGCAACCATAAAAATTAAACAACTGATTAAATAAGAACTGTTTTTTTAGAGCACTGTACTGGAATTTCTTTAAAAGCTAAATTTGGTTAATGTAAAAACATCAATGTCATTGTGATGCTATTAATGTGCTCATATCTTCCAGGTATACAAGTCTGTAAGGTAGAAACTTTAAAAGAGCATTACATCAAGCTGGTGTTCTGAAGTTGTATGGTAAAAAAATATATATATATTGGGGATTTATTTACTTGTTATCAATAAGATATGTAAAGTTTTAAGTTACTTTTTACATTGGGGAAAAATTTAAATATATTTTTTAAGTTAATGAGCTCCTAATCTATGTAAAGGTTAAAAACTTTCAGCCTTTCTTTAATTCATGTTTTAAATGTGATATCATATGGTGTTAGCTAATGTTCATGTGACCTCAAACAATTTATGTAAACTGTGTAAGATGATAAATAAAAAAAAAGATCAGCTTTAGAACTAAAAGACTTAAGATTTATATAGAGCCCTGCCTTACCTGGGATAAGGCTCTGTGTCTCATCTTACAACATGTGAGAATAACTACGAAAGCAGTAGGTCAGATGTTATTTAATTTAAAGTTACGTTCAGAAGATTTTTTTTTTCTGTCAAGATTACTAGGATCTCAAAAAGGGGATATAATTTATAACTCAGCCAAAAATTCAGGGTAGCTATTACACGAACTAAGTATTTTTACTCTTGTTAATTTTATTTTGTAATTTCCTTATAAGTTAACTAAAGATTCCCTGTTAGTGTTTTACAAAAGAGTTGCTTTTGAACACAACATTGGTTAATTTAAGATAATAAGGCATCACCTACAAGACAGAAAAATACAGATCCAAATAATAAAAAGATAAATAATTTTAAATTATAGACATTAAAGCACAGTACTCTTAATATAAGGCTGTTAAAATTCATTTGCTGGATGTTTAAGATTAGGATTTAAAATTTAATTTAAATGAAAAGGGACAATAAAACAAATTTTGGCTCTTGACCTCTGAGTCAGTTTGTATCCAGGGAACAGGAGACTTCTCTAAAGAACTTTGCAACTCTCAGCCACATAAACTCCTGATCAGGAAGATTAATGAGGCCACTGGAGAACAGAAAGCCAATCAGTGCATTTTCTACGAAGAAGAGAGTCATCAGAGAAGGGAGATATTCCTGATGCTTCTGAGAGAAGCCACATGGTCAAGCAAGACCTGGAATCACCTAGCGCAAATGGCACTAGCAGAACTGAGAAGCTGCTCTCAAGTTTCCCCAGAAATGACTCCCATAAAATCTCAGCTGACTGTTAACAATAGATAGAAACAAAAGTCAGTTTTACTGCTTCATCTTAAACTCTTAGCAAAGACAGATAAACCCAAAATACAGCCATTCCTGGGCATTTTAAATAATAATAGTTATAATAATATTTTAACGTATACACTTTATGGTAGCCTCCCAAAATAAGTAAGACTGGAGGCTACAAAGAAAGATTCTCAGAGAGGAATGCCTGATGAGAATAAAAAGAGACTATCAAGAGGAGCTACCAGAGGCAGAAGTTTTTTGTTTAAGGCCTACAGATATTCCTAACCTACACAGGTAGGCTTGGTGTTTGCTAGTATGATTATCCAGCCCTGACTAACAGAATTAAAGGTTTCTCTATTACACACAGAGGTCATACTAGTAAAAGGAATTTGCAAGATCAGATGACATTAAATTATTAAACTGTATCTTATGGGGTGGGACAACTGTGACACTAAAAGTTAAATATTAAGTTGAAAGTCCTGATAACTGGGGATATTGAAGACAGATGAGGGGACATCTATACAGTGACTTGTTTCAGCAGCTGCAACATTTATTCAGTACTCATGGTTTTTGTTTCTCTCATAGAAGAACCCATCCCCAGATGACTTTACAAACTGTTCTACCACAACCAGACTTCAAACCGAACTGACTTCTAAAAGGCAACTCATGTCCCTCATGCTGTGCCCCCTCATGTCACCCTCTCTCAGCTCAGAAGAAGCCAAAATGAGTGGCGCCACTCTTCTTACAACAATGGAGCCAATAATAAATAGACTTTCATTTTAAGTAATTAATTAAGTCAGGTAAAATCAGGGAGACTGGTTTTGTGTGAGTTCAAAAAATATGGAGACTGTTACGTGAGGTATTAAAATTCCCTCAGTGCTCTTCCCCTACCCTATCAAAGATTTGAAAGGGACACATTAGAAAAGGGGGGAATGATAGACCCAACCTGATCTTTTATTAAAATTGGGATCCATCTTGCCACAAAGCCATGAAAAGAAAATTTTGGCTTAACTATAAATTACACCAAATTCTGAACCTGCTTGCAATGCCTGCCCGTGGCCTTGAACTCACCCATGCCTGGCTCTTTGACCAGGAACAGCCCTCTATGAAACTTTATTGACACCTCATAAATACTGGCCTTCCCTGGCCAGACAATGACCCTCTCTGAGGCTCTAATGGTCTTCATAAATTCTGATGTTGGGGCCAGCAAATATATATATATATATATATATATATATATATATATATATATATATATATATATAAACTACGATTAGTTTGATGCTTGTCAAAGTTCTGATATTTTAACCCCCCTGTAGTGTAAAATTCTGGGTTATAAACCTGGGCTGTAGGAAATTTGGGTGGCTGTCTTGTTCCCACTGTTTTGGTAGGGAGAGGCCACCTGGGCAGTGGAAAATATAAGCTTGCTTTAACTTGATTTTAATTGGAGTCAGTGGTCTTTTCTTGCATCCTGGTCTAATAGGTAAATGCTATCAAACAAGGAGCTCTGCCAGCCTGAAGACTTCCTTAGAAACTGCCTCTGACGATGGGCACTTGACATATATGTTGTTGTCAGGAGCTTTAGCTTTCTTTCTAATGAGACCATCAAAGCTGGATCTGCATCTATGTGACCTGGAGGGCATGGTTTCTTGTTTTTCAAAGGACATGAGGCAGCAGTGCTGAATTCACTCTTTGTAGGTAAACTGTCGCCACTGAAGGCTAAGTGACTCCCCGTGTGGACTGTGAAGCAATTTGGTCATCCTCCACTTTTCGTGGTGTTTCTTGCTGCTGCACTGGGAATTTGTTATTTGCTTCACAAAATACAAGGAATTCAGCTGGGACACAGTGCTGGAGGGAGTTCTTTCACATGAGATGGGTCAGGGTCTGCAGGAGAATGCATCAACCAGGCTTCTATCCCACATAGCTTGTCCCCTTGACCATTGCACCTGATTCTGAACATTGTCCTGAAACATCTCCATATAACAAGATGCCTTATATGGAGAGTTATCAGACATATAAGTGATTCCTGGCTGCACAATGTCAGCCACAAGCCATTTGGAAGTCAATGGCAGATACACATGGCCCGACCACAGATGTTTTATCACACACCTGCACACCACAGCTCTGGGCCCACTACTCAGCAGGCTCCAACATACTGGTATCTCTGTTCTACATCATTTTCATGAAACCTAGTCAATCAAGGCACTGTCTGGTACACACTTCATCAGCAAGAGGACATTGAAAGGTTCTCCAGTGCCACCTGGTCATGAAAATTTCAAAAATTTCATGGTATTTATCTAGCCATTTTTCAAGGATGAAGTTGGAGAAATTGTGGGTTTCAATTCATTCAGGAACCATTAATGTTTGAGGAAGCACATTTCAAGGAAACTCTGGAGAATTCTCAGAGGCAAGGCTTCCCAAAGAGTGGCCAAAAAGACACATGAAGCCAGGCCCATTGAGGTCTACAATGTGAGGCCCATGTGTGTTTTGACTGTCAACGATGGCTGCCAAGTCTTTCAGTATAAAATAATGTGATGCCCTGGCAGAGATTGACAATGCTCTAAGGAAAGCCACCCTGGGCATTGATCTCAGTTTCCAAAGGCAACTCTCATGCGTGGTCTCCTAAAATCCCAACACAATTCATGGCAATACTTCTCTGAGGTCAGTTCCTGAACTCAATCTGTAAGGGGAATCACACCAGAGTTCAAGCCCAGGTGGACCTAGGCATCTCTTCCAACCACCAAACAAATGACCACAATTAAAACCAAAACACTCCCAAATGGCCCTCATCTTCTTCCACATAGACACTCTTCATAACCTCTGGCTGGAGGTTTCCATGAGGGGCACAGCCCAAGACAGTTTTCCAAATGAACTCCCTTGCCCCTCATTTGCCTAAAGTCAGGGTGGCCTGGACTCCCTTCCTGTGAACCAATAGTGATCAAATAGTCCTGCTCTTAATACTGCTCTGCTTCTCTAATTTGAGGCCTACTGACTGTCTGGTATATATTCTTTATGTGAATTGGTGTCATGAGAAAACACAAGCCCTTATGTGCTAGCCTCTGTAGGGCTTTGAAGAACTGATTTGACACAAAGGATCCCTATTCTCACGTGATGGAGGTCAGGAAGCTTACAGAGGAAGGCGAGAGACTTCATCCACAATGACTGCTCTTTTGGCCATTTTCGTTTTGCATGCACACTTGGAAACTTTCTTTAGATCCATCAGGTGCTGAGAATCTAAGCCGCTGCCTCACACAGGGCAAAGAGGATGATTCAGCCACATCTCTTTCCAAAGCAATTAAGCAAAGAGCCACAGGTGATGCCCATTCATTTCCATTTGAAAACTCTTTTTTCTGGCTTCACAAAGGGGTTTCCTGAGGCAAAGATCTTCCTGACATTTAGGAAAACAGAACAATAGGTAAGCAAAAGGCCCAGTGCAGTGTTTTTCCACTGAGACTTTAATGGTCACACTGATATGTGAGTTTTCTGAGATGCTTCTATTCTCTTCAGCTATCCAGTACATGGCCATGTCACAGAGCTTGGAGGTGGTACATATCTTGGAAACCAAACCATGAGGCTATTCTGGAGAGTGGCCAGTATTCAGGAAGAAAACAAGAACTTAGGAAGATAGTAGGTGTTGCCCATCCATAAGGCAAGCCTCTCTCCATTCTTAAATTGTGCAGTATGAATGTTGGGAAGCTTTCTACTAGACAGGACACAACCATTGATGCATTCGCTTTTCAAATGTCTACAACCACAGATACAGTGGAATGCACAGACATAGAAACACTCGCGTTGTCAAACGACTTTCTAGAAACATTCCAGTCCAAACAAACAAACAGTCTTTCCTACCTATTCTCAGAAAAGAGACAAAACCACAAACTCACACCAACACCCACAACGGCACCTCCTTCCCCCAAGTATGTTGGTGAATATATTGAGTGTCCTCTGACTGGTGGTTCATACTATGTTCCCCCAAAATGGCCTGTTCTGTCTCAGATCTGGTCTCCTTCGCCAACTCTGTGAAGTTGTCAGGAGCCATGGTTGAGCCACTACCTGCTTTCTCAGAAAAGGCTCCTCTTCAGAGGTCTCCTGACATTTGGCCATTATCACTTCAGTAGGTACCAACAAAGACTGACTCTGTCCTTGGTAAATCCAAACAATTGAGACCACTGGGACTGGGACTGGGACTTACTCTGGGTGCCTGGCTTCCTGGATCCCAAGTTCAGAGTGTTCCATCACCAAGGAAGTGTGTACTGATATTTGCTTCTAAGGGTCCCAGGAGATGGAGACTGCCCCTACTTTCTGTGACAGTTTCACAAGTTAGAATGGTATATCAACAATAGGCACCCGGGAACAGCTCTTCTCACAGGCCTGGTTTGGTCCATCTTCTCTATATTAAGAAGAGAAAGGCTGATTCAGATACATCTCTTCATCCTGACCCGGTTGTTTAACATTGAAAATGACTTTTGCTCTCTCAGGTCCTTCATAGCTGCCTTCTTCTCCATGTATCATTTCTGCATGGACCTTTGAGGTTCTCATCAGGTGGAAGATACCCTACAATCCAGTATTGGAAGACCAACTCTCTCCCTGATCTTCTGTAAAGTTAGATTGAGGGAACAGTGTATGGTTAGGGTTAACAACATGTTCAATTGGGTTAGGAATAATTCTGCAGGATGAATAATGGTTATGGGAACATGTGATATTTACAAAATATACAGTTGAAATATAGGTATGAAAACAGAAATCTAGGTGAGATTTGATGCCCAGAAGGGCATTGGGCCCTTGATTGGGATACTTAGCTTTGAATTAATTTCTGCACAGATGTCTCAGATAAATCAATATACAATGGTATAGGATATTGTACCTTGGATGATTGAATGTCGAAGAGAACATGCAGTCAAAAAGGGATAGTCGGTAGGATTAGAAAGATAGACGGTAGTTTTAGAAAGATGAGTGAGTATAGGATTTGGACAAAATGGTCTTTAGCAATAGGGTTTCATGTAGAGAGTGAATGTAAATGTCAGCACATGTTAAGAGGCAGTCACAATGATGAACTGGGGAAAATATATATCAATAGAGACATTAGGAAATCAGGCAAAGTATAAGGTGAGAAATAGGATTAGACATTTTCAACAGGTTTGAGGTTGAATATATAATCTTAGGAAGAAACAAATATGTAGTCACCAATAGGATCCACATTTGAGAGCAATAGGCAAACTGGACATGGATGATTTTAGTAATCCATGTTCAATTTCCATTTAGGCTTTAGTACAATCATAAGTGTGACATTTGCTTTTTGTTTCCAGAATATTACTGTGATAAAATGTATATGTAGATCAGGTGACATGAGTATTTCTTTCACCATTTCTAGGAACAGTATTTTGAAGACGTGTAAATTAGTATTTTGAATACAAATAGGTGTACACTGTGTCTATGAATATAGAAATAATGCATGAATAGACCATACTGTGAATAAATAATATAACTGATTCCAACTTAAATAATGGTTCAAATTGATATCTGAAAATGTACAGGAAACCTTATATTGATATATATCCATTCATTCAAACCAGTTATACATCTAATGGTAATATTAGGGTTATGGTTTATCATGAAGAATGTGTGAGTTTTGCTTCAAAAGTAATTGTGGAAATCGAAAATAATGTGTTTGGAAAGAAGTCTCATGAAAAGACCAGTCATGTAACCTGGAGGAATACATGTGTTCTGAAGCAGGAAGTGATTGAAAGTGAAACAAAAGCCTTTAAATTTGTGAACTTGTGGATGAAATATATATCTTATGATGTGCATAAACTGAGGAAATAGTAATGTACAAGTGTTGAAAAAAAATGAACGTCAAAATACACATCATGTCCTATAGAAATCTACTTGCATTTATATTAACCTGGGTCAATTAGTGTAAAAATATTAGGATATGTATGCACAATTCACTTAACTTAGTTTTCAGTACTAGGAAACAAATACGTATTTCAGGAGGATGAATATGTCTTAGAATAATCTTATGAAAAGTTGATTATAAATACGCACTTAAATATTAATGAATTTAGGGAGTACATAATAAGATACATTTATTTCATATTTTGAAAACTCTGGAGAGTGTGTATATATATATATATATATATATATATATATATATATATATATATATATATATATATAAATACACACACAGAAATTAAAAAGTATTAATATACAAGCCAAATGAAATTCACCATGAAATATATATCATCCACAGATCTAAAAATATTCATTTTACTGAACATGAATTTATGTATAATGTTGTTCAGCTAGGATACTCACTCATAGGTTGAATTTTCCGTTTCAACAGTGTTTAACAGGAGTGATCTCTTCTCACAATTTGTATCTGCCAAGTGAGCCACCTCACAAGAATGTACGTGTGGTACCAGGTAGGATTCTATATGTGCATATAAAAATATATGTGCTGAATAGGCTACAGAGAAATGGAGACATGAATTCACATATTTGTTAACTTTAAAAACACATGGAGAAGTGTTTCAACAAAAAAATGACTAGATTTAAAACTCCTACCATATATAATGCAAAAGGAACGTCCAAATGTTAACCTTGCATCCTGTGAACTACTTGTATTTCAATTTGGTTTTGTCTATTTTTATCCATCATAATAGGATTTGTAGTCAGAGTCTAGTAGGAAGTGGGTTACTCTGAGGGATTCAGTATTTTGAATGAATAATTGGAAAATGAATCCAATGTGTATGCAAATATGTGCTACAAAAAAATCTTCCCACTCTCATCCAGAACAATGCCTTGACATTACCTTAGCCCCAAGTAAGATACAATTAGAGGAGAAGAGTTAGAAAATCTAGGAATACATATCTGGAATGGAAAATGCTCTGGAGTTCACAACACTGGAGGTGGTAGAGGAGTTTCCAAAAGTAATGGAGACTGTAAAAACTCCACAAACATGGAAGTGTGCAGGCCTCAAGACATCTGGGAAACTGTC
Organism: Callospermophilus lateralis; assembly: GCF_048772815.1. Classification (NCBI taxonomy): domain Eukaryota; kingdom Metazoa; phylum Chordata; class Mammalia; order Rodentia; family Sciuridae; genus Callospermophilus; species Callospermophilus lateralis. Next base: position 358,537 of record NW_027517938.1, read on the forward strand.
TTTGAGGTTGTACACTTGAAATATATGTTGTTTTCAGGAGCTTTAGCTTCCTTTTTAGTGAGACCATCAAAGCTGTGTATGCATCTGTTACATGGAGGACATGGTTTCTTATTTTCCAATGAACATGAGGTAGCAGTGCTGAATTCTCTCTTTGTGGGTTTACTGTGGCCACTGGGGTCTAAGAATCTTTCCGTGTAGACTGTGAAGCCATTTGGTCATTCTCCAATTTTGTTGTGTTTCTTGTTGCTGCACTGGGAGTTTGGTATTTGCTTCACAAAATACAAGGAGTTCCACTGGGACACAGTGCTGGAGGGAGTTCTGTCACGTGTGGTGTGTAAGGGTCTGCAGGAGAATGCACCAACCAGGCTTCTACACCACATTGCTTGCCCCCTTGACCATAGCAACTTGATTCTGAACATTGCCCTGAAAACTCTCCATCTAACAAGATGGCTTAATATACAAAGGTATGCTGGCTGCACCATGTCAGTCACAAGCCTTTGGAAGCCAAAGTAAGATCCACATGACCCCACCACAGATATTTTATCACACAGCTGCACACCACAGCTCTGGGCCCACTACTCAACAGGCTCCACCATACTGGCAGCTCTGTTCTACACCATTTTCATGAAACCCAGTCAAGGAAGGCACTGTCTGGTACACTCTTGATCAGCAACAGGACATCCAAAGGTTCTCCAGTGCCACCTGGTCGTGGAAATTTCAAAAATTTCATGGTATTTATCTAGACATTTTTCAAGGATGAAGTTGGAGAAACTGTGGGTTTCAATTCATTCAGGAACCATTAAATTTTTAGGAAGCACATTTCAAGGAAAACTCTGGAGAATTTTCAGAGGCAAGTCTTCCCAAAGAGTGGCCAAAAGGCCACATGAAGCCAGGCCCATTGAGGTCTACAATGTGAGGTCCATGTGTGTTTTGACTCTCAACAATGGCTGCCAAGTCTTTCAGAATAAAATCATGTGATGTCCTGGCTGAGATTGACAGTGCTTGGTGAATAGCCACCCCAGGCTTAGATCTCAGTTTCCAATGGCGACTCTCATGCATGGCCGCCTAAAATCCCAACACAATTAATGGCAATATTTCTCTGAGGTCAGTTCCAGAAATCAGACTTTAAGGGGAATCGCACCAGAATTCCAGCCCAGGTGGACCCAGGATTCTCTTCTAACCACCAACAATTGACCACAATTGAAACCAAAAAACTCCCACATGGCCCTCATCTTCTTCAACATAGACACTCTGAATAACCTCTAGCTAGAGGTTTCCATGACGGGCGCAGCCCAAGACAGTGTCCAAAATAAGCTCCCTTGCCCCTCATTTGCCTAAAGTCAGAGTGGACTAGACACCATTCCTGTGAACCAAGAGTGATCAAATAGCCCTTCTTTAATACTGCTCTGCTTCTCCAGTTTGAGGCCAACTGACTGGTATAGATTCTTTATGTGAATTGGTGTCCTGACAAAACCCAAGCACCTATTGGCTAGCCTCTGCAGAGCTTTGAAGAACTGGTTTGACCCAACGGATCCCTATTCTCACTTGATGGAGGTCAGGAAGCTTACAGAGGAAGGCGAGAGACTTCATCCACAATGACTGCTCTTTTGGCCATTTTGGTTTTGGATGCACACTTGGAAACTTTTTTTAGATCCATCAGGTGCTGAGAATCTAAGCCACTGCCTCACAGAGGGCAAAGAGGCTGATTCAGCCACATCCATTTCCAAAGCAATTAAGCAAAGAGCCACAGGTGACGCCCATCCTTTTCCATTTGAAAACTGATTTCTTCAGGTTTCACACAGGGGTGGCCTGAGGCAAACACGTTCCTGACATTCAGGACAACAGAACAATAGGTAAGCAAAAGTCCAAAGTAGTATTTCTCCACTGAGACTTTACTGGTCGCACTGATATCTGAGTTTTCTGAGATGCTCTCATTCCCTTCAGCTATCCAGTACATGATCATGTCACAGAGCTTGGAGGTGGTACATATCTTGGAAATAATACCATGAGGCTATTCTGGAGAGTGGCCAGTATTCAGGAAGAAAAGAGGAACTTAAGAAGATAATAGGTGTTGCCCATCCATAAGGCAAGCAGCTCTTTATTCTTTAATTTGGCAAGATGAATGCTGGGAAGCTTTCTACTAGACAGGACACAACCATTGATGAATTCTCTTTTCAAATGTCTACAAAAACGGATTCAGTGGGATACACAGACATAGAAACACTCGCGTTGTCAAACGACTTTCTAGAAACATTCCAGTCTAAACAAACAAACCGCCTTTCCTACCTATTCTCAGAACATGAGACAAAACCACAAACTCACACAGACACCCACAACGGAATCTCCTTCCCTCAAGTATGTCTGTGAGTATCCTGAGTGTCCTCTGACTGGTGGGCCATACTATGTTCCACCAAAATGGCCTGTCCTATCTCAGACCTGGACTTCTTTGCCAACTCTGTGAAGTTGTCAGGAGCCATGGTTGAGCCACTACCTGCTTTCTCAGAAAAGGCCCCTCTTCAGAGCTCTCCTGGCATTTGGCCATTCTCACTTCAGTAGGTACTAAGAAAGACTGACTCTGTCCTTGGTAAATCCAAACAAATGAGACCACTGGGACTGGGACTGGGAATGGCTCTGGGTGCCTGGCTTCCTGGATCCCGAGTTCAGAGAGTTCCATCACCAAGGAAGTGTGATAGGTCACTTCCTTCACGAACTGAATGAGGTCACTGGGTTGGCAACCACTTTTTCCTAACAGTTGCTTCCAAGGGTCCCATGAGATGGAGGCTGCCCATACTTCCTGTGACACTTTCACAAGATAGAATGGTATATCAACCGTAGGCACCCGGGAACAGCTCTCCACACAGGCCTGGTTTGGTCGATTTAATCTACATTAAGAAGAGAGAGGCTTTCAGACACATCCCTTCATTTTGACCAGGTTGTTTTACATGGAAGTTGACTTTTGCTCTCTCAGGTCTTTCATAGGTGTCTACATCTTCTTCAGGGATCATTTCTGCACGGAACTTTGAGGTTCTCAGCAGGAGGAAGATCCCCTACATTCCTGTATTGTAAGACCAACAATATCCTTGTTCTTCTGTTAAGTTATATTGAGGAAATATTGCATGGTTAAGGGTAATAACAGGTTCGATTTGGTTTAGGAATCATTCTGCAGGATGAATTATGGTATTGGGAACCTGCGATATTTACAAGAATATACTGGTGAAATATAAGTATGAAAACAGAAATCTAGGTAATATTTGAAGTCCAGAAGGGCATTGGGTGGCCTGAACACCCTTCCTTTGAATCAGGAGTGATCAAATAGCCCTGCCGCTAATACTGCACTGCTTCTCCAATTTGAGGCTTACTGACTGTCAGGTATAGATTCTTTATGTGATTTGGAGACATGAGAAAACCCAAGCACCTATTGTCTCATGCCACAGCAAATGGTTTATTGGGGGTCCAGCATGCTGGGGCTCAAAGCTCACTTCAGAGGAGGAAAGAACAAAGAGCCCCGAGAACAACTTGAGAAGAGATTATATACAATCTTTAGAGAGTGCAGGGACTTTATATACATCATAGCCTCCTTTAGCAAATATCATATACTGTGGGAAAATCAAATAACAACTCTAAAACATGATTAGCACATTCATTGGCGGGAACAGTTCGGGCAGGGGGTGATTGGTCAGCCCTGAGAAGGGGTATACATTTAAACTGATTGGTTGAAGCCCTGAGATGTATACGTGCTGAGATGCACGGTTTCTGGGAAGGGGTTGTTAAGTAACTAGGTGGTCAGGAAAGATTTCAACACATCTAATGGGCAGTTCCGGGAATTGTCTTCACTGACACAGGAATTTAAGGTTCTGAGCACAGCTTGTAAACTTTAAAAAACCTGGTTCTTTACGTTTCAATTTTAATTTCTTTAATTCTTTCATTTCTCCTTTTTCTGCCTACTTTTAATTTTAAAAGTAATGAATCATAATTTTTGTGGGGTCTCACATTCTATTTCTGCCAGTGAAGTGTATTTCTGTCTGATTACCATGAGTTTTACCTGCCCAATCTGAGCCTGGAGAAAGGAAACTATGAGTTTAAGCAAACAAGGTCCCACAGTTATCAACACCATAAGCATGATCAGGGGTCCAGCTAAGGCTGATAGGAGTGTAGTTAACCAGGGGGACAAGGTAAACCATGACTCAAACCACACTTGTTGAATCTCCCTTTCTCTCTGGTGCTCTTCAAGGCATTTTCTCAATTTACTCATGGATTATTTTACAACTCCAGTATGGTCAGCATAAAAACAGCATTTTTCTCTCAGTACAGCACAGAGGCCCCCCTCCCTTATTAAATGGAGGTCTAATCCTCACCTGTTCTGTAAAACAACTTTAGAGAGAGAGGTTAAGGATTCCTGAAAAACTGTGATGGAGGTCTCTAACGTCTTCAAGTCTTGATTTATTGCTGTTTCTAATCAGTCCATTTGTTGTGACCCATGGATCATATCAGCTGTTCCTGTACCCACTCCTGCAGCAGCTCCTAGCCCCAATAGGATGGCTAAAGTAAGGGACACTGGCTCCCGGCAAAATCGGGCTGTTTGTCCACCTAGTAGACCTTCAAAGGATTCTGGATCATGATAGAGCACCCTGGGGGGTATCTGCACCATTACACAATAATGTACAGAGCTGTCAAATACCTGGGCTGAAATGCAAGGAGTTCTGACTGTGTGGAGTTCAGTACCATAAAGGTTCCTTTAATTAGTTCCCAGGGGGAGGAGTCAGCTGTACTCTGGACTGGGGAAGTAGGCAAAGACGGAAACTGCGAAGTATGAGATGGTAGAGGGGTTTTGGTAGATCTAGGCATGGGAGGTTTAGGAGGCTTAATTCCAGACTTGAATGGATTGGGCCCTATTGCTGTGGGATTTTCTTCCTTTTTAAGCCGAATGGTGAACCAGAGACCAAAGTCATAGCCAGGGCCATTAATATAGAATCGCATTCCCCAAGTATTTCCCATAGGCCATGTTGTTCTGAGGTAGCCCCTTCCTTTGGAAGTGAAAGTTATATTGAGGGGGTAACATAGACTATTTTTTCCACAGCAAGTTTTTGACACCACTTGGATAGCGGCACATTTATTGGGATCAATCCAGATGTCATTTCATCCTACCGAATCATACTGTCTGGGGAGTTTGGGTTTCACAATGTAGCTCCCGTGTGTTCACAACCCCAAGATCTACAATAAAAGTCACTGGGTCCTCCACAGGTTTGGGCCTGTTTGCGATTTCAGAAATCAGCTGGGCACACTTAATAAACAAGACTGGCTAGTTTACACCTGAGCTGGGGAGATGACATCAATAATTCATGGGGTAAGTTGGTTTGGGCTTTAGTGGGATCTGTGTGGGGTCCACTATGTCAGGGAGATCCCAGTCAGAGAGGCCTATGGCAAGCTGACAAATGTCCGGGTGGAGAGATGGCCACCAAGTCCATAAGGGGGCTGTATGTGAAATAGACCACACTACTTGCCCAGTAGGATTTATAACTTGCCATTGTTGCTGAACAGGCTGATGGGGATTAGGACTGCTGGTGGTCAGGGGAAGAATCCATAGCCCTACCCACACCACAGACATGCAACTTGAGAGGGTTACCAGTCTGTTCCAGTTTCCAGCCAGAGTATGGACAGGGCACAGGATTGAGATGGGAGGCATGGATCCAGGAAGTGATCCCATCCACTTTCACCACTGTAGGTGTTATAAGCAGCACCTGGTATGGTCCTTTCCAGCAGGGTTCCAGGGATGACACCCGATACTGTTTCATGTAGACGAAGTCTCCCACTTGATATCGATGTGGAGTTCCCTCGTCTCCAGGATGATAAGCAGTGACCAACTGTTTCCACAGGTATCGCTGGGTGCTGGGTTTGTTCAAGGGCTTTAAGTCTGTCTAGCAAGGGTGTGTGAAAGGAATCATTAATCTCAGAGTTGGGGTTAGGTCCCTTAATGGAGGAGGGGCACCGTAGAGAATTTCATAAGGGGTGAGGTTACACAAAGGGGCGGAGGGGTATTTCTTGCACGAAAAAGTACATGAGGTAGGAGCATAGTCCAATTTTTTATGCCGGTCTCCAAGATTAATTTCGTTAAGTCTCTTTGATGGTTCTATTCATCGTTTCTACCTGTCCTGAGCTCTGGGGTCTATAAGCACAATATAACTTACAAGTAATCCCCAGGGTCCTGGAAAATCCCTGACTTACCTGGGCCACGGATGCTGGTCCGTTATCAGACCCTATTACCTTAGGCAGGCCGAACCTTGGAAAACTGTCTTCTAGGATCTTTTTGACCACCATCTGAGCTGTTTCTTTCTTCATGGGGAAGGCTTCGACCCATCCTGAAAAAGTATCTACAAAGACTAGGAGATATTTAAGTCCATACGTTGCTGGCTTAATTTCAGAAAAGTCCACTTCCCAGAATTGTCCTGGTCTGGTTCCTCGTATGCGCTTCCCTGCAGGAATCTTGGATGGGAAAGTATTAACTAATTGGAAGACTTGAAAAGCTCTAGTCACCTGCTCAGCTATTTTTTTCCTCTTTGAGTCAGTCAATAATAAGTCCTTTCTTCGGTCCTTTAAGAGTGCCTATAACTTCTTTGAGCCTAAGTGGTTTAGCTGGTGTACGTCTTTGACATAAAGGTGGGCTTTTTGAAATTGTAAACTTGGCTCTGTAGGGTCCCAGATTTCTGTATCTGTCTCCTCAGATGATAAGTTGCCTGAATGTTCCGGGGCAGCCAAGTCTCCTGATTTTTGTTCCCCCCGGTGTGGAAAAAGTTAACAGAGTCACTCTGTTTAGGGCTGCCAATTAAGCTTCCTCATCTGCCCTTCTGTTTCCAACTGCCACAGGGTTGTTTCTCTTCTGGTGCCCGGGACAGTCCACTATAGCTAGTTCCTTATGGCCCTGCACTGCTGAGCCAAGGTGGAGGATCTCATCTTTATTTTTTATTTTTTTCCCGGCAGAGGTTAATAGCCCGCATTGTTGGTAAATAGTCCCGAGCATATGAACAGTGGCAAATGCATAGTGGCTATCAGTTTATATGGTGGCCCTTTTCCCTGTTGCTAGTTCCAATGCTTTCATAAGGGCAATCAGTTCTGCTTTTTGGACTGATGTCCCTTCTGGGAGACCAGAGTATCAGATGAAATCAGTTTTGCTAACTGCTTCTGCTCCAGCCCGCCGCTTACCATCTTGGAGGAAGCTGCTGCCATCCGTAAACCATACGACTTCAGGGCGAGGCAGTGGCTGATCCTTCAAGTCTTGTTGTATACTGGTTTCCTTGCCAGTATGTGTTGACACTCATGAGTGACGGGTCCTGATGATTCTTCTGGCAGCAGTGTAGGTGGGTTGAGTGGAGCAGGGGGTCCCAGCGTTATTCTGTCTTTGTCAAGCAAGAGGCTCTGGTAGTGGTTTATTCTGGAGTTTGATTGCCACCTCTCTGGAGGCTAACAGATGATGCTCTCCAGGGCATGGGGGGCTATAATGGTTAGCTTCTGTCCCAACGTTAATTAATGAGCATCTTTTATTAGAAGGGCTGCCGCTGCTATAGCACTTAAGCAATGGGGCCACCCGCTAGCCAATGGGTCCAGTTTTTTGGATAAATACACTACTGGCTTTTTCCAAGGTCCCAAAGACTGAGTGAGCACTCCCCGTGCTATTCCTTTCTTTTCCTCGATATAGAGAGTGAAGGGTTTTCTACATCTGGGAGTGCTAAGGCCGGAGCAGATAGCAGCACCTTTTTTTGACATTATCAAAAGCTTGTTGGTGCTCAGGGGTCCATTGGAAGTGGGCATCCCCCTTTATCAGCGGGTATAAAGGGGCAGCCAGAGATGCGAACCCAGGAATCCATAACCTGCAAAAGCTGGCAGTCCCAAGAAACTCTCTGAGTTTTCTCTAATTAGATGGGGGCAGTATCTGCAAAACGGTTTTTTTTCTGGGCTCAGGGAGCCATCGTTTGCAACCCCTAAGAGAATAACCCAGGAAGATTACTTCTTGCTGACAAGTTTGGGCCTTTTGGCAGAAGCCATATATCCAAGCCGAGCAAGCTCGAATAATAGTGCTTGGGTCCCAGACTCATAGGTCTCCTTGGTGTTGGCTGCCAGTAGAAGATCATCCACTATTGGAGTAGGGTGACTTCGGGGTGTGCAGTTTTGAAGTCATTGATGTCTCTGTGGAGGGCTTCATCAAAGAGAATGGGGGATTTTTTGAACCCCTGTGGGAGTCTAGTCCAGGTTTGTTGGCCAGATGTTCCAGGTTCTGGGTCTATCCACTCTAAAGCTAACAGCAACTGACAGTCCTTATGTAGAGGCGAGCAGAAGTAAGCATCTTTTAAGTCCAGCACAGTGTACCATTTCTGCTCCGGATTCAGAGTGCTAAGCAAATTATATGGATTGGGTACTGTGGGGTGAATGTCCAGCACTCTGTTGTTTAACTCTCCTTGGTCTTGAACAGGACGGTAGTCCCCAGTTCCTGGCTTTCTTACTGGTACCGGGGGGTGTTCCAGGCTGATTGACAGGGCCTTAGGACCCCAAGACCCAGGTATTTATGAATATGGGGCCTTATCCCATCCTTAGCTTCTTTGCTTAGAGGATATTGTTTAACACTAATTGGAGACGCAGAGGCTTTTAATTCTACTACTATTGGAGGTTGTTGATGGCTAGACCTAACCCAGCAGTTTCTGCCCAGGCATTAGGATAATCTTTTATCCATTTCTGGGGTAGTTTGCCTGTTTGATCAGTCCTAGGGGGCGCGAAGAGTTGATGTTCATCTTCTACAGACATAGTCAAAGATGTTACTATGGGAGTTAATACTGCAGGCTTTAGAACCCCCACTTGGGGACCATTAGGGTTAAAGGTTATTCTAGTCCAGAGTTTGGTAAGCATATTCCTGCCCATCAATGGGGCCGGGCATTCTGGGATTACTAGGAAAGAGTGGTGGACTTTTTCCTTTCCGAAGTCCATATTCATCTTAGTTGTCCAAGCCTGATATCTACTGCCATTAGCCCCTTGAACTAGGGACGATTTAATTGATAGGGGGGCCAGTGAAGTCTTAAGGGCTGAGTATACTGCTCCTGTAATCACTTCAAAGTTCACTGTGTTCCCCTCAACTTCAAATTTTACTCTGAGCTGGGGGAGGGGATCTGAGCCCCGAATTTCCTAGTCCTCTTCTAGAGTCAGCACGGCGGGCTGGCGTGGCTGCTTCTTTTGGGGGAACTCTTTGGCCCAGTGTTCTTTTTTATTACAGTGGGCACATTGATTTGAGGCCAACAGCAGCCTTTGGCGTGGGTCCAGGTATGCCTTTATGTATCCCTGCTTTTTAACTTCTGGCCTATTTGCTGCTGTGACCAGAACCTTAGGCAATGCTTTACTCTGCCATTTGCTTCTTTCCTCCTTCTTTTGTTCCCTTTCCTTCTCTCTCCTCTATTCCCTTTCCTCCTCAGTTTCTCTCTTATAATATACTTTCTCAGCTTCTCTGACTAAATCTCTTAAGGTCATATCTTATAATCCATCTAGACGTTGTAACTTTCTCTTAATATCTACGGCAGTCTGCTCGATAAAGGCCATTGCAACAGATGGCTTTTGGTCTTCTGCCTGAGGATCAAAAGGAATATATTTCCTATACGCTTCCATAATTCTATCCAGAAACATAGAAGGAGACTCATTAGGCCCTTGGATAATCTCTCTTACCTTGGCCAAATTAGTCGGCCCTCTGGCGGCCGCTCAGAGACCCACTATTAGAGAACGGCGATAAGTGGACAGATGCTACCTACATTCAAAGGTGTTGGGGTCCCAGTTGGGTCGGTTCATGGGCCCGTAGGGACAGAGAGGGAGCATCACTGGGGCTTCCGAGTTTTATATTATTTATCTCCTGCGGGTTCCTTTAGGTGGCCCAGCTTCCTTCAGGGGAGCAGGGTCTGCTGCTGCTGCGGGGAAGTCCCCTGGAGGGCTTGGGTCTGGCCCAATTGCCTCTAGCGGCGGAGAGGCTGAGTCAGCGGCGGGAGGATCATCTGGAACATGTTGTGGGTTGGGGAGCGAGGGTAGAGGATAAGGAGAGAGAGGAGTGTCCAGTCTTCTGACTCAGAATGGAGGGAAGAGGGGGAGGAGCAGAATGTTGGAATGATAAGATCGTGGGGGAAGGGGTATATGGCTGTTAATCTAGGTGGCCAAGTGGCCCCGGTGAAAGACAATATCTTTGACTTTTCGGATTAGAGGGAAGTGGAAGGATTCTTCTCGGGGCCATCCGACTCCTAGGATGGGCCATTCTGAAGCACAGAGAGTCTGCCAGATCCGGCATTTTACTGAAAAAGAAAGATTCTTGGTACTTGAGCGAACATCAGTCCAATGATCAAGGTTAAGGGACAGAGGCATGGAAGTGCTTTGTCCCATAATGTCCCATAATGGGAGTTACTCAAACAGGGACAGTGAATACACAAACGTGACACAGACAAAGACAAACAGTAAACGTTTAACATGAGTCCAAGAAAAAGATTAGAACTGAGTAACTGGCCAAACCTGATGGGTTAGACAATAAAGACAGACAGTAAACTCAACATGAGTTCCTGACAATGAACAAAACTGAGTAGCCAGCAAAACCTGATGGGCTGGAAAACCGAATCCTGAAGCAAAAAATAACCGAGTTGAGGAATCTACTAATCCTCAATTTCCCGAGTCCTCTGGAGTTTCCCCCAGGGACGTGGCCTGTGACTCTGTGACACATCTGTCAGCCACCATCGCAGAGAGCTAATGTTCTTCACCGACAGCCATTTTGCCAAGCCCTAACCTGAAACCTGAAACCAGAAAGAGGCACCTTAATTACTCTGAAAGGAGTCCATTGGGGTCTTTTGTTCGTCACTGCTGGATTTCTCAGCTAGGGCCTCCAGATGAAAAGGTGGGCCGAATGTCGGAGGAAAAGACCACCAAGAGAATTTCTCATGAAACAGCAAAGGGTTTATTGGGGGTCCAGCATGCTGGGGCTCAGAGCTCACTTCAGAGGAGCAAAAAACAAAGAGCCCCAAGAACAACATGAGCAGATTTTATATACATTCTTTAGAGAGGGCAGGGACTTAACATACATCCTAGCTTCCTTTAGCAAATCACCATATACTGTGGGAAAATCAAATAACAACTCTAAAACATGATTTGCACATTCATTGGTGGGAACAGTTCAGGCAGGGCGTGATTGGTCAGCCCTGAGAAGGGGTATACATTTAAACTGATTGGTTGAAGCCCTGAGATGTATATGTGCTTAGCTGCACGGTTTTGGGGAAGAGGTTGTTAAGTAACTAGGTGGTCAGGGAAGATTTCAACACACATCTAATGGGTAGTTCCGGGAATTGTCTTAACTGCCACAGGAATTTCAGGTTCTGCGTGCAGCCTGGAAAGTTTACAGAACCTGTTTCTTTACGTTTCAATTTCAATTTCTTTTATTCTTTCAGAACCTTACAAAGGAAGGCGAGAGACTTCATCAACAATGACTGCAATTTTGGCCATTTTGGTTTTGGAAGCAGACATGGGATCATTTTTAGATCCATACGGTGCTGGTAATCAAAGCCACAGCCTCACACAGGGCCAAGAGGCTGATTAAGACACATCCCTTTCCAAAGCAATTACTTCTCTGAGGTCAGTCACTGAACTCAGTCTCTGAGGGGAATCACAAAAGAGTTCAAGCCCAGGTGGACCCAGTCATCTCTTCCAAACTCCACACAAATGACCACAATTAAAACCAAAACACTCCACCAAGGCCCTCATCTTCTTCCATATATACATTCATCATAACCTCTGGCTGGATGTTTCCATGAATGGCACAGCCAAAGAGAGTTTCCAAAATAAGGTCTCTTTCCCTTCATTTGCCTAACCTCAGGGTAGCCTGGACACCATTTCTGTGAACCAGGATTGATCACATAGGTCTGCCATTAATACTGCTCTGCTTCTCCAATTTGAGGCCTACTGACTGTCAGGTATAGTTTCTTCATGTGATTTGGAGTCATGAGAAAACCCAATCATCTCTACAGGGCATGAAAGAACTCATTTGTCCCAAAGGATCCCTATTCTCACTTGATGGAGGTCAGGAACCTAAAAGAGGAAGGTGAGAAACTTCATACACCATGACTGATCTTTTTTGCATTTTGGTTTTGGATGCACACATTGGATTTTTCTTTAGATCCAACTGGTGCTGAGAATCTAAGCCACTACCTCACACAGGGCAAAGAGGCAGATTCAGACACATCCCTTTCCAAAGCATTTAAGCAAAGAGCCACAGGTGATGCCCATTTATTACCATTTGAAAACAGTTTTCTTCAGGATTCACAAAGGGCTGGCCTGAGGCAAAGACCTTCCTGACATTCATGGCAACAGGCAAATAGGTTAGCAAAAGTCCCAAAGCAGGGTTTCTCCACTGAGACTTTCCTGGTCACACTGATATCTGAGTTTTCTGAGATGCTCGCATTCCCTTCAGCTATCCAGTACATGGCAATGTCACAGAGCTTGGAGGTCGTACATATCGTGGACACAAAACCATGAGCCTATTCTGGAGAGTGGCCAGAATTCAGGAAGAAAACAGGAGCTTAGGAAGATAGTAGGTGTTGTTAACTAGATTTATAACACTTACCCTATATCATGCAAAAGGCAAGTCCAAATATACACCATGCCTCCTCTGAACTGCTTGTATTTCTATTCTGTTTGGGTTATTTTTCTCCATCATATTAGGATTAGTTGTCAGAGTGTAGTAGGGTATGGGTTAGTGTCAGTTGTCCCGGCCGGCGGGACACATCAACGTGGGCAAGAAACTTAGTTGGGGAGGAATGAAGGGACAAGAGACACGAGAGATTACAGCAAGACTGGAGTTCTGATCATGCTGCAAACTTTTATTGTTCTCACATGGAAATTTATATGCTGTGGATGGGAAAGCTCTCTTATCGGCAGTTGCTGGATGTCTTCAGAAAGTGAGATAACCTCAGGATGTTGCCGGAAGACAGATGGCTGCAGGATGTCTCAGGGAGATAGATGGCTGCGGGATGTCTCCCAGGCAGGATATCTCCCAGGGGGCTGTTTCTTTTCAGTGTCAGGCTATACTTTGAAGGAGAACTTCCTTCTAGTCCCTGACCTCTCCCCCTTTCTTATATAAAATATTTGACCATACCTTACCGGCCAATGTTTTAGGGGGTGATAGAGGCTCTGTTTCTCTAGCAGGCCTTTGAATATCTCCTGATTCGAGAGAGCATGTTTACAAGATTTCGTGGTGGCCTTGGCATATTTTTGGAGGAGACGGCTTTTAAAGGGAAGCATGCCGACCGCCATGCACCAGAGCGTGTCACTAAGAGGTCTTCTGTTTTGGTATCCATGGATCCATCCTCCTGCAGTCCATCCTGCATCCTCCGTTATTATGGCCTAACGTCCTCACTCCATGGGTGCATCCCCCCCCCCCCAAGTGAAGGGGCCCATGGAGGACGAACCCTTATGGCAATGGCAGAAGATGGTCGGTCAGAGCTGTTACTTATAGTTTAATGTAAGAAAGAGAGATCTGTGGGGATGTAAACTTAAGAAATAAGCCTGTTAGAAGGGTAGAACATCCTTTTAAATGTTGGCAGCATGGTCTTCCATCTCCAGGTGATGATAGTGGACCTGTATGGGCTTAGAGGCCAAAATATTAATCTGTTCTATAATAAATTGTACAAGCCTGTTTATAATGCAGGGTCCTATGGACACCATTAAAATTAAACCCAACAAAGGGCCTAATAGGGGAAGAAGGTAGGGTAGAAATCCATTAAACCCAGTCCAGAGGGGATTTTCAAAATGTTCCCTTCATCTCTTTTCTAGATCTTCTTGAAGCTGCTTAATTTTAGTGCGTACTATGACTGATTTATTGGCATTAAAGCAGCATCGTGCCCCTAAGGCCAAGCAAATACCTCCCTGGTTAGCTGTCAGTAAATCTAAGCCTTCTCTGTTTTGAAGGAACACTTCTGCCAGGGAGTCTACTAGGTCCTGCAAATCTTTAATGGTTCCTGATAGAGTTTTTACATCATTTATAAGTTGTTGAGACAGGCGACGCTAAGAGTGTATAGCCATGCCTAAGCCAGCTGTACCTGTGTTCACAGCAGCTGTTATTCCAAGGCTGGCAAAGAGTGGTAAGGCCTGTATTGCCCGCCTGTGTCTTTTGACTAAGGTGTCTAGACTAGGAATGCATAGAGTTTTGTCTCCTGGGACAATAGTTATATCAGGGAGTAATAAGGCAAGAACACAGCCAACGGTCAAATTCGATGGAAGCCTCAGGAAGGCCGAGTTTCCTCCACACATAAAAACTGTGCCATTGGAGGGACAAAGAGATGGGGTGGGTGAGGAATAGTTTTGTACTGTTGAGCAATTTCCAAAGGAAGGAACTCCAACATCAATATCATAGGTATTATTTTGCATCGCGCCTAAAAGACATATTGTAAAAGTGCCTATAGACTGTACTTTAAAAGGAAATCTGGGTTGGCATGTATTATCATCGTCTATGATAGAATTAATAGGAACTGCAATAGGCATGATTGCCCCTGTTGTCATGGAGAGCCAGCAATCACCAGCAAAGGTGGGGTTGGAATTATTAAGCAAGGAGAAGGTAGTTTCCAAAATATCTAATATATTGTTATCTAAACCGGGGAGCTGGCATTTTCTCTATATTAAGAGATGATATGTGAGCTCAGGGATTTGGGGTTTCAAAAGTTTGATTATCTGAGGATGCTTGACAGCATAAGGGAATCCTCCACCATCAGCGACCCCTGTAGGTGCCTTAATGGGGCAGAAGGGGGGTTTACCAACAGGGCCTTGGCACCCAGCTGACTGTAGCTTGGTGTATTTGCCTTCTCCTCCCCGGTCAAAAAGAACGGGGGTATAATGAATAGTGGTCCCTCCTGCTGCATGAGTTTTAGTTAGGGAGGCTTCAAAAAATTGTTCTCCCTTTTTGTTGACACAAATTGAGGCCGACGCATAACAAGTGGCATGCATCTCTTGGGTATGCGTTCAAGTTGCAGAACAATTTTAGAGAGCATTACTTGTACTAGGGGGAATAATCTTTGGCTCGTTAACACATACCAATTTAGGCTGATGAACTCCTCTGAGTTTATGGTCAACCTCGGCCCGGAGGTAAGCCACCTTAGTCACGCAGTCAGCAGTCTGGGTCAAACTAGTGGGAGCCTGAGTCCAAGATCCTCCCTTGCGTTCACAGGGAGGGCCAAAAAGGTACTCCATGATGTTGGAAGGTGGAGGGCCAAAGCCTCCGTGTACAATCCTGTTCAGCAGAAGTGCCTTAAGTAGGATCCTCACACAGATTGTTGGCTGCATCTGAAAAAGAGGAAAATTTGTCCTCAGGGTGAGGGCCTCCATCCCTGTGTTGAGGTAAGCCATTAACCTGTTTAACCAGGCGTTCTGGTAACCATCTTGGGGCTGCTTGCTCTTGGTCCAAAACACAAGCTGAGCCTCGTCCACAGATGAGGACCGGACCTGGGCCTTTCCATTTATTTGTAAGGGGATTGTGCCACATAACAGGTGGGCGAACAGAAATGGACGAGGATTGCCAGTGTCAGTCTGCAGCCGAATGGCCTTCATTGTCTAGGGAAAGAAAAATAAGGGCAAATAATGCATGATTAAGGCGATGCCTGTGAGTGGTAAATACAAGTGCAGAAGCATTAAAGCGGGTTAGCCAAGTCTTTAGGTAAGGTGGGCACGTTCCACAATGCCTGAGGCTTGTATGGAATTCCAGTAGTATGACAAATTTGCGAGGAAGCACAAAACTGTTTAAACTTGGCACTGGTATATGCAGGACAATTATCTTTTTTTTTAATATGTATTGGTTTACCCATTACGGAAAACACTGAAACAAGATGAGAAAGGACATCTTTGATAGCCTCTCCAGAATGTGATGATGCAAAAATAAGGCCTCTGAAGGTATCTACAGAAACGTGTATATATTTGGTTTTTCCAAATTCAGAAAAATGAGTAACATCCATTTGCCAAAACTGATTGGACAGTAATCTTCGGGGGTTAACTCCCAAGTGTTGAATGGGGAGGGAGACAGGGCAACCAGGGCATGCTTTTACTATTTCTCGTGCCTGTTGCCTGGTAATTTTACATAGTTATCGAAGGTTCTGGAAATTTAGATGGTGAAGATTGTGTAAATCCGTGGCCTTTTGAATGGAGCCAACAAAAATTGAAAAGATGAAACGAGTTGCTGCATCAGCTTTGGCATTACCTTGTGTTAGAGGGCTGGGAAGATCAGAGTGTGCCTTGATGTGTCCTAAGAAAAATGGGTGTTGTCTGGCCTGAATTAGCTTCTGAAGCTGGTGAAACCGATGGGCCACATTGGAAGAAGCCTTAATGGTGGGTGAAATCTGAAGCAGGGGCACAGAATGAGCAATGTAGGCACTGTATGTATAAATATTAACAGGATTATCAAGAAATGTTTTAAAAACTTGTGTTATGGCAAACAATTCCACAAACTGTGCTGAATGATAGACAGTATCAAAGGTGTTAGGTTGGTTATTGACAACAAAGACTGCTAGGCCATTACTGGAACCGTCTGTAAAGACAGTAAGGACTTGAGGAATGGGAGCCTTTTGAGTAATTTTGGCAAAAATAAATGGATGTAACTGGACAAAATATAAAAGGGGGTCATTGGGGAGGTGGTTATCAATTGTTCTCAAAAAGCCATTCATTCTCTGTCTGTAGTAAAAATTGGGTTTGGTCTTTAGTATATGAAATTAAAATATTATCATGGTCTTTGCCAAAATGTTGTCGAGATAGCAAACGACATTTAAAAATAATAGAAGCTACCTGAGCAAGAAAAACAGTAATAACCTTGGAGAATGTGGTGGGTAAATGGACCCAAAGCAAAGGCAGCCTTTATTTCTAAAATGTGTATTTCGCTGCCGAAATATTCCTGTGGGTGTATGAGGAGTGTGTAAAATAACCAGAACCAGAGGATGGTTATAAGAATGTTCTGTAAAAAACTGTTTGGCAATGGCTTCTGTGACTTGGTTTAATGCCTGTCATGCCTCGGGAGTAAGCTTTTGAGGGGAGGAGGGGTGGGAATCACCTCTCAAAATATCATTAAGGGACAAAAGTATACAAGTGGGTAATTTTAAATATGTTTTTAGCCATTGAATATTCCCCAGTAATTTTTGAAAATCATTAAGGGTGTGAAGATGGTCCACCCATAGTTGTATCTTAGGAATTTTGATCTGATTATCTTGAAGTTTAAGGACCAAATAGGTATAACAGTCCTGTGTTTTAACCTTATTAGGAGCTATCTGTAGTCCCAAGGTTGTGAGGATTTTGTAAAGGTCCAAGTAACAATTATTAAGGTCATGGTTATTAGGTGCAGCAATTACAAATCATCCATATAATGTAAAATATAAATTTGTGGCCATAACTCTCTCACAGGGTCTACTGCTTGAGCAACATATTTTTGGCAAAGACTAGGGCTGTTGGCCATACCTTGCGGAAGAACCTTCCATTGAAATCTCTGCATAGAGCCCTGAAAATTAAGGTGAGGGAGACTAAAGGCAAAATAGTGTCTATCCTCAGGATGTAAAGGAATGGTAAAAAAAAAACAATCTTTTAAGTCAATAATCATTTTAAAATAGTTTTTGGGAATAGCCACTGGTGTGGGAATGCCTGGCTGTAGTGCTCTTATTCGGCACATAGGTTTATTAATGGCACACAAATATTGTAAAAGGCACCACTTGCCTGATTTTTACTTGATAACAAAAATTGGAGTATTCGATGGTGAGGTTGAGGGCTCTACATGGCCGGCTGCCAGCTGTTCCTGCACTAACATGGAGGCAGCCTCCAAATTTTCTTGGGTAAGGGACCATTGATCCAACCACACAAGAGTCTGAGTCTCCCAAATAATTTTATCTCCATGGGGTACAGGAGAGTCAGAGACTGACACTAAAAATCCGAATACCCAAGTCCATATGTATTTCTTTTTTGTATGGGTTTTATTGGCTCAACCAGTCCTTGTCTCAGTCTCCCAAGGCCTATACCAGGGACAAAATAAATACGAAGCATTTGATGAGTCACCATGGAATTGGGACTGTCATGAATGACTTCCATTTGACTCAAAATATCTCGGGCCCATAGGTTAACAGGGAGGTCAGGAACAATGAAAGGAGTGACAATTCCCTTATTACCCTCTTTATGAGTCCAGATAAGAGCCGTAGAGCTGACCAGAGGATTTTTTGACTGTCCTATCCCTTTAAGGTCAGTCAAGGATGGGGTGAGGATCCAAGCTGATGACCAATATTTTTGAGAAATAATTGTGGCATCAGCTCCAGTATCTAGAATTCCTTGGAATTCCTTTCCTTCAATAAGTAAGGAAATGGTGGGTCTATTTTGAGAAACGGGTTGAACCCAATTTACATCAGAGCAGCCCAAGGAGGCAGTCCCCCGCAGTAGGTTTGGGTGGTTAAGTGCCTCCTGGATTCAAGGGAAGGAGTATTAATTGTGCAAGACTTGTTCCTGCTGGGATGGCCAAAACTAAATTAATAGCTGTGGCCAGTATTTTTTTTCTTCAGTGAAGTCATTATAATTAATGCCATGGAAGACCTGAACACCATGTAAGTTAGTAGAGGCTCTTCCAAAAATAAGGGCACAGATATGAGATGGAGGGGGACCCATAATTCCAGTGGGTATTATCTGGGGCCCTTGCATTGAGTCTAATATAGTTTCAGTGGTGGCACAGATGTCCAATCCTGCGCTGCCTGGAGTGGCTAGTTGGAGGGAAGCAATTGTGGAGAAGAATTTTGAGGTAGGTTGGGATTTTGGAAGGGAAAAAATCTTATTGCCCCTGGTTTTGTCCTGGGGGATGTCGTGGCCCGGGGCTGGCCCCACAGGGAGTTTCCCAAGAAGCAGGAAAAAATAGGCTGTCTGAGGGCATTTGTCTTAGATCTACACTCACTGGCCCAGTGATGACCTTTACCACATCTAGGGCAAAGGGTAGCTTGGGGCGGTATAGCCCCAGTTGAAGGAGATGCTATTCCTAGGCTTTCTTTGCCTGTCGGACACTTGCGTGCAAAATGGCCAGGTTGTTTACAAGTAAAGCAAGTACGTGAGCCAGGATTGTGAAAGGTCTTGGTAAAGGTGACACCTAGGGCAAGACCCATGGCATGAGCTGCACCTACCCCTGCATAGAGTCTAATAAAGTCAGAAAGTTTCCCTTTATCCTTATGTGGTTGAAGAACATCCTGACATGCCGGGTTGGCGTTTTCAAAGGCAAGATGTTTTACAAAAGAGCTTTTGTTTTCACTTGGTCCAAGCAAGCATTCCACAGCTAGGTTAAGCCTGGGAACAAAGTCGCTATAAGGCTCGTCGGGCCCTTGTCGAATTTTTGCCAGGGAAGTGGTAGCCGAGGCTTTTGAGGGAGGTGTCTCCAAGCATGTAAGCCAGCCATCTGAATCTGCATCAAAAGTACAGCAGGGAAATGTGCCTGTTTAGTTTTAGTGTCAAAAGGCTCATTGCCCACTAGCTTAACATAAGTCCCGGACTTAGAGGAGGCCTTAGTTAAAATTTTTTGAGCAGTTTCCCGACAGTGCTCTTTGAAATCTGCATTCCATAACAGGAAGTCTCTGGCACTGAGGGTAGCTTGGTCTAAAAATTTCCAATCATTGGGAGTAAGTCATTGTGTGCTGTGGCTTTCTAATAAAGCCAACATGTAGGGTGCAAAGGGGCCATAGTGAGCACAAGCCTTTTTAAGTTTTTCAGGAAAATGCAGGCTTAATTTTTTGTAGACTCTGGGTTCCTGCCTGCCTAGGGCTGAACTCCTCATCCTCTGAGTCCTGATCTCCTTATTCCATTTCTCCGCTTCCTCCTCTTGATCCTCGTCTAAGTCTTTGACCTCAGCCTGGGCAGGCTTATCTATCTGACTGGTGGTGACTGGGAAGGCGAGCACAGGTTGATGGAGTGGCTTCGCCTTTGTATTAGACCACTGTAGGCCAGTTACTTTGACTCCATACCTAAGGCTAATGAACAGAGCTCAGAGTGAAGGGATCTTAATTCTTTTAAAGGTTGGATCTGTTCCTGTCTATGTTGGAAGGATGCTCACAAAGGAGCCAGTTTAGGCAAGGGAAGTGGGGAAAAAATATCTGGGGGGGGCATTTGTACCCTGAAGGGCCAGAGCACAAAAGGCAGGAGGGATATAGGAGGGGTTGGATGTGTAAGTCCTATAGGCTGTGGCAGGGTCTTGAGAGGTGCAGGGTCTTCTGAATGGTAGCGAGCTGCTTCCTTCTCCAAGGTAGCCTCCTCTACAGGGGTCAATGAGTCTCCGGAATTTAAAACTGGATAAAGGCAGTTGGTAACCATTGGAGCCTTAATCCTTAGGGTGGTATTTTGAGGGGGACCAGGAAGGTTCCCATGGTCCTGGGGAGCCTGAGAAGGGTCTATGTCTATACTAACTGATGGGCATGCCGAGGGGATACGAGAAGTATTTGCATAGCCTCTTCCCCAACCTCGACAAGTTTTAAGGTACCATTGTCAAAGGGTGAACTTTTAAGAATTTCATTAATTAAGTTCCAGTAAGAAAAGGTGGGAACAGGCACTTTTTCTGGGCCAAAGGATTCATAATAATCTTTTAAACAGTCTCCTACTCCAAGCCATGTTTTACCATCAATGGTCCTTTCAAGAGGAAACCATGGACACTGCTCTCTTATGTATGAAAAAAAAATTAAGTCTTTTTTCTAAACACGCGCCCCCATGTCTGCAAGGACTCCTTGTAGAATGACAAAAACAAATCATATGACGAAACTGCTTGTCCCATAGTGGGTCAATCACCGTGCGTCATCCCCACGCTCCTCCTGGATCTGTCTCTCGGTGGTGTCTTCTGCAGTTATTGGAAGCTCCGCTTGACCAAATCTTCCAGGAGGACGGGGTCCCCCTCAATCAAAAGCTCAAGCCCCAGTCGGTGGGCGCCAGATGTCCCAGCCGACAGGACACATCAACGTGGGCAGCGAACCTAGATAGGGAGGAATGAAGGGACAAGAGACACGAGAGATGACAGCAAGACAGGAGTTCTGATCAAGCTGCAAACTTTTATTGTTCACACAGGGGTATTTCTATGCTGGATGTGGGAAATCTCTCTTATCGGCAGTTCCTAGATGTCTTCACAAGGTGAGATAACCTCAGGAAGTTTCAGAAAGACAAATGGCCGCAGGATGTCTCAGGGAGACAGATGGCTACAGGATGTCTCTCAGACAGGATGTCTCCTGGTGGCTGTTTCTTGTAAGTGTCAGGCTATTCTTTGAAGTAGAATAGAATTCCTTCTACCTCTGACAGTCAGGGATTCAGTATTTCGAATAGAAAATTGGAAAATGAATCCAATGTTTATGCAAATATGTGCTACCGAAAAGTCTTCCCACTCTCATTCAGAACAATGCCTTGACATTACCTTCACCCCAAGTAAGACACAATAAGAGAAGAAGAGTTAGAAAATCTGTGAATACACATCTGGAATGGAAAATTCTCAGTAGTTAACAACCTTGGAGGTGGTAGAGGTGTTTCGAAAAGTAAGGTACATGGTAAAAACTCCACAAACATGGAGCTCTGTTGGCCTAAAGACTTCTTGAGAAACTGCCTCTGAGGTTGGGCACTTGAAATATATGTTGTTGTGAGGAGTTTTAACTTCCTTTGTAGTGAGACCATCAAATCTGGGTCTGCATCTGTGTGACCTGGAGCACATGGTTTCTTATTTTCCAATAAACATGAGGCAGCAGGGCTGAATTCTCTCTTTGTAGGTAATTTGTTGCCATTTGGGGGCAAAGTGTCTCCCAGTGTGGACTTTGAAGCCATTTGGTCTTTCTCTACTTTTCATGGTTTTTCTTGCAGCTGCATTGGGAGTTTAGTATTTGCTTCACGAAATACGAAGAGGTCAACTAGGACAGAGTGCTGGAGGGAGTTCTGTTACGTGTGTTGGTTAAGGGTCTGCAGGAGAGTGCACCAACCAGGCTTCTATCCCACATAGCTTGCCCCCTTGACAATAGCAATCTGATTCTAAACATTGCCCTGAAACCTCTCCGTATAACAGATGCCTTTACATACAAGGGTATGGGGGCTGCACCATGTCAGTCACAAACCATTTGGAAGCCAATGGCAGATCCACATGACCCCATCACAGATGTTTTAACAAACACCTACACTCCACTGCTCTAGGCCGACTACTCATCGGGCTCCAAATTACTGGCATCTCTGTTCTACATGATTTTCATGAAACCCAGTCAATCAAGGCATTGTCTGGTACACTCATGATCATCTATAAGACATCCAAAGGTTCTCCACTGACACCTGTTCATGGGAATTTCAAAAATTTAATGGTATTTATCTAGCCTTTTTTCAAGGATGAAGTTTGAGGCACTGTGGTGTTTAATTCATTCAGGAACCATGAAATGGAGAGGAAGCTTATTTCAATGAAATCTCTGGAGAATTCTAACAGGCAATGATTCCCAACGACAGGCTAAAAGGTCACATTAAGCCAGGCATTTGAGGTCTACAATGTGTGATCCTTTTGTGCTTTGACTTGCAACTATGGCTGCCAATTCTTTAAAAATAAAATCATGTGATATCCTTCCTGAGATTCCCAGGGCTCTGTGGAAAGCCACCCTGGGCCTTGATCTCAGTTTCCAAGGGCGACTCTCATGCGTGGCCTCCTAAAATCCCAACACAATACATGGCAATACTTCTTTGAGGTCAGTTCCATAACTCAGTTTCTAAGGGGAATCACACCAGTGTTCAAGCCCAGGTGGACCCAGTCATCTCTTCCAACGGCCACAAAAATGACCACAATTAAAACCAAAACACTCCCACATGGCCCTCATCTTCTTCCATATAGACACTAATCATAACCTCAGGCTGTAGGTTTCCATGAGGGCCAAAGCCAAAGACAGTATCCAAAATAAGGTCCCTTTCCCCCATTTGCTTAAAGTCAGTGTGGCAGGGAGACCCTTCATGTGAACCAGAAGTGATGAAAGAGGCCTGCCCTTAATACTGCTCTGATTCTCCATTTTGTGGCCTAATTACTGTGGGGTTTAGATTCCTTATGTTAATTGGGGTCATGAGAAAACCCAAGCACCTATGGCCTAGCCTCTGTAGTGATTTGAAGAACTCATTTGACCCAAAGGATCCCTATTCTCAAAGATGGAGGTCAGGAACTTTACAGAGGAAGGTAAGAGACTTCATCCACAATGACTGTTCTTATGGGTATTTTGCTTTTGGATGCACACATGGGATTTTTTTAGATCCATTAGGTGCTGAGAATCTAAGCCACAACCTCACACAGGGCCAAGAAGCTGATTCAGACATATCCCTTTCCAAAGCAATTAAGCAAAGAGCCAAAGGTGATGCCCATTCATTTCCATTTGAAAACTCTTCAGTCTTCACAAAGGGGTGGCCTGAGGCAAAGACTTTCCTGACATTAAGGGCAATAGTACAATAGGTAAGCAAAAGGCCCAAAGCAGGGTTTCTCCACTGAGACTTTCCTGATCACACTGATATCTGAGTTTTCTGAGATGCTCACCATTGCCTTCAGCTATCCAGTACATGGCCATGTCACAGAGCTTAAAGGTGGTACATATCTTGGACACAAAACCATGAGCCTATTCTGGAGTTTGGCCAAAATTCAGAAAGAAAATAGGATCTTAGGAAGATATTAGGAGTGGCCGATCCATATGGCAAGCCGTAGACCATTCATAAATAGGACAGGATGAACGCTGGTAAGATTTCTACTAGATAGGACATATGTATTGATGCGCTCTCTTTTCTAATGTCTACAACCACGGGCACAGTGGGATACACAGACATAGAAACACTCGCCTTGTCAAAAGACTTACTAGAAACAATTCACACCAAACCAAACAAAACGACTTTCCTACCTATTCTCAGAACATGAGACAAAACCACAAACCCACACCCACACCCACACCCACACAGACCCCCAAGTAGGTCTGTGAAAATATGGAGTGTCCTTTGACTGGTGGGCCATAATATATTCCCCCATAATGGGCTGTTCTCTCTCAGATCTGGTCTCCGTGTCCAACTCTGTGAAGCTGTTAGGAGCCAGCGGTGAGCCACTACCTTCTTTCTCAGGAAAGGCCCCTCCTCAGACCTTCTGGCCCTAGGCCATCCTCACATCAGTAGGTACCAAGAAAGACTGTCTCTGTCCTTGGAAAATCCAAACAAGTTTGACCACTGGGACATGAACTGGGACTGGCTCTGGGTGCCTGACTTCCTGTATCCCAAGTTCAGAGAGTTCCATCACCAAGGAAGTGAGGTGAGGTCACTTCCTTCAGGAACTAAATGAGGTCACTGCCTTGGCAACAACTTTTTCCTAAAAGTTGCTTCTAAGGGTCCCATGAGATGGAGGATGCACCTACTCGCTCTGACATTTTCACAAGTTAGAATGGTATATCAACCATAGGCAACCGGGAACAGCTCTCCACACAGGCCTGGTTTGGTCCATCTTCTCTACATTAAGATGAAAGAGGCTGATTCAGACACATCCCTTCATCCTGACCAGGTTGTTTACCATGGAAGTTGACTTTTCCTCCCTCAGGTCCTTCATAGCTGCCTACATCTTCTCCATGGATCATTTCTGCATGGACCTTCGAGGTTCTCAGCAGGTGGAAGTTTCCCTACACTCCTGTATTGTAAGACCAACTCTGTCCCTGCTTTTCTGTAAAGTTAGATTGAGGGAACAGTGTATGGTTAGTGTAATAACAGGTTCGATTTGGGTTAGGAATCATTCTGCGCGATGAATAATGGTATTGGGAACCTGCGATATTTATTAAATTATATTGGTAAAATATATGTATGAAAACAGAAATCTAGGATTTGAAGCCCAGAAGGGCATTGGGCCCTTGATTGGGATACATAGTGTTGAATTAGGTTCTGCACAGTTGTCTCAGATAAATCCATTTACAATGGCATAGGACCTTGTACATTGGATGATTGAATGAGGAAGAGAACATCCAGTCAAAAAGGGATAGTCGGTACGATTAGGTAGATAGTCGGTAGGATTAGGAAGAAGAGTGAGTACAGGATTTGGACGGAAATTTCTTTTTTTTTTTATTGGTTGTTCAAAACCCTACAAAGCTCATGACATATCATATTTCATACATTAGCATACATTAGCTTCAAGTGAGTTTTGAACTCCCTTTTTTATCCAAGTACAGATTGCAGAATCACATGGGTTACACATCCAAATTTTTACATCATACCATACTAGTAACTGTTGTATTCTGCTACCTTTTCTATCCTCTACTATCCCCCCTCCCCTCCCCTCCCATCTTCTCTCTCTACCCCTTCTACTGTAATTCATTTCTCACCTTGTTTGTTTTCCCATTCCACTTACAACCTCTTATATGTAATTTAGTATAACAATGAGGATCTCCCTCCGTTTCCATGGAATTCCCCTTTTCTCTCCCTTTCCCTCCCACCTCATGTCTCTGTTTAATGTTAATCATTTCTTCCTGCTCTTCCTCCCTGCTTTATTTTTAGTTGCTCTCATTATATCAAAGAAGACATTTGGTATTTGATTTTTAGGGATTGGCTAGCTTCACTAAGCATAATCTGCTCTAGTGCCATCCATTTCCCTGCAAATTCCAAGATTTTGTCATTTTTTAGTGCTGCGTAATACTCCATGGTGTATAGATGCCACATTTTTTTAATCCATTCATCCATTGAAGGGCATCTGGGTTGGTTCCACAATCTAGCTATTGTAAATTGTGCTGCTATGAACATCGATGTGGCAGTATCCCTGTAATACGCTCTTTTAAGGTCTTCAGGGAATAGTCCGAGAAGGGCAATAGCTGGGTCAAATGGTGGTTCCATTCCCAGCTTTCCCAGGAATCTCCATACTGCTTTCCAAATTGGCCGCACCAATTTGCAGCCCCACCAGCAATGTACAAGAGAACCCTTTTCCCCACATCCTCGCCAGCACTTGTTGTTGTTTGACTTCATAATGGCTGCCAATCTTACTGGAGTGAGATGGTATCTTAGGGTGGTTTTGATTTGCATTTCTCTGACTGCTAGAGATGATGAGCATTTTTTCATGTACTTGTTGATTGATTGTATGTCCTCCTCGGAGAAGTTTCTGTTCAGGTCCTTGTCCCATTTGTTGATTGGGTTATTTGTTATCTTATTGTCTAATTTTTTAAGTTCTTTGTATATTCTGGATATTAGGGCTCTATCTGACGTGTGAGGAGTAAATATTTGTTCCCATGATGTAGGCTCCCTATTTACTTCTCTTATTGTTTCTTTTGCTGTGAAAAAACTTTTTAGTTTAAGTAAGTCCCATTTGTTGATTCTTGCTATTAACTCCTGTGCTATGGGTGTCCTATTAAGGAATTTGGAGCCCGACCCCACTATATGTAGATCGTAGCCAACTTTTTCTTCTATCAGACGCAGAGTATCTGATTTGATATCAAGGTCTTTGATCCATTTTGAGTTAACTTTTGTGCATGGTGAGAGGAGGGGGGTTCAGTTTCATTTTGTTGCATATGGATTTCCAGTTTTCCCAACACCATTTGTTGAAGATTCTATCCTTCCTCCATTGCATGCTTTTAGCCCCTTTATCAAATATAAGATAGTTGTAACTTTGTGGATTGTTCTCTGTGTCCTCTATTCTGTACCATTGGTCCACCCGCCTGTTTTGGTACCAGTACCATGCTGTCTTTGTTACTATTGTTCTGTAATATAGTTTGAAATCCGGTATCGCTATACCGTCTGATTCCCACTTTCTGCTTAGAATTGCTTTTGCTATTCTGGGTCTTTTATTTTTCCATATGAATTCCATGATTGCTTTATCTATTTCTACAAGCAATGCCTTTGGGATTTTGATTGGCATTGCATTAAACCTATATAGAACTTTTGGTAATATCGCCATTTTGATGATGTTAGTTCTGCCTATCCATGAACAGGGTATATTTTTCCATCTTCTAAGATCTTCTTCTACTTCTCTCTTTAGGGTTCTGTAGTTTTCATTGTATAAATCTTTCACTTCTTTTGTTAGGTTGATTCCCAAGTATTTTATTTTTTTTGAGGATATTGTGAATGGAGTGGTTTTCCTCATTTCCATTTCAGAAGTTTTGTTGCTGATATACAAGAATGCCTTTGATTTATGCGTGTTGATTTTATATCCTGCTACTTTGCTGAATTCATTTATTAGTTCTAGTAGTTTTTTTGTAGACCCTTTTAAGTCTTCTATGTATAAAATCATGTCATCCGCAAATAATGATAATTTAAGTTCTTCTTTTCCAATTTTTATGCCTTTAATTTCTTTCGTCTGTCTAATTGCTCTGGCCAGTGTTTCGAGAACTATATTGAATAGAAGTGGTGATAGAGGGCATCCCTGTCTTGTTCCAGATTTTAGAGGGAATGCCTTCAATTTTCACCATTCAGAATGATGCTAGCCTGAGGCTTAGCATAGATAGCTTTTACAATGTCAAGGTAATTTCCTGTTATCCCTAGTTTTTCTAATGTTTCGAACATCAAGGGATGCTGTACTTGTCAAATGCTTTTTCTGCATCTATCGAGATGATCATATGGTTCTTATCTTTAAGTCTATTGATGTGGTGAATAACATTTATTGATTTCCGTATATTGAACCATCCTTTCATCCCAGGGATGAATCCTACTTGATCATGGAGCACAATTTTTTTGATGTGCCTTTGTATCAGATTCGCCAGAATTTTATTGAGGATTTTTGCATCTAGGTTCATCAGGGTTATTGTTCTGAAGTTTTCTTTCTTTGATGTGTCTTTGTCTGGTTTCGGAATCAACGTGATGTTGGCCTCATAGAATGAATTTGGAAGAGCTCCCTCTTTTTCTATTTTCTGAAATAACTTGAAAAGTATTGGTATTAATTCTTCTTTAAAAGTTTTGTAAAACTCTGCTGTATACCCATCCGGTCCTGGGCTTTTCTTGGTGGGTAGTCTCTTGATTGCTTCTTCAATTTCATCGATTGGTATTGGTCTGTTCAAATTGTGTGTATCCTCCTGACTCAGTCTGGGCAAATCATATTTCTTAAGAAATTTATCGATGTCTTCACTATCTTCTATTTTATTTGAATATAGGTTTTCAAAATAATTTCTAATTGTCTTCTGAATTTCTGTAGCATCTGTTGTGATATTGCCTTTTTCATTCTGTATGTTAGTAATTTGAGTTCTCTCTCCTCTTTGTTAGCATGGCTAAGGGTCTGTCAATCTTGTTTATTTTTTCGAAGAACCAACTTTTAGTTTTGTTGATTTTTTCAATAGTTTCTTTTGTTTCAATTTTGTTGATTTCCTCTCTGATTTTAATTATTTCTTGCCTTCTGCTGCATTTGCTGTTGTTTTGTTCATCCTTTTCTAGGGCTTTGAGATGAAGTGTGAGCTCATTTATTTGTTGGTTTTTCCTTTTTTTGAGGAATGACCTCCAGGCGATGATGGTTAGGGTAATAACAGGTTCGATTTCGGTTAGGAATCATTCTGCGCGATGAATAATGGTATTGGGAACATGCGATATTTATTAAATTATATTGGTAAAATATATGTATGAAAACAGAAATCTAGGATTTGAAGCCCAGAAGGGCATTAGGCCCTTGATTGGGATACGTAGTGTTGAATTAGGTTCTGCACAGATGTCTCAGATAAATCCATTTACAATGGCATAGGACCTTGTACATTGGATGATTGAATGAGGAAGAGAACATTCAGTCAAAAAGGGATAGTCGGTACGATTAGGTAGATAGTCGGTAGGTTTAGGAAGAAGAGTGAGTACAGGATTTGGACGGGAATTTCTTTAGCAATAGGCTTTCAGTTAGAGAGTGAATGTAAATGTCAGCACATATGAAAATTCAGTCACAATGATGAACTTTGAAAAATATGTAGAAAAGCAGATAATAATAGAGACTTTACAAAATCAGGCAAAGTATAAAGTGAGTGATAGGATTAGACATTTTGTACACTGTTGAGTTTGAATATATAATCTTAAGAACAAACAAATATGCAGTGACCATTAGGATTGACATTTGAGAGCATTAGGAAACCTGGACATGGATGCTTTTAGTAATCCATGTTCACTTTCATTTTAGGCTTTGGTACAATTATAAGTGTGACCTTTGCATTTTTTGTCCAGAATATTACTGTCATAGAATGTATATGTGGATCCGATGACATGAGCATTTCTTCAAGCATTTCTGGAAGTAATGTTTTCAAGACCTATAAATTACTATTGGGGGTAAAAGAGGTGTACCCTGTGTCCATGAATATAGACATAATGCATGAATAGACCACATTTTGAATAAATAATTTAACTGTTCCCACTTTAAATAATGGATTGAATTAATATATGAAATATTATAAGAAATCTTGTATTGATATAATATCATTCATTCCAACCAGTAATACATCTATATGTAATATTAGGGTTATGATTATCATGAAAGGTGTGTGAGTATTGCTTCAAAAGTGATCATAGAAATCTAAATTAATGTGTTTGGAAAGAAGTCTCATAAAAAGACCAGTCAAGAAACATGGAGGAATACATGTGATCTGAAGAAGAAAATGATTGAAAGTGAAACAAATGCCTATAAACTTGCGAACTTGTGGATGAAATATATATCCCATGATGTGAATAAATTGAAGAAATAGTAATGTACCAGTGTTGAATAAAATGAACATCCAAATACACATCATGTCCCATAGGAATCTACTTGCGTTGATGTTAAACTAGGTCAGTTACTGTAGAAATATTAGGATTTGTATGCACCATTCACTAAAGTTAGTTTTCAGTACTAAGAAACAAATATGTATATCAGGAGAATGAATATTTTGAGAAAACTCTTGAGAAAATTTGATTATAAATCCACATACTTGAATATGAATGAGTTAAGGGAGTGTATAATAAGACACATATTTCATATTTTGAAAAATCTGGAGAATATATATATATATATATATATATATATATATATATATATATATATATATATATACACACACACACAAACACACACAGACATTAAAAATAGCATAATATATGCTATATGAAATTCACCATGAAATTTATATCATCCAGAGATCCAAAAATATTTATTTTATTTAACATGGATTTATGTATAATGTTGTTCAACTAGGAAGCTCACGCATAGGTTGAATTTTCAGTTCTAAAGCGTTTAGGAGGAGTGATCTCTTAAAATTTGTATCTGCTAAGTCAGCCACTTCACAAAAATGTACGTGTGGTATCAGGTAAGATTCTATAATTGCATGTAAAAATACATGTGCTGAATAGACTACAGAGACAGGGAAACAGGAATTCACATATTTGTTAACTTTAAAACACATGGAGAAATATTTTAACAAATAATTGACTAGATTTATAACTCCTACCCTAAATAATGCAAAAGGCAATTCCACTATACACCATGCCTTCTCTGAACTGCTTGTATTTCTATTTTTTTTGGTTTATTTTTCTCCATCTTATTAGGATTAGTTGTCAGAGTCTAGTAGGGTAAGTGTTAGTGTGAGGTGTTCAGTATTTTGAAAGGAAAATTGGAAAATGAATCCAAAGTGTATGTAAATATGTGGTACACAAAAATCTTCCCACTCTCATCCAGAACAATGCCTTGACATTACAATCGCACAGAGTAAGACACAATTAGAAGAGAAGAGTTATAAAATCTGTGAATAAATATCTGGAATGGAATATGCTCAGGAGTTCACAACCTTGGAGGAGGTAGAGGAGATTCCAAAAGTAAGGGACAGTGTAATCATTCCAAAAACATGGAGCTCTGCTGGCGTAAAGACTTCTTGAGAAACTGCCTCTGAGGGTGGGCACTTGAAATATATGTTGTTGTCGGGAGCTTCAGCTTCGTTTGTAGTGAGACCATCAAATCAGCGTCTTCATCTATGTGACCTGGAGGACATGGTTTCTTATTTTCCCTGAACATGAGTCAGCAGTGCTGAATACTCTCTTTGTAGGTAAACTGTGGACACGAGGGGCTAAGTGTATCCACATGGGCCTGTGAAGCTATTTGGTCATTCTCCACTTTTCGTGGTGTTTCTTGCTGCTGCACTGGGATTTTGGTATTTGCTTCAAGAAATACAAAGAATTCAACTGTTACTCTGTGCGTGAGGGGGTTCTATCACGTGTGGTGGATCAGGGTCTGCAGGAGAATGCACCTAACAGGCTTATATCCCACATAGTTGCCCCCTTGACCATAGCAACCTGATTCTAAATATTTCCCTAAAACCTCTGCATATAACAAGATGCCTTTACATTGAAGGGACTGCTGGCTGCACCACATCAGTCACAAGCCATTTGGAAGCCAAAGGCAGATCCACATGAACACACCGCAGATGTTTTATCACACACCTGCCCACCAATGCTCTAGGCCCACTCCTCAGCAGGCTCCAGCTTCCTGGCATCACTGTTCTGCACAATTTTTATGAAAACCAGTCAATCAAGGCACTGACTGTTATTCTTATGATCAGCCACAGGATATCCAAAGAATCTCCAGTGCCAACTTGTCATGGGAATTTTAAAAATTTCATGATATATTGACCTAGCCATTTTTCAAGGATGAAGTTGGAGGCATTCTGGAACTATTAAATGGTGAGGAAGCTCATTTCAATGAAATATCTGGAGATCTCTCACAGGAAAGACTTCCCAAAGAGTGGCCAAAAGGTCACATGAATCCAGGAACATTGAGGTCTACAATGTGAGGTCCATGTGTGTTTTGACTCTCAACAATGGTTGCCAAGTTTTTCAAACAAAATCATGTGATATCCTGGCTGAGATTTCCAGTGTTCTGTGAATAATTACCCTGGGCCTAGATCTCAGTTTCCAAGGGCGACTCTCATGCGTGGCCTCCTAAAATTCCAACACTATTCATGGCAATACTTCTCTGAGTTCAGTACGAGAACTCAGTCTTTATGCAGAATCCCACCAAAGTTCAAGCCAAGGTGGACCATGTAATCTCTACTAACCGCCACAAAAATGACTACAATTAAAACCAAAACACTCCCACATGGCCCTCATTTTCTTCCATACAGACACTCATCATAACCTCTGGCTGGAGGTTTCCGTGAGGGGTGCAGCCCAAGACAGTGTCCAAAATAAGCTTCCTTGCCCCTCATTTGCCTAAAGTCAGGGTGGCCTGGACACCCTTCCTGTGAACTAAGAGTCATCAAATAGGCCTGCCGTTTATTTTGCTCTGCTTCTTAAATTTGAGGCCTACTGATGGTGGGATTTAGATTCCTCATGTGAATTGGAGTCATGAGAAAACCCAATCACCTATGGGCTAGAATCTGCAGGGCTTTGAAGAACTTATTTGACCCAAAGGAGGCCTATTCTCACTATGGAGGTCAGAAACCTTACCACGGAAGGAGAGAGACTTCATCCACAATGATTGCTCTTTTGGACATTTTGCTTTTGGATGCATACATGGGATCTCTCTTTAGATCCATCAGGTGCAGAGAATCTAAGCCACAGAATTACACAAGGCCAAGAGGCTGATTAAGACATATCCCTTTCCAAAGCAATTAAGCAAAGAGCCACAGTTGATGCCCCTTCATTTGCAGTTGAAAACTTTTCTTCAGGCTTCAAAAAGGGTGGCCTGAGGCAAAGACTTTCCTGACATTCAGGGCAACAGAACATTAGGTAAGGAAAATGCCCAAAGCATGGTTTCTCCACTGAGTCTTTACTGGTCACACTGATATCTGAGTTTTCTGAGATGCTCGCCATGCCCTTCATTTAACCAACACATGGCCGTGTCACAGAGCTTGGAGGTGGTACATATCTTGGACACAAAACCATGAGCCTATTCTGGAGAGTGGCCAGAATTCAGGAAGCAAACAGTAACTTAGGAAGATAGCAGGTGTTGCCGGTCCATAAGGCAAGCCGCAGTCCATTCATAAATTGGGAAGGATGAATGCTGGGAAGCTTTCTACTAGACAAGACTCATCCATTGATGCATTCTCTTTGCTAATGTCTACAACCACTGACACAGTGAGATACACAGACATAGAAACACTCGCCTTTTCATACGACTTTCTGGAAACACTTTACTCCAAACCAAACAAACCGCCTTTCAGACATATTCTCAGAGCATGAGAAAAAAACCACAAACCCACACCCCCAGCCAGATAAGCACCTCCTTCCTCCAAGTAGGTTTGTGACTATCCGGAGTGTCCTCTGACTGATAGGCCATACTATGTTCCCCTGAAATGGCCTCTCCTATCTCACATCTGGTGTCCATGGCCAATTCTGTGAAGTTGTCAGGAGCCAGCAGTTAGCCACTGCCTTCTTTCTCAGGAAAGGCCCCTCTTAAGAGCTTTCCTGTCATTTGTCCATTCTCACATCAGTAGATACCAAGAAAGACTGACTCTGTCCTTGTTATATCAAACAAGTGAGACCACTGGGTCTGGGACTGAGACAGGCTCTAGGTGCCTGGCTTCCTGGATCCCAAGTTCAGAAAGTGCCATGAACAAAAAAGTGAGGTGAGGTAACTTCTTTCAGGAACTGAATGAGGTTACTGCCTTGGCAACCAGATTGTCCTAACACATGCATCCAAGTGTCCCATGACATGTAGGCTGACCGTATTTCTGTGACACTTTCACAAGTTAGAATGGTATATCAACCATAGGCACCTGGGAACAGCTCTCCACACAGGCCTCATTTGGTCCATCTTCTCTAGATTAAGAAGAGAGAGACTGATTCAGACAAAAGCCTTCATCCTGACCAGGTTGTTTGGCATGGAAGATGACTTTTGATCTCTCAGGACCTTCATACCTGCCTACATCTTCTCCAGGGATCAATTCTGCATGGACCTTTGAGGTTCTCAGCAGGTGGACAATCCCCTACTTTCCTGTATTGTAAGACCAACTCTGTCCCTGCTCTTTTGTAAATGTAGATTGAGGGAACAGTTTATGGTTAGGGTTAATTACATGTTTGTTTTGGGTTAGGAATCATTTTGCTGGATGAATAATGGTATTGGGAATCTGTGATATATAAAAGAACATAGAGTTGAAAAATATGTATGAAAACAGAAATGTAGTAAGATTTAAAGTCCATATTGGCATTGGGCCTTTGATTTGGATACTTAGCTTTGAATTACGTTCTGCAGTGATGTCTCAGATAAATTGATTATCAATGACATAGGACCTTGTACCTTGGATGATAGATTGTAGAAAAGAACATCCACTCAAACAGGGATAGTCCATAGGATTAGGAAGATAGTTGGTAGGTTTTGCAAGAAGTGTGAGTACAGGATATGGACCAAAAGTTCTTTATCAATAGGGTTTCGGTAATAGAATGAATGTCAATGTCAGCACATGTGAAGAGTCAGTCACATAGGTAAACTGGGGAAAATATGTAGGAAAGGAAACATCAATAGAGACAGTAGGAAATCAGGCAAAGTATAAAGTGAGTGATAGGATTAGACATTTTAACAGGGTTGATGTTGACTATATAATCTTCGAAGAAACAAATATGTAGTCACCAATAGGATGGACATTTGAGAGAATTAGGCAACCTAGACATCAATGTTTTTAGTAATCCATGCTCCCATTCAATTTAGGCTTTTGTACAAACATATGTGTGATCTTTGCATTTTGTATCCAAAATAGTACTGTGATAAAATGTATAGGTAGATCAGATGACATAAGTATTTTTTCCACCATTTCAGGGAGCAATATTTTGAAGATGTATAAATTAGTATTGCGGGTACAAAGAGGTGTACCCTGTGTCTATGAATATAGAGATAATGCATGAATAGATGATACTGTGAATAAATAATATAACTGATTCCACTTTAAATAATGGATTAAATTGATATCTTAAAATATATAAGAAATCTTATATTGATACAAAGTCATTCATTCCTATCAGTTATACATCTAATGGTAATATGAGGGTTATGGTTTGTCATTAAGGGTGTGTGAGTTTTGCTTCAAAAGTAATTATGGAAATCGAAAATAATGTGTTTGTAAAGAAGTCTCATGAAGAGACTAGTCAAGAAACATGGAGGAATATATGTGTTCTGAAGCAGGAAGTGATTGAAAGTGAAACAAATTGATATAAATTAGCGAACTTGTGGATGGAATATATATCCCATGATGTGCATAAACTGAAGAAATAGTAATGTACCAGTGTTGAATACAAATGAACGTCAAAATACATATCATGTCCCATAGGAATCTACTTGCATTGATGTTAAACTTGGTCAGTAACTGTAGAAATATTAGGATTTGTATGCATCATTCACTGAAGTTAGTTTTCAGTACTAGGAAACAAATATGTATTTCAGGTGGATGAATATTTCTGAGAATAATCTTGTGAAAAGTTGATAATAAATCCACATACATGAACATGAATAAATTTTGGGAGTGTGTAATAAGACACATATATTTCATATTTTCAAAAATCTGGAGAGAGTGTATATATAGATATAGATATAGATATAGATATAGATATAGATATAGATATAGATATATATAGATATATAGATATATATATAGATACATATATATACATATGCCTATATATATACACACACACACACTCACACAGACATTAAAAAGTAGCAATATATATGCCAATCGAAATTTATTATGAAATATATATAATCCACACATCCCAAAATATACTTTTTACTGAACATGGATTTATATATAATTTTGTTCAGCTAGAAAGGTCACCAATAGTTTGAATTTTCAGTTCCAACAGCATTAAGAGGAGTGATCTCTTCTCACAATTTGCATCTGCCAAGTCAGCAACCTCTCAAGTATATACATGTGATACCAGGTAGGATTCTATATGTGCATATAAAAACACATGTGCTGAATAGGCCACAGAGAAAGGGAGAGAGGAATTCACATATTTGTTAACTTTAAAAACACATGGAGAACTGTTTTAATTAAAAATTGAGTAGATTTATAATTCCTAGCCTATATAATGCAAAAGGCAAGTCCAATTATACAACATGACTCCTCTGAACTGCTTGTATTTCTATTCTGTTTTGGTTATTATTCTCCATCATGTTAGGATTAGTAGTCAGAGTCTAGTGGGGTATGTGTTAGTGTCCAAAATAAGCTCTCTTACCCCTCATTTGCCTAAAGTCATGGGGGCCTGGACACCCTGCATTTGAACCAGGAGTGATAAAATATGACTGCAGTTAATACTGCTCTGCTTCTCCATTTTGAAGCCTACTGCCTGTCAGGTATAGATTCTTTATGTGATTTGGAATAATGAGAAAACCCAAGCACTTCTTTAGGGCTTTGAAGAAATCTTCCACCTGCTGAGAAATGAAAAGGTCCATGCAGAAATGAACCCTGGGGAAGCTATAGGAAGCTATGAAGGACCTGAGAGAGCAAAAGTCATCTTCCACGACAAACAACCTGGTCAGGATGAAGGGGTGTGTCTGAAGCAGTCTCTCTTTTCTTAATGTAGAGAAGATGGACAATACCAGGCCTGTGTGGAGAGCTGTTCCCGGGTGCCTATGTTTGATATACCATTCAAACTTGTGAAAGTGTCACAGGAAGTAGGGGCAGCCTCCATCAATTGGGACACTTGGAAGCAACTATTAGGACAAAGTGGTTGCCAAGGCAGTGACCTCATTCAGTTCCTGAAGGAAGTGACCTACATCACTTTCTTGGTGATGGAACTCTCTGAACTAGGGATCCAGGAAGACAGGCACCCAGAGGCAGTCCCAGTCCCAGTCCCAGTGGCCTCACATATTTGGATTTACCAAGGACAGAATCAGTCTTTCTTGGTAACTACTGATGTGAGGATGGCCAAATGCCAGGAAGGTCTGAAGAGGGGACTTTCCTGAGTAAGCAGGTAGTGTCTCACCACTGGCACCTTACAACTTCACAGTGTTGGCCAAGGAGTCCATATCTGACATAGGACAGTCCATTTTGGAGTAACATACTATGGCCCATCAGTCAGAGAACACTCCGGATAGTCATAGACCTACTTGGGGGAAGGAGGTGACTTTTTGGGTGTGGGTGTGAGTTTGTGGTTTTGTCTCATGATCTGAGAATAGGTAGGAAAGTCGGTTTGTTAGGATTGGAGTGGACTGTTTCTAGTAAGTCTTTTGACAATGCGAGTGTTTTTATGTCTGTTTATCCCACTGTGTCCGTGGTTGTAGACATTAGAAAAGAGAATGCATCAATGGATGTGTCCTGAATAGAAGAAAGCTTCACAACATTCATCCTGCCCAATTTATGAATGGATTTTGTCTTGCCTAATGGATGGGCAACAATCACTGTCTTCCTAAATTCCTGTTTTCTTCTTGAATTCTGGCCACTCTCCAGAATAGGCTCATGGTTTTGTTTCCAAGACATGAACCACCTCCAAGCTCTGTGACATGGCTATGTACTGGATAGCTGAAGGGAATGGGATCATCTCAGAAAACTCAGATATCATTTTAGAAACCCTGCCTTGGGCCATTTGCTTACCTATTGTTCTGTTGCCCTGAATGTCAGAAAGGTCTTTGCCTCAGGCCACCCCTTTTTGAAGCCTGAAGAAAACGGTTTTCAATGGAAATTAATGGGCATCACCTGTAGATCTTTGCTTAATTGCTTTGGAAAGGGATGTGTCTGCATCAGACTCTTGGCCATGTTTGAGGTTGTTGAATAGATTTTCAGCACCTGATGGATCTAACGAACAATTACATGTGTGCTTCCAAAACCAAAATGGCCAAAAAAGCAGTCATTGTGGACGAAGTCTCTCGCCTTCCTCTGTAAGATTACTGATCTCCATCAAGTGAAAATAGGGATCCTTTTTGTCAAATGAGTTCTTCAAACCCTGCAGAGGATAGCCCATAGGTGCTTGGGTTTTCTCATGATTCCAATTCACATAAAGAATCTATACCCGAGAGTCAGTAGGCCTCAAATTGGAGAATCAGAGCAGTATTTACGGCAGGCTCATTTGATAACTCCTGGTTCTCAGAAAGGGTGTCCAGGCAACCGTGACTTTAGGCAAATGACGGGCAAGGGAGGTTATTTTGTACACTGTATTGGGCTGAGCCCCTCATGGAAACCTCCAGCCACAGGTTATGATGAGTGTCTATATGGAAGAAGATGAGGGCCTTGTGGGAGTGCTTTGGTTTTAATTGTGGTCATTTGTTTGGTGGTTGGAAGTGATGACTGGGTCTATCTGGGCTTGAACTCTGGTGTGATTCCACTTATAGTCTGAGTTCTCGAACTGATCTCAGAGAAATATTGCCATAAACTGTGTTCAGATTTTAGGAGGCCACGCATGGGATTCTCCCTTGGAAACTGAGATCAAATACAAGGGTGGCTTTCCACAGAGCCTTGGCATATCAGCTAGAATATCACATGATTTTATTCTGAAAGATTTGGCAGCCATAGTTGACAGTCAGAACACCCATGGACGTCACATTAAAGACCTCAATGGGCCTGGCTTCATGTGACCTTTTGACCACTCTATGGAAAGACTTGCCTGTGAGATTTCTCCAGAGAATTCATTGAAAACAGCTTCCTCACCATTTAATATTTCCTGAATGAACTGAAACCCACAGTGCCTCCAACTTCATCCATGAAAAATGGCTAGATAAATACAATGAAATCTTTGAAATTCCCTTAACCAGGTGGCACTGGAGAACCTTTAGATGTCTTGTTGCTGATCTTGAGTGTACCAGAGAATGCCATGATTGACCGGGTTTCATGAAAATGGTGTAGAACAAAGATGCCAGTAAGTTGGAGCCTGCTGAGAAGTGGGCCTATTGCAGTGGTGGGTGGGTGTGTGATAATACATCTGTGGTGTGGCAATGAGGATTTGCCATTGCCTTCCAAATGGTTTGTGACTGACATGGTGCAGCCAGCAGACCCTTCTATGTAAAGGCATCATTTTATATGGAGAGGTTTCTGGGCTAAGTTCAGAGTCAGATTTCTATGGACAAGGGGGCAAGCTCTGTGAGATAAAAGCCTGGTTGGTGCATTCTCCTTCAGACCCTGACCCACCACAAGTGACAGAACTTTCTTCAACACTGGGTTTCAGTTGAACTCGTTGTATTTCATAAAGCATATACCAAACTCCCAGTACAGCAGCAAGAAACACCACAAAGTGGAGGATGACCAAATGGCTTCACAGTCCAAACGGGGAGACACTTAGTATCCAGTGGCCACAGTTTACCTACAAAGAGAAAATTCAGCACTGCTGCCTCATGTTCATTAGAATACAAGAAACCATGTCCTCCAGGTCACATAGATGCAGACTCAGCTTTGATGGTATCACTAGAAAGGAAGCTAAAGCTCCTTACAACAACATATATTTCAAGTGCCCAAACTCAGAGGAAGTTTCTCAAGAAGTGTTTAGGCTGGCAGAGCTCCATGTTTTTGGAGTGTTTACCTGTTAGACCAGGACACAAGAAAAGACCACTGACTCTAATTAAAATCAAATTAAATTAAGCTTATTATTTCCACTGGCTGTGCTACCTCTCCCTCACAAAACGGCGGGAAAAAGACAGCAACCCCAGCTTTCCTACAGGCAGCTTAATAGCCCAGAAAATTACACAAAAGGGGGTTTACAGATAACAGAACTCTGAGAAACATCACACCAATGGCAGTCTACATTTTTTTTGCTGTCCCTACATCAGAGTTCATGAAGACCATTAGAGCCTCAGAGAGGGTTGTTGTCTGGCCAGAGAAGGCAAATATTTATGATGTGTCACTAAAGTTTCAGAGAGGGCTGCTATCTGGTCAGAGAGCCGGGCATGGGTGAGTTCAAGGCATGGGCAGGCATTCCAAGCAGGTTTAGAATTTGAAGTAATTTATGGTAAAGCCAAAATTATCTTTTCATGGCTTTTTGGCAAGATGGCTCCCAATTTAAATTAAAGATCAGGTTGGGTCTATCATTCCCACCTTTTCTTTGTGTCCCCTTCAAATCTTTGATAGATTACGGGAAGAGCACTGAGGAAATTTTAATCCCTCAGGTAAGAGTCTCCAAATTTTTAGAACTCACCCAAAACCGATCTCCCTGATTTTACCTGACTTAATTAATTACTTATATTGATAGTCTATTTATCTTTCTCTCCATTGTTATAAGAAGAGTGGTGTCACTCATTTTTTCTTCTTCTGACCTGAGACAGGGTGACGTGAGTGGGCATGGGATGAGGGACATGAGTTGCCTTTTAGAAGTCAGTTGAGGGACATGAGTTGCCTTTTAGAAGTCAGTTCGGTTTGAAGTCTGATTGGGGAAGAACAGGTTGTAAAGTCATCTGGGGATGGGTTCTTCTATGAGAGAAACAAAAACCATGAGTACTGAATAAATGTTGCAGCACCTGGAACATGTCACTGTATAGAAGTTCCCTCACCAGTCTTTAATATCCCCAGTTATCAGGACTGTCAATTTAATATTTAACTTTTACTGTTACACTTGTCCCTCCCTATAAGATACAGTTTAATTATTTAATGTCATCTGATCTTGTAAAATCCTTTTACTATTATGACCTCTGTGTCTCTTTGAGAAACCTTTAATTCTGTTACTCAGGGCTGGATAATTGTACTAGCAAACACCAAGCCAACCTGTGTAGGTTAGAAATATCTGTAGGCCTTAAACTGAAAACTTCTCCCTGTGGCAGGTCTTCTTGATAGTCTCTTTTTATAAGTATCAGGCATTCCTGTCTGAGAATTCTTCTTTGTAGCCACCAGTCTTACTTATTTTGGGAGGCAAACATAAAGTGCATACCTTAACATTATATTATTATTATTATTATTATTATTATTATTATTATTATTATTATTATTATTATAATTATAATTTAAAATGCCCAGGAATGGATGTATTTTGTTCTTAACTGTCTTTGCTAAGTGTTTAAGATGAAGCAGTCAAACTGACTTTTGTTTCCATCTATTGTTAACAGTCAGCTGACCTTTTATGGGAGTCAATTCTGGGGAAACTTGAGAGCAGATTCTCAGTTCTGCTAGTGCCATTTGCGCTAGGTGGGTCCAGATCTTGCTTGACCATTTGGCTTCCCTCGGAAGCATCAGGGATGTCTCCTTTCTTTGATGACTCTCCTCTTCGTTACAAATACACTGATTGGCTTTCTGTTCTCCAGTGGTCTCATTAATCTCCCTGATCAGGAGGAGGTTATGTGGCTCAGAGTTTCAAAGCTCTTTAGAGAAGTCCCCTGTTCCCTGGATTCAGACTGACTCATAGGGCAACAGCCAAATATTGGTTTTCTTGGCTCTTTTCATTTAACTTTAATTTTAAATCCTAATCTTAAACATCCAGCAAATAAATTTTAACAGCCTTATATTAAGAGTACTGGGCTTTAATGTCTATAACTATATAATTATCTTTTTATTAATTGGGATCTGTATTATTCTGTCTGTATTGTAAGTAATGACTTATTATATTGAATAAACCCATGTTGTGTTCTTAAAGCAACACGTTTGTAAAACAGTAAAAGAGAATCTTTAGATCACTTATAAGAAAATTTCAAAATAAAATTAACAAAAGTAAAAATACTTAGCTTGTGTAACAGCTACCCTGAATTTTTTGGCTGAGTTATACATTATATCCCCTGTTTGAGATCCTAGGAATATTGACCTTAAAAAAAACCAACTTTTTAACATAACTTTAAAGAAATATTATCTAACCTACTGGTTTCATAGTCATTCTCACATGTAGTAAGATGGGACACAGAGCCTTATCTCAGCTAAGGCAGGGCTCTTTATAAATCTTAAGTATTTTAGTTCTAAAGCTAATTCTTATTTTTAAATATCATTTGACAAAGTTTACATAAATTGTTTGAGGTCACATGAACATTAGCTAACACCATATGATATCACATTTAAAACATGAATTAAAGAAAGGCTGAAAGTTTTTAACCTTTACATCGATTAGGCTCTCATTAACTAAAAAATACATTTAAATTGTTCCCCAATGTAAAAAGTAACATAAAAGTTTACATATCTTATTGATAACAGGTAAATAAATCCCCAATATATTTTTTACCATACAACTTCAGAGCACCAGCTTGATATAATGCTCTTTTAAAGTTTCTACCTTACAGACTTGCATACCTATAAGATATGAAAACACTGATAGCATCACAATTACATTGATGTTTCTACATTAACCAAGTTTAGCTTTTAAAGCAATGGCAGTACAGTGCTCTAAAATAACAGTTCTTATTTAATCAGTTGTTTAATTTTTATGGTTGCTTGCTCTGGAGAAAATAAAACTTAATAAACACAACGTTATGGGTAAACTTATGTTTTAAGAAATTTTTGTCTCATTAACACATGACTTATTTTTATATTCTTATACAGACTTTAATAAGAACTTATTCAGACTTTAGTAAATCAATCAGATATCTAAGAAAAGTACTCATGAATGAGCAATCCCATATCAAATTTACTTTACTTATTTATCAAAATATTAGAGAAATGTGTTGACAGTGTAAACCATTTTTATGTTGAAGGAAAGGTCCTAGAACCAAGGCATATTAGACTTTTTGTAGATATTAATATTTTATTAGATTTTTGAACACCTAAAAAAATTGTAAGCTTAAATTTAAAGACATTGATTTTTATCTGTTTATCCAATTTAAATTGAAACATTTAAATCACGTGAATTAAAGATCTTTGGATCTCCTATTTAAATTTGTTTTAATGAGCGCTTTTTTATGAGCGCTCCTTGTATATGTTAA
Organism: Callospermophilus lateralis; assembly: GCF_048772815.1. Lineage (NCBI taxonomy): Eukaryota > Metazoa > Chordata > Mammalia > Rodentia > Sciuridae > Callospermophilus > Callospermophilus lateralis. The sequence goes on from NW_027517938.1 coordinate 401,225, forward strand.
TTTGTGTATCATATATATGATATACGGACATATGTATATGTGGACATACAACACATAACAAAAGTGTGCACACATAATAATAGTAAAGGCCTTGTAGCTTTTCTCAGGTGAAATCTCCATTGCAATGTTTCAAAAAGTCTACAGTTGGTCAAAGATAGAACTGATCTGAAAAACATTAACCTAGGTCTGTATGCTCAAAATCATGAGCTCAAAAAAAAAAGTATCTAAGGAAAAAAAAAAGAGTCCTAGAAAAAGTGACTGGCTAGTAATTAGTAAATACCATACAATTTACCTTTTTTTTCCCTTAGGCCTCAAATCAGTCTCCTACTAAGCTTTCAGGCTTCTTTCATTTACATTTCAATATAAATCATGGCTGAGGTCTGGAAGGAGCAGGAAAAACTGCTATTCTGAGCAGACACCTCAGGCCTAAGGCATTTTAACCATAATTTTGAGGTTCGGATGTTGAAAATTATGATACAAATTTAAGATACAATTCACAAAATTTTATATTTTTACATCTTGTTTTGTCAACAGATACCATTCTATGATTTACTATCCTTGTCCAAATTAATGCAGTGGTACACACAGTGACATTTCCAGAGGCTATCCAATTCAAAATTGGTGAAAAAAAGACTGTATGATTGGGAATTTACTTGCCAACTTGGAAGTAGAGTTCTTCAGTTTTCCATACTAAGTATTTAAGTTCTCTGGCATGAATTATCTGAAATCATAAACTAAACAATTACCTAAACCCGACTTTTAACTGCAAGATTCTGCAATGCTTCAAAAACCCATTCAGATACCAGATTGTTAAAATAAAACATCATCATTTAGACACACATTCAGGTAAGATCATTCCCAAGAAACAATTTATAATATCAACACATTATTGCACATGTCTTAAAGGGCCAGATACAAAGACACAAGAGAGACAGAAAGGAGGTTCAGACTATGGCTGTCAGAGAGAACCGTTTAAACCAGAGCAGATAAGAGAAAAATCTCCTACACCAGTGTGCACCATAGATATCCACAGGGGGGGGACCACATGTTTTAACAGAGGGGAAACCTGAAATGTAAAATAAAGTGTCTCCATGGTGACTTCACTGCATTTAGTGTCCCCTTTTTCTTTTTCTCTTTTTTAACAAGACAGAGGTGGCATAATTCTTACAGTGCGGGGAGGAAGGAGGTAATTCCCTGAATCAACAGGGCTTTGGCAGCTGCTGGGAGTCCCTCAGTCCCTCCTTTTACTTACAGGATTAGCTCCTCTTGTTCAGTTCCACACCAAGCATGCTTCATCTCCTAATATTTCAGTAGACAGCTCTCACAAAGTTCCGGGGTGGAGGGCGGGTACCAAATTTGTAAATTAAAGTTCGATTCCTCAACTTGACACCAATTAATACCAATTTAATAATGAGGACTGAGTTTTGAGAAAAAGAAAAAGGGAGGTTTATTGCTTTGCGAACAAAGGAGAAACACAGGGGACTCTGCCAAAGGTTGTGACTCTCTTGATCTGGAGTGACAAGGGGTTTTAAAGGAGTTTCACTTGTTAACCTCGGAGATGCTCAGTTCTTAGGTCCCCACCAAGCATTGCCCTCTGCAATGGGTGTGCTCCAGGCAGCCAGCTAGGAGCTTCTATCATCCTGCTTAACAAAGGCGAGTAAAGTTCATCGCAGTTCCCTAAAACACAGTCCAAAGGGGTGTCAGGCTTACTCTCTTTATTACCTATTTTTACGTCCAAAATCCTTAAGTATTTACCACTGAAATCACACAACAAAATGAACAAAAACAAACAAACAATCAAAAAAATAGAACACAAAACAAAACACAAAAAACAGAAACCATGTGCCTAAACAGAAAAACAGTGGAACAGTGCAACATCTTGCTATAGCTCCAGGGTAGGAGTGCATGCGTGCCTGTCGGCCCCTCTCTACAGTTCCAGAGGAATTCCCTACAGAACAGAACAGAGGACAGAACGATTCTGGTTACTCTCCTGGAAAGGAGTATATGTGAGCCTCCCCAGGCCACATCTCTGTCATCAGAAGAGATCTCCCTTAACCGGATATCAGATGTTATAAAAGCCCCACTTACCTATGGAGGACTCCTCCACCAGGTGCTTGCTAATAGTTTTAGTGCAGAGGTTCACTGCAGTGCTCCCCGGACTAAAGGCTCTTTTCCTAATATAGAGAAGATGGACCAAATCAGGCCTGTGTGGAGAGCTGTTTCTTGGTGCCTATGGTTGATATACCATTCTAATTTGTGAAAGTGCCACAGAAAGTAGGGTAAGCCTCCTTCTCACGGTACGCTTGAAAGCAACTGTTTGGAAAAAGTGGTTGCCAAGGCAGTGACCTCATTCAGTTCCTGAAGGATGCAACCTCACCTCACTTCCTTGGTAATGGAACTCTCTGAACTTGGGATGCAGGAAGCCAGGCACACAGAGTCAGTCCCAGTCCCAGTCCTAGTGGTCTCACTTGCTTCAATTTAACAAGGACAGAGTCAGTCTTTCTTGGTACCTACTGATGTGAGGATGGCCAAATGCCAGGAGTACTCTGAAGAGGGGCCTTTCCTAAAAAAGCAGGTAGTGGCTCACAGCTGGCTCCTGACCACTTCACAGAGTTGGATATGGAGACCAGATCTGAGACAGGATAGGCCATATCTGGGGAACATAGTATGGCCCAGCAGTCAGAGGACACTCCGGATAGTGAGAGACCTATTTGGGGGAAGGAGGTGCCTTTTTGGGTGTGGATGTGTGTTTGTGGTTTTGCCCCATGTTCTGAGAAGAGGTAGGAAAGTCGGTTTGTTTGTTTTGGAGTGAACTGTTTCTAGTAAGTTGTTTGACAAGGCGAGTGTTTCTATGTCTGTGTATCCCACTGTGTCCGTGGTTGTAGACATTAGAAAAAGAGAATGCATCAATGGATGTTTCCTGTCTAGTAGAAAGTTTCCCAGCATTCATCCTGCCCAATTTATGAATGCACTAGGGCTTGCCATATCGATGGGCAACACCTGCTATCTTCCTAAGTTCCTGTTTTCTTCCTGAAATCTAGCCACTCTCCAAAATAGGCTCATGCTTTTGAGTCCACGATATGTACCACCTCCAAGCACTGTGACATGGACATGTACTGGATAGCTGAAGGGATTGGCAAGCATCTCAGAAAACTCAGATATCGATGTGACCAGGAAAGTCTCAGTGGAGAACCCCTGCAATGGGCCTTTTGATTGCCTATTTTTCTGTTGCCCTGAATGTCAGTAAGTTCTTTGCCTGAGGCCACGCCTTTGTGAATCCTGAAGAAAACAGTTTTCAAACGGAAATGAATGGGCACCACCTGTGGCTCTTTGCTTAATTGCTTTGTAAAGGGATGTGTCTGAATCAGCCTCTTGGTCCTGTGTGAGCCTGTGGCTTAGATTCTCAGCACCTGATGGATCTAAAGAATGATCCCATGTGTGAATCCAAAATCAAAATGGCCAAAAATCAGTCACTGTGGATGAAGTGCCTCACATTCTTCTGTAAGGTTCCTTACCTACATCAAGTGAGAATAGGGATCCTTTGAGTCAAATGAGTTCTTCAAAGCCCTGCAGATGCTAGCCCATAGGTTCTTGGGTTTTCTTATGAATCCAATTCAAATAAAGAATCTAAACCCCACAGTCAGTAGGCCTCAAATTGGAGAACAGAGCTGTATTAATGGCAGACATATTTGATAACTCCTGGTTCACAGGGAGGGTGTCCAGGCCACCCTGACTATTGGCAAATGAGGGGAAAGGGACCTTATTTGGGACACTGTCTTGTGCTGCACCTCTCATGGAATCCTCTTGCCAGAAGTTATGGTGAGTGTCTATATGGAAGAAGATGAGTGCCATGTGGGAGTGTTTTGGTTTTAATTGTGGTCATTTGTGTGGCGGTTGGAAGAGATAATTGGGTCCACCTTGGCTTGAACTTCGGTGTGATTCCCCTTAGAGTCTGTGTTTTGGAATTGACCTCCGAGAAGGTATAAGGTCCTATGCCATTGTATATCCATATTTCTGGGACATCACTACAGAATGTAATTCAACGCTAAGTATACCAATCAAGGGCCCAATGAACTTCTGGGCTTCAAATCTTACCTAGATTTCTGTTTTCATACTTATATTGAAAGGTTAATAAAATAGGTACTTGTCACTTCTTGATTTTCTGTATGCTTAACAAAACACTGTTGAAATCTTGAGAACTGTTTGCTATTCTTGTTCCCAGAATGTGCTGTCCCCAACTGCCAAACTGCAGAATGTACTCGGTCAACCAGTTGCACGCAAACCGCCCACTCGCACTTACCCATCAATAAACTTTCCTTCCTGCCCTCTCCAAGGAAAATATATAAGCACTTCTTAAGCTGTTCTCAGGGCTCTCTGCTCTGTTCAAGAGAGCTCTGAGCCCTTGCATGCCGGACTCCCAATAAAGCCTTTGCTGTTGCATGAGACAGTCTCTTGGTGGTCTCTTCCACCCACCCTCGCCCGATCTTTACATCTGGTGGCCCCAGTGAGATCCGGCAGCCGCAGATGAAAGACCCCCAACGGGCTCCTCTGGGGATAAATAAGGCCCCTCTTTCTGGTTTCAGGATTCAGGTTAGGGTTTCACAAAATGGCTATTGGTAAAGAGCGTGAGCTCTCTCCCATGGTGGCTGACACACATGTAACAGAGCCACAGGCCATGTCCCTGGGGGATGAACTCATGAAATCGAGGAACAATAGTCTCCTTTATTCAGTGATATTTTGTTTCGGATTCGGTATTGCCAGCCCATCATGTTTTGCCAGCTACTCAGTCATGGTCTCAGTATTGGACGTCCATTGCCTGTCTTTATTGTCTTGTCTTGTCTGTGTCTTGTGTCATTGCTTTTATTGTCTGTGTATATTTCATTATGGGACAGAGCACTTCAATGCCTCTGTTCATGACCCTTGATCACTAGACCAAAGTCTGCTTAAGGGCTCAGAATCTTTCTTTTTCAGTAAAACGCCGGATCTTGCAGATTCTGTGTCTCAGAATGACCCAACTTTGTAGTCAGATGTCCCCTAGAAGGATCTTTCTACTTCGCACTAATTTGAAAAGTTCAAGATATTGTCTTTTAGCCGGGGCCACGTAGACGTCCAGATCAACAGCCATATATCTTAACTTGTCAGGACCTCTGCAAATCTCCTCCTCCAAGGGTGAAGCCTTTCCTTGTCCCTGCACGGACTCCTACTCCTTCCCCCATGATTCTATCTCTTTAACTCTCTGCTCCTCCTCCTGCACCCTCTGTTCTCCCTGAGTCTCAAGACTCTACTGGACTCTCCTCCCCCTCCTTATCCTCTGCCTTCATCCCCCAACTGCCAACACCCTCTAAGTGATTCCCCTGCTGCTGACTCAGCCTCTCCACCATTCAAAGAAGCTAGGATGGCCCAGCGCCATCCAGATGACAGTCCCGTGGCACACAGAGCCCCTCCTTCCCTGGAGGAAGCTGGCCCGGCTAAAAGAACTCAGAGAACTCGCCAACGTTTTTACACCTGCCTACTTGGGATAACTGCCAACAACTCCTAGGGACTTTCTTTATGACAGAGGAATAAGAGAAAAACCTCCAAGAAGCTAAAAAAAAAAAAAATATCCTCGGACCTGATTGGCGACCAACACAACTTCCCAACATAATCAAAGCGAGCTTACCCTTAAACCAACCCAACTGGAACCCCAACACCTTTGAAGATAAAGAGCATCTGTCCAATTATTGCCTGGCTCTAATAGCAGGTCTCCAAGGGGCTGCTAGGTGACCAACTAATTTGGCCATGGTAAGAGAAATTATTCAAAGGCCTGATGAATCTCCCTCTTTGTTTCTAGAAAGAATTATGGAGGCATATAAAAGATATACTCCTTTCGATCCTCAGGCAGCGGATCAAAATTCATCTGTAACAATGGCCTTAATTGGGCAAGCTGCCATGGATATTAAAAAAATTTAAAAGAGAGATTTAGTCAGAGAAGCTGAGAAAGTATACTATAAGAGAGAAACAGGGAGAAAGAAAGGGAGCAAAAAAAGGATGAGAGAAGCAAAAGACAGACTAAGGGATTGACCAAGATCCTTGTCACAACAAGAAAGAGGCCAGAAATTAAGACATAAGGTGACAGTAAGGGTTACCTGGGGCCATGCAAGAGGCCACCCCTGGCCTCAGATCAATGTGCCTACTGTAAAAAAAAAAGGACACTGCGCCAAAAAGTGCCCTATAAAGAGACAGCCACGCCAGCCAGCCATTGTGACTCTGGTGCATGACTAAGAAAGTTGGGGCTCAGATCACTTCCCCTAGCTCAGGGTAACTTTTGAAGTGTAGCGGACCCCAGTAAACTTTGAAATGAATACAGGAGCAGTATACGAAGCCCTTAAGGCCCCATTGGGCCCTCTATCAAATAAAAGGTCTGTAGTTCAAAGGGCTAATGGCAGTAAATATCGGGCTTAGTCTACTAAGAGGACCATGGACCTAGGTAAAGGAAAAATCCATCACTCCTTCCTAGTAATCCAGGAATGCCTGGACCCATTGATGGGCAGAGATCTGCTCACCAAGCTCTTGGCCTTAATAACTTTTAACCCTGAAGGCTACCAAATGAAATTTCTAAATCCTTTAGTATAAACTCCTATAGTCACGGCTTTAACTAAATTAGTAGAAGATGAACATCCACTCTTCACACCCCCCAAGACTGATCAAACAGGCAAGCTATGCCAGAAATGGATAACAGATTACGCAGATGCCTGGGCAAAAACTGCTGGGTTAGGCCTGGCCGTGAAACAACCTCCAATAACAGTGGAGTTAAAAACCTCAGCCTCCCCAATTAATGTCAAATAATATCCTCTAAGCAAAAAAAGCTAAAGATGAGATAAGGCCCCATATTCAGAAATATCTGACCTTAGGCGTCCTAAGGCCCTGTCAATTGGCCATGAACACTCCCCTGCTACTAGAAAAAAAAGCCAGGAACCGGGACAATCGCCCTGTTAAATACCTAAGAGAGATCAACAACAGAGTGCAGGACATTCACCCCACGGTACCTAATCCGTACAATCTGCTTAGCACTCTGAACCCTGAGCGGAAATGGTATACTGTTCTGGACTTAAAAGATGCTTTCTTTTGCTTGCCTCTGCATAAAGATAGTCAGTTGCTGTTTGCTTTCGGGTGGGTAGACCCAGAAACCTGAACGTCTGGTCAACTAACTTGGACTAGACTCCCACTGGGGTTCAAAAACTCCCCCACTCTCTTTGATGAAGCCCTCCACAGAGATCTCAGCAATTTCAGAACTACGCACCCCAAAGTCACCCAGCTTCAATACGTGAATGACCTGCTACTGGCAGCCAACACCAAGGAAAACTGTGAGTCTGGGACCCAAGCACTATTATATGAGCTTGCTCAACTCGGGTATAGAGTTTCGGCCAAAAAGGCCCAAATTTTCTGGCATGAAGTAATCTTACTGGGCTGTTTCCTTAGGGGCAGTAAATGATGGCTCACTGAGCCCAGAAAACAAACCATTGCCTAGATACCACCCCCATCTAACAGGAGACAACTCAGAGAGTTTCTTGGGACTGCTGGCTTTTGCAGGTTATGGATACCTGGGTTTGCGTTTTTAGCTGCTCCTTTATACCCGGTGTTAGAGGGAGATGCCCAATTCCAATGGACCCCTGATCACCAGGAAGTTTTTTATAATATCTATGGACACTGACACTGAACACCTCAACTTCATTGAGCTCAGGCTGCAATTACAGAAAGCCCTACACTACGTTAAAAATGTACACCAACTCACTCACCTTGGTTCAATGAAACTGCAGGCATTCCTGTAGGATTAAGAACAGAGTTTTCCACTAACCGACTCACAGCGAAAGAAAATAACTGAACGGGTAACAAAAGCCTGTCGAGTCCGTCAATTGGTTAATGCTTACCCTTCCAGTTTCCTAGAGGAAAGCACCTATGAGGAACCAGAAAACGACAATTTTGGGAAGTGGACAATAGTGAAATTAAGCCAGCAAGGTATGGACTTAAATACCTCCTAGTCTTTGTAGATACATTTTCAGGATGGACTGAAGCCTTCCACACATACACACACACACACACACACACACAAACAAAAAAAAACTGCACAAATGATTTTCAAGAAGATTCTGAAAGATATTTTTCCAAGATACGGTCTGCCTAAGGTAATAGGGTCTGATAATGGACTGGTGTTCATGGCCCAGGTAAGTCAGGTGTTAACTGGGACCATGTGGATTAATTTTAAGTTACATTATGCTTATATACACCAGAGCTCAGGACAGGTAGAAAAAATAAATAGAACCATTAAAGAGACCTTCACAAAATTAAGCTTAGAGCCCGGCATAAAAGATTGGATTATGCTCCTGCCTTATGCACTGTTTCATGCGAGAAATATTCCCTCTCTTTCTTTGTGTAACCTCACCCCCTATGAAATTCTCTATGATTCCCATCATCCAATAAGGGACCTAACCCCAACTCTAAGGCTTAACGATCACTTCCACACCCCCTTGCTTGACAGACTTAAAGTCATTGAAAGAACTCAGCGATAACTGTGGAAACAGCTGGCCACTGCCTACCAACCAGGGGAGGAGGGGACTCTAAATCAATATCATGTAAGAGACTTCGTCTACATAAGACAACATCAGGTGTCATCCCTGGAACCCCACTGGAAAGAAACATACCAGGTGCTACTTATAAAACCTAAAGCGTTAAAGTAGATGGAATCACTTTTTGGATCCATGCCTCTCATCTCAAGCCTTCGCTGTGTCCAGACTCTTGTTGGAAACTGGAAAAGCGTGGTAACCATTTCAAATTGCGTATTCGCTATGTGGATAAGACTATAGACTCTCCCCTTGGCCACCAGTAGTTCTAACCCTCATCACCCCGTTCAGCAGCAATGGCTGATCACAAATCCTACTAGACAAGAAGTATAGTCTATCTCGCATACAGGCCCCATAGAGACCTGGTGGCCATCTCTCCACCCAGACATTTGTCAGGTCGGTATAGGTCTTTCCTATTGAGATATCCCTGATGAAGAGGATCCCACTAAAATCCCATTAAATCTCTTCTGTACCATAGATAATGGAAACAAATATTATGGATGCAGGGACACACGAGACAGATTCAGGTTTTACTAGCCTAGATTACTATGTTTGCCTGGCGTACTATCAAAGCCACAAACAGCCACGGCTGTGTGGGGGAGAAGCCGACTTCTTGTGTAAGTCAAGGGAATGTGAGCATACAGGGGCTGCCTGGTGGAACCCAAACTCCTCATCAAATTCAGTACACAGCATTGGCCATATTACCAATTAGACAACCAAATACTATGGCCCCCAGAGGGTTCTCTAGATCCTCAAATTCTGAGTGACATTTTTAACTTCGGCAAGTTCTCAAAAGGGGGAAATTTCCCTATGTGGAATCATTTTTCCTCTTTTTCTCACATCCTGTACTATGCTTCTCCAATAGTTTCTCACCCTCAGCCTTCTGCTCTAGACTCTCTGCTATCACTCCCATCTTAGCAACCTGATTTCTCCTCTCCAATTACTAAATCAAAAACCCAAACCTCCGCTGGTTCTCAGAACATTGCCCCGTTGCTGAGGTAGCAGGTACCGAGGTACCCCTTCACCCACTCACTCCTCTCTTTTCCTGTCAGGGCCTGCACTAGGTCCCACCAAGTCCTCTAGCAAGCTAACCCAAAGCTCAAACCAGCTGAGAAGAGCCCTCAGACCCCTATCCACGATGTAATGAAAATGGCATTTATAGTTGCTTTGTCATCACTGAAAAGAGGTTTCTAAGAATTTAAAGTCCCTCAAAGGCTTTTTGGAATATTTACTCCCATCTTCCCCTCTGCTATACCTGTTCTAATGCTCAAGTTTTGTTCTAGGAAAATCCCAAACCCCTTTACCATTTTTCTTTTACATCTCTCTTTTCTCATTCTTAGATCCATGGAGCTGCTCTCAGCCTCGACTACCCCGTCTTCCCCCTCTGTACCAGGTCCACAGAAATGTCTTAAATGACCTTCTCCAGAAGTCTTCACCAAGGCTTACTTTAGGTCTTTCAGCAAAAGAGTCCCTCTGAAAGAGTTCAATGTACATAAACTTCCACTTTTCGTGTTGCCCTGTTCTACTTGGCCACTGGCTGGAAAAATCACCACCCCTAAGCTAGACACTGCCTTTCCAGTTTTTCACAAAATATGTGAACAAGGCCTCTGGCCTTGAGCTGGGGCTTCACCTAGATGCCTACATTTCTAAGATAAAAAAGTTAGCAACTGGTCTCCATGGTGACAGCTGGCAGGGAGAAAAAAAGAGACAAAAAAGCTCTCCCCTTCCAAGGTGTCCTTGAAAAGTTAACTTGCCCAGAACAGAGGAAAAAAAAAAAACAGAAACAAAAACTAATTTTTGTGAATTTCTGCAGACTGTGAACTTCTGAGCCCCTTCCCTTACATGTTGTGTACAAATTCTAAAACTACCAAAACTTGGGGTTCAGGGGATTAATTGATTACAACAGAAGCAATGCCCTCTAAATCCGGATGCAACCAAATAAGAATGTTTTCCTCACTTTGGTGCTATCTTAGGTGCATTTTCTTGTCCATTCCTAAAACAGTATAATTCTATACACTTTAACATTATTTATGTTTACATAAAATGGTCAATAGATGTGATTAATTATGTAATCATGCAGATGTTTTTCAGAGTGCTCTATCATGACGTAGGTTCATTTAAATTTCAAATAGGGGGGCATACAACCCGGTTCCACCGGGAACCTGTATCCCTCACTTTGGCCATCCTATGAGGAATAATAATTGCTGAAGGGGTGGGCATAGGAACAACTGCCCTAGTCCATGAGACACAACAAAGACACAATTAGAAGCAGAAATAGACCAAAGCTTAAAGACATTAAAAACCGACATCACAGCTTTACAGGAATTTTAACCTCTCTCTCTCTGAAGTTGTTTTACAGAGCAGGCGAGTGTTGGACCTCCTCTTCATGAGAGAAAGTTGCCTTTTTGCTTGCATTGAGGGAAGAATGTTGTTTTTATGCCGACAATACTGGAGTTGTAAAAGAATCTATGAGTAAATTAAGAAAACGACTTGAAGAGCGTCAAAGAGAGACAGAGGCCCCAGAAGGGAGGTTTGATTCTTTGTTCACATAGTCAACCTGGTTAACTATGCTTTTATCTGCCATGGCCGGTCCATTTATAATCCTCATATTATTGCTAACGGTAGGACCCTGTTTGCTCAACCGTGTAGTTTCCTTTCTAAACCAAATCGAACATGTTATTAAACCTAACTATACACTGTTCTCTCAATCTAATTTTACAGAAAAGTGGGGACAGAGTTGGTCTTAAAATACAGGAATATAGAGGATCTTCCACCTGCTGAGAAACTCAAAGGTCCATGCAGAAATGATCCCTGGAGAAGATGTAGGCAACTATGAAGGACCTGAGACAGCAAAAGTCTTCCATGGCAAACAACCTGCTCAGGATGAAGGGATGTGTCTGAATCAGCCACTCTCTTCTTAATGTATAGAAGATGGACCAAAGCAGGCATTTGTTGAGCTGCTCCTGCATGCCTATGGTTGACATACCACTGTAACTTGTGAAAGTGTCACAGTAAGTAGGGTCAGCCTCCTTCTCATGGGAACCTTGGAAGCAACTGTTAGGACAAAGTTGTTGCCAAGGCAGTGACCTCATTCCGTTCCTAAAGGAAGTGACCTCACCTAACTTCCTTGGTGATGGAACTCTCTGAACTTGGAATCCAGGAAGCCAGGCACAAAGAGCCAGTCCCAGTCCAAGCCCCAGTGGTCAAACTTATTTTGATTTACCAAGGACAGACTCAGTCTTTCTTGGAACCTACTGATGTGAGGATGGCCAAATGCAAGGAAAGCTATGAATAGGGGCATTTCCTGAGAAAGCAGGCAGTCGCTCACCGCTGGCCCCTGACAACCTCACAGAGTTGGCCAAAAGACCAGATTTGAGACAGAACAGGCCATTTCCAGAGAACATAGTATGGCCCACCAGTCAGAGGACACTCCGGATAGTCACAGACCTACATGGGGGCAGGAGGTGCCTTTGTGGTGTGGGTGTGGGTTTGTGGTTTTGTCTCATGTTCTGAGAATAGGTATGAAAGGTTGTTTGTTTTGTTTGGAGTGAACTGTTTCTACTAAGTCGTTTGACAAGGTGAGTGTTTCTATGTCTGTGTATCCCACTATGTCCGTGGTTGTAGACATTAGAAAGGAGAATGCATCAATGAATATGTCCTATCTAGTAGAAAGCTTCCCAGCATTCATCCTGCCCTATTTATGAATGGACTGCAGCTTGCCTTATTGATGTGCAACACCTGCTATCTACCTAAGGTCCTGTTTTCTTCCTGAATTCTCGCCACTCTCCAGAATAGGCTCATGGTTTTGTGTTTAAGATATGTACAACCTTGAAGCTCTGTGACATGACCATGTACTGAATAGCTGAAGGGAATGGCGAGCATCTAAGAAAACTCAGATATCAGTGTGACCAGGAAAGTCTCAGTGAAGAAACCCTGCTTGGGGCCTTTTGTTTACCAATTCTTCTGTTGCCCTGAATGTCAGGAAGGTCTTTTCCTCAGTCCACCACTTTGTGAAGCCTGAAGAAAACAGTTTCCAAATGGAAATGAATGGGCATTACCTGTGGCTCTTTGCTTAATTGCTTTGGAATGGATGTGTCTGAATCAGCCTATTTGCCTTGTGTGAGGGTGTGGCTTAGATTCTCAGCTCCTGATGGATCTAAAGAAAGATCCCAGGTGTACATCCAAAACCAAAATGGCCAAAAAAGCAGTCCTTGTGGATGAAGTCTCTCGCCTCTTCTGTAACTTTCCTGACCTCCATCAAGTCAGAATAGGGATCCTTTGGTTCAAATGAGTTCTTCAAAGCCCTGCAGAGGCTAGCCCATAGTTGCTTGGGTTTTCTCAAGACTCCAATTCACATAAGGAATCCAAACCCCACAGTCAGTTGGCCTCAAATTGAAGAAGCGAAGCAGTATTAATGGGAGGCCTATTTGATCTCTCCTGGTTCACAAGAAGGGTGTCCAGGCCACCCTGACTTTAGGCAAATTAGGTGCAAGAGAGCTTATTTTGGACACGGTCTTGGGCTGTGCCCCTCATGGAAAACTTTTGCCAGAGGTCATTATGAGTGTCTATATGGAAAAAAGATGAGCTCCACGTTGGAGTGTTTTGTTTTAAATTGTGGTCATTTGGGTGGCAGTTGGAAGAGATGACTTGGTCCACATGTTCTTGAACTCTGGTGTGATTCCCTTAGAATCTGAGTTCTCAAACTGACCTCAGAGAAGTATTGCTATGAATAGCGTTGAGATTTAAGGAAGCCAGGCATGAGTGTCGCCCTTGGAAACTAAGTTCTAGGCCCAGGATGGCTTTCCACAGAGCACTAGGCCTCTCAGCCAGGATACCACATGATTTTATTCTGAAAGATTTCGCACCCAGAGTTGAGAGTCAAAACTCATATGGACCTCACATTGTAGACCTCAATGGGAATAATATCATGTGATCTTTTGGCCACTCTTTGGGAAGCCTTACCTGTGAGTGTTCTCCAGAGCTTTCATTGAAATTAGCTTCCTAAAAATTTAATGGTTCCTGAAAGAATTGAAACTCACAGTGCCTCCAACTTCATCCTTGAAAAATGGCTAGAAAAATACCATAAAATTTTTGAAATTCCCATCACCAGGTGGCACTGGAGAACATTTGGATGTCCTGTTACTGATCATGAATATACCAGACAGTGCCTTGATTGACTGGGTTTCATGTAAATGGTGTAGAACAGAGATGCCAGTAAGTTGGACTCTGTTGAGTAGTTGGCCTAGAGCAGTGGTGGGCAGGTATGTGATAAAACATCTGTGGTGGGGCCATGTGGATCTTCCATTGGCATCCAAATGGCTTGTGACTGACATGGTGCAGCCAGCAGAACCTTCCATGTAAAGGCAACTTGTTATATGGAGAGTTTTCAGGACATTGTTCAGAATCAGGTTGCTATGGTCAAGGGGGCAAGCTATGTGGGATAGAATCCTGGTTCTTGTATCCTCCTGCAGAACCTGACCCACCACACATGACAGAACTCCCTCTTGCACTGTGACCCAATTGAACTCCTTTTATTTCGTGAAGCAAATACCAAACTCCCAGTGCAGCAGGAAGAAACACCATAAAAATGGAGGATGACCATATGGCTTCACAGTGCACATGGGGAGACCTTTAGCCCCCAGTGGCCACAGTTTACCTAAAAAGAGAATTTAGCACTGCTGCCTCATGTTCATTGGGAAATAAGAAAGCATGTCCTCCAGGTCTCATAGATGCAGACCAAGCTTTTATGGTCTCACTAGAAAGGAAGCTAAAGCTTCTGACAACAACATATTTTTCAAGTGCCCAATCTCACAGGCAGTTTCTCAAGAAGTCTCTATGCCAGCAGACCTCCATGTTTGTGGAGTGTTTACCCTTTCCCTTACCTTTGGAAACTCCTCTGCCACTTCCAAGGTTGTGGGCTCCTGAGCATATTCCATTCCAGATATTTGTTCACAGGTTTTCTAAATCTTCTCCTCTAATTGTGTCTTACTTGGGGCGAAGGTATTGTCAAGGCATTGTTCTGAATGAGAGTGGGAAGATTTTTGTGTAGCACATATTTACATACACATTGGATTCATTTTTCAATTTTCCATTCGAAATACTGAATCCTTGACACTAACCCATACCCTACTAGATTCTGACTACTAATTCTAATATAATGGAGAAAAATAACCCAAACAGAATAGAAATACTAGCACTTCATAGGAGGCATGGTGTATAGTTGGTCTTCCTATTTGCATGATATAGGGTTGGAGTTGTAAATCTTGTCAATTTTTTGTTGAAAGAGTTCTGCATGTGTTTTTAAAGTTAACACATATGTGAATTCCTGTCTCCCTTTTTCTGTACCCAATTCAGCACATGTATTTTTATATGAACATATAGAATCCTACCTGGTATCACACCTGTATTCTTGAGAGGTGGCTAACTTGGCAGATACAAAGTGTGAGAAGAAATCACTCCTCCTAAACGCTTTTGGAACTGATAATTCAAATTATGAGTGAGCTTCTTAGTTAAAAAACATTATACATAAATCCATGTTCAGTAAAATTAATATTTTTGGATCTGTGGATGATATATATTTCACGATGAATTTTAATTGGCATATATATTGCTACTTTTTAATGTCTCTGTGTGTATTTTGTATATATATATATATATATATATATATATATATATATATATATATACACTCTAGATTTGTCAAAATATGAAATATATGTATCTTATTATACACTCCCTAAATTCATTCATGTTCATGTATGTGGTTTTATATTCAACTTTTCAAAAGATTATTTTCAGAAATATTCATCCATCTGAAATACATATTTGTTTTATAGTATTGAAAACTCACTTCAGTAAATGGTGCAAACAAATCCTTATATTTTTACAGTAACTGACCCACTTTAACATCAATGCAAGCAGATTCCTATGGGACATTATGTGTATTTTGGCGTTCATTTTTATACAACACTGGTACATTACTATTTCTTCAGTTTTTGTACATCATAGAATATACATTTCAGCCACAACTTCATAAATTTAAAGAAATTTGTAACACATTCTATCACTTCCTGCTTCAGAACATATGTATTCCTCTTTGTTTTTGACTGGTCATTTCATGAGACTTCTTTCCACACACATTACTGTCGATTTCCATTATCAATTTTGAAGCAAAATTCACACACTCTTTATGATGAACCACAACCGTAATATTACCATTGGATGTATAAATGGTTGGAATGAATGTATGTATATCAATATATGATTCCCTGTGTATTTTCAGATATCAATTTATTCCAATTTCTAAAGTTTGAACCAGTTGTATTATTTATTCGCAGTATGGACTATTCATGCATTATGTCTATATTCATACACACATGGTACACCTCTAGGTACCCCCAATACTAATTTACACCTCTTCAAAATATTGCTCCAAGAAATGGTGGTAGAAATACTCATGTCACCTGATCTACATATACATTTTATCACAGTAATATTCTGGCCACAAAATGCAAAGTCACACTTACGATTGTACCAAAGCCTAAATGGAATGTGAGTATGGATTATGAAAATCACCCATGTCCAGGTTGCCTAATGCTCTCAAATGTCAATCCTATTGGTGACTACATATTTGTTTCTTCCTAAGATTATATATTCAATCTCAAGCCTGTTGAAAATGTCTATTGGTATCACTCATTTTATACTTTGCCTGATTTCCTTATGTCTCTATTGATATCTGCTTTCCTACATATTTTCCCCAGTTCATCATTGTGACTGACTCTTCACATGTGCTGACATTTACATTTTCTCTCTACCCAAAACCCTATTGCTAAAGAACTTTTTGTCCAAATCCTATACTCACACTTTTTTCTAATCTTACCAACTCTCTTCGTAATCTTACCAACTGTCCCTTTTTGAATGAATGTTCTCCTCAACATTCAATCATCTAAGGTACAAGATCCTATGCCATTGTGTATAGATTTATCTGAGACATCTGCACAGAACATAATTCAGAGCTAACTATCCCAATCAAGGACCCAATGACTTTCTGGGCTTTAAATCTTACTGAGATTTCTGTTTTCATACATATATTCCACCTCTATAATCTTATAAATATCGCAGGTTTCCAATACCATTATTCATCCAGCAGAATGATCCTAACCCAAATCAAACATGTTATTAACCCTAAACATACACGATTCCCTCAATCTACCTTTATAGAAGAGCAGGGACAGAGTTGGTCTTACAATACAGGAATGTAGGAGATCTTCAACCTGCAGAGAACCTCAAAGGTCCATGCAGAAATTATCCCTGGAGAAGATATAGGCAGCTATGAAGGACCTGAGAGAGCAAAAGTCATCTTCCATGACAAACAACCAGGTAAGGATGAAGGGATGTGTCTGAAGCAGTCTCTCTCTTCTTAATGTAGAGAAGATGGACCAAACCAGGCCTGTGTG
Organism: Callospermophilus lateralis; assembly: GCF_048772815.1. Classification (NCBI taxonomy): domain Eukaryota; kingdom Metazoa; phylum Chordata; class Mammalia; order Rodentia; family Sciuridae; genus Callospermophilus; species Callospermophilus lateralis. The sequence continues at coordinate 418,278 of NW_027517938.1, forward strand.
GAGAGCTGTTCCCGGGTGCCTATGGTTGATATTCCATTTTAACTTGTGAAAGTGTCAACGGAAGTAGGGGCAGCCTCCATCTCATGGACCCTTCGAAGCAACTGTTAGGACAAAGTGGTTGCCAAGGCAGTGACCTCATTCAGTTCTAGAGGAAGTGACCTACGTCACTTTCTTGTTGATGTAACACTCTGAACTTTGGATCCAGGAAGCCAGGCACTCTGAGGCAGGCCCAGTCCCAGTTGCAGTGGTCTCACATGTTTGGATTAACCAAGGACAGAGTCAGTCTTTCTTGGCAACTACTGAATTGAAGATGGACAAATGCCAGGAAAGCTCTGAAGAGGGGCTTTTTTTTTTGATAAAGCAGGCAGTGGCTCACCGCTGGCTCCTGACAACTTCACAGTTTTGGCCAAGGAGACCAGATCTGACATACGACAGCCCATTTCAGGGGAACATAGTATGGTCCACCAGTCAGAGGATGCTCCGGATAGTCACAGACCTACTTGGGGAAAGAAGGTGCCTTTTTGGGTATGTTTGTGTGTTAGTGATTTTGTCTCATCTTCTAAGAATATGTAGGAAAGTCGGTTTGTTTAATTTGGAGTGGCCTGTTTCTAGTAAGTGCTTTGAGAAGGTGAGTGATTCTGTGTACCCCACTGTGTCCGTGGTTGTAGACAATAGAAAAGAGAATGCATCAAAGGATGTGTCCTGTCTAGTAGAAATCTTCACAGCATTCATCTTGTCCAATTTATGAATGGACTGCAGCTTACCTTATAGATGGGCAACACCTACTACCTTTCTACATTCCTGATTTCTTCCTGAATTCTGGCCACTCTCCCATAGGCTCATGGTTTTGTGTTCAAGATATGTATCTCCTCCACAATCTGGGACATGGCCATGTACTGGATAGCTGAAGGGAATGGTGAGTATCACAGAAAACTCAGATATCAGTGTGACCAGGAAAGTCTCAGTGGAGAAACTCTGCTTTGGGAATTTTCTTTTCTATTGTTCTGTTGCCCTGAATGTAAGGAAGGTCTTTGCCTAAGGCCACACCTTTCCAAAGCCTGAAAATATCAGTTTTCAAATGGAAATAAATGGGCATCACCTGTGGATCTTTGCTTAATTGCTTTGCAAAGGGATATGTCTGAATTCACCTCTTAGTGCAGTGTGAGTCCATGGCTCAGATTCTCAGCCCTGATGGATCTAAAGAAAGATCCCATGTGTGCATCCAATTCCAAAATGGCCAAAAGAGCAATCATTGTGGATGAAGTCTCTTGCTTTCCTCTGTAAGGTTCCTGATCTCCATCAAGTAGAAGAGGGATCCTTTGGGTCAACTGAGTCCTTCAAGCCCTGCAGAGGCTAGCCCATAGGTGCTTGGGTTTTCTCCTGACTCCAAATCACATAAAGAAACTGTACCTGACAGTCACTATGCCTCAAATTGGAGAAGTGGAACAGTATTAATGGCAGGCATCTTTGATCAGCCCTGGTTCACAGGAACAGTGTCCAGAAACACTGACTTTAGACAAATGAAGGGCAAGGGAGATTATTTTGACATTGTCTTGTGCTGTGTGCCTCATGGAAACTTCCAGCCAAGGTTATGATTAGTGTCTATATGGAAGAAGATGAGGGGCATGTGTGAGTGTTTTGGTTTTAATTCTGGTCATTTGTGTGGCGGTTGGAAGAGATGACTGGGTCACCAGGGATTGAACCCTGGTGTGTTTCCCCTTAGAGACTGAGTTCTGAAACTGACCTCAGAGAAGTATTGCCATGAATTGTGTTGGGATTTTAGGAGGCCACGCATGAGAGTCGCCCTTGGAACCTGAGATCTAGGACCAGGGTGGCTTTCCACAAAGAACTGGGAATCTCAGCCTGGATATCACATGATTTTATTCTGAAAGACTTGGCAGCCATAGTTGAGAGTCAAAACACATAGGACCTCACATTGTAGACCTCAATGGTCCTGGCTTCAAGTGACCTTTTGTCCACTCTTTGGAAAGCCTTGCCTGTGAGAGTTCTCCAGAATTTTCTTTGAATTGAGCTTTCTCAACATTTAATGGTTCCTGAATAATTGAAATTCACAGTGCATCCAATGTCATCCTTGAAAAATGGCTAGATAAATACCATGAAATTTTTGAAATTCCCATGACCAGGTGGCACTCCAGAAACATTCGATGTCCTATTGCTTATTATGAGTGTACCAGACAGTTCCTTGATTGACAGGGTTTTCTGAAAATTGTTTAGAACAGAGATGCCAGTAATTTGTAGCCTGCTGAGTAGTGGGCGTAGAGCAGTGGTGGGCAGGTGTGTGATAAAATATCATGGTGGGTCCATGTGGATCTGCCATTGGCTTCCAAATGGCTTGTGACTGACATAGTGCAGACTTCAGACCCTTATATGTAAAGGCATCTTGTTCTATGGCGAGGTTTCAGGGCAATGTTCAGAATCAGGTTGCTATGGACAAGGGAGCAATCTTTGAGAGATAGAAGCCTGGTTTGAGCATTTTCTTGCAGACCATAACCCACCACACATGACAGAACTCTCTCCAGCACTGTTTCCCAGTTGAACTCCTTGTATTTCGTGAAGCATGTACCAAACTCCAAGTGCAGCAGCAAGAAACACCACGAAAAGTGGAGGATGACCAAATTGTTTCACAGTCCACACGGGGAGAAAATAAACCCCCAGGGGCTACAGTTTATCTACAAAGAGAGAATTCAGCAGTGCTGCCTTGTGTTCATTGGAAAATAAGAAACTTTGTCCTCCAGGTCACATAGATGCAGACCCAGCTTTGAGGGTATCACTACAAAGGAAGCTTAACTCCTGACAAAAACCTATATATCATTGCCCAACCTCAGTGGCAGTTTCTCTAAAAGTTTTAGGCATGCAGAGCTCCATGTTTGTGGAGTGTGTACCGTGTTCTTACTTTTGGAAACTCCTATACCACCTCCAAGTTTGTGCACTCCTGAGCATTTTCCATTCCAGAAATGTAATCACAGATTTTGCAACTTTTCTTCTCTAATTGTGTCTTACTTGGGGCGAAGATAATTTCAAGGCATTGTTCTGGATGAGAGTCAGAAGATTTGTTTTAGCACATATTTGCATACACATTGGATTAATTTTCCTATTTTTCCATTCGAAATTCTGAATCCCTGACACTAACCCATATTCTAATAGACTCTGACTACTAATTCAAATATGATGGAGAAAAATAACCCAAACAGTACATAAATACATGCAGTTCAGGGTTGGACTTGCCTTTTGCATGATAAAGGGTAGGTATTATGAATCTAGTCAATTTTTAATTGAAATAGTTCTCCATGTGTTTTGAAAGTTAACAAATATGTGAATTACTGTCTCCCATTTTCTGGAGCCTATTCAGCACATGTATTTTTATATGCACAAATAGAATCCTACACGGTATCACACGTACATTCTTTTGAGTTACATGACTTGGCAGATACAAATTGTGAGAAGTGATCACTCGTCCTAAACGCTGTTAGAACTGAAAATTCAACCTATGGGTGAGCTTCCCAGTGGAACAACATTATACATAAACCCATGTTCAGTAAAATGAATGTTTTTGCATCTTTATGATATATATTTCATGATGAATTTCGATTGGCATATATATTGCTATTTTTTAATTTCTGTGTTTGTGTGTGTGTGTGTGTGTGTATATACTCTCCAGATTTTTAAAAATATGAAAATTATGTGTCTTATATACACTCCCTAAATTCATTCATGTTCATGTATGTGGATTAATAATCAACTTTTCACAAGATTATTCTTAGAAATACTCAAACACCTGAAATACATATTTGTTTCCTAGTACTGAGAACTAACTTCAGTGAAAGGTGCATACAAATTCTAATACGTCTACATTAACTGACCCAGTTGAACATCAATGCATGTTGGTTCCTATGGGACACGATGTGTATTTTGACGTTAATTTTTATTCCACACTGGTACATTACTATTTCTTCAGTTTATGCACATCTTAGCATATATATTTCATTCACTAGTTAGCAAATTTATAGGCATTTGTTTCACTTTCAGTCACTTCCTGCTCCAGAACACATGTATTTCTCTATGTTTCTTGACTGGTCTATTCATGAGACTTTTTTTCCAAATATATTGTTTTCGATTTCCATAATCAATTTTGAAGAAAAACTCACACACCCTTCATGATTAACCATAACCATAAGATAATCATTAGATATATAACTGGTTGGAATTAATGATTGTATATCAATATAACATTTCTTATATATTTTCAGATATCCATTCAATCCATTATTTAAAGTGGATCTAGTTATATTATTTTTTCACAGTATTGTCTATTCATGCATTATGTCTATATTAATAGAAACAGGGTACACCTATTTGTACCCCCATACGAATTTATAAATCTTCAAAATATTGCTCTCAGAAATGGTGGAAGAAATACTCATGTCACCTGATCTACATACACATTTTATCACAGAAATATTCCGGACACAAAAAGCAAAGGTCACACTTACAATTGTACCAAAGCCTAAATGAAAAGATAGCATCCATTACTAAAATCATCCATGTCCAGGTTGCCTAATGCTCTCAAATATCAATCCTATTGGTGACTACATATTTGTTTCTTCCTAAGATTATATATTCAACTTCAAACCTGTTGAAAATGTCTAACCCTATCACACACTTTATACTTTGCTTGATTTCCTAATGTCTCTATTGATATCTGCTTTCCTACATGTTTTCCCCAGTTCATCATTGTGACTGACTCTTCACATGTGCTGACATTTACATACACTCTCTACCCGAAACCCTATTGCTGAAGAACTTTTGGTCCAAATCCTATGCTCACTCTTCTTTCTAAATCTACCAACTACCTTCCTAATCCTACCGACTATCGGTTTTTGACTGGATGCTCTCTTCAACATTCAATCATCCAAGGTACAAGGTCCGATGCCAGTGTATATTGATTTATCTGAGACATCTGTGCAGCACATAACTCAGAGTTAAGTATCCCACTCAAGTCCCCAATGCCCTTCTGGGCTTCAAATCTTACCTAGATTTCTGCTTTCATACTTATATTTCACATGTATACTCTTGTAAATATCGCAGGTTGCCAATACCATTATTCATCCCGCAGAATGATTCGTAACCCAAATCGAACTTGTTATTAACCCTAACCATACACTGTTCCCTCAATATAACTAACTTAAGAGCAGCGACAGAGTGGGTCTTACAATATAGAAATGTAGAAGATCTTCCACCTGCTTAGAACCTCAAAGATCCATGAAGAAATGATCCTTGGAGAAGATGTAGGCAGCTATGTAGGACCTGAGAGAGCAATAGTCATCTTCCATGCAAACAACCTGGTCAGGATGAATTGATGTGTCTGAATCAGCCTCTCTCTTCTTAATGTAGAGAAGATGGACCAAACCAGGCCTCTGTGGAGAGCTGTTCCAGGGTGCCTATGGTTGATATACCATTATAACTTCTGAATGTGTCACAGGATGTTGGGGCAGCCTCTATCTCATGGGAACCTTGGAAGCAACTGTTAGGACAAAGTGGTTACCAAGGCAGTGACCATATTCAGTTCCTGAAAGAAGTGACCTCACTTCACTTCCTTGGTGATGGAATTCTCTGAACTTGGGATCCAGGAAGCCAGGCACCCAGAGCCAGTCCCACTCCAGACCCAGTGGGCTAACTTGTTTGCTTTTCCCAAAGACATAGTCAGTCTTTCTTGGTACCTGCTGATGTGAGGATGGCCAAATGCCAGCAGAGCTCTGAAGAGGGGCCTTTCCTGAGAAAGCAGGCAGTGGCTCACTGCTGGCTCCTTACAACTTCACGGAGTTGGACATTGAGACCAGATGTGAAACAGGACAAGCCATTTTGGGGGAACATAATATGGCCCACCAGTCAGAAGACACTCCGGATAGTCACAGACCTATTTGGGGGAAGGAAGTGCCTTTGCCATTGTAGGTGTGAGTTTGTGGTTTTTTCTCATGTTCTGAGAATAGGTAGGAAAGGTGGTTTGTTTGGTTTGGAGTGGACTGTTTCTAGTAAGTCGTTTTACATTGTGAGTGTTTCTATGTCTGTGTATCCCACTGTATCCATGGTTGTAGACATTAGAAAAGAGAATGCACCAATGGATGTGTTGTCTCTAGTTGAAAGTTTCCGCAATTCATACTGCGCAATTGATGAATGCACTGCAGCTTGCCTTATGGATGGGCAACATCTACTATCTTCTAAAGTTCTTGTCTTCTACGTGAATTCTGGCCACTCTCCAGAATAGACTCATGGTTTTGTTTCCCAGATATGTAACAACACAAGGCTCTGTGACATGGCCATGTTCTGGATAGCTGAAGGGAATGAGATCATCTCAGAAAACTCAGATATCAGTGTGTGCAGTAAAGTCTCAGTGGAGAAACCCTTCTTTGGGCCATTTGCTTAATTCTATTTCTATTACCCTAAATGTCAGAAAGGTCTTTGCCTCAGGCCACCCCTTTGTGTAGCCTGAAAAACACTGTTTTCATATGGAAATGAATGGACCCCACCTGTGGCTCTTTGCTTAATTTCTTTGGAATGGGATGTGTCTGAATCAGCCTCTTGTCCTTGTATGAGGTTGTGGCTTAGATTCTCAGCACCTGATGGATCTAAAGAAAGATCCCATGTTCTTCCAAAACTAAAATGTCCAAAAGAGCAGTCATTGTGGATGAATATTTTTGCCTTCTTGTTTTAGGTTCCTGAACTCCATCAAGTGAGAATAGGGATCCTTTGGGTCAAATGAGTTCTTGAAATCCCTGCAGAGGCTAGCCCATATGTGCTTGGATTTTCTCATGAATCCAAATCACATAATGAATCTATACCCTACAGCCAGTAGGCTGAAATTGGAGAAGTGGAACACTTTAACAGCAGGAATATTTGATCACTCCTGGTTCACAGGAAGAGTGTCCAGGCCACCATGATTTTAGGCAAATAAGGGGCAAGTGAGCTTATTTTGGACACTACCTTGGGCTCATAGAAACCTCCAGCTAGAGGTTATGATGAGTGTCTACATGGAAGAAGATGATGGCCCTGTGGGAGTGTTTTGATTTTAATTGTGGTAATTTTTGTGGCGGTTGGAAGGGATGACTGGGTCCACCTGGGCTTGAACTCTGGTGTGATTCCCCTTAGAGACTGCATTCTGGAATTGACCTCAGAGAAGTATTGCCATGAATTGTGTTGGGATTTTAGGAGGACACACATAAGACTCACTCTTGGAAACTGAGATCTATGCCCAGGGTGGCTTTCCACAGAGGCCTGGGAATCTCAGCCAGGATATCACATGATTTTATTCTGAAAGACTTGGCAGCCATAGATGAGAGTCAAAACATACATGGACCTCACATTGTAGACGTGAATTGGCCTGGCTTTATGTGACCATTTGGTAACTCTTTGAGAAGCCTTGACTTTGAGAGTTCTCCAGAGCTTTCATTGAAATGAACTTTCTCACACTTAATGGTTCCTGAATGAATTGAGACCCACAGTGCCTCTAACTTCATTTTTGAAAAATTGCTAAATAAATACCATGAAATTTTTTAAATTCCCATGACCAGGTGGAACTGCAGAAAATTTGATGTCCTGTTGCTTATCATGTGTATACCAGACAGTGCCTTGTTTAACTGGGTTTCATGAAAATGATGTAGAACACGAGATGCCAGTAATTTGGAGCCTGCTGAGTAGTGGGCCTAGAGCAGTGGTGGGAAGGTGTGTGAAAAAACATCATGGAGGGGCTATGTGGATCTGCCATTGGCTTCCAAATGGCTTGTGACTGATATAGTGCAGACATGAGACCCTTATATGTAAAGGCATCCTGTTATATGGAGAGTTTTAAGGGCAATGTTCAGAATAAGTTTACTATGGTTACTGGGGCAAGCTCTGTGGGATAGAAGCCTGGTTGGTGCATTCTCCTGCAGACCCTGACCCACCACAAGTGACAGAACTCCCTCCAGCACTGTATCCCAAATAAACTTCTTATATTTTGTGAAGCAAATACCAAATTCCCAGTGCAGCAGCAAAAAACACCATGAAAAGTGGAGGATGACCAAATGTCTTCACAGTCCCCACTGGGAGACACTTAGAATCCAGTGGCCACAGTTTACCTACAAAGAGAGAATTGAGCACTGCTGCCTCATGTTCATTGGAATATAAGAAACCATCTCTTCCCGGTCACATAGATGCAGACCCAGCTTTGATGGTCTCACTACGAAGGAAGCTAAAGCTCATGACAGCAACATATATTTCAGGATCCCAACCTCAGAGGCCATTTCCCAAGAATTCTTAGGCCAGCAGAGCTCCTTGTTTGTGGAGTGTTTACCCTGTCCTTTACTTTTGGAAACTCCTCTACCACCTCAAAAGTTGTGAACTCCCGAGCATATTCCATTCCATGTATGTATTCCTAGATTTTACACTTTTCAACTCTAATTGTGTCTTACTTGGGGCGAAGGTAATGTCAAGGCATTGTTCTGGATGTGAGTGGGAAGATTTTTGTGAGCACATATTTACATACACATTGGATTCATTTTCCAATTTTCCATTTGAAATACTTAATCCCTGACACTAACCTGTACCCTACTAGTCTCTGACTAATAATCCTAAAATGATGGTGAAAAATAACCCAAAAAGAATAGAAATACAAGCAGTTCAGAGGAGGCATGGTGTATAGTTGGAATTGCTTTTTGCATTATATAATGTAGGAGTTTTAAATCTAGTCAATTTTCTGTTGAAATAGTTCTAGATGTGTTTTTAAAATTAACAAATATGTGAATCCCTGTCTCCCTTTCTCTGTAGCCTATTCAGCACATGTATTTTTATATGCACATATAGAATCCTACCTGATATCACTTGTACACACATGTGAGGTGGCTGAATTGGCAGATGCAAATTGTGAGAAGAGATCACTCCTCCTAAACGCTGTTGGAACTGAAAATTCAACCTACGGGTGAGCTTCCTAGTTGAATAACATTATACATAAATCCATTTCAGTAAAATGAATATTTTTCGATCTTTGGATTATATATATTTGATGAAGATTTTCGATTGGCATATATATTGCTACCTTTTTTTTCTTTTATTGGTTGCTCAAAACATTACAAAGCTCTTGACATATCATATTTCATACATTAGATTCAAGTGGGTTATGAACTCCCATTTTTACTCCAAATATAGAATGCAGAATCACATCAGTTACACATCCATATTTTTACATAATGTCTTATTTGTTACTGTTGTATTCTGCTACCTTTCCTATGCCCTACTATCCCCCCTCCGCTCTCTTCCCATCTTCTCTCTCTACGCTACCTACTGTAATTCATTTCACTTATTGTTTATTTTTCCATTACACTCACAACCTCTTATATGTATTTTTTTTGTAACAATAAGGGTCTCCCTCCATTACCATGCAATTTCTCTTTTCTCTACCTTTCCCTCCCACCTCATGTCTCTGCTTAATGTTAATCTTTTCTTCATGCTCTTCCTCTCTGCTCTGTTCTTAGTTGCTCTCATTATATCAAAGAAGTCATTTGGTATTTGTTTTTTTGGGATTGGCTAGCTTCACTAAGCATAATCTGCTCTAGTGCCATGCATTTCCCTGCAAATTCCATTATTTTGTCATTTTTTAGTGCTGTGTAATCCTCCATAGTATATAAAAAAAAAAACATTTTTTTTTATCCATTCATCTATTGAAGGTAATCTGGGTTGGTTCCACAGTGTAGCAATTGTGAATTGTGCTGCTATGAACATCGATTGGCAGTATCCCTGTAGTACGCTCTTTTAAGGTCTTCAGGGAATAGTGCGAGAAGGGCAATAGCTGGGTCAAATGGTGCTTCCATTCCCGGCCTTCCCAGGAATCTCCATACTGCTTTCCAAATTGGCTGCACCAGTTTCAGTCCCATCAGCAATGTACAAGAGTACCCTTTTCCCCACATTGTCGCCAGCACTTGTTGTTGTTTGACTTCATAATGGCTGCCAATCTCACTGGATTGAGATGGTATTTTAGGGTGGTTTTGATTTGCATTTCTCTGACTGCAAGAAATGGAGAGCATTTTTTCATGTACTTGTTGATTGATTCTATGTCCTCCTCTGAGAAGTGTCTGTTCAGGTCCTTGGCCCATTAGGTTATTTGTTATCTTATTGTCTAATTATTTGAGTTCTTTGTATACTTTGTATACTCTGGATATTAGGGCTCCATCTGAAGGGTGAGGAGTAAAAATTTGTTCCCATGATCTAGGCTCCATATTTACCTCTCTTATTGTTTCTCTTTCTGAGAAAAAAATTTTCAGTTTAAGTAACTCCCATTTGTTGATTCTTGTTATTAACTCTTGTGCTATGGGTGTCCTATTAAGGAATTTGGAGCCTGACCATACAATATGTAGATCGGAACCAACTTTTTCTTCTATCAGATGCAGAGTCTCTGATTTGAATCTAGCTCCTTGATCCACTTTGAGTTAACTTTTGTGCATGGCGAGAGAAAGGGATTCAGTTTCATTTTGTTGCATATGGATTTTCAGTTTTCCCAACACGATTGGTTGAAGATGCTATCCTTCCTCCATTGCAAGCTTTTAGCTCCTTTATCAAATATAAGATAGTTGTAGCGTTTTGGATTAGTCTCTGTGTCCTCCATTCTGTACCATTCGTCCACCCGCCTGTTTTGGTACCAGTACCATGCTGTTTTTGTTATTATTGCTCTGTAATATAGATTGAAATCTGGTATCGCTATACCGCCTGATTCACACTTCCTGCTTAGAATTGCTTTTGCTATTCTGGGTCGTTTATTTTTCCATATGAATTTCATGATTGGTTTATCTATTTCTACAAAAAATTCATTTGGGATTTAGATTGGCATTTTATTAAACCTACAGACAACTTTTTAGTAATATCGCCATTTTGATGATGTTAGTTCTGCCTATCCTTGAACAGGGTATATTTTTCAATCTTCTAAGATCTTATTCTACTTCTCTTTTTAGGGTTCTGTAGTTTGCATTGTATAAATCTTTCACCTCTTTTGTTAGGTCGATTCCCAAGTATTTAATTTTTTATGAGGATATTGTGAATGCAGTGTTTTTCCTCATTTTCATTTCAGAAGTTTTGTCGCTGATATACAGAAATGCCTTTGATTTATGCATGTTGATTTCATTTCCAGCCACATTGCTGAATTCATTTATTAGTTCTAGTAGTTTTTTTCTGTAGACCCTTTTGGGTCTTCTATGTATAGAATCATGTCATCTTCAAATAGTGATAATTTAAGTTCTTTTTTTCCTATTTTTATGTCTTTAATGTCTTTCAACTTTCTAATTGCTCTGGCCAGTTTTTCGAGAACTATATTGAATAGAAGTGGTGATAGAGGACATCTCTGTCTTGTTCCAAATTTTAGAAAGAATGTCTTCAATTTTTCTCCATTCAGAATGATGCTAGCCTGAGGCTTAACATAGATAGTTTTTACAATGTCGAGGTATGTTCCTTTTATCCCTAGTTTTTCTAATGTTTTGAACATAAAGGAATGCTCTACTTTTTCTAATGGTTTTTCTGCATCTATCAAGATCATCTTATGGTTCTTATTTTTAAGTCTATTGATGTTGTGAATAACATTTATTGATTTCCATATATTGAACCCTCCTTGCATCCCAGGGATGAATCCTAGTTGATCATGGTGCACAATTTTTTTGATGTGCCTTTGTATCCAAATCACCAGAATTTTAATGAAAATTTTTGCATCTAGGTTCATCAGAGATATTGATCTGTTGTTTTCATTCATTGAGGTGTCTTAGTCTGGTTTCAGAATCAGGGTGATGTTGGCCTCATAGAATGAATTTGGCAGAGCTCCCTGTTTTTCTATTTTCTGAATAACTTGAAAAGTATTGGTATTAATTCTTCGTTAAAGGTTTTGTAAAACTCCGCTGTATACCCATCCGATCCTGGGCTTTTCTTGGTTGGTAGTAGTTTGATTGCCTCTTCTATTTCATTGATTGATATTGGTCTGTTCAAATTGTGTGTATCCTCCTGACTCAGTCTAGGCAAATCATATGACTTAACAAATGTATCAATGTCTTCACTATTTTCTATTTTATTGGAATATAGGTTTTCAAAATAATTTCTAATTGTCTTCTGTATTTATGTAGCATCTGTTGTGATATTGCCTTTTTCATCCCGTATGTTAGTAATTTGAGTTCTCTCTCTTCTTCTCCTCGTTAGCATGGCTAAGGGTCTGTCAATCTTATTTATTTTTTCGAAGAACCAACTATTAGTTTTGTTAATTTTTTAATAGTTTCTTTTGTTTCAATTTCGTGATTTACTCTCTGATTTTAATAATTTCTTGCCTTCTGCTACATTTGCTGTTGTTTTGCTCTTCCTTTTCTAGGGCTTTGAGATTAAGTGAGAGCTCATTTATTTGTTGTTTTTGTTTTTTTCTTTTTTTGAGGAATGACCTCCAGGCGATGAATTTGCCTCTTGAATCTTGTTTCATTGTGTCCCATTGAATCTGATATGTTGTGTCTGTATTTTCATTTATCTCTAAGAATTTTTTGATTTCCTCCTTTATGTCTTCTGTAACCCATTGATCATTCAGTAACATATTGTTCATTTTCCATGTGATGTAGGATTTGTCCTTCCTTCTTTTACCGTTGGTTTCCAGTTTCATTCCATTGTGATCAGAAAAAAATTCATGGTATTATCTCCACCCCTTTATATTTACTGAGTGTTGCCCTATGGCATAATATATGGTCTATTTTTGAGAAGGATCCATGTGCTGGTGAGAAAAAAGTATATCCACTTGATGATGGTTGATATATTCTATATATGTCAGTTAAGTCTAGGGTATTGATTGTGATATTGAATTCTATATTTTCTTTATTCAACTTTTGTTTGGAGGATCTGTCCAATGGTGAGAGAGGTGAGTTGAAGTCTCCCATAATTATTGTGTTGTGGTCTATTTGATTCTTGAACTTGAGGAGAATTTGTTTTATAAATGTTGCAGCACCATTATTTGCTGCGTAAATATTGATAATTGTTATGTCTTGTTGGTGAATGGTTCCTTTCAACAGTATATAATGTCCTTCCTTATCCCTTTTGATTAAATTAGTCTTGAAGTCGATTTTATTCCATATGAGCATGGCCACCCCTGCTTGCTTACAAGGACCGTGTGCATGGTATAAATTTTCCCAACCTTTCACCTTCAGCCTGTGTATGTCTTTTCCATTCAGATGTGTCTCCTGGAAGCAACATATTGTTGGATTTGTTTTTTTTAATCCACGTTACAAGTCTATGTCACTTTATTGGAGAGTTTAAGCCATTAAAGTTTAGAGTTAGTATTGATATATGGTTTGTATTGCCACCCGTCTTTGATTATTTATCTTTTTTTTTAATTTAGTTTGTTTATCCATGATTAACTTTTCCCCCGCCCTCTGTCATTAATGAGGCACTTCCCACTGATGGTTTTCTTTGTTGATATTCATTTTTTCCTCGTGTAGTGTTTTCCTTAAGATGCTTTGCAATGCTGGTTTTCTGGCTGCAAGTTCTTTTAGCTTTTGTTTATCACGAAATGTTTTTATTTCGTTGTCTTACCTGAAGCTTAATTTTGCTGAATACAGATTTCTTGGTTGGCATCCATTGTTTTTAAGTGTTTGAAATACGTTGTTCCAGGATCTTCTCACTTTCAGCGTCTGTGATGAAAAATCTGTTGTTAACATTTTTGGTTTACCCCTGATTGTAATCTGCCTCCTTTCTCTTGTAGCTTTTAATATTTTCTCTTTGTTCTGTATATTGGATATCTTCATAACAATGTGTCTTGGCATTGGTCTACTGTGATTTTGTGTGCTCGGTGTCCTGTAAGCATCTACAATTTTCTTTATCCGTTTCCATTTTTATTTCTGGAAAGTTTTCTGTAATTATTTCATACAGCAGGTTACTCATTCCCTTGGTTTGAATCTCTGTACCTTCCTCTATCCAGATGACTCATTAGTTTTTTTTTTTTTTTCTTGTGTTATCCCATAACTCTTGGATGTTTTTCTCATGACTTTTTACCAGCATTTCTTTGTTGGCTAGACTTTTTTCAAGATGATATATTTTGTCTTCATTATCTGACATTCTGTCTTCTACTTGCTCCACTCTGTTAGTGATATTCTCAATTGAGTTTTTAATTTTTTTTATCATTTCCTTCATTTCTAGAATTATTGTTTGATTTTTTTTATAATCTCTATCTCCTAATTAAGATGCTTAATTTCTTTTTATATCTGTTTATGTAATTCATTTTCAATGTGTTCTTTCACTGTTTGGTTTTGATGTCTCGTATCCTCTTTAAGGTTCCATTCCATCTGTCTAAGGTATTTCTTGAGTTCTTTATATGACCATTTTTCTGATGACTCTAGGTCCTTCTGAATATTTAGGCTGTCCATCATTGTTTGTACTCCTTTTCTTCCTTGCTTTTTTATGCTGCTCATGTTACTTCTTGTTTTGTTTGACTGCTGAGTTACTGCTTACTCTTATAAATTTATTTGATGCTTGGGAGGAAAGATATTAGAAGGGAAGGGAAGAAGTCACTAAAGAGAATGAGAGTAGACAGGTAGAATTCAAGGAAGGGAGAATAAGAAAATTGAAAAGAAATGAAAAGACAAAAGAAAAAAATAGAAAATAAAGAAAGAAAAAAAATTTAAATAATAATTATGATTAAAAAATGAAAATTAAAATTTAAAATAATATTAATAATAATAATGATAAAATAAAAAATAAAAAAATAAAAACATTAAAAAAGTTAAAGAACAACAACAACAAAAATGAAAATGAAAGAAATATAAAAAATATAAATTAAAAAAATAATAATAATACATGCAGTCATAGAGTTCAATTAACTTCTCTTTCAGTATGTGGAGCTGTGTGCACTGGGCCAAGCTCCTCCTCTGAATAAGTGGGAATCAATCACTGTGCAGCAGCTTTTCCTCCCAAACTTGGCAGATCTCCAATCCTGAGTGCCTAGGGCCTTCCCTTGTGCTTCCTCAAGCCATGCCCTGATCACCTGTGACGCTCACCACAATAGTGGTTACAAGCCAGAACTCTACTCCTGGCAGCCCTGTTTTCATGAACGCCTGTGCACACTCTCCCTGTTTGCCTCCCTCAGACCCTAAGTTTGTAGAGCTTGGGGCTGAGGACCCCCAGCGAATTTTCTTGCCCTCTGGGAGCCACACCACCGGTACGTGGTGTAAGAGACCTCAATTGTCAGCACTTGTGGGATCAGGAGCCCGGAATTCCACGCCGCTAGTCCCGAGCCAATCCAGATTCCCTAGGTCTGGCTATCGCGCTCACGGGAGAGCTGGAAGAGGCCCTTACGGCAGAGCTGGGAGGGGCCCTTAAGGTTTCCCCGCTGTGTTGAGAGAGATGGCTAGGGGATTACACACCTGTCACGCTGGTTTCAATGAAGTTATCTCCTCTGCCCGTGACATCATTTCTATGCTATGGTGGTATCCCATGCAAATGGTGACCGTTTGTTCCCTTTGCAAGGTAACCAACGCAACGGGTGGGTCCTGAGTGTCTCTCCCAAGCGCCGTTTCAATCCTGTGGCCACTGCCTTTGAAGGCTTGGTTGGCTTTTACCTCTGAAAGTTCAGAAGGGCCGAACAGTTATTTCAGAGGGATCTTAGTGCTGAGTCACGAGAACCAGGCAAACCGGAGGTTGAATGCAGCCGATCCAGGCTCGGTGTGTGTTCTGAGGGGCCCAGAATGTTCGCACCAGATCCACATTAGGTCAACATTGCCTAGTGATTCTGAGCAAACAGCATTTAGACAGTTTACGACTCCCGATGCCCGCGCAGCTGAAGAGGTCAGAGACTTGATTTTTCCATGCCTGCCTTCATGATGGATTTCCTGTATTGCTACTTTTTTATATCTGTGCATGTGAGTGTGTATGTATGAGAGTGTATATATATATATATACACTCTCCAGATTTTTTAAAATATGAAATATATGTGTCTTATTATACACTCCCTAAATTCATTCATATTCATATATGTGTATTTATAATCAACTTTCCACAAGATTATTCTCAGAAATAATCATCCACCTGAAATACATATTTGTTTTCTAGTACTGAAAACTAAATTCAGTGAAAGGTGCAAACAAAACCTAATATTTCTACAGTTACTGAGCTAGTTTAACATCAATGCAAGTATATTCTTAGGGGACATGATGTGTATTTTGATTTTCATTTTTATTCAACACTTATACGTTACGATGTCTTCAGTTTATGCACATCATAGGATATATATTTCATTCAAAAGTTAGAAAATTTATAGGCATTTGTTTCACGATCAATCACTTTCTGATTCAGAACACATGATTCTTCTATGTTTCTTGACTGGTCTTTTCATGAGACTTCTTTCCAAACACATTATTTTCGTTTAACATCATCACTTATAAAGCAAAACTCAAACACCCTTCATGATAAACCATAATCCTAATATTACCATTAGATATATAACTGGTTGAAATGAATGATTATATATCAATATAAGATTTCTTATATATTTTCAGATTTCAATTCAATCCATTATTTAAATTGGAACCAGATACATTATTTATTCATATTATCGTCTATTCATGCATTATCTCTATATTCATAGACACAGGGTACACCTCTTTGTACCCCTAATACTAATGTATATGTCTTCAAAATATTGCTCCCAGACATGGTGAAAGAAATACTCATGTTACCTGATCTACATATACATTTTACCACCGAAATATTCTGAACAAAAAAAAAATGTAAAGGTCACACTTATGATTGTACCAAAGCCTAAAAGGAAAGTGAAAATGGATAAGTAATAACATCCGTGTCCAGGTTGCCTAATGCTCTCAAATGTCAATCCCATTGGTGACAACATATTTGTTTTTTCCTATGATTATATATTCAAACTCAACCCTGTTGAAAATGTCTAATCCTATCACTCATTTATACTTTGCCTGATTTCGTTATGTCTCTATTGATACCTGCTTTTCTACATAATTTCCCCAGTTCATCATTGTGAAAGACTCTTCACATGTACTGACATTTACATTCACTCTCTAAACGAAACCCTATTGCTAAAGAAGCTTTTTATTCCAAATCATATTCTCACTCTTCTTCCTAAACCTACCGACTATCTTTCTAATCCTACCGACTATCCCTTTTTAACTGGATGTTCTCTTCTACATTCAATCATCCAAGGTACAAGGTCCTATGCCATTGTATATCGATTTAACTGAGAAAATTGTACAGAACATAATTCAACACTATGCATCCCAATCAAGGGCCCAATGCCCTTCTGGGCTTCAAATCTTTCTTAGATTTCCGTTTTCATACATATATTTCACTTATATATTCTTATAAATATCGCAGGTACCCAATCCCTTTATTCATCCTGCAGAATGATTCCTAACCCAAATCAAACATATAATGAACCCTAACCATACACTAACTTTACCGAAGAGCAGGGACAGAGTTGGTTTTAAAATACAGGAATGTAGGGTATCTTTACCTGCTGAGAACCTCAAATGTTCATGCAGAAATGATCCCTGGTGAAGATGAAGGCAGCTATGAAATACCTCAGAAAGCAAAAGTCATCTTCCATGGCAGTCATCCTGGTCGGGTTGAAGGGTTGTGTCTGAATCACTCTCTCTTCTTAATGTATACAAGATGGACCAAACCAGTTCTGTGTGGAGAGCTGTTCCGGGGTGCTTATGATTGATATAACATTCTAACTTGTGAAAGTGTTACAGGAAAACAGGGGCAGCCTCCACCTAATGGGACTTTTGGAAGCAACTGTTAGGGCAAAGTGGTTGCCAAGGCAGTGATGTAATTCAGATCCTGAAGGAAGTGACCTCACCTCACTTCCTTGGTGATGAAACTCTCTGAACTTGGGATCCAGGAAGCCAGGAACTCAGACACAGTCCCTGTCCCAGTCCCAGTGGTCTCATATGTTTGGATTTACCAAGGACAGAGTCAGTCTTTCTTTGAACCTACAGATGTGAGGATGGCCAAATGCCAGGAAACCTTTGAACAGGGGCTTTTCCTCAGAAAGCAGGTAGTGTCTCACCACTGGCTCTTGACAACTTCACAGAGTTGGCCAAGCAGACCAGAACTGAGACAGGAGAGGTCATTTTGGGGAAACATAGTATGGCCCACCAGTCAGAGGACACTCCGGAGAGTCACAGACCTACTTGGGGGAAGGAGGTGCCTTTGTGGGTGTGGGTGTGATTTTGTGGTTTTGTCTCAAGTTCTCAGAATAGGTGGGAAAGGCAGTTTGTTTGGTTTGGAGTGGACTACTTTTAGTAAGTCCTTTGACAAGGCGAGTGTCTGTGTATCCCACTGTGTTCATGATTGTAGACATTAGAAGAGAGAAGGCATCAATGGATGTTTCCTGTCTACTAGAAAGCTTGCCAGCATTCATTGTGCCCAATATATGAGTGGAATCAGGCTTGCCTTATGGATGGGCAACACCTACTAGCTTCATAATTTCCTGTTTTCTCCTTCAATTCTGGCAACACTCCAGAATAGTATCATGGTTTTGTGTCCAAGATATGTACCACCTCCAATATCTGTGACATGGCCATGTACTAGATAGTTGAAGGGAATGGCTAGCATCTCAGAAATCTCAGATATCAGTTGACCAGGAAAGTCTCAGTGGAGAAACCCTGCTTTGGTCCTTTTGCTTACCTATTGTTCTGTTGCCCTGAATGTCAGGAAGAACTTTGCCTCAAGCCACCACTTTGTGAAGCCTGAAGAAAACAGTTTTCAAATGCAAATGAATGGGCATCACGTGTGGATCCATGCTTAATTGCTTTGAAAAGGGATATGTCTGAATCAGTCTCTTGGCCCTGTGTGAGGCTGAGGCTTAGATTCTCAGCACCTGATGGATCTAAAGATACATCCCATGCATGCATCGAAAACCAAAATGGCAAAAAGATCAGATATTGTTGATTAACTCTCTTGCCTTCCTCTGGTAGGTTCCTGACATCCATCAAGTGAGAACAGGGATCCTTTGGGTCAAATGAGTTCTTCAAAACCCAGCAGAGGCTAGCCCATAGGTGCTTGTTTTTCTCATGACTCCAATTCACTTAAAGAATCTAAACCTCAAAGTCAGTAGGCCTCAAGTTGGAGAAGCTAAGCAGTATTAAAGGAAGGCCTATTTGATCACTCCTGGTTTACAGGAAGGGTGTCCATGCCACCCTGACTTTAGGCAAATGAGGTGCAGGAAGCTTATTTTGGACACTGACGTGGGCTGCTCCCCTCATGGAAACCTCCAGCCACAGGTTATGATGAGTGTATATATGGAAGAAGATTTGGGCCATGTGGGAGTGTTTGGGATTTAATTGTGGACATTTGAATGGTGGTTTGAAGAGATGACTGGGTCCACGTGGGCTTGCACCCTGGTGTGATTCCCCTTAGAGACTGAGTTGTGGTACTGATCTCAGAGAAGTATTGCCATGAATTGTGTTGGGATTTTAGATGGCCATGCATGAGAGTTGCCCTTGGAAAGACATGTAGGCCCAAGTTGACTTTCCACAGATCACAGGGAATCTCAGCCAGGATATCACATGATTTTATTCTTAAAGACTTGGCAGCCATTTTTGAGAGTCAAAACACACATGGACCTCACATTGTAGACCTCAATGGGCCTGGCTTAATCTGACATTTTGGCCACTCTTTGGGAAGCCTTGCCTGTGAGAATTCTCCAGAGTTTTCATTGAAATGAACTTACTCACCATTTAATGGTTCCTGAATAAATTGAAACCCACAGTGCCTCCAACTTCTTCCTTGAAAATTGGCTAGATAAATACCATAAAAATTTTTGAAATTCCCATGACTGGGTGGCACTGGAGAACATTTGGATGTCCTGTTGCTGATCATGAGTATGTAAGACAGTGCCTTGATTGACTTGGTTTTATGAAAATGGTGTACAACAGACATGCCAGTAAGTTGGATCCTGTTGAGTAGTTGTCCTAGAGCAGTGGTTGGCAGGTGTGTGATAAAACATCTGTGTTGGGCCATGTGGATCTGCCATTGTCTTGCAAATGGATTGTGACTGACATTTTGAAGCCAGTAGACTCTTATATGTAAAAGCATATTGTTATATGGAGAGGTTTCAGGGCAATGTTCAGAATCAGGTTGCTATGGTCAATGGGGCAAGCAATGTGGGATAGAAGCCTGGTTGGTGCATTCTCCTGCAGAACCCGACCCACCACAATTGACAGAACTCACTTCAGCACTGTGTCCCTGTTGAACTCCTTGTATTTCATGAAGCAAATTCCAAACTCCCAGTGCAGCAGCAAGAAACACCACGAATAGTGGAGGATGACCAAATGGATTTACAGTCCACACGGGGAGACACTTAGACCCCAGTGGCCACAAGTTACATACAAATAGAAAATTCAGCACTGATGCCTCATGTTCATTGGAAAATAAGAAACAATGTCATTCATGTCACATAGATGAAGACCCAGCTTTGATGGTCTCACTTCAAATGAAGCTAATGCTCCTGACAACAGCATATATTTCATTGCCCAACCTTAGAGGCAGTTTCTCCAGATGTCAGGCTGGCAGAACTTCATGTTTGTGGAGTGTTTACCCTGTCCCTTACTTTTGGAAACTCCTCTACCACCTCCAAATTGTGAACTCCTGAGCATTTTCCATTCCACATATGTATTCACAGATTTTCTAACTCCTCTCCTCTAATTGTGTCTTATGTGGGGCGAAGGTAATGTCAAGGCATTGTTATGAATGAGAGTGGGAAGTTTTTTGTGTAGCACATATTTGCATATACATTGGATACATTTTCAAATTTTCCTATCGAAATACTGAATCCCTGACACTAACACATACCCTAATAGACTTTGACTTCTAATCCTAATATTATGGAGAAAAATAACCCAAACAGAATAGAAATACAAGAGGTTCACAGGAGGCATGGTGTATAGTTGGACTTGCCTTTCGTATGATAAATGGTAGGTGTTATAAATCTAGCGAATTTTAATTGAAATAGTCCTCCATGTGTTTTAAAAGTTAACAAATATGTGAATAACTGTCTCCCTTTCTCTGTAGCCTATTCATCACATGTATTTTTATATGCACAT
This sequence comes from Callospermophilus lateralis, assembly GCF_048772815.1. NCBI lineage: Eukaryota > Metazoa > Chordata > Mammalia > Rodentia > Sciuridae > Callospermophilus > Callospermophilus lateralis. The sequence continues at coordinate 439,401 of NW_027517938.1, forward strand.
ATCGAATTCTACCTGGTATAACTCGTACATTTTGTGAGGTGGCTGGCTTGGCAGATACAAATTGTGAGAAGAGATCACTCCTACTAAATGCTGTTGGAACCGAAAATTCAAGGTACGGGTGAGCTTCTTAGTTGAACGACATAAATCCATGTTCATTAAAATGAATATTTTTGGATCTGTGGATGATATACATTTCATGGTGAATTTCGATTGGCATACATAATGCTACTTTTTTAATGTCTCTGTGTGTATGTATATATATACATATATATATATATATTTTTTTCACTCTGCAGATTTTTCAAAATATGAAGTATATTTTTCTTATTATACACTCCCTAAATTCATTCATATTCATGTATGTGGATTTATAATCAACTTTTCAAAAGATTTTTCTCAGAAATATTCATCCACCTGAAATACTTATTTGTTTCCTAGTACTGAAAACTAACTTCAGGGGATCATATGATGGCTGCGAAGGGAGTGCATCACCCCCATATACCGCATCACTGTGCGGGAGAATGACGAGTTAGAATGGCTAAAACCTATCTTGTTAGGAATTTCCAGCAAAATTGTGGTTCTCCAAAACCTAGTGTACTAATTTCCATCTCACGAGGATCAGCTACGGGAACTCAAACGCGAGTGATTTGTCCTCACAGAAGGTCATATGGCTTATTCAGGAAATCGCTCTGTGGCTAGAGTCTGTGGTGCGTGCTGGGAAACGACGAGATAGCAACGCAAATATACAGTGGTGCAGATACTGTGGGCTCCTGCCAGGTATGCAATCACTGTGCTCAGTGCTGAATTCTGGGTTTGAGACGGGGAAGCATGCAGTCCAACTCGTTTCTCCGCACCAGTCAGACCACAGAGGAACCCAGCGGCCACCATCTTGGAGAGGTGACGTCACCATCCCTGTTTTCGACTGATCGCAGCTTATTCAGCTATAGAACCGGTAATTTCAGGATGCCATTCACCTTTGTCTTGCAGACAAATTACTCAGGCTCAGTGCTAGAGAACCCGCAGAAACTGCGTCTTGGAGCCTGCTTCTATTAGAACATACACCGAGCCCAGAGCGGCCGAATTCCGCCTCCCGGAACTGATCTGGCCCTGGGCTAAAGAACCTGCGGAAACTGCTTCTCGGTCCGGGTCTTGCTGAATACTGTGGAGGTAAATATCAACCGAGCCTTCATAGGGAGTGCAACAGGATTGAGACGGGGCTTGTGAGTGCCGGTCAGAACTCACCCATTGCTTTAGTCACCCAGCAAAGGGAACAAAATGCTGCCTTTTGCATGGGATACCAACATGGCAGAGATCTGATGTCATCAGAAAGCAGCAGAGGAGATAACTTCATTGATACCATCAGTGACAGAAACGGTTGGTCTCCTGGTAAAGAAAGTGAGTCACAAACACCCGGGTCTCTCTCACTTTGTCATCAAGCCAGAGGGGCAGAGCAGGGCCGCCGCCCACGCCCGGAACAGGCCCAGCGACACACCTGCATGGTAGTCACGTCACCCCAATTGGAATAGAGGCAGAGCAGAGCCGCCGCCCTTGCCCAGAACAGGCCCAGTGACCCGCAGGCATGGTAGTCAAATCACCCGAATTGGAATAGTTGCAGAGCAGAGCCTTCTCCCTCACCTAGTACAATCCCAGTGGCCCACCGGCATGGTAGTCAGGTCACCCCAATATTAGTAGGGGCAGAGCAGAGCCTTCGCCCGCACCCAGAACAGGCCCAACAACCTGCCGGCATGGTAGTCACGACCCCCCAAATGGAGTAGTGGCAGAGCAGAGCCATCACCCGCACCCGCAAGGTAGGCACACCTGCACCTGACTGGCAGAAGAGGCCCATCGCCCTGCCGGAGCGGCAGACACTTCACCCCATTTGGAATAGGAGCAGAGCAGATCCGTTGCCCGTGCCCGCAAGGTAGGCAGACCTGCGACAAACTGGCGGAACAGGCCCAGCAACACACCTGCATGGTAGTCACGTCACCCCAATTGGAGTAGGGGCAGAGCAGAGCCGCCGCCAGCACCTACAAGGTAGGCAGACCTGCGACTGATCGGCAGAACACCCCAGGGGTCCACGGGCCTGGTAGACACGTGACACCAATTGGAGGAGGGGCAGAGCAGAGCCGCCTCCCGCGCCTGCATGGTAGGCAGACCTGCAACCGATCAGGAAAACAAGCCCAGCGGCCCGTCAGCAAGGTAGTTAGATCACCCTAATTGGAGGAGCAGCACAGCCCCCCTGCGCCCATGCAAGGGAGACTTTGCAACTATACAAGAGCAATATAAATATATAGGAGGAAAATTTCAAAATCACAACAGTTTCACCAAGCAGAAAGAAAAGCGAGCAGTATGATAAGACAAGGAAAAAAGGACCACAAGCAATGCAGGTCAGCACAACTTTAGAAGAGGTAATAGCTGCAGTAAATGGAATGTCAGATAAAGAACTCAGGATATACATGCTTCAGATGATCTGGAGTCTCAAGGAAGACATTAGACAGCAAAATCAGACAATGAAAAATCACTTCGACAATGAATTACATAAACAAATCCAAGAAGCAAAAGATCAGCTATACAGGGAGATAGAGGTTGTAAAAAATAACAAACAGAAATCCTAGAAATGCAGAAAGCAATAAACCAACTTAAAAACTCAATTGAGAATACTACCAGCAGAGTAGAACACTTAGAAGATAGAACATCAGACAATGAAGACAAAGTATTCCAACTTGAAAAGAACATAGACAGCTCAGCAAGACTGTTAAGAAACCATCAACAGAATATCCAAGAAATACGGGATAACATAAAGAGACCAAACTTAAGAGTCATTGGAATACAGGAAGGTATAGAGGTCCAAACCAAAGCAATGAGCAATGTATTCAATGAAATAATACGAGAAAACTTCCCAGACTTGAAGAATCAGACTGACTCCCAAGTCCTAGAAGCCTACAGGACGCCGAATGTGCAAAATCATAAGAGATCCACACCTAGACACATTATAATGAAGATGCCCAACGTACACAATAAGGAGAGAATTTTAAATGCTACAAGAGAAAAAAAAAGCAGATTACATTTAGGGGTAAACCAATCAGGATAACAGCTGATCTTTCAACACAGACTCTGAAAGCTAAAAGATCCTGGATTAACATTTTTCAAACACTGAAAGAAAATTGATTCCAACCAAGAATTGTGTATCCAGTGAAATTAAGCATCAGGATGGAAGATAAAATCATAACCTTCTATGTTAAAAAAAAAGTTAAAATAAATTGTAGCTAGAAAACCATCTCTTCAAAACATCATCGGCAAAATATTACAGGAAGAGGAAATGGAAAATAACAATAAAAACCAACAGTGGGAGGTAGTACAGTAAAAGGCGGAAATAATCAATGTAGAAAACAATCCATGTTTAATAACATAAATAAACAAATAGGGCTGGAAGAACAACCATTATCTCAATAATAACCGTAAATGTTAATGGCTTAAACTCACCAATTAAGAGACACAGGCTAGTAGAATGGATCACAACACAAGACCCAATAATATGCTGCCTACAGGAGATGCATTTGATAGGAAAAGACATACATAGACTGAAGGTGAAAGGTTGGGAAAAATCATATCACTTATATGGACTTCGGAAACAAGCAGGAGTGTCCATACTCATATCAAATAAAATAGATTTCAAGCCAAAGTTAATCAAAAGGGATAAAGAGGGACACTACATACTGCTCAAGAGAACCATACACCAACAAGACATAACCATTATAAATATATATATGCCCCAAACAATGGTGCAGCTATGTCCATCAAACAAACTTTTCTCAAGATCAAGAGTCTAATAGACCACCATACAATAATCATGGGAGACTTCAACACACCTCTCTCACCACTGGACAGGTCTTCCAAACAAAAGTTGAAATAGAAAACTATAGAACTCAATAACACAATTAATAACCTAGACTTAATTGACATATATCGAATATACTCCTCAACATCAAGCAGTTACATTTTTCCTCAGCAGCACATGGATCCTTCTCAAAAATAGATCATATATTATGTCACAGGGCAATTCTTAGACAATATAAAGAAGTAGAGATAATACCATGCAACTTATCTGATCATAATCTAATATAAACTAAAAATCAATGATAAACGAAGGAAGGAAAAATCATGCATCACTTGGAGAATGAACAATAGGTTACTGAATGATCAATGGGTTATAGAAGACATCAAGGAGGAAATTAAAAAATTCTTAGAGATAAATGAAAACACAGGCACAACATATCAGAATCTATGGGACACACTGAAATCCGTTCTAAGAGGAAAATTCATTGCTTGGATTTCATTCCTTAAAAAAAGAAAAAAAAACAAAACAAATAAATGATGTCATACTTCATCTCAGAATCCTAGAAAAAGAAGAGGAAAACAACAGCAAAATAAGTAGAAGGTAAGATTTAATTAAAATCAAAGCTGAAATTAATGAAATCGAAACAAAAGAAACAATTGAAAAAATTGAGAAAACTAAAAGTTGGTTCTTTGAAAAAATAAATAAAATCGACAGACCCTTAGCCATGCTAATGAAGAGAAGAAGAGAGAAAACTCAAATTACTAGCATACGGGATGAAAAGGGCAACATCACATGTTAAGGTATATAAACAAGTCAGGATGGCACCTGGTATTTTGCCAGAGAAATGTTAGGGTCTGTAAACAAGTCTGGATGGCGCCTGGAAAAATGCCATAGAGAGTGGTTTGTGAAGTAACAAAAGCAAGCCATTAAGTGTGGAGATTCCTTATTGGTTCACTGCTGGATCTATTTTATGCTAATTAGATAAGCTATATAAAATGTATAAATATCGCTCAGATGCTACAATAAACGGCTTCCATTCCTGCTGTATCAATCTACACAAGTTATTTGTCACCCCCTGGCAATCACAGCAGATATTTCTGAAATACAGAAGATAATCAGAAATTAATTTGATTCGTTATACTCCAATATAATAGAAGATAGTGAAAGCATCGAAAAATTTCTTAAGTCATATGATATGTCCAGATTGAGTCAGGAGGATATAGACAACCTAAACAGACCAGTATCAATTGAGGAAATAGAAGAAACCATCCAAAGATTACCAACTAAGGAAAGACCAGGACAGTATGGGTATACAGCAGAGTTTTACAAACCCTTTAAATATGAACTAATACCAATTCTTTTCAAGCTATTTCAGGAAATTGAAAAAGAGGGAGATCTTCCAAATTCATTCTACCAGGCCAATATCACCCTGATTTCTACACCAGACATAAACACTTCAAACAAAGAAAACTACAGACCAATATCCCTAAGGAATCTAAATGCAAAAATCCCTAATTAAATTCTGGTGAATCAGATACAAAAACATATTAAAAAAATTGTGCACCATGATCAAGTAGGATTCATCCATGGAATGCAAGGCTTGTTCAATATACGAAAATCAATAAATGTTATTCACCACATCAATAGACTTAAAAATAAGAACCATATGATCATCTCGATAGATGCACAAAAAGCATTCGACAAAGTACAGCATCCCTTTATCTTCAAAACTCTAGAAAAACTAGGAATAACAGGATCATACCTCAATATTGTAAAAGCAATCTATGCTAATCCTCAAGCTAGCATCATTCTGAATCTAGAAAAATTGAAGGCATTCCCTCTAAAATCTGGAACAAGAATGGGATGCCCTCTCTCACTACTTCTGTTCAATACAGTTCTCGAAACACTGGCCAGAGCAATTAGACAGACGGAAGAAATTAAAGGCATAAAAATAGGAAAAGAACAACTTAAATTATTACTATTGCAGATGACATGATTCTATACCTAGCAGACCCAAAAGGGTCTACAAAGAAACTAATAGAGCTAATAAATGAATGCAGCAAAGTGGCAGGATATAAAATCAACACGCATAAATCAAAGGCATTCCTCTATATCAGGGACAAATCCTCTGAAATGGAAATGAGAACAACCACTCCATTCACAATATCCTAAAAAAAAAAAAAAGATGAGAATCAATCTAACAAAAGAGGGGAAAGTCTCATACAATGAAAACTACACAACCCTAAAGAGAGAAATATAAGAAGATCTTAGAAGATGTAAAAATATACCCTGTTCATGGAAAGGCAGAACTAACATCATCAAAATGGTGATATTACCAAAATTTCTCTATAGGTTTAATGCAATGCCAATCAAATCCCAAAGGCATTTCTTGTAGAAATAAAGAAAGCAATCATGAAATACATATGGAAAAATAAAAGTTCCAGAATAGCAAAAACAATGCTAGGCAGGAAGTGTGAATCGGGCGGTAGAGCGATACCAGACTTCACACTATACTACAGAGCAATAGTAACAACAATAGCATGGTACTGGTACCAAAACAGGCTTGTGGACCAATGGTACTGAATAGAGGACACAGAAACCAATCCACAAAACTACAACTATCTTATATTTGATAAAGGGGCTAAAAGCATGCAATGGAGGAAGGATAGCATCTTCAACAAATGTGTTGGGAAAACTGGAAATCCATATGTAACAAATTGAAACTGAATCCCTTTCTCTTGCCATGCACAAAAGTTAACTCAAAATGGATCAAGGAGCTTGATATCAAATCAGAGACACAGTGTCTGATAGAAGAAAAATTTGCTTACGATGTACATACTGTGGGGTCGGGCTCCAAATTCCACAATAGGACACCCATAGCACAAGAGTTAATAACTAGAATCAACAAATGGGACTTACTCAAACTAAAAAGTTTTTTCTCAGCAAAAGAAACAATAAGAGAGGTAAATAGGGAGCCTACATCCTGGGAAGAAATCTTTACTCCTCACACTTCAGATAGAGCCCTAATATCCAGAGTATACAAAAAACTCAAAAAATTAGACAATAAGATAACAAAGAACCCAATCAACAAATGGGCTGAGGACCTCAACAGACACTTATCAGATGAGGACTTACAATCAATCAACAAGTACATGAAAAAATGCTCACCATCTCCAGCAGTCACAGAAATGCAAATCGAAACCACCCTAAGATACCATCTCACTCCAGTAAGATTGGCAGCCATTATGAAGTCAAACAACAAGTTCTGGCAATGATGTGGGGAAACAGGTACACTTCTACATTGCTGGTGGGACTGCAAATTGGTGCAGCCAATTTGGAAAGCAGTATGAAAATTTCTTGGAAAGCTGGGAATGGAACCACCATTTGACCCAGCTATTCCCCTACTCAGTCTATTCACTAAAGACCTAAAAACAGCATGCTACAGGGACACTGCTACATCGATGTTCATAGCAGAACAATTCACAACAGCAAGACTGTGAAACCAACTTAGATAACCTTCAATGAAAGAATGGATAAAATACTGTGGCATTTATACACAATGGAGTATTACTCTGCATTGAAAAATTAAAAAAAATCATAGAATTTGGAGGGAAATGGATGGCATTAGAGCAGATTATGCTAAGTGAAGCTAACCAATCCTTAAAAAACAAATGCCAAATGTCATCTTTGATATAAGGAGAGTAACTAAGAACAGAGGAGAGACGAAGAGCATGACAAGATGATTAACATTAAAGCGGGATGAGAGGTGGTAAGGAAAGGGAGAGAGAAGGAAAATTGCATGGAATTGGAAGGAGACCCTCAGGGTTATACAAAATTACATACAAGAGAAAGTGAGGGGAAAGAGAAAAATAATACAAGGGGGACAAATTTATTACAGTAGAGGGGGTAGAGAGAGAAGAGGGGAGGGGCGGGGAGGGGAGGGGGGATAGTAGAGGATAGGAAAGGCAGCAGAATTCAATAGACACTAGTATGGCAATATGTGAATCAATAGATGTGTAACTGATGTGATTCTGTAATCTGTACACGGGGTAAAAATGGGAGTTTATAGCGCACTTGAATCAAAGTGTGAAATATGTTATAACAACAACTATGTAATGTTTTGAACAACCATAAATAAAAATGAAATAAAACTAACTACGGTGAATAATGCATGCAATCCTAATATTTCTACAGTAACTGACCCAGTTTAACATCAATGCAAGTAGATTCCTATGGGACATGATGTGTACTTTGACCTTCATTTTTATTCAACACTGGTACATTACTATTTCATCAGTTTATGCACATCACAGGATATATATTTCATCCACAATTTAGGAAAGTTATAGGCATTTGTTTCACTTTCAATCAATTCCAGCTTCAGAACACATGGATTCCTCCATATTTCTTGACTGGTCTTTTCATGAGACTTCTTTCCAAACACATTATTTTCGATTTCCATAAACACTTTTGAAACAAAACTCACACACACTTCATGATAAACAATAACCCTAAGATTACCATTATATATGTAACTGGTTGGAGTGAATGATTGTATGTCAATATATGATTTCCTATATATTTTAAGATATCAATTCAATCCATTATTTAAAGAGAAAAAAGTTATATTATTTATTCACACTATGGTCTATTCATGCATTATCTCTATATTCATTGACACAGGGTACACCACTTGGTACCCACAATACTAATTTATGTGTCCTCAAATATTGCTCCCAGAAATGGTGGAAGAAATACACACATCATATGATCTACATATATATTTGATCACAATAATTTTCTGGGCACAAAATGCAAAGGTCACACTTATGATTGTACCAAATCCTAAATTGAAAGTGAACATGGCTTACTAAAAACATCCATGTCCAGGTTGCCTAATGCTTTCAAATGTCATTCCTATTGGTGACTACATATTTGTTTCTTCCTAAGATTATGTATTAAATCTCAACCCTGTTGAAAATGTCTAATCCTATCACTCACTATATAATTGCCTCATTTCGTAATGTCTCTATTGATATTTTCCTTCCTACATATTTTCCCCAGTTAATCATTGTGACTGACTCTTCACATGTGCTGACATTTATATTCACTCTATAACCGAAACCCTAATGCTACAGAACTTTTTGTCCAATTTTTATACTCACTCATTTTTTATAAACCTACCGACTATCTTCCTAATCCCACCGACTATCTCAATTTGAGTGGATGTTCTCTTCTAAAATCAAACATCCAAGGTATAAGGTCCTATGCCATTGATTATCAATTTATCTGAGACATCTGTGTAGAACGTAATTAAAAGCTAAGTATCCCAATCAAGGGCCTAATGCCCTTCTGGGCTTCAAATCTTACCAACATTTCTGTTTTCATACTTATATTTCACCTCTATAATCTTATAAATATCACAGGTTCCCAATACTATTAATCATCCTGCAGAAGGATTCGTAATCCAAATCAAACATGTTAATAACCCTAACCATACACTCTTCCCTCAACCTAACTTTACAGAAGAGCAGGGACAGAGTTCGTCTTACAATACAGGAATGTAGGGGATCTGCCTCCTGCTGAGAACCTCAAAGGTCCATGCAGGTTTGATCCCTGGAGAAGATTAGGCAGCTATGAAGGACCTGAGAGAGAAAAAGTTATCTTCCATCTCAAACAACCTTTCCAAGATGAAGGGTTTTGTCTGAATAAGCCTCTCTCTTCTTAATGTAGAGAAGATGGACCATACCAGGCATGTGTGGAGAGCTGTTCCTGGGTGCCTATGGTTGATATACCATTCTAACTTTTGAAAGTGTCACAGGAAGTAAGGGCTGCCTCCATCTCATAGTACTATTGGAAGCAACTGTTAGGACAAAGTGGTTGCCAAGGCAGTGACCTCATTAAATTCCTGAAGAGATTAATCTCACCTCACTTCCTTGGTGATGAAACTCTCTGAACTTGGGATCCGGGAAGCCAGGCACGCAGAGCCAGTCCCATTCCCAGTCCCAGTGGTCTCACTTGTTTGGATTTAACAAGGACAGAGTCAGTCTTTCTGAGTACCTACTGATGTGAGGATGGACAAATGTCAGGAAAGCTCTGAAGAGAGGCCTTTCCTGAGAAAGCAGGTAGTGGCTCACAGCCCAACTTCACAGATTGGGCCAATGAGACCATATCTGACACAGGACAGGCGATTTCATCAGAACATAGTATGGCCCACCAGTCAGAGGACACTCCTGATAGTCACAGACCTACTTGGGGGAAGGAGCTGCCTTTGTGTGTGTGGGTGTAGGTTTGAGGTTTTGTCTCATGTTCTGAGAATAGGTAGGAAAGGCAGTTTATTTGTTTTGGAGTGAACTGTTTCTGGTAAGTCGTTTGACAAGGCCAGTGTCTCTATGTCTGTGTATCCCACTGTGTCCGGGGTTTTAGACATTAGAAAAGAGAATGAATCATTGTATGTGTCCTGACTAGTAGAAAGCTTCCCAAGATTCATCTTGCCCAATTTATGAATGGACTGTGGCTTGACTTATGCGTGGGCAACTCCTACAATCTTGCTAAGTTCCTGTTTTCTTCCTGAATCCTGGCCAATTTCCCAGAATAGGCTAATTTTTTTTGTGTCCAAAATATGTACCACCTCCAAGCTCTGAGACTTGGCCATGTACTGGATAGCTGAAGGGAATGGGAGAATCTCAGAAAACTCAGATATGAGTGTGACCAGAAAATTCTAATGGAGAAACCCTGCTTTGGGCCTTTTGCTTACCAATTGTTCTGTTGCCCTGAATGTCCGGAACATCTTTGCCTCAGGCCACACCTTTGTAGAGCCAAAAGAAATAGTTTTCAAACAGAAATGAAAGGGCATCACCTCTGGCTCTTTGCTTAATTGCTTTGGAAAAGGATGTGTCTGAATCAGCTTTTTGGCCCTGTGTGAGGCTGCGGCTTAGATTTTTATCACCTGATGGATCTAAAGAAAGATCCCATGTGTGCATCCAAAACCAAAATGGACAAAAGAGCATTCATTTTGGATGAAGTCTCTCACATTCCTCTGTAAGGTTCCTGACCTTCATCAAGTGAGAATAGTGATCATTTGGTTCAAATGTGTTCCTCAAAACCCTGCAGAGGATAGCCCATAAGTGCTTGATTTTTCTCATGACTCCAAATCACATAAAGACTCTAAGCCCCACAGTCAGTAGGCTTCAAATTGGAGAAGCAGTGCCATCTTAATGGCCGGCCAATTTGATCACTCCTGGTTCACTGGAAGGATGTCCAGGCCACCCTGATTTTAGGCAAATGAGGGGCAAGGGTGGTTATTTTGGACACTGTCTTGGGCCGCACCCCTCATGGAAACCTCCAGCCAGAGGTTATGATGAGTGTGTATTTAGAAAAGATGAGTGACATGTGGGAGTGTTTTGGATTTAATTGTGGATATTTGTGTGGCAGTTGGAAGACATAACTGGGTCTACCTGGGCTTGAACTTGGTGTGATTCCCCTTAGAGACTGAGTTCAGAATCTGACCTCAGAAAAGTATTGCCATGTATTGTGTTGGGATTAAAGAGGCCATGTATGAGAGTCACCCTTGGAAACTGAGAACTAGCGCCAGAGTGGCTTTGCACAGAGAACTGGGAATCTCAGCCAAGGTATCACATGATTTCATTCGAAAGACTTGGCAGCCATATTTGAGAGTCAAAACACACATGGACCTCACATTGTAGACCTCAATGGGCCTGGCTAAATGTGACCTTTTGTCCACTCTTTGAGAAGCCTTGCCTGTGAGGGTTCTCCAGAGCTTTCATTGAAATAATCTTCCTCTCCATTTAATGGTTCCTGAATAAATTGAAACCCACAGTGCCTCCAACTTCATCCTTGAAAAATTTCTAGATAAATACCGTGAATTTTTTGAAATTCCCACGACTAGGTTGCACTAGAGAACCTTTGGATGTCCTGCTGCTGAACATGGATGTACCTGACAGTGCCTTGCTTGACTGGGTTTTATGAAAATGGTGTAGAACAGAGGTCCCAGTAAGTTGCAGCCTCCTGAGAAGTGGGCCTAGAGTTGTGGTGGGCAGGAGTGTGATAAAACTTCTGTGTTGGAGCAATTTGGATCTTCCATTGGCTTACAAATGGCTTGTGGCTTACATGGTGCAGCCAGCAGACCCTTATAAGTAAAGGCATCTTGTTATATGGAGAGGATTCAGGGCAATGTTCAGAATCAGGTTGCTATGGACAAGGATGCAATGGGGCAAGCTTTGAGGGATAGAAGATTGGTTGGTGCATTTTTCTGCTGTCCCTGACCCACCACACGTGATAGAACTCCCTCCTGCACTGTGTCCCAGTTGAACTCCTTCTATTTTATGAAGCAAATACCAAACTACCAGTGCAGCAGGAAAAACCCCACAAAAAGTGTAGGAGGGCCAAATGGCTTCACAGTTCAACGGGGAGACACTTAGACCCCAGAGGCCACAGTTTACTTAAAAAGAAAAATATCAGCACTGCTGCCTCATGTTCATTGAAATATCAGAAACAATGTCTTCCAGGTCTCATAGATGCAGACCCAGCTTTGATGGTCTCACTACAAAGAAAGCCAAATCTCCTGAAAACAACATATATTTCAAGTGCCCTATCTCAGAGGCAGTTTCTCAAAAAGCTTTTAGGCCAGCAGAGCTCCATGTTTGTGGAGTGTTTACCCTATCCCTTGCTTTTGGAAACTCCTCTACAACCTCCAAGGTTGTGAACTCCTGAGCATTTTCCATTCCAGATATGTGTTCACTGATTTTCTAACTCTTCTCCTATAATTTTGTCTTACTTGGGGTGAAGGTAATGTCAAGGCATTGTTCTGGATGAGAGTGGGAGGATATTTGTGCAGCATATATATGCATACAAATTGGATTCATTTTCCAATTTTCATTTTGAAATATTGAATCCCTGACACTAACCCATACCTACTAGACTCAGACAACTCATCCTAATATGATAGAGAAAAATAAGCCAAACCTATAGAAATACAAGCAGTTCATTGGAGGCATGTTGTATAGTTGGACTTGAGTTTTGCATTATATAAGGTAAAAGTTATAAATCTAGTCAATTTTTAATCGAAGAAGTTCTCCCTGAGTTTTTAAACTTAAAAAATACGAGAATTCTTGTTTCCCTTTCTCTTTAGCCTATTCACACTTGTATATTTATATGCACATATAGAATCCTACCAGGTATCACACGTACATTTTTGAGGTGGCTGATTGGCATATACAAACTGTGAGAAGAGTTCACTCCTCCTAAACGCTGTTGGAACTGAAAATTCAACCTATAGGGGAGCTTCCTAGTAGAAGAACATTATGCATAAATTCATGTTCAGTAAAATAAATATTTTTGCATCTGTGGATGATATATATTTACTGATGAATTTCGATTCGCATATATATTGCTACTATTAAATGTATGTGAGTGTTTTTTTTTGTGTGTGTGTATAATATATCTGTACACTCTGCAGATGTTTCAAAATATAAAATATATGTGTCTAATGTAAACCCTCTAAATTCATTCATGTTCATGTATGTGGATTTATAATCAACTTTTCACAAGATTATAATCAGAAATATTCATCCACCTGAAATACATAATTGTTTCCTAGTACTGAAAACTAACTTCAGTGAATGGGGCATACAAATCCTCATTATTCTACAGAAACGCACCCAGTCTAACATCAATGCAAGTAGACTCCTATGGGACATGATATGTAATTTGACGTTCATATGTATTCAACAATGGTACATTATTATTTCTTCAGTTTTTGCACATTTTAAGTTATACACTTCATCCACAAGTTCACAAATTTATAGGCATTTGTTTCAACTTTAATCACTTCTTGCTTCAGAACACAAGTATTGTCAGGGTTTCTTGACAGGTCTTTTCATGAGACTTCTTTCCAAACACATTATTTTAGATTTCCATAATCACTTTTGAAGCAAAACTCACACACTCTTCATGATAAACCAAAACACTAATATTTCCATGAGATATATAACTGGTTGGAATGAATGATTGTGTATCAATATATGATTTCCTTTAATTTTTCAGATATCAATTCAATTCATTATTTAAAGTTCAAAAAAGTTGTATTATTTAGTCACAGTATGTTCTATTCATGCTTTATCTCTACGTTCATAGACACAGGGTACACCTCTTTGTACCCCCAATTCTAATTTTAAATATTCAATATATTGCTCCCAGAAATGGTGAAAGAAATACTCATGTCACCTCATTATCACAGTAATATTCTGGACAAAAAATGGAAAGGTCACTCTTATGATTGTACCAAAGCCTAAATGGAAAGTGAACATAGATTACTAAAAACATCCATGTCCAGGTTGCCTAATGCTATCAATTGTCAATCCTGTTGGTGACTACATATTTGTTTCCATCTAATTTATATATTCAAACTCAACCCTGTTGAAAATGACTAATTCTATCACTCACTTTATACTTTGCCTGATTTTGTAATGATTCTATTGATATCTGCTTTTCTACATATTTTCCCCAGTTCACCATAGTGACTGACTCTTCATATGTACTGACATCTACATTCACTCCATAACGGAAACCCTACTGGTAAAGAACGTTTGGTCCAAATCCTATACTCACTCTTCTTCCTAAAGCTATCGACTATCTTCCTAATCCTAACGATTATCACTTTTTGCCTGGATGTTCTCTTCTAAATTCAATCATCATAGGTACAAGGTCCTACTCCCTTGTATATCGAATTATCTGAGACATCTTTGCAGAACATAATTCAAAGCTAAGTATCCCAATCAAGGGGAAAACCCTTCTGGGCTTCAAATCATACCTAGATTTTTGTTTTCATACTATTATTTCACATCTATATTCTTGTAAATATCACAGGTTCCCAATACCATTATTCATCACACAGAATGATTCATAACCCAAATCAAACCTGTTATTAACCCTAAGCGCACACTGTTCCCTCAATCTCATTTTACAGAAAAGCAGGGACAGAGTGGTTCTTACAATACAGGAAATTATGGGATCTTCCACCTGCTGAGAACCTCAAAGGTCCATGCAGAAATGATACCTGGAGAAGTTGTAGGCAGGTATGAAGGACCTGAGTGAGCAAAAGTCATCTTCCATGGCAAATAACCTGGTCAGGATGAAGGGATGTGTCTGAATCAGCCTCTCTCTTTTTATTGTAGAGAAGATGGACCAAACCAGGCCTGTGTGGAGAGCTGTTCCTGGGTGCCTATGGTTGATATACCATTCTACCTTGTGAAAGTGTCACAGGAAGTAGGGGAAGCCTCCATCTCATGGGACCCTTGGAAGCAACAGTTAGGACAAAGTGGTTGCCAAGGCAGTGACCTCATTCAGTTCCAAAGAATGTGACATACCTCATTTCCTTGGTGATGGAACTCTCTGAAATTTGTATCCAAGAAGCCAGGCACCCAGAGGCAGTCCCAGTCCCAGTCCCAGTGGGCTCACTTGTTTGGATTTACCAAGGACAGAGTCAGTTTTCTTGGTACCTACTGATGTGAGGATGGCCTAATGCCAGGAGAACTCTAAAGAGGGACCTTTCCTGAGAAAGCAGGTAGTGGCTAACCACTTTTTCCTGACAACTACACAGAGTTGAACAAGGAAACAAGATCTGAGAGAAGACAGGCCATTTCGGGGGAACATAGTATGGCCCGCAGTCAGAGGAAACTCCGGATAGTCACAGACCTACTTGGGGTAAGGAGGTGCCTTTGTGGGAGTGGGTGTGGGTTTGTTGTTTTGTCTCATGTTCTGAGAATAGGTAGGAAAGGCGGTTTGTTTGGTTTGTAGTGGACAGTTTCTAGTAAGTTGTTTGACAAGGCGAGTGTTTCTGTTTCGGTGTATCCCAATGTGTCCGTTGTTGTAGACATTAAAAAGAGAATGCATTAATTGATGTGTCCTGTCTAGTATAAATCTTCCCATAATTCATCCTGCCCAATATATGAATGGACTGCAGCTTGTCTTATCGATGTGCAACACCTACTATCTTTCTAAGATGCTGTTTTCTTCCTGAATTCTGGCCACTCTCCAGAATAGGCTCATGGTTTTGTGTCCAAAATATGTACCACCTCCAAGCTCTGTGACATGTCCATGTAATGGATAGCTGAAGAGAATGGCGAGCATTTCAGAAAACTCAGATATCAGTGTGACCAGGAAAGTCTCAGTGCAGAAACCCTGCTTTGGGCAATTTGCTTACTAATTGTTGTGTTGCACTGAATGTCAGGAAGGTCTTTGCCTCAGGCCACCCCTTTGTGAAGCCTGAAGAAAACAGTTTTCAAATACAAATGAATGGGCATCACCTGTGGCTTCTGGCTTCATTGCTTTGAGAATGGATGTGTCTGAATCAGCCTCTTGGCCATGTGTTTGGCTGTGACTTAGATTCTCAGCACCTGATGAATCTAAAGAATGATCCCATGCGTGCATCCAAAAATATAAGGGCAAAATTCATTCATTGTGGATGAAGTCTCTTGCCTTCCTCTGTTAGGTTCCTGAACTCCATCTAGTGAGAATAGGGATTCTTTCAGTCAAATGAGTTCTTCAAATCTCTGCAGAGGTGCTTGGGTTTTCGAATAACTTTAAATCACATAAAGAATCTATTCCTGAAATCAGTAGGCCTCAAATTGGAGAAACACAGAAGTATTAACGGCAGGCTTATTTGATCATTGCTGGTTCACAGAAACGGTGTCCAGGCCACCCTGACTTTAGGCAAATGAGGGGAAAACGAGCTGATTTTGGACACTGTCTTGGGCTGCGCCCCTCATGGAAACCTCCAGCCAGAGGTTAAGATGAGTTACTATATGGAATAAGATGAGGGCCATGTGGGAGTGTTTCGGTTTTAATTTTGGTCATTTGTGTGGCATTGGAAAAAATGACTGGGTCCACGTGGGCTTGAACTCTGGTGTGATTCCCCTTAGAGACTGGGTTTTAGAACTGAACTCAGAGAAGCATTGCCATGAATTTTGTTAGAATTTCAAGAGGCCACGCATGAAAGTCGCTCTTGGAAATTGAGACCTAGGCCCCGGGTGGATTTCCAAAGAGGCCTGGGAATCTCAGCAAGGATATCACATGATTTTATTCTTAAAGACATGGCAGCCATAGTTGAGAGTCAAAACACACATGGACCTCACATTGTAGACCTCAATGGGCCTGGCCTAATGTCACCTTTTGACCACTCTTTGGAAAGCCTTGCCTGTGAGAGTTCTCCAGAGATTTCATTGAAATGAGCTTCATCACCATTTAATGTTTGCTGAATTAATTGAAACCCACAGTGCCTCCAACTTCATGCTTGAAAAATGGCTAGATAAATACCATGAAATTTTTGAAATTTCTATGACCAGGTGGCACTGGAGAAACATTGGATGTCCTGTTGCTGATCATGAGTATACCAGACAGTGCCTTGATTTACGGAGTTTCATGAAAATGGTGTAGAATAGGATGGCAGTAAGTTGGAGCCTGCTGAGTAGTGGGTCTAGAGCTGTGGTGGGGAGGTGTTTGATAAAACATCCGTGGTAGGGCCATGTGGATCTACCATTGGATTCCAAATGGCTTGTAACTGTCGTGGTACAGCCAGCAGACCCTTATATGTAAAACCATCTTGTTATATGCAGAGTTTTCAGAGGAAAATTAAGAATCAGGTTGATATGGACAAGGGGGAAATGGGGCAAGCTGTGAGAGATCGAAGCTTATTTGGTGCATTCTCTAGCAGACCCTGACCCACCACACATGACAGAACTCCCTCCAGCACTCTGTTTCAGATTAGCTCCTAGTATTTCGTGAAACAAATACCAAACTCACAGTGCACCAGCAAAAAAACCACAAAAAGTGGAGGAGGACCAAATGGCTTTACAGTCCACACGGGGAGAAACTTAGTCCCCAGTGGCCTCAGTTTACCTACAAAGAGTGGATTCAGCACTGCTTCTTCTTGTTCATTGGAAAATAAGAAACCATGTCCTCCAGGTCACATAGATGCAGACCCAGCTTTGATGGTCTCCCTACAAAGGAAGACAAATCTCCTGAAAACAACATATATTTCAAGGGCGGAAGCTCAGAGGCAGTTTCTCAAAAAGTTTTTAGGCCAGCAGAGCTCCATATTTGTGGAGTGTTTACCCTGTCCCTTAGTTTTGCAAACTCCTCTACCACCTCCAAGGTTGTGAACTCCTGAGCATTTTACATTCCAGATATCTATTCACTGATTTTGTAACTCTTTTCCTCTAATTGTGTCTTACTTGGGGTGAAGGTAATGTCAAGGCATTCTTCTGGATGAGAGCGGGAGGATATTTGTGCAGCATATATTTACATACACATTGGATTCATTTTCCAATTTTCCATTCGAAATGCTGAATTCCTGACACTAAGCCATACCTAGTAGACTCAAACTATTCATCCTAATATAATGGGGAAAATTAACCCAATACAATAGAAATACAAGCACTTCAGAGGAGACATGTTGTATAGTTGGACTTGACATTTGCATTATATAAGGTAGGAGTTATAAATGTATTCAAATTTTAATGGACATATTCTCCATGTGTTTTTAAACTTAACAAATATGTGAATTCTTGTTTCCCTTTTCTTTAGCCTATTCACACATGTATATATATATGCATATATAGAATCCTAGCAGGTATCACATGTACATTTTGTGAGGTGGCTTTCTTAGCAGATACAAATTGTGAGAAGAGTGCACTCCTCCTAAATGCTGTTGGAAATAAAAATTCAACCTATAGGAGACCGTCCTAGTCGAACAACGTTATACATAAAGTCATATTCAGTAAAATAAATATTTTTGCATTTCTGGATGACATATATTTACTGATGAATTTCGATTGACATTTATATTGGTACTTTTTAATGTCTGTGAGTGTTGTGTGTGTGTGTGTGTGTGTGTGTGTGTGTGTGTGTATAGATATAGATATAGATATAGATATACTCTCCAAATTTTTCAAAATATGAAATATATGTGTCTAATATACACTCTCTAAATTCATTCTTGTTCATGTATGTGGATTTATAATCAACTTTTCACAAGATTATAGTCAGTAATATTCATGCACCTGAAATACATATTTGTTTCCTAGTACTGAAAACTAACTTCAGTGAATGGTGCATACATATCCTAATTATTCTACAGTAACTGACCCAGTCTAACATCAATGCAAGTAGACTCCTATGGGACATGATATG
The DNA here is from genome assembly GCF_048772815.1 of Callospermophilus lateralis. Lineage (NCBI taxonomy): Eukaryota > Metazoa > Chordata > Mammalia > Rodentia > Sciuridae > Callospermophilus > Callospermophilus lateralis. The sequence goes on from NW_027517938.1 coordinate 458,449, forward strand.
GAATTTGGCATTCATTTGTATTCGACACTGCTACATTATTGTTTCTTCAGTTTTTGCACATCATAGGATATACATTTCACCCACAATTTCACAAATTAATAGGCATTTGTTTCAACTTTAATCACTTCTTGCTTCAGAACACATGTATTGTCAGGGTTTCTTGACTGGTCTTTTCATGAGACTTCTTACCAAACACATTATTTTGAATTTCCATAATCATTTTGAAGCAAAACTCACAAACTCTTCATGATAAAAGAAAACACTAATATTTCCATTAGATAAATAACTGGTTGGAATTAATGATTGTATATCAATATACGATTTCCTTTAATTTTTCAGATATCAGTTCAATTCATTATTTAAAGTTCAAAAAAGTTATATTATTTATTCACAGTATGGTCTATTCATGCTTTTTCTCTATGTTCATACAAACAGGGTACACCTCTTTGTACAACCAATTCTAATTTTACATCTTCAATATATTGCTCCGAGAAATGGTGAAAGAAATACTCATGTCACCTCATTATCACAGTAATATTCTGGACAAAAAATGGAAAGGTCACACTTATGATTTTACCAAAGCCTAAATTGAAAGTGAACATGGATTTCTAAAAACATCTATGTCCAGGTTGCCTAATGCTGTCAATTGTCAATTCTATTGGTGACTACATATTTGTTTTTTCCTAATTTATATATTCAAACTCAACCCTGTTGAAAATGTCTAATTCTATCACTCACTTTATACTTTGCCTCATTTCAGAATGTTTCTATTGATATCGGCTTTTCTACATATTTTCCCCAGTTCAACATACTGACTGACTCTTCATATGTGTTGACATTTACATTCACTCTATAACCGAAAGTCTATTGCTAAAGAACTTTTGGTCCAAATCCTATACTCACTCTTCTTCCTAAACCTACCGACTATCTTCCTAATCCTACTGAATATCCCTTTTTGACTGGATGTTCTCTTCTAAATTCAATCATCCAATTTACAAGGTCCTATGCCATTGTATATCGAATTATCTGAGACAACTTTGCAGAACATAATTCAAAGCTAAGTATCCCAATCAAGGGCAACACTATTCTGGGCTTCAAATCATACCTTGATTTCTGTTTTCATACTTATATTTCAACTCTATATTCTTGTAAATATTGCATGTTTCCAATACCATTATTCATCGCACAGAATCATTCCTAACCCAAATGAAACCTGTTTTTAACCCCGAGTATACACTGTTCCCTCAATCAATTTACAGAAGAGCAGGGACAGAGTGGTTCTTACAATACAGGAAAGTTGGGGGCCTTCCACCTGATGAGAACCTCAAATGTCCATGCACAAATGATACCTGGAGAAGTTGTAGGCAGGTATGAAGCACAAGAGAGAGCAAAATCCTCTTCCATGGAAAAGAACCTGGTCAGGATGAAGGGATGTGTCTGAATCTGCCTCTCTCTTCTTATTTAAGAGATGATGGACCAAACCAGGCCTGAGTGGAGAGCTGTTCCCGGGTGCCAATGGTTGATATACATTCTACCTTATGAAAGTGTCACAGGAAGTAGGGGCAACCTCCATCTTATGTTACCCTTGGAAGCAACTGTTTGGACAAAGTGGGTGCCAAGGCAGGGACCTCATTCAGTTCCAAAGAATGTGACATACCTCATTTCCTTGGTGATGGAACTCTCTGAACTTGGTATCCAAGAAGCCAGGCAGCCAGAGGCAGTCCCAGTCCCAGTCCCAGTGGGCTCACTTGTTTGGATTTACCAAGGACAGAGTCAGTTTTCTTGGTACCTAATGATGTGAGGATGGCCAAATGCCAGGAGAGCTGTGAAGATGGATTTTTCCTGAGAAAACAGGTAGTGGCTAACCACTTTTTCCTGACATCTTCACAGAGTTGGTCAATGAAACAAGATCTGAGAGAAGACAGTCCATTTTGGGGGAACATAGTATGGCCCACTGGTCAGAGGACACTCCGGATAGTCACAGACCTACTTGGGGGAAGGAGGTGCCTTTGTGGGAGTGGGTGTGGGTTTGTTGTTTTGTCTCATGTTCTGAGAATAGATAGGAAAGTAGGTTTGTTTGGTTTGGAATGGAGAGTTTCTAGTAACTCATTTGACACGGCGAGTTTTTCTGTTTCTGTGTATCCCCTGTGTTCGTTGTTGTAGACATTAGAAAAGAGAATGCATTAATGGGTGTGTCCTGTCTAGTATAAATCTTCCCATAATTCATCCTGCCCAATATATGAAAGGACTGCAGCTTGTCTTATCGATGTGCAACACCTGCTATCTTTCTAAGTTGTTGTTTTCTTTCTGAATTCTGGACACTTTCCAGAATAGGCTCATGGATTTGTGTCCAAAATATGTACCACCTCCAAGCTCTGTGACATGGCCATGTACTGGATAGCTGAAGAGAATGGCGAGAATCTCAAACAACTCAGATATCAGCGTGACCAGGAAAGTCTCAGTGCAGAAACCCTGCTTTGGGCCTTTTGCTTACTTATTGTTTTGTTGCACTCAATGTCAGGAAGGTCTTTGCCTCAGGCCACTCCTTTGTGAAGCCTGAAGAAAACAGTTTTCAAATGGAAATGAATGGGCTTCACCTGTGCCTCTTTGCTTAATTGCTTTGGAAAGGGATGTGTCTTTATCAGCCTCTTGGACCTGTGTGTGGCTGTGACTTAGATTCACAGAACCTGATGGATCTTAAGAATGATCCCATGTGAGCTTCCATAACCAAAATGGCAAAAATATCATTCATTGTGGATGAAGTCTCTTTCCTTCCTCTGTTAGGTTCCTGCACTCCATCAAATGACAATAGGGATTCTTTGGGTCAAATGAGTTCTTCAAAGCCCTGCAGAGGTGCTTGTGTTTTCGCATGACTCGAAATCACCTAAAGAATCGATACCTAAAATCAGTAGGCATCAAATTGGAGAAACACAGAAGTATTAACGGCAGGCTTATTTGTTCAATCCTGGTTCACAGAAACTGTGTCCAGGCTACCCTGACTTTAGGAAAATGAGGGGCAAACGAGCTGATTTTGGACACTGTCTTTGGCTGCGCCCCTCATGGAAACCTCCAGCCAGAGGTTAAGATGATTGACTATATGGAATAAGATGAGGGCCATGTGGGAGTGTTTTGATTTTAATTTTGATCATTTGTGTGGCATTGGAAAAAATGACTGGGTCCACGTGGGCTTGAACTCTGGTGTGATTCCCCTTAGAGACTGGGATTTGAAACTGAACTCAGAGAAGCATTGGCATGAATTTTGTTGGGATTTTAAGAGGCCACGCATGAAAGTCGCTCTTGGAAACTGAGACCTAGGCCCCGGTGGATTTCCACAGAGGCCTGGGAATCTCAGCAAGGATATCACATTATATAATTCTTAAAGAAATGGCAGCCATAGTTTAGAGTCAAAACACACATGGACCTCACATTGTAGACCTCAATGGGCCTGGCCTAATGTGACCTTTTGTTCACTCTTTGGGAAGCTTTGCCTGTGAGGGTTCTCCAGAGATTTCATTGAAATGAGCTTCCTCACCATTTAATGTTTGCTGAATGAATTGAAACCCACAGTGCCTCCAACTTCATGCTTGAAAAATGGCTAAATAAATACCATGAAATTTTTGAAATTCCAATGACCAGGTGGCACTGGAGAAACATTGGATGTCCTGTTGCCGATCATGAGTATACCAGACAGTGCCTTGATTTACTGAGTTTCATAAAAATGGTGTAGAACAGAGATGCCAGTAAGTTGGAGTCTGCTGAGTAGTGGGTCTAGAGCAGTGGTGGAGAGGTGTTTGATAAAACATCCATGGTAGTGCCATGTGGATCTACCATTGGATTCCAAATGGCTTGTAACTGATATGGTGCAGCCAGCAGACCCTTATATGTAAAGGCATCTTGTTATATGGAGAGTTTTCAGAGGAAAATTAAGAATCAGGTTGATATGGACATGGAGTCAATTGGGCAAGCTGTGAGAGATAGAAGCCTAGTTGGTGCATTCTCTTGCAGACCCTGACCCACCACACGTGACAGAACTCCCTCCAGCACTGTGTCCCAGTTTAGTTCCTAGTATTTCGGGAAACAAATACCAAACTCACAGTGCAGCAGCAAAAACACCACAAAAAGTGGAGGAGGACCAAATGGCTTCAGTGTCCACACGGGGAGACACTTAGTACCCAGTGGTCTCAGTTTACCTACAAAGAGAGGATTCAGCACTGCTTCATCTTGTTCATTGGAAAATAAGAAACCATGTCCTCCAGGTCACATAGATGCAGACCCAGCTTTGATGGTCTCACTACAAAGGAAGCCAAATCTCATGAAAACAACATATATTTCAAGTACAGAAGCTCAGAGGCAGTTTCTCAAAAAGTTTTTAGGCCAGCAGAGCTCCATGTTTGTGGAGTGTTTACCCTGTCCCTTAGTTTTGCAAACTCCTCTACCACCTCCAAGGTTGTGAACTCCTGATCATTTTCCATTCCAGGTATGTATTCACTGATTTTGTAACTCTTCTCCTCTAATTGTGTCTTACTTGGGGTGAAGGTAATGTCAAAGCATTGTTCTGGATGAGAACGGGAGGATATTTGTGCAGCATATATTTACATACACATTGGATTCATTTTCCAATTTTCCATTTGAAATGCTGAATTCCTGACACTAAGCCATACCTAGTAGACTCAGACTATTCATCCTAATATAATGGGGAAAATTAACCCAACACAATAGAAATACAAGCACTTCAGAGGAGACATGTTGTATAGTTGGACTTGACATTTGAATTATTTAAGGTAGGAGTTATAAATGTATTCAAATTTTAATGGACATATTCTCCATGTGTTTTTAAACTTAACAAATATGTGAATTCTTGTTTCCCTTTTCTTTAGCCTATTCACACATGTATATATATATATGCATATATAGAATCCTAGCAGGTATCACACGTACATTTTTGTGAGGTGGCTGTCTTGGCAGATACAAATTGTGAGAAGAGTGCACTCCTCCTAAATGCTGTTGGAAATGAAAATTCAACCTATAGAAGAGCGTCCTAGTAAAACAACATTATACATAAACTCATGTTCAGCAAAATAAATATTTTTGCATCTGTGGATCATATATATTTACTGATCAATTTCGATTGGCATTTATATTGGTATTTTTTAATGTCTGTGAGTGTTGTGTGTGTGTGTGTGTGTGTGTGTGTGTGGATATAGATATAGATATAGATATACTCTCCAAATTTTTCAAAATATGAAATAAATGTGTCTAATATACACTCTCTAAATTCATTCTTGTTCATGTATGTGGATTTATAATCAACTTTTCACAAGATAATAATCAGAAATATTCATCCACCTGAAATATATATTTGTTTCCTAGTACTGAAAACTAACTTCAGTGAATGGTGCATACATATCCTAATTATTCTACAGTAACCGACCCAGTATAACATCAATGCAAGTAGACTCCTATGGGACATGATATGTAATTTGTCATTCATTTGTATTCGACACTGGTACATTATTGTTTCTTCAGTTTTTGCAAATCATAGGATATACATTTCATCCACAAGTTCACAAATTAATAGGCATTTGTTTCAACTTTAATCACTTCTTGCTTCAGAACACATGTATTGTCAGGGTTTCTTGAATGGTCTTTTCATGAGACTTCTTTCCAAACACATTATTTTGAATTTCCATAGTCATTTTGAAGCAAAACTCACACACTCTTCATGATAAACCAAAACACTAATATTTCGTTTAGATATATAACTGGTTGGAATGAATGATTGTATATCAATATACGATTTCCTTTAATTTTTCAGATATCAGTTCAATTCATTATTTAAAGTTCAAAAAAGTTATATTATTTATTCACAGTATGGTCTATTCATGCTTTTTCTCTATGTTCATAGAAACAGGGTACACCTCTTTGTACCCCCGATTCTGATTTTACATCTTCAATATATTGCTCCCAGAAATGGTGAAAGAATTACTCATGTCACCTCATTATCACAGTAATATTCTGGACAAAAAATGGAAAGGTCACACTTATGATTGTACCAAAGCCTAAATGGAAAGTGAACATGGATTTCTAAAAACATCCATGTCCAGGTTGCCTAATGCTGTCAATTGTCAATCCTATTGGTGACTACATTTTTGTTTTTTTCTAATTTATATATTCAAACTCAATCCTGTTGAAAATGTCTAATTCTATCACTCACTTTATACTTTGCCTATTTTCGTAATGTTTCTATTGATCTCTGCTTTTCTACATATTTTCCCCAGTTCAACATAGTGACTGACTCTTCATATGTGCTGACATTTACATTCACTCTATAACCGAAAGTCTATTGCTAAAGAACATTTGGTCCAAATCCTATACTCACTCTTCTTCCTAAACCTACCGACTATCTTCCTAATCCTACTGAATATCCCTTTTTGACTGGGTGCTCTCTTTTAAATTCAATCATTTAATTTACAAGGTCCTATGCCATTGTATATCGAATTATCTGAGACATCTTTGCAGAACATAATTCAAAGCTAAGTATCCCAATCAAGGGCAGAACCCTTATGGGCTTCAAATCATACCTAGATTTCTGTTTTCATACTTATATTTCACATCTATATTTTGTAAGCATTGCAGGTTCCCAATACCATTATTCATCGCACAGAATCATTCGTAACCCATATCAAACCTGTTTTTAACCCCAATTATACACTGGTCCCTCAATCATCTTACAGAAGAGCAGGGACAGAGTGGTTCTTACAATACAGGAAAGTTGGGGATATTCCACCTGATGAGAACCTCAAAGGTCCATGCAGAAATGATACCTGGAGAAGTTGTAGGCAGGTATGAAGGACCTGAGAGAGCAAAAGTCATCTTCCATGGCAAATATCTTGGTCAGAAAGAAGGGATGTGTCTGAATCAGCCTCTCTCTTCTTATTGTAGAGAAGATGGACCAAACCAGGCCTGTGTGGAGAGCTGTTCCTGGGTGCCTATGGTTGATATACCATTCTCCCTTGTGAAAGTGTCACAGGAAGTAGGGGAAGCCTCCATCTCATGGGACCCTTGGAAGCAACAGTTAGGACAATGTGGTTGCCAAGGAAGTGACTCATTCAGTTCCAAAGAAAGTGACATATCTCATTTCCTTGGTGATGGAACTCTCTGAAATTTGTATCCAAGAGGCCAGGCACCCAGAGGCAGTCAAAGTCCCAGTCCCAGTGGGCTCACTTGTTTGGATTTACCAAGGACAGAGTCAGTTTTCTTGGTACCTACTGATGTGAGGATGGCCTAATGCCAAGAGAACTCTGAAGATGGACCTTTCCTGAGAAAGCAGATAGTGGCTCACCACTTTTTCCTGAAAATTACAAAGAGTTGAACAAGGAAACAAGATCTGAGAGAAGACAGGACATTTCGGGAGAACATAGTATGGCCCGCAGTCAGAGGAAACTCCGGATAGTCACAGACCTACTTGGGGGAAGGAGGTGCCTTTGTGGGAGTGGGTGTGGGTTTGTTGTTTTGTCTCATGTTCTGAGAATAGGTAGGAAAGGCTGTTTGTTCGGTTTGGAGTGGACAGTTTCTAGTAAGTTGTTTGATCAGGCGAGTGTTTCTGTTTCGGTGTATCCCAATGTGTCCGTTGTTGTAAACATTAAAAAGAGAATGCATTAATGGAGGTGTCCTGTCTAGTATAAATCTTCCCATAATTCATCCTGCCCAATATATGAATGGACTGCAGCTTGTCTTATCGATGTGCAACACCTGCTATCTTTCTACGTTGCTGTTTTCTTCCTGAATTCTAGCCACTCTTCAGAATAGGCTCATGGTTTTGTGTCCAAAATATGTACCACCTCCAAGCTCTGTGACATGGCCATGTACTGGATAGCTGAAGAGAATGGCGAGCATCTCAGAAAACTCAGATATCAGTGTGACCAGGAAAGTCTCAGTGCAGAAACCCTGCTTTGGGCCTTTTGCTGACTTATTGTTGTGTTGCACCGAATGTCAGGAAGGTCTTTGCCTCAGGCCACCCCTTTGTGAAGCCTGAAGAAAACAGTTTTCAAATGGAAATGAATGGGCATCTCCTGTGGCTTCTGGCTTCATTGCTTTGGGAAAGGATGTGTCTGAATCAGCCTCTTGGCCATGTGTGTGGCTGTGACTTAGATTCTCAGCACCTGATGAATCTAAAAATGATCCCCTGCGTGCATCCAAAACCATAAGGGCAAAAAATCTTTCATTGTGGATGAATTCTCTTGCCTTCCTCTGTTAAAATCCTGAACTCCATAAGTGAGAATAGGGATTCTTTGGGTCAAATGAGTTCTTCAAATCTCTGCAGAGGTGCTTGGGTTTTCGAATAACTTTAAATCACATAAAGAATGTATTCCTGAAATCAGTAGGCCTCAAATTGGAGAAACACAGAAGAATTAACGGCAGGCTTCTTTGATCATTCCTGGTTCACAGAAACGGTGTCCAGGCCACCCTGACTTTAGGCAAATGAGGGGCAAACGAGCTGATTTTGGACACTGTCTTGGGCTGCGCCCCTCATGGAAACCTCCAGCCAGAGGTTAAGATGAGTTACTATATGGAATAAGATGAGGGCCATGTGGGAGTGTTTCGGTTTTAATTTTGGTCATTTGTGTGACAGTTGGAAGAAATGACTGTGTCCACGTGGGCTTGAACTCTGGTGTGATTCCCCTTAGAGACTGGGTTTTGGAACTGAACTCAGAGAAGCATTGCCATGAATTTTGTTGGGATTTTAAGAGGCCACGCATGAAAGTCGCTCTTGGAAACTGAGACCTAGGCCCCGGGTGGATTTCCACAGAGGCCTGGGAAACTCAGCAAGGATATCAAATGATTTTATTCTTAAAGAAATGGCAGCCATAGTTGAGAGTCAAAACACACATGGACCTCACATTGTAGACCTCAATGGGCCTGGCCTAATGTGACCTTTTGTCCACTCTTTGGGAAGCCTTGCCTTTTAGAGATCTCCAGAGATTTCATTGAAATGAGCTTCCTCACCATTTAATGTTTGCTGCATGAATTGAAACCCACAGTGCCTCCAACTTCATGCTTGAAAAATGGCTAGATAAATACCATGAAATTTTTGAAATTCCTATGACCAGGTGGCACTGGAGAAACATTGGATGTCCTGTTGCTGATTATGAGTATACCAGACAGTGCCTTGATTTACTGAGTTTCATGAAAATGGTGTAGAACAGAGATGCCAGTAAGTTGGAGCCTGCTGAGTAGTGGGTCTAGAGCAGTGGTGGGGAGGTGTTTGATAAAACATCCGTGGTAGGGCCATGTGGATCTACCATTGGATTCCAAAGGGCTTGTAACTGACATGGTGCAGCCAGCAGACCCTTATAGGTAAAGGCATCTTGTTATATGGAGAGTCTTCAGAGGAAAATGAAGAATCAGGTTGATATGGACAAGGGGGCAATGGGCCAAGCTGTGAGAGATAGAAGCCTAGTTGGTGCATTCCCTTGCAGACCCTGACCAACCACACGTGACACAACTCCCTCCAGCACTGTATCCCAGTTTAGCTCCTAGTATTTCGTGAAACAAATACCAAACTCACAGTGCAGCAGGAAAAACACCACAAAAAGTGGAGGAGGACCAAATGGCTTCACAGTCCACACGGGGAGACACTTAGTCTCCAGTGGCATCAGTTAACCTACAAAGAGAGGATTCAGCACTGCTTCATCTAGTTCTTTGGAAAATAAGAAACCATGTCCTCCAAGTCACATAGATGCAGACCCAGCTCTCATAGTCTCACTACAAAGGAAGCCAAATCTCCTGAAAACAACATATATTCAAGGGCGGAAGCTCAGAGGAGTTTCTCAAAAAGTTTTTAGGCCAGCAGAGCTCCATGTTTGTGGAGTGTTTACCCTGTCCCTTAGTTTTGGAAACTTTTCTACCACCTCCAAGGTTGTGAACTGCTGAGCATTTTCCATTCCAGATATGTATTCACTGATTTTGTAACTCCTCTCCTCTAATTGTGTCTTACTTGGGGTGAAGGTGATGTCAAGGCATTCTTCTGGATGAGAGCGGGAGGAAATTGTGCAGCATATATTTACATACGCATTGGATTCATTTTCAAATTTTCCATTTGAAGTACTGAATCCCTGACATTAACCCATACCTGGTAGACTTAGACAGTTCATCCTAATATAATGGGGAAAATTAACCCAACACAATAGAAATACAAGCACTTCAGAGGAGACATGTTGTATAGGTGGACTTGACATTTGTATTCTATAAGGTAGGAGTTATAAATCTAGTCAAATTTTAATTGAAATATTCTCCATGTGTTTTTAAACTTAACAAATATGTGAATTCTTGTTTCCCTTTTCTGTAGCCTATTCACACATGTATATTTATATGCATATATAGAATCCTACCAGGTATCACATGTACATTTTTGTGAGGTGGCTGTCTTGGCAGATACAAATTGTGAGAAGAGTTCACTCCTCCTAAATGCTGTTGGAAATGAAAATTCAACCTATAGGAGAGCGTCCTAGTACAACAACATTATACATAAACTCATGTTCAGTAAAATAAATATGTTTGCATCTGTGGATGATATATATTTACTGATGAATTTCGATTGGCATTTATATTGGTACTTTTTAATGTCTGTTAGTGTTGTGTGTGTGTGTGTGTGTGTGTGTGTGTGCGTGTGTGTGTGTGTATATATATATATATATATATACATATATATAAATAGATAGATATATATAGATATATATATATAGATGTAGATATAGATATAGATATACTCTCCAAATTTTTCAAAATATGGAATATATGTGTCTAATATACACTCTCTAAATTCATTCATGTTCATGTATGTGGATTTGTAATCAACTTTTCACAAGATTATAATCATAAATATTCATCCACTTGAAATACATATTTGTTTCCTAGTACTGAAAACTAACTTCAGTGAATTGTGCATACAAATCCTAATTATTCTACAGTAACTGACCCAGTCTAACATCAATGCAAGTAGACTCCTATGGGACATGATATGTAATTTGTCATTCATTTGTATTCGACACTGCTACATTATTGTTTCCTCAGTTTTTGCACATCATAGGATATACATTTCATCCACAAGTTCACAAATTAATAGGCATTTGTTTCAACTTTAATCACTTCTTGCTTCAGAACACATGTATTGTCAGGGTTTCGTGAATGGTCTTTTCATGAGACTTCTTTCCAAACACATTATTTTGAATTTCCATAATCATTTTGAAGCAAAACTCACACACTCTTTATGATAAACCAAAACATTAATATTTCCATTAGATATATAACTGGTTGGAATGAATGATTGTATATCAATATACGACTTCCTTTAATTTTTCAGATATCAGTTCAATTCATTATTTAAAGTTCAAAAAAGTTATATTATTTATTCACAGTATGGTCTATTCATGCTTTTTCTCTATGTTCATAGAAACAGGGTACACCTCTTTCTACCCCCGATTCTATTTTACATCTTCAATATATTGCTCCCAGAAATGGTGAAAGAATTACTCATGTCACCTCATTATCACAGTAATATTCTGGACAAAAAATGGAAAGGTCACACTTATGATTGTACCAAAGCCTAAATGGAAAGTGAACATGGATTTCTAAAAACATCCATTTCCAGGTTGCCTAATGCTGTCAATTGTCAATCCTATTGGTGACTACATTTTTGTTTTTTCCTAGTTTATATATTCAAACTCAACCCTGTTGAAAATGTCTAATTCTATCACTCACTTTATACTTTGCCTGATTTCGTAATGTTTCTATTGATATCTGCTTTTCTACATATTTTCCCCAGTTCAACATAGTGACTGACTCTTCATATGTGCTGAAATATACTTTCACTCTATAACTGAAAGTATTGCTAAAGAACTTTTGGTCCAAATCCTATACTCACTCTTCTTCCTAAACCTACTGACTATCTTCCTAATCCTACTGAATATCCCTTTTTGACTAGATGTTCTCTTCTAAATTCAATCATCCAATGTACAAGGTCCTATGCCATTGTATATCAAATTATCTGAGACAAATTTGCAGAACATAATTCAAAGTTCAGTATCCCAATCAAGGGCAGAACCCTTCTGGGCTTCAAATCATACCTAGATTTCTGTTTTCATACTTATATTTCACCTCAATATTCTTGTAAATATTTCAGGTTCCCAATACCATTATTCATCGCACAGAGTCATACATAACCAAAATCAAACCTGTTTTTAACCCCCAGTATACACTGTTCCCTCAATCATTTTACAGAAGAGCAGGGACAGAGTGGTTCTTACAATCCAGGAGAGTTGGGGACCTTCCACATTAAGAGAACCTCAAATGTCCATGCACAAATCATACCTGGAGAAGTTGTAAGCAGGTATGAAGCACCTGAGAGAGCAAAAGTCATCTTCCATGGCAAACAACCTGGTCAGGATGAAGGGATGTGTCTGAATCGGCCTCTCTCTTCTTATTGTAGAGAACATGGACCAAACCAGGCCTGGGTGGAGACCTGTTCCAGGGTGCCAATGGTTGATATACATTCTACCTTATGAAAGTGTCAGAGGAAGTAGGGGCAAACTCCATCTTATGTTACCCTTGGAAGCAACTGTTAGGACAAAGTGGTTGCCAAGGCAGTGACCTCATTCAGTTCCAAAGAATGTGACATACCTCAGTTCCTTGGTGATGGAACTCTCTTAACTTGGTATCCAAGAAGCCAGGCAGCCAGAGGCAGTCCCAGTCCCAGTCCCAGTGGGCTCACTTGTTTGGATTTACCAAGGACAGAGTCAGTTTTCTTGGTACCTAATGATGTGAGGAAGGCCAAATGCCAGGAGAGCTCTGAAGATGGACCTTTCCTGAGAAAACAGGTAGTGGCTAACCACTTTTTCCTGACTTCTTCACAGAGTTGTTCAAGGAAACAAGATCGGAGAGAAGACAGGACATTTCGGGAAAACATAGTATGGCCCACCAGTCAGAGGACACCCCAGATAGTCACAGACCTACTTGGGGGAAGGAGGTGCCTTTGTGGGAGTGGGTGTGGGTTTGTTGTTTTGTCTCATGTTCTGAGAATAGATAGGAAAGTAGGTTTGTTTGGTTTGGAGTGGACAGTTTCTAGTAAGTCATTTGACACGGCGAGTGTTTCTGTTTCTGTGTATTCCACTGTGTCCATTGTTGTAGACATTAGAAAAGAGAATGCATTAATGGATGTGTCCTGTCTAGTATAAATCTTCCCATAATTCATCCTGCCAATATATAAATGGACTGGAGCTTGTCTTATCGTTGTGCAACATCTGCTATCTTTCTAAGTTGTTGTTTTCTTCCCGAATTCTGGCCACTCTTCAGAATAGGCTCATGGATTTGTGTCCAAAATGGTACCACCTCCAAGCTCTGTGACATGGCCACGTACTGGATAGCTGAAGAGAATGGCGAGCATCTCAGAAAACTCAGATATCAGTGTGACCAGGAAAGTCTCAGTGCAGAAACCCTGCTTTGGGCCTTTTGCTTACTTATTGTTGTGTTGCACTGAATGTCTGGAAGGTCTTTGCCTCAGGCCACCCCTTTGTGAAGCCTGAAGAAAACAGTTTTCAAATGGAAATCAATGGGCCTCCCCTGTGGCTCTTTGCTTAACTGCTTTGGAAAGGGATGTGTCTTTATAAGACTCTTGGACCTGTGTGTGGCTGTGACTTAGATTCTCAGCACCTGATGGATCTTAAGAATGAACCCATGTGAGCTTCCAAACCCAAAATGGCAAAAAATATCATTCATTGTGAATGAAGTCTCTTGCTTTCCTCTGTTAGGTTCCTGCACTCCATCAAATGAGAATAGGGATTCTTTGCGTCAAATGAGTTCTTCAAAGCCCTGAAGAGGTGCTTGTGTTTTCGCATGACTCGAAATCACCTAAAGAATCGATACCTAAATTCAGTTGGCCTCAAATTGGAGAAACACAGAAGTATTAACGGCAGGCTTATTTGTTCACTCCTCATTCACAGAAACGGTTTCCAGGCTACCCTGACTTTAGGCAAATGAGGGGCAAACGAGCTGATTTTGGACAGTGTCTTGGGCTGGGCCCCTCATGGAAACCTCCAGCCAGAGGTTAAGATGATTGACTATATGGAATAAGATGAGGGCCATGTGGGAGTGTTTTGGTTTTTGTTTTGGTTTTAATTTTGTTCATTTGTGTGGCATTGGAAAAAATGACTGGGTGTACGTGGGCTTGAAATCTGGTGTCATTCCCCTTAGAGACTGGGTTTTGGAACTGAACTCAGAGAAGCATTGCCATGAATTTTGTTGGGATTTTAAGAGGCCACGCATGAAAGTCACTCTTGGAAACTGAGACCTAGGCCCCGGGTGGATTTCCACAGAGGCCTGGGAATTTCAGCAAGGATATCACATGATTTTATTGTTAAAGAAATGGCAGCCATAGTTGAGAGTCAAAACACACATGGACCTCACATTGTAGACCTCAATGGGCCTGACCTAATGTGACCTTTTCCCACTCTTTGGGAAGCCTTGCCTGTGAGAGTTCTCCAGAGAATTCATTGAAATGAGCTTCCTCACCATTTAATGTTTTCTGAATGAATGGAAACCCCCATTGCCTCCAACTTCATGTTTGAAAAATGGCTAGATAAATACCATGAAATTTTTGAAATTCCTATGACCAGGTGGCACTGGAGAAACATTGGATGTCCTGTTGCTGATTATGAGTATACCAGACAGTGCCTTGACTTACTGAGTTTCATGAAAATGGTGTAGAACAGAGATGCCAGTAAGATGGAGCGTGCTGAGTAGTGGGTCTAGAGCAGTGGTGGGGAGGTGTTTGATAAAACATCCGTGGTAGGGCCATGTGGATCTACCATTGGATTCCAAAGGGCTTGTAACTGACATGGTGCAGCCAGCAGACCCTTATATGTAAAGGCATCTTGTTATATGGAGAGTTTTCAGAGGAAAATGAAGAATCAGGTTGATATGGACATGGGGGCAATGGGGCAAGCAGTGAGAGATAGAAGCCTAGTTGGTGCATTCTCTTGTAGACCCTGACCCACCACACGTGACAGAACTCCCTCCAGCACTGTGTCCCAGTTTAGCTCCTAGTATTTCGGGAAACAAATACCAAACTCACAGTGCAGCAGAAAAATAACCACAAAATGTTGAGGAGGACCAAATGGCTGCGGTGTCCACACGGGGACACAATTTGTCTTCAGTGGCCTCAGTTTACCTACAAAGAGAGGATTCAGCACTGCTTCATCTTGTTCATTGGAAAATAAGAAACCATGTCCTCCAGGTCACATAGATGTAGACCCAGCTTTGATGGTCTCACTACATTGGAAGCCAAATCTCTTGAAAACAATATATAATTCAAGTGCGGAAGCTCAGAGGCAGTTTATCAAAAAGTTTTTAGGCCAGCAGAGCTCCATGTTTGTGGAGTGTTTACCCTGTCCCTTAGTTTTGTAAACTCCTCTACCACCTCCAAGGTTGTGAGCTCCTGAGCATTTTACATTCCAGATATGTATTCACTGATTTTGTAACTCTTCTCCTCTAATTGTGTCTTACTTGGGGTGAAGGCAATGTCAAGGCATTCTTCTGGATGAGAGCGGGAGGATATTTGTGCAGCATATATTTACATACACATTGGATTCATTTTCCAATTTTCCATTCGAAGTACTGAATCCCTGACACTAACCATACCAAGTAGACTCAGACTATTCATCCTAATATAATGGGGAAAATTAACCCAACACAATAGAAATACAAGCACTTCAGAGGAGACATGTTGTATAGTTGGACGTGACATTTGCATTATATTAGTTAGGAGATATAAATCTAGTCAAATTTTAATGGAAATATTCTCCATGTGTTTTTAAACTTAACAAATATGTGAATGCTTGTTTCCCTTTTCTGTAGCCTATTCACACAAGTATATTTATATGCATATATAGAATCCTACCAGGTATCACAGGTACATTTTTGTGAGGTGGCTGTCTTGGCAGATACAAATTGTGAGAAGAGTTCACTCCTCCTAAAACTGTTGGAAATGAAAATTCAACCTATAGGAGAGCGTCCTAGTACAACAACATTATACATAAACTCATGTTCAGTAAAATAAATATGTTTGCATCTGTGGATGATATATATTTACTGATGAATTTCGATTCGCATGTATATTGGCACTTTTTAATGTCTGTGAGTGTTGTGTGTGTTTGTGTGTGTGTGTGTATGTGTGTAGATATAGATATAGATATACTCTCCAAATTTTTCAAAATATGAAATATATATGTCTAATATACACTCTCTAAATTCATTCATGTTCATGTATGTGGATTTATAATCCACTTTTCACAAGATTATAATCAGAAATATTCATCCACCTGAAATACATATTTGTTTCCTAGTACTGAAAACTAACTTCAGTGAATGGTGCATACAAATCCTAATTATTCTACAGTGGACTGACCCAGTCTAACATCAATGCAAGTAGACTCCTATGGGACATGATATGTAATTTGTCATTCATTTGTATTCGACACTGGTACATTATTGTTTCTTCAGTTTTTGCACATCATAGGATATACATTTCATCCACAAGTTCACAAATTAATAGGCATTTGTTTCAACTTTAATCACTTCTTGCTTCTGAACACATGTATTCTCAGGGTTTCTTGACTGGTCTTTTCATGAGACTTCTTTCCATACACATTATTTTGAATTTCCATAATCATTTTTAAGCAAACCTCACACACTCTTCATGATAAACCAAAACATTAATATTTCCATTAGATATATCACTGGTTGGAATGAATGATTGTATATCAATATACGATTTCCTTTAATTTTTCAGATATCAGTTCAATTCATTATTTCAAGTTCAAAAAAGTTATATTATTTATTCACAGTATGGTCTATTCATGCTTTTTCTCTATGTTCATAGAAACAGGGTACACCTCTTTGTACCCCAATTCTTATTTTACATCTTCAATATATTGCTCCCAGAAATGGTTAAAGAAACACTCATGTCACCTCATTATCACAGTAATATTCTGGACAAAAATGGAAAGGTCACACTTATGATTGTACCAAATCCTAAATGGAAGGTGAACATGGATTTCTAAAAACATCCGTGTCCAGGTTGCCTAATGCTGTCAATTGTCAATCCTATTGGTGACTACATTTTTGTTTTTTCCTAATTTATATATTCAAACCCAACCCTGTTGAAAATGTCCAATTCTATCACTCACTTTATAATTTGCCTGATTTCGTAATGTTTCTATTGATATCTGCTTTTCTACATATTTTCCCCAGTTCAACATAGTGACTGACTCTTCATATGAGCTGACATTTACATTCACTCTATAACCAAAAGTGTATTGCTAAAGAACTTTTGGTCCAAATCCTATACTCACTCTTCTTCCTAAACCTACCGACTATCTTCCTAATCCTACTGAATATCCCTTTTTGACTGGATGTTCTCTTCTAAATTAAATCATCCAATGTACAAAGTCCTATGCCATTGTATATCGAATTATCTGAGACATCTTTGCAGAACATAATTCAAAGCTAAGTATCCCAATCAAGGGCAAAACCCTTCTGGGCTTCAAATCATACCTAGATTTCTCTTTTCATACTTGTATATCACCTCTATATTCTTGTAAATATTGCAGGTTACCAATACCATTATTCATCGCACAGAATCTTTCGTAACCCAAATCAAACCTGTTTTTAACCCCAAGTATACACTGTTCCCTCAATCATTTTACAGAAGAGCAGGGACAGAGTGGTTCTTACAATACAGGAAAGTTGGGGACCTTCCACCTAATGAGAACCTCAAATGTCCATGCAAAAATGATACCTGGAGAAGTTGTACACAGGTATGAAGCAACTGAGAGAGCAAAAGTCATCCTCCATGGCAAACAACCTGGTCAGAATGAAGGGATGTTTCTGAATCTGCATCTCTCTTCTTATTGTAGAGAAGAGGGACCAAACCAGGCCTTAGTGGAGAGATGTTCCCGGTTGCCAATGGTTGATATACATTCTACCTTATGAAAGTGTCACAGGAAGTAGGGGCAACCTCCATCTTATGTTACCCTTGGAAGCAACTGTTAGGACAAAGTGGTTGCCAAGGCAGTGACCTCATTCAGTTCCAAAGAATGTGACATACCTCATTTCCTTGGTGATGGAACTCTCTGAACTTGGTATCCAAGAAGCCAGGCACCCAGATGCAGTCCCAGTTCCAGTCCCAGTGGGCTCACTTGTTTGGATTTCCCAAGGACAGAGTCAATTTTCTTTGTACCTAATGATGTGAGAATGGCCAAATGTCAGGAGAGCTCTGAAGGTGGACCATTTCTGAGAAAACAGGTAGTGGATAACCACTTTTTCCTGACATCTTCACAGAGTTGGTCAAGGAAACACAATCTGAGAGAAGACAGGCCATTTCGGGGGAACATTGTATGGCCCACTGGTCAGAGGACACTCCGGATACTCACAGACCTACTTGGGGGAAGGAGGTGCCTTTGTGGGAGTGGGTGTGGGTTTGTTGTTTTGTCTCATGTTCTGAGAATAGATAGGAAAGGCGGTTTGTTTGGATTGGACTGGACAGTTTCTAGTAAGTCATTTGACACGGCGAGTGTTTCTGTTTCTGTGTATCCCACTGTGTCCGTTGTTGTACACATTAGAAAAGAGAATGCATTAATGGATGTGTCCTGTCTAGTATAAATCTTCCCATAATTCATCCTGCCCAATATATGAAAGGATTGCAGCTTGTCTTATCGATGTGCAACACCTGCTATCTTTCTAAGTTGTTGTTTTCTTCCTGAATTCTGGCCACTCTCCAGAATAGGCTCATGGATTTGTCTCCTAAATATGTACCACCTCCAAGCTCTGTGACATGACCATGTACTGGATAGCTGAAGAGAATGGCGAGCATCTCAGAAAACTCAGATATCAGTGTGACCAGGATAGTCTCAGTGCAGAAACCCTGCTTTGGGCCTTTTGCTTACTTATTGTTGTGTTGCACTGAATGTCAGGAAGGTCTTTGCTCAGGCCACCCCTTTGTGAAGCCTGAAGAAAACAGTTTTCAAATGGAAATGAATGGGCCTCACCTGTGGCTCTTGCTTAATTGCTTTCGAAAGGGATGTGTCTTTATCAGCCTCTTGGACCTGTGTGTGGCTGTGACTTAGATTCTCAGCACCTGATGGATCTTAAGAATGATCCCATGTGAGCTTCCAAAACCAAAATGGCAAAAAATATCATTCATTGTGGATGAAGTCTCTTGCCTTCCTCTGTTAGGTTCCTGCACTCCATCATTGAGAATAGGGATTCTTTGGGTCAAATGAGTTTTTCAAAGCCCTGCAGAGGTGCTTGTGTTTTTGCATGACTCTAAATCACCTAAAGAATCGATATCTAAAATCAGTAGGCGTCAAATTGGAGGAACACAGAAGTATTAACGGCAGGCTTATTTGTTCACTCCTGGTTCACAGAAACTGTGTCCAGGCTACCCTGACTTTAGGCAAATGAGGGGCAAACGAGCTGATTTTGGACACTCTCTTGGGCTGCGCCCCTCATGGAAACCTCCAGCCAGAGGTTAAGATGATTCCCTATATGGAATAAGATGAGGGCCATGTGGGAGTGTTTTGGTTTTAATTTTGGTCATTTGTGTGGCATTGGAAAAAATGACTGGGTACACGTAGGCTTGAACTCTGGTGTGATACCCCTTAGAGACTGGGTTTTGGAACTGAACTCAGAGAAACATTGTCATGAATTTTGTTGGGATTTTAATAGGCCAAGCATGAAAGTCGCTCTTGGAAACTGAGACCTAGGCCCCGGGTGGATTTCCAAAGAGGCCTGGGAATCTCAGCAAGGATATCACATGATTTTATTGTTAAAGAAATGGCAGCCATAGTTGAGAGTCAAAACACACATGGACCTCACATTGTAGACCTCAATGGGCCTGGCCTAATGTGACCTTTTGTCCACTCTTTGGGAAGCCTTGCCTGTGAGAGTTCTCCAGAGAATTCATTGAAATGAGCTTCCTCACCATTTAATGTTTGCTGCATGAATTGAAATCCACAGTGCCTCCAACTTCATGCTCGAGAAATGGATAGATAAATACCATGAAATTTTTAAATACCTATGACCAGGTGGCACTGAAGAAATATTGGATGTCCTGTTACTGTTCATGAGTATACCAGACTGTGCCTTGATTTACTGAGTTTCATGAAAATGATGTAGAACAGAGATGCCAGTAAGTTGGAGCCTGTTGAGTAGTGGGTCTAGAGCAGTGGTGGGGAGGTGTTTGATACAACATCCGTGGTAGGGCCATGTGGATCTACCATTGGATTCCAAATGGGTTGTAACTGACATGGTGCAGCCAGCAGACCCTTATATGTAAAGGCATCTTGTTATATGGAGAGTTTTCAGAGGAAAATGAAGAATCAGGTTGATATGGACAAGGGGGCAATGGGGCAAGCTGTGAGAGATAGAAGCCTAGTTTGTGAATTCTCTTGCAGACCCTGACCCACCACTCGTGACACAACTCCCTCCAGCACTGTGTCTCAGTTTAGCTCCTAGTATTTCGTGAAACAAATACCAAACTCACAATGCAGCAGGAAAAACACCACAAAAAGTGGTGGAGGACCTAATGGCTTCACAGTCCACACGGGGAGACACTTAGTCCCCAGTGGCCTCAGATTATCTACAAAGAGAGGATTCAGCACTGCTTCATCTTGTTCATTGGAAAATAAGAAACCATGTCCTCCAGGTCACATAGATGCAGACCCAGCTTTGATGGTCTCACTACAAAGGAAGCCAAATCATCTGAAAACAACATATATTTCAATTGCGGAAGCTCAGACGCAGTTTCTCAAAAAGTTTTTAGGCCAGCAGAGCTCCATGTTTGTGGAGTGTTTACCCTGTCCCTTAATTTTGGAAACTCCTCTACCACCTCAAAGGTTGTGAACTCCTGAGCATTTTCCGTTCAAGATATGTATTCACTGATTTTGTAACTCTTCTCCTCTAATTGCGTCTTACTTGGGGTGAAGGTAATATCAAGGCATTGTTCTGGATGAGAGCGGGAGGATATTTGTGCAGCATATATTTACATACACATTGGATTCATTTTCCAATTTTCCATTCAAATACTGAATCCCTGAAACTAACCCATACCTAGTAGACTCAGACTATTCATCCTATTATAATGGGAAAAATTAACCCAACACAATAGAAATACAAGCACTTCAGAGGAGACATGTTGTATAGTTGGACTTGACATTTGCATTATATAAGGTAGGTGTTATAAATCTAGTCAAATTTTAATGGAAATATTCTCCATGTGTTTTTAAATTTAACAAATATGTGAATTCTTGTTTCCCTTTTCTGTAGCCTATTCACATATGTATATTTATATGCACATATAGAATCCTACCAGGTATCACACGTACATTTTTGTGAGGTGGCTGTCTTGGCAGATACAAATTGTGAGAAGAGTTCACTCCTCCTAAAACTGTTTTAAATGAAAATTCAACCTATAGGAGAGCGTCCTAGTAGAACAACATTATACATAAACTCATGTTCAGTAAAATAAATATTTTTGCATCTGTGGATGATATATATTTACTGATGAATTTCTATTGGCATTTATATTGGTACTTTTTAATGTCTGTGAGTGTTGTGTGTGTGTGTGTGTGTTTGTATAGATATAGATATAGATATAGATATAGATATAGATAGATGTAGATATACTCTCCAAATTTTTGAAAATTTGGAATATTTTTGTCTTATTTTGCACTTCCTAAATTTTTCATATTCATGAATGTGTATTTATAATCATCTTTTCTCAAGATTATTCTCAGAAACATTCATATACCCTACTAGACTCTGACTACTAATACTAATATAATGGAGAAAAATATCCCAAACAGAATAGAAATACAAGCATTTCAGAAGGGACATGGTGTATAGTTGGACTTGCCTTTTGCATGATATAAGGTAGGAGTTATAAATCTATTCAATTTGCTGAAATACTTTTCCATATGTTATTTTTTTTGACACAAAACAAAATTTAATCTTCGAAAACTAAATAAAATTGACACATCCTTAACCAAGCTAATGAAGAAAAAAAAACTCAAATTACTAAAATTAAGGATCGTAAAAGAACTTTTACAGAGTACACAACTAAAATACAGAGAATAATTAAAAACTAATTTGAAAATTTATACTCTAATAAATTAAAATACCATGATGACATCAATAAAATTTTAGAGATATACCCAAACTGAATTAGTAGGACATGAACAATTTAAACAAATCAATTTCAAGCAATGAAATAGAAGTTGCTGTCAACAGCCTACCAATCAATCAACGCCCAGGAACAGACAGATTCTCAGTCAAGTTCTACAAGACCTTCAAAGAAGCATTCATCACAATACTCCTCAAATTATTCCATAAAATAGAAAAGCATGGAACTCCTCCAAACTCATTTCATGAGGATAGTATCACTCACATACCAAAATCAGACAAAGACACATCAAGGAAAGAAAACTTCAGAGCAATATTCCTGACAAACATATATACAAAAATTCTCAATAAAATTCTTTTTTTTAAGCCAAAGTTAATCAAAAGGGATAAAGAGGGACACTACACACTATTCCATGTGTTTTTAAAGTTAAGAAATATATGAATTCCTGTCTCCCTTTCTCTGTAGCCTATTAAGCACATGTATTTTTATATGCACAAATAGAATCCTACCTGGTTTCACACGTACATTCTTGTGAGGTGGCTGACTTGGCAGATACTATTTGTGAGAAGAGATCACTCCTCCTAAATGCTGTTGGTACAGAAAATTCAACCCATGGGTGAGCTTCCTAGATGAACAACATTCTACATACATCCATGTTCAGTAAAATGAATATTTTGGGATATGCGGATGAGTTATTTTTCATGATGAATTTCGATTGACATATATATTGTGACATTATAATGTGTGTGTGTTTGTGTGTCTATATATATATATATATATATATATATATATATATATATATATAGTCTCCAGATTTTCCAAAATATGAAATATATGTCTTCTTATACACCGCCTGAATTCATTCATATTCATATATGTGGATTTATAATTAACTTTTAACAAGTTTATTCTCAGAAATATACATCCACTGACATACATATTTGTTTCCTAGTACTGAAAACTAACTTCAGGGAAGGGTTCTTACAAATCCTAATATTTCTAGAGTAACTGACCAAGTTTAACATCAATGCAAATACATTCCTATTTGATATGATGTGTTTGTTAAAGTTCATTTTTATTCAAACTTGGTACGTTATTATTTATTCAGTTTATGGACATCATAAAATATATCCTTTCATTCACAAGTTCACAAATTTATAAATATTTGGTTCACTTTCAATCACTTCCTCCTTCGGAACACATATATTCCTTTATGTTTCTTGACGGGTCTTTTCACTGGACTTCTTTCTAAACACGTTATTTTCGATTGAATAATCATTTTTGAAGCAAAACTCACACACTATTCATGATAAACGGTAACCCTAATAATACCATTAGATATATAACTGGTTGGAATTAATGTACGTATATCAATATATGATTTCCTCTATATTTTCAGATATTAAAACAATCCATTATTTAAATTTGGAACCAGTCATATAATTTTTTCACAGTATGGTCTATTAATGCATCATCTCTATATTCATCAACACAGGGTAAACCTATTAGTATCCCCAGTACTAATTCATATGTTTTCAAAATATTGCTCCCAGAAAAGGTGGAAGAAATACTCATGTCACCTGATCTACATATACATATTATCACAGTAATATTCTGGACACAAAATGCAAAGGTCACCGTTATGATTGCAATAAAGCCTCAATGGAATGTGAACATGAATTACTAAAAACATCCATGCCCAGTTTGCCTAATGCTCTCAAATGTCAATCCAATTGGTGACTACATTTTTGTTTCTTTTTAAGATTATGTATTCAACCTCAACCCTGTTGAAAATGTCTAATCCTATCACTCACGTTATACTTTGCCTGATTTCCTAATGTCTCTATTGATGTCTGCTTTCCTACATATTTTTTCCCAGTTCATCATTGTGCCCGACTTTTCACATATGGTGCCATTAATATTCACTCTCTAACCGAAACCTATTGCTAAAGAACTTTTGGTCCAAATCCTAGACTAACTCTTCCTTCTAAACCTACGGACTATCTTTCTAATCCTACACACTATCCCTTTTTCACTGGATGTTCTCTTCTACATTCAATCATCTGAGGTACAGGGTCTTATGCCATTGTATATCGATTTAACTGAGACCTCGGTGCAAAACATTACTCAAGCTAAGGATCCCAATCAAGGGCCCAAATCCTTCTGGGCTTAAAATATTACCTAGATTTCTGTTTTCATACTTATATTTTACCTCTATATTCTTTTAAATATCGCTGGTTCCCAATACCATTATTCATCCAGCAGAATGATTCCTAAGCCAAATGGAACATGCTATTGACCCTAACCATACAATGTTCCCTCAATCTCACTTTACAGAAGAGGAGGGATAAAGTTGATATTACAATACAGGAAGTTAGGAGATCTTCCACCTGCTGAGTACCTCAAAATCCATGCAGAAATAATCCCTGGAGAAGATGTTGGCAGCTATGAAAGACCTGAGAGAACAAAAGTCATATTCCATGGCAAACAACATGGTCAGGATTAAAGGATGTGTCTGAGTCATCCTCTCTATTTTTAATGCAGGGAAGATGGACCAAAGCAGGCCTGTGTGGAGAGCTGTTCCCAGGTGACTATGGTTTCTATACCATTCTAACATGTGAATGTATCACAGGAAGTAGGGCAGCCTCCATGTCAGGAGACACTAGGACGCAACTGTTAGGACAAAGTGGTGGCCAAGACAGGGACCTCATTTATTTCCTGAAGGTAGTGACCTCACCTCATTTCCTTGGTGATGGAACTCTCTGAATTTTGTGATCCAGGAAGCCAGGCACCCAGAGCCAGTCCCAGTCCCAGTTGCAGTGGGCTCACTTGTTTGGATTCACTAAGGACAGAGTCAGTCTTTCTTGGTACCTACTGATGTAAGGGTTGCCAAATACCAAGAAAGCTCTGAAGAGGGGTCTTTCCTGAGAGGACAGGAATTGGCTCACCACTGCCTCCTGACAACTTCACAGAGTTGACCAAGGAGACCAGATGTGAGACAGAAAGGCCATTTCTGGGGAACATCATATGGCCTACCAGTCAGAGGACACTCCAGATAGTGACAGACCTACTTGTGGGAAAAAGTTGCATTTGTGGGTGTTGGTTTGTGTTTGTGGTTTTTTTCTCATGTTCTGAGAATAGGTAAAAAAGGAGGTTTGTTTGGTTTGGAGTGGACTGTTTCCAGTAAGTCATTTGACAAGGAGACTGTTTCTATGTCTGTGTATCCCACTGTATTTTTCTTTGTAGATATTAGAAAAAAAATAGCTCATTGGTTGTGTCCTGTCTAGTAGAAAGCTTCCCAGCATGCATCCTTTCCAATTAATGAATGGACTGAGGCTTGCCTTATCCATGGGCAACACCGGCTATCTACCTAATTTTCCATTTTTTCATGAATTCTGGCCACTCTCAAGATTAGTATCATGTATTTTTGTACAAGATATGTACCACCTCCAAGCTCTGTGACATGGCCATGTACTGGATAGCTGAAGGGAATGGCGAGCATCTCAGAAAACTCATATATCAGAGTAACCAGGAAAGTCTCCGTGGAGAAACCCTGCTTGGGGCCTTTTGATTACCTATTGTTCTGTTGCTCTGAATGTCAGAAAGGTCTTTGCCTCAGGCCACCCCTTTGTGAAGCCTGAAGAAAACAGTTTTAAAATGGAAATGAATGGGCATCACCTGTGGCTCTTTGCTTCATAGCTTTGGAAATGGATGTGTCTGAATCAGCCTCTTGGCCCTGTGTGAGCCTGTGGTTTAGATTTTCAGCACCTGATGAATCTAAAGAAAGATCCCATGTGGGCATCCAAAACCTAAATGGAAAAATGATCAGTGATTGTGGATGATGCCTCTCGCCTTCCTCTGTAAGATTCCTGACCTCCATCAAGTGAGAATAGGGATCATTTGTGTCAAATAAGTTCTTCAAAGGGCTGCAGAGGGGAGACAATAGGTGCTTGGGTTTTCTTATAACTCCAATTCACACTAAAAATCTATACCCCACAGTCAGTATGCCTCAAATTTGAGAAGTGGAGTAGTATTAACGGCAGGCCTATTTGATCACTTCTGTTTCACACTAACGTTGTCCAGGCCACCCTGACTTTAGGCAAATGAGGGGCAAGGGAGTTTATTTTTGACACTGTCTTGGGCTGTGCCCCTCATGGAAACCTCCAGCTAGAGGTTATGATTAGTGTCTATATAAAAGATGAAGAGGGCCGTGTGAGAGTGTTTTGGTTTTAATTGTCATCATTTGTGTAGCAATTGGAAGAGATGCCTGGGTCCACCTGGGCTTGAACTCTGTTGTGATTCCCCTTAGAGACTGAGTTGTGTAACTGACCTCAGAGAAGTATTGCCATGAATTGTGTTGGGATTTCAGGAGGCCACACATGAGATTCACCATTGGAATCTGAGATCTTGGCCCAGGGTGACTTTACACAGAGCACTGGGAATCTAAGCCAGGATATCACAAGATTTTATTCTGAAAGATTCCAGCCATAGTTGAGAGTCAAAACACACATGCAACTCACATTGTAGACCTCAATGGGCCTGGCTTCATGAGACCTTTTGCCCACTCTTTGGGAAGCCTTGCCTGTGAGAGTTCACCAGAGCTTTCATTGAAATGAGATTCCTAACCATTTATTGGTTCCTGTATAAATTGAATCCCACAGTGCCTCCAACTTCATTATTGAAAAATATCTAGATATATACCATGAATTTTTTGAAATTACCATGACCAGGTGGCACTGGAGAACATTTGGATGTCCTGTTGCTAATCATGATTGTACCAGACAGTGCCTTAATTGACTGTGTTTCATGAAAATGCTGTAGAACATAGATGCCAGTAAGTTGGAGCCTCCAGACTAGTGGGCATAAAGCAGTGGAGTGTAGGTGTTTGAAAAAACATCAGTTGTGGGTCCACGTGGATCTGGCATTGGCTTAGAAATGACTTGTCACTGACATGGTACATCCAGCAGACCCTTCTATGTAAAGGCATCTTGCTATATGGAGAGGATTCCTGCCAATGATCAGAATAAAAGGGCTATTGTCGAGTTGAAAAGCTATGTGGGATTTAAGCCTCATTGGTGCATTTTACTGCAGACCCTCACCCACCACATATGAGAGTACATCCTCCAGCACTGTGTCCCAGTGGAGCTCCTTGTATTTCGTGAAGCCAATACAAAACTCACAGTGCAGCAGTAAGAAACACCACGAAAGTGGAGCATGAACAAATGGCTTTACAGACAACACGGTTAGATACTTAGACCCCAGTGGCCAAAGTTTCCCTACAAATAGAGAATTCAGCACTGCTGCCTCATGTCCACTAGAAAATAAGGAACCATGTCATCCAGGTCACATAGATGGAGACCCAGCATTGATGGTCTCACTACAAAGGAAGCAAAAGCTCCTGACAAAAACATATTTCAACTGCCCAACCTCAGAGGCAGTTTCTCAAAAAGTCATTAGGCCAGCAGAGCTCCATGTTTGTGAAGTGTTTACCCTCTCCCTTTTTGTAAACTGTTCTACCTCCTACAAGTTTGTGAAGTTATGAGCATTTTCCTTTCCACATATGTATTCACAGATTTTCTAACTCTTCTCCACTAATTGTGTCTTATTTGGGGCGAAGGTAATGTCAAAGCATTGTTCTGGCTGAGAGTGGGAAGATTTTTGTGTAGCACATATTTGCATACATATTAGATTCATTTTCCTATTTTCCATTTGAAATACTGAATCCCTGACACTAACCCGTACCCTACTAGACTCTGACTACTAAACCTAATATGATGGAGAAAAAGAAACCTAACAGAATAGAAATACAGGCCTTTCATAGGAGGCATGGTGTATACTTGGACTTGCCTTCTGCTTTATCAATGGTATGTGTTATAAATCTAGTCAACTTTTCATTGTAATACTTCTCCATGAGTTTTTAAAGTTAACACATATGTAAATTTCTGTCTCCCTTTCTCTGTAGCCTATTCATCAAATGTATTTTTTTATGCATTTTTAGAATTCTACCTGGTATCACATGTACATTCTTGTGAGATCGCTTATTTTGGAAGATACAAATTGTGAGAAGAGATCGCTCCCTCTAAATACAGATGGAACTGGAATTTCCACCTATGGGTGAATTTCCTAGATGAACAATATTATGTATAAATAAATTTTCAGTAAAATGAATATTTTTGGATACGTGGATGATATATATTTCATGATGAATTTCGAATGGCATATATATTGCTACATTTTAATGTCTGTGTATGTGTGTATCTATCTATTTATCTATCTATCTATATAGATATAGATATCTACTCTTAAGATTTTCAAAATATGAAATATATGTGTCTTATTATACACTCCCTAAGTAAACTCATGTGTGTGTATGTAGATTTATAATCAACTTTTCACAAAATTATTCTTAGAAATATTCATCCACCTTAAATACATATTTTTTCCTAGTACTGAAAAGTAAATTAAGTGAATGGTGTATACAATTCGTAATATTTCTACAGTGACTGAACCAGTTTCACATCAATGTAAGTAGACACCTATGGGACCATGATGTGTATTTTGAAGTTCATTTTTATTCAGACACTGGTACATTACTATTTCTGCAGTTTATGGACATTATAGGATATATCCTTTCATCCACAATTTCACAAATTTATAGGCATTTGGTTCACTTTCAATCACTTCCTACTTCAGAACACATGTATTCCTCCATGTTTCTTGACTGTTCTTTTCATGAGATTCTTTCCAAACACAGTATTATTGATTTCCATAATCACTTTTGAAGCCAAACTCACACACTCTTCATGATAAACCATAACGCTAATATTACCATTAGATGTATAACTGGTTGGAATGAATGTATGTATATCAATATAAGATTTCCTATATATTTTCAGATATCAATTCAATCCATTATTTAACGTTTGAACCAGTTATATTATTTATTCACAGTATGGTCTATTAAGGCATCATCTCTATATTCGTAGACCGATGGTATACCTGTTTGTATCCCCAATACTAATTTTTAAGTCTTTAAAATATTGCTTTCAGAAATGGTGGAAGAAATACTGTAGTCACCTGATATACATATACATTTCATCACGGTAATATTCCTGAAACAAAATGCAAGGGTCACACTTATGATTGTATCAAAGCCTATATTGAAAGTGAGCATGTATTACTAACAACATCCATGCCCTGATTAACTAATGATCTCAAATATCATTCCTATTGGTGACTACATATTTGTTTCTTCCTAAGATTATATATTGAAACTGAACCCTGTTAAAATGTCTTATCCTATCACCCACTTTGTACTTTGCCTTATTTCCTAATGTCTCTATTGATATCTGCTTTCCTACACATTTTCCCCAGTTTATCACTGTGACTGACTGTTCACATATGCTGACATTTACACTCACTCTCTAATCAAAACTCTATATCTAAAGAACATTTGGTCCAACTCCTCGACTCACTCAAATGGATTCTTCAAAGCCCTGCAGAGGGTAGCCCATAGTTGCTTGAGTTTTCTCATGACCCCAATTCACATAAAGAATCTATACCCCACAGAGAATAGGCCTCAAATTGGAGAAGTAGAGCAGTATTATTGGCAGGCCTATTTGATCACTCCTGCTTCACAGGAAGAGTTTCCATGCCACCCTGACTTTAGGCAAATGAGAGGCATGTGAGCTTATATTGGACACTGTCTTAAGCTGCGCCCTTCATGGAAACCTCCAGCCAGAGGTTATGATGAGTCTCCAAATTGAAGAAGATGAGGGCCATGTGGGAGTGTTTTGGTTTAATTGTGGTCATTTGTGTGGTGGTTGGAAGAGATGACTGGGTCCACCTGTGCTTGAACTCTGGAGTGATTCCCCTTAGAGACTGAGTTCTGGAACAGATCTCAGAGAAGTATTGGCATGAATTGTGTTGGGATTTTAGGAGGCCACGCATGAGAGTTGCCCTTGGAGACTGAGATCTAGGCCCAGGATAGCTTTCAAAGAGCACTGGGAATCTCAGCCAGGATATCACATGACTTTATTCAGAAAGACTTGGAAGCCATAGTTGAGAGTCAAAAAAAACATGGCCCTCAATTGTAGACCTCAATGGGCCTGGCTTAATGTGACCTTTTGGCCACTCTTTGGGAAGCCTTGCCTCTGAGAGTTCTCCCGAGCTTTAATTGAAATGAGCTTCCTCACCATTTCATGGTTCCCGAATGAATTGAATGCCACAGTGCCTCCAAATTTATCTTTGAAAATTGGCTAGATAAATACCATGAAATTTTTTAAATTCTTATGAACAGGTGGCACTGGAGAACCTTTGGATGTCTATTGCTGATCACGAGTGTACCAGACATTGCATTGATTGACTGGGTTTCATGAAAACGGTGAGAACAGAGATGCCAGAATGTTGAGGCCTGCTGACTAGTTGGCCTAGAGCAGTGGTGGGCAGGTGTATGATAAAACATCTGTCGTGGGGCCATGTGGATCTGCCATTGGCTTCCAAATGCCTTGTTACTGACATGGTGCAGCCAGCAGAACCATACAAGTTAACGGACCTTATTATATGGAGAGGTTTCAGGGCAATATTCAGAATCAGGTTGATATGGACATGGGTGCAAGCTTTTGGGGATAGAAGCCTGGTTGGTTCATTCTCCTGCAGACCCTCACCCACTACACGTGAGAGTACTCTCTATAGCACTGTGTCCCAGTTTTTCTTTTTGTATTTTGTGAAGCCAATACCAAACTCCCAGTGCAGCAGTAAGAAACACCACGAAAAGTGAAGTATGACCAAATGGCTTCACAGACCACATGGTTAGACACTTAGACCCCAGTGGCCTCAGTTTACCTACAAAGAGAGAATTCAGAACTGCTGCCTCATGTTCTATTGCAAATAAGGAACCATGTCATCCAGGTCACATAGATGCTGACGCAGCTTTGATGATCTCACTACAAAGGAAGCGAAAGCTCCTGACAACAACAAACATTTCAAGGGCCCAAACTCAGAGGCAGTTTCTCAGAAATTAATTAGGCCACCAGAGCTCCATGTTTGTGAAGTGTTTACCCTTTACCTTACTTTTGGAAATTCCTCTACCACCTCCAAGGTTGTGAACTCCTGAGCATTTTCTTTTCCAGATATATATTCACAGATTTTCAAACTCTTCTCCACTAATTGTGTATTACTTGTGGTGAAGGAACTATCAAGGCATTTTTTTGGATGACAGTAGGAAGATTTTTGTCTAACAAATATTCGCATACACATTAGATTCATTTCCCTATTTTCCATTTGAAATACTGAATCCCTGACACTAACCCATACCCTACTAGACTCTGACTACTAATCCTACTATGATGGAGAAAAAGAAACCTAACAGAATAGAAATACAGGCCATTCATAGGTGGCATGGTGTATACTAGGACTTGCCTTCTGCTTTATCAAGTGTATGTGTTATAAATCTAGTCAACTTTTCATTGTAGTACTTCTCCATGAGTTTTTAAAGTTAACACATATGTAAATTTCTGTCTCCTTTTCTCTGTAGCCTATTCATCTCATGTATTTTATTATGCATATTTAGAATCCTACCTGGTATCACACATACATTCTTGTGAGCTCACTGTTTTTGGATGATACAAATTGTGAAAAGAGATCACTCCCCCTAAATACTGATGAAACTGAAAATTCAACAAATTGGTGAATTTCCTAGATGAACAAAATTATACATAAATCCATGCTCAGTAAAAAGAATATTTTTGGATATGAGGATGATATATATTTCATGATGAATTTTGATTGGCATATATATTGCTACATTTTAATGTCTGTGTTTTTATCTTTATAAATATATATATATATATAATCTCCAGATTTTTCACAATATTAAATATATGTGTCTTATTATTCACTCCCTAAATACATTCATATTCATGTATGTGGATTTGTAATCAAATTTGCACAAGATTATTCTCAGAAAAATTCATCCACATAAAATACATATTTATTTTCCAGTACTGAAAACAAACTTCGGTGAATTGTGCTTACAAATCCTAATATTTGCATGGTAACTGACCCAGTTTAACATTAATGCAAGTATAATCCTATGGGACATGATGTGTATTTTGAAGTTCATTTTTATTCAACAGTGGTACATTACTATTTCTTCAGTTGATGGATATCATAGGATATAACTTTTCATCCACAAGTTCACAAATCTGCAGGCATTTGGTTCACTTTCAATTACTTCTTGCTTCAGAACATATGTATTCCTCCATGTTTCTTGACTGTTCTTTTCATGAGATTCTTTCCAAACACATTATTTTCGATTTCCATAATCATTTTTGAAGGAAAGAGGCGCCTTACTTACCCCCAGAAAGGTTCATTGAGGTCTCCTTGTCCTGCGCTGCGTGATTCCCGGCCAATGCACCAAATGTAAGGTTCCGGCGAATGTTGGAGGAAGAGACCATCAAGAAACTGCGGCTCATGCAACAGTAAAAGCCGTTTATTGAGGATCCAATCCAGCATGCTGGGGCTACGTGCTCACTCAAGATGGGAGAGCATCCCAGAGCCCCGAGCAGGGGTTGAGCAGTGCTTAAGTACACTTTTTGGGCAGGGCGGGACTTTACATATATTACAGTCTCCTTTAAGAAATCATCATACACCACGGGAAAATCAAACAACAATTCCTAAACATGATTAGTTCATTTATTGGTGGGAACATGTAAGGCGGGAGTGATAGGTCAGTTCTAAAGCGGGGTACACATTCAAAATGATTGGTTTAGGCCCTGCAATGCCTATGTGCCAGGCCTCACAGGGTCCTAGGTTATTAAAAAACCAGGCGGTCAGGGGGAATATTTACTGGGTAGTCCGGGAATTGTCCTACAAGCTACAGGAATTTCAGGTTTTGCGTGTAGCATAGGAACTTAACAATACCTGGTCCTTTACATTTTAACTCAAGCCTTGCTGCTTAAAAACTTTACAACACCCGGTCTTTTACACTTTAACTTTTACACTTTAATTTCAATTTCTTTTACGCTTACAGATCACTCCTGGTGCACAAGAAGGGTGTCCAAGCCACCCTGACTTTAGGCAAATGAGGGCCAAGGGAGCTTATTTTGGACACTGTCTTGGGCTGTGCCCCTCATGGAAACCTCCAGCCAGATGTTATGATGAGTGCCTTTATGGAAGAAGAGGAGGGCAATGTGGGATTGTTTTGGTATTAATTGTGGTCATTTGTGTGACGGTTGGAAGAGATGACAGGGTCCACCTGGGCTTGAAGTCTGGTGTGAATCCCCTTAAAGACTGAGTTCTGGAACTGACCTCAGAGAAGTATTGCATGAATTGTGTTGAAATTTTAGGAGGCCACGCATGAGAGTCGCTCTTATAAACTGAGATCAAGGCCCAGGGTGGCTTTCCACAGAGCACTGGGAATATCAGCCAAGATATCCCATGATTTTATTCTTAAAGACTTGGTAGCCATAGTTGAGAGTCAAAACACACATGGAACTCACAACGTATACCTCAATGGGCCTGGCTATATTTGACCTTTTGGCCACTCTTTGGGAAGCCTTGCCTATGAGAGTTCTCCAGAGTTTCATTGAAATGAGCTTCCTCAACATTTAGTGGTTCTTGAAACCCACAGTGCCTCCAACTTCATCCTTGAAAAATGGCTAGATAAATACCATGAAATTTTTGAAAATCCCATGACCAGGTGGAACTGGAGAATCTTTGGGTGTCCTGTTGCTGATCATGAGTATACTAGAGGGTGCCTTGATTGACTGGGTTTCATAAAAATAATGTAGAAAAAAGATGCCAGTAAGTTGGAGCCTACTGAGTAGTGGGCCTAGAGCAGCGGTGGGCAGGTGTGCAGGTGTGTGATAAAACATCTGTGGTAGGTCCATGTGGTTTGGCCATTGGCTACCAAATGCCTTGTGAAGGACATGGTGCAGCCAGCAGACCCTTATTTGTAAAGGCATTTTGATATATGGAGAGGTTTCAGGGCAATTTTCAGAATCAGGTTGACATGGTCAATGGTGCAAGCTATGTGGGAAAGAAGCCTGGTTGGTGCATTCTCCTGCAGACTGTGACCCACCACAGTTACAGAACTCTCTCCAGCACTGTGTCCCAGTTGAAATTGTTGTATTTCGTGAAGCAAATACCAAAGTCCCAGTGTAGCAGCAAGAACCACAACAGAAAGTGGAAGAGGATCAAATGGCTTCACAGTCCACACGGGGTGACACTTATCCCCCAGTGGCCACAGTTTACCTACAAAGAGAGAATTCAGCACTGCTGCCTCAGGTTCATTGGATAATAAGAAATCATGTCCTCCAGGTCACATAGATGCAGACCCAGCTTTGATGGGCTCACTATAAAGGAAGCTAAATCTCCTGACAACAACATATATTTCAAGTGCCCAACCTCAGAGGCAGTTTCTCAAGAAGTATTTAGGCCAGCAGAGCTCCATGTTTGTGGAGTGTTTACCATGTCCCTTACTTATGGAAACTGCTCTATCACCTCCAAGGTTGGGAAATCCTGAGCGTATTCCATTCCAGATATGTATTCACGTATTTTCTAACTCTTCTCCTCTAATTGTGTCTTACTTGTGGCAAAGGTAATGTCAAGGCATTGTTGTGGATGAAAGTGGGAAGATTTTTGTGTAGCACATATTTGCATACACATTGGATTCATTTTCCAATTTTCCATTCAAAATACTGAATCCCTGACACGAAACTATACCCTACTAGACTCTGACTACTATTCCTAATATGATGGAGAAAAATAACTCAAACAGAATAGAAATACAAGCAGTTCAGAAGAGGCATGGTGTATAGTTGAACTTGCCGTTTGCATTATGTAGGTTAGGTGTTATAAATCTAGTTAATTTTTAATTGAAATAGTTCTCCATGTGTTTTTAAAGTTAATGAATATGTGAATTCCTGTATCCCTTTCTCTGTAGCCTATTCAGCACATGTATTTTTATATGCACATATAGAATCCTACCTGGTATCACATATACATTCTTGTGAGGTGGCTGACTTGGCAGATACAAATTATGAGAAGAGATCACTCCTGCTAAATGCTGTTGGATCTTAAAATTCAACCTATGGGTGACCTTCCTAGTTGAACAACATTATTCATAAATCCATGTTCATTAAAATTAATATTTCGGGATCTATGAATGATATATATTTCACCATGAATTTCGATTGGCATATATATTGCCACTTTATAATGTCTGTGTGTGTTTTGTATATATATACTCTCCAGATTTTTCACAATATGAAATATGTGTCTTATTATTCACTCCCTAAATACATTCATATTCATGTATGTGGATTTGTAATCAACTTTGCACAAGATTATTCTCAGAAATATTCATCCA
Organism: Callospermophilus lateralis; assembly: GCF_048772815.1. Classification (NCBI taxonomy): domain Eukaryota; kingdom Metazoa; phylum Chordata; class Mammalia; order Rodentia; family Sciuridae; genus Callospermophilus; species Callospermophilus lateralis. The sequence goes on from NW_027517938.1 coordinate 494,055, forward strand.
CCTGAAATACTTATTTGTTTCCTAGTACTGAAAACAAACTTCAGTGAAAGGTGCATACAAATCCTAATATTTCTACCGTAACTTACCAAGTTTAACATCAATGCAAGTAGATTCCTATGGGACATGATGTGTATTTTGACGTTCATTTTTATTTAAAACTGGTACAGTACTATTTCTTCAGTTTATGCACATCCATGGATAAATTTTTCACCCAAAATTTCAAAATTAAAGACATTTGTTTCACTTTCAATCACTTCCTGCTTCCGAACACATGTAGTCCTCCAGGTTTTTCGACTGGTCGTTTCATGAGACTTCTTAACAAACACATTATTTTCGATTTCCATAATCACTTTTGAAGGAAAACTCACACACCCTCTTCATGATAAACCGTAACCCTAATATTACCATTAGACTTATAATTGGTTGTAATGAATGTATGTATACCAATATCAATATAAGATTTCCTGTATATTTTCAGATATCAATTTATTCTAACTCCAATTTCTAAAGTTGGATCCAGTTATATTATTTATTCACAGTACGATCTATTCATGCATCATCTCTATATTCATTGACACAGGGTACACCTATTTGTATACCCAATACTAATTTATGGGTTTTAAAAATATTGCTTCCCATAATGGTGGAAGAAATACTCATGTCACCTGATCTACATATACATTTTATCACAGTAATATTCTGGACAAAAATGCAAAGTTCACACTTATGATTGTACCAAACCCTAAATTGAAAGTGAGTATATATTACTAAAAACATCCTTGTCCAGGATGCCTAATTCTCCCAAGTGTCAATATTGTTGGGGACTATATATTTGTTTCTTCCTATGATTATATATTCAACCTCAACCCTGTTGAAAATGTCTAATCCTATCACGCATTTTATAATTTGTCTGATTTCCTAATGTCTCTATTGAGACCTGCTTTCCTACATATTTTCCCCAGTTCATCATTGTGACTGACTCTTCACATGTGCTGACATTTACATTCACTCTCTAAACGAAACCCTATTGCTAAAAAACTATTGGTCCAACTCGAAGACTCACTCTTCTTCCTAAAACTACTATCTTCCAAATCCTACCGACTATCCATTTTTGACTGGATGTTCTCTTCGACATTCAGGCATCTGAGGTGCAAGGTTTTATTCCATTGTGTATAGATTTATCTGAGACTAAAATGCAGAATGTAATTCAAAGCTAAATATCCCAAAGAAGGGCCCAATGCCCTTTCTGGCTTCAAATCGTAACTAGATTTATGTTTTCATATTTATATTTCAAATATATATTCTTATAAATTTTGCAGGTTCCCAATACCATTATTCATCCAGCAGAATGATTCCTAACACAAGTCAAATATGTTATTGACCCTAACCATACACTGTTCCCTCATTCTAAATTTACAGAGAGGAGGGACAGAGTTGGTCTTACAATACAGGAAAGTAGGGGATCTTCCACCTGCTGAGAACCTCAAAGTTCCATGCAGAAATGTTGACTGAAGAAGATGTAGGCAGCTATGAAGAACCTGAGAGAACAAAAGTCATGTTCAATGGCAAACAACCTGTTCAGGATGAAGGGTTCTGTCTGAATCAGCCTCTCACATCTTAATTTAGAGAAGATGGACCAAACCAGGCCTGTGTGGGTAGCTGTTTCTGGGTGCCTATGGTTGTATACCATTCTAAATTGTGAAAGTGTCACAGGAAGTAGGGGCAGCCTCCTTCTCATGTGACACTTGGAAGCCACTGGTAGGACAAAGTGGTTGCCAAGGCAGTGACCTCATTCAGTTCCTAAAGGAAGTGACCTCACCTCACTTCCTTGGTGATGGAAATCTCTGAACTTGGGATTCATGAAGCCAGGCACCCAGAGCCAGTCCCAGTCCCAGTCCCAGTGGTCTCACTTGTTTGGATTTACCAAGGACAGTGTCAGTCTTTCTTGGTACCTACTAATGTGAGGATGGCCAAATGCCAGGAAAGCTCTAAAGAGGGGTCATTCCTGAGAAAGCAGGTAGTTTCTCACCTCTGGGTCCTGACACCTGCACAGAGTTGGCCAAGGAGACCAGATCTGAGACAGATCAGGCCATTCCGTGGGAATATAGTATGGCTCACCAGTCAGAGGACAGTCTGGATAGTCACAGAACTTCTTGGGGGAAGGAGGTGCCTTTGTGGGTGTGGGGGTGGGTTTCTGGTTTTGTCTCATGTTCAGAGAATAGGTAGGCAAGGCGCTTTTTTTGGTGTGGAATGAACTGTTTCTAGTAAGTCATTTGACAAGGCGAGTGTTTCTATGTCTGTCTATCACACTGTGTCCGTGGTTGCAGATATTAGAAAAGAAAATGCATCAATGGATGTGTCCTGTCTAGTAGAATGCTTCCCAGCATTCATCCTGTCCAATTTATGAATGGATTTCAGATTGCCTTTTCGATGGGTAACACCTGCAATCTTCCTAAGTTTCAGTTTTCTTCTGGACTTCTGCCCCTCTCCAGAATAGGCTCATGGTTTTATGTCTAAGGTATGTACCACTTCCAAGCTGTGTGCCATGACCATGTACTGGATAGCTCAAAGGAATGGCGAGCATCTCTGAAAAATCAGATATTAGTGTGACCATTAAATCTCAGTGGAGAAACCCTGCTTTGGGCCTTTTGCTTACCTATTGTTCTGTTGCCCTGAATGTCAGGAAGTTCTTTGCCTCAGGCCACCCCTTTGTGAAGCCTGAAGAAAACAGTTTTCAAATGGAAATGAATGGGCAACACCTGTGGCTCTTTGCTTAATTGCTTTGGAAAGGGATGTGTCTGAATCAGCCTCTTGGCCCTGTGTTAGGCTGTAGCTTAGATTCTCAGCACCTGATGGATCTAAAGAAAGATCCCATGGGTGCATTAAAAACCAAAATGGCCAAAAGAGCAGTCATTGTTTATGAAGACTCTCGCCTTCCTCTCTAAGGTTCCTGACATCCATCAAGTGAGAATAGGGATCCTTTGTTTCAAAAGAGTTCTTCAAAGCCCTGCAGAGGCTATCCCATAGGTGCTTGGGTTTTCTCATGACCCCAATTTACATGAAGAATCTAAACCCTACAGTCAGTAGGCCTCAAATTGGAGAAGCCAAGCTGTATTAACGGCAGGCCGATTTGATCACTCCTGTTTCACAGTCAGGATTTCCAGGCCACACTGACTTTAGGCAAATGAGGGGCAAGGGAGGTTATGTTGGACACTGTCCTGTCCTGCGCCCCTCATGGAAACCTCCATCCAGAGGTTATGATGAGTGTCTATATGGAAGAAGAAAAGGGTTATGTGGGAGCATTTTGTTTGGAATTGTGGTAATTTGTGTGGCACTTAGAAGAAAAGACTGGGTCCACCTGGGCTTGAACTCTGTTGTGATTCCTCTTAGAGAATGAATTCTGGAACTGACCTCAGAGAAGTATTTTCATGAATTATGTTTGGTTTTTACTAGGCCATGCATGAGAGTCGCCCTTGGAACCTGAGATCTAGGTGCAGGGTGGCTTTCCCCAGAGCACTGGGAATCTCAGCCAGGATATCACATGATTTTATTCTGAAAGACTTTGCAGCCACAGTTGAGAGTCAAAACACACATGGACCTCACATTGTAGACCTCAATGGGCCTGGCTTCATGTGACCTTTTTAGCCACACTTTGGGAAGTCTTGCCTGTGAGTGTTCTCTAGAGCTTTCATTGAAATGATCTTCCTCAACATTTAATGGTTCCTGAATAAATTGAAACCCAAAGAGCCTCCAACTTCATCCTCGACAAATGGCTTGATAAATACCATAAAATTTTTGAAATTCCTATGACCAGGTGGCACTGGAGAACTTTTGGATATCCTGTTGCTGACCATCAGTGTACCAGACAGTGCCTTGACTGACTTTGTTTCATGAAAATTGTGTAGAACAGTGATGCCAGTAAGTTGGAGCCTGCTCATTAGTGGGCCTAGAGCAGTGGTGTGAAGGTGTGTGATAAAACATGTGTGGTGGGGCCATGTTTATCTGCCATTGGCTTCCAAATGCCTTGTGACTGACAGGGTACAGCAAGCAGACCCTTATATGTAAAGGCATCTTGTTATATGGATAGGTTTATGGGCAATGTTCAGAATCAGGTTGGCTACCTGGTACCACACGTACATTCTTGTGAGGTGGCTGACTTGGCAGATACTAATTGAGAGAAAAGATCACTCCTACTAAACCCCAATGAAACTGAATATTCAACATATGGGTGAGCTTTCTAGTTGAACAACATTATACATAAATCCATGTTCAGTAAAATGAATATTTTTAGATCTGTGGATAATATATATTATATGATGAATTTTGATTGACATATATATTGCTACTTTTTTGTCTGTGTGTGTTTTGTGTTTGTGTGTGTGTATATATATATATATATATATATATATATATATATATATATATATATATATACACACTCTCCAGATATTTCAAAAAATGAAATATATGTGTCTCATATACACTCCCTAAATTCATTCATGTTCATGTATCTGGATTTATTGTCAACTATTCACAAGATTATTCTCAGAAATATTCATGCACCTGAAATTTGCCTAATGCTCTCAAATATCAATCCTATTGCTGTCTACATATTTGTTTTTTCCTAAGATTATATATTCAAACTCAATCCTTTTCAAAATATCTAGTCCTGTCACTCACTTTGTAATTTCCCTGATTTCATAATGTCTCTATTGATATCTGCTTTCCTACATATTTTCCCCAGTTCATCATTGTGACTGACTCTTCAACTGTGCTCACATTTACATTCACTCTCTAACTGAAACCATATTGCTAAAGAACTTTTGTTCTAAATTCTATACTCACTCTTCTTCCTAAACCTACTGACTATCTTCCTAATCCTACCAACTATACCTTTTTCACTGGATGTTCTCTTCTACATTCAATCATCCAAGTAAATGTCGGGGAAGCTTCGGAGAAGGAGACGACCAACAGAGTACTCATGATACAGCAAAAGGTTTATTGGGTTTCCAGCATGCTGGGGCTCAGAGCTCACTTTAATAGAGCAGATAGCCCTGAGAATAGCTTAAGTAGAGTTTGTATACTTTCCCTGGAGAAGGCAGGGAGGGAAGTTTATTGATGGGTCACGACGAGTGGGCAGTTTGCATGCAACTGGGTGAGGGAGTACATTCTGTAGTTTGGCAGTTGGGGACAGCACATTTTGGGAACAAGTTTTGCAAGCATTTCTCAAGATTTCAACAGTTTTTTGTTAAGCATAGGGAAATACAGGAAGTGACAAGTACTTATTTTATTAACCTTTCATTCCTCACTTCTTTTTCTGGCTACTTTTAATCATAAAAATTATCATTGGGGGGTTTCACATTCTATGTCTCCTAGTGGGGTATTACCATAAGTTTAACTCGTCCAATTTGAGCCTGGAGAAAAGAAATTACACGGTTGAGAAAACAGGGTTTTATAGTTAGCAATAATATGAGGATTATTATTGGACCGGCCAGGGTTGATAAAAACGTAGTTAACCAGGGGCACTGTGTGAACCAAGACTCAAACAACCCTTTTTGGGTCTCTCTCTCTCTTGTTGATGCTCTTTAATGTGTCTTTTTAATTTACTCATAGATTTTATTACAACTCCAGTATGTTCGGCATAAAAACAACATTCTTCCCTCAATGCAGCACAAAGGCCCCCTTCTTTAATGAAGAGGAGGTCCAAACCTCAACTGTTCTGTAAAACAACTTCAGAGAGAGAGGTTAAAGTTTTATGCAAAGCTCTGATGGTGGTTTCTAATATCTTAGTTTTGGTCTATTGCTGCTTCTAATTGGGTAATTTATTGTGTCACATGGACAAGGGCAGTGGTTCCTGGGCCCACCCGTGCAGCAAATCCTATTCCTAATATGATGGCTAAAGTGAGGGATATATGCTCCCAGTGGAACCTGGTTGTATGTCCCCCTATTTGATCTTCAAATGATCCTGCTTCATAATAGAGCACTCTGGGAAACATCTGCACCATTACACGATTAATCACATCTGTTGACCATTTCATGAAAACATAAACAAGGTTTAAGTATATAGAATTATTCTGTTGTAAGGACGGACAAGGCAAGGCACCTAAGATAGCACTAAAGACAGGGAAACAGTCCTATTTGGTTGCAACCGGATTCAGAGGGCATTGCTTCTGTTGTAATCAATTAATCCCCTGAAACTCAAGTTTAGGTAGTTTCAGAATTTTGTACCCAACATGTAAGGGAAGGTGCTCAGAAGCTCACAGTCTGCAGAAGTTCAAAAACGCAGTATTTGTTCCTGTTTTTCCCCTGTTCTGGGCAAGTTAACTTTTAAAGGACACCTGGGAGGGGGAGAGCTTTTTCTTCCCTTTCTTATTTTACCCCTGCCAGCTGTTACCATGGAGACCAGTTGGTAACTTCTTTATCTTAGAAATGTAGCCATCTCTGTGAATCCCCAGCTCAAGGACAGAGGCCTTGTTCACATATTTTGTGAAAAACTAGTAAAAGGGTGTCTACCTGAGAAGTGCTGATTTTTTTAGCCACTGGCCAAGTAGAACAGGGCAACACGAAAAGAGGAAGTTTATCTACATTGAACTCTTTTATAGGGACTCTTTTGCTGAAAGTCCTAAAGTCAGCCATGGTGAAGACTTCTGGAGAAGGTCAGTTAAGACTTTTCTGTGGGCCTAGTGCAGAGGGGGAAGACGGGGAAGGTGGGCTGTGATCAGCTCCGTGGATCTGAGAATGAGGAAGGAGAGATGTAAAAGAATAATGGGAAACGGGTTTGAGATTTTCCTAGCAACAAAAACTTGAGCAGTAGAACAGGTAGAGCAGAGAGGATGATGGGAGTGAGTATCTCAAAACGCATATGAGGGACGTTTAATTATTAGTAAACTGTTTTCAGTGATGACAAACCAACTTTAAAGGCCATTTTTATTACATCTTAGATAGGGGACTGAGGGCTCTCCTCAGCTGGTTTGAGCTTTGGTTTAGCTGGTAAGAAGACCTGGCGGGACCCGGTGCGAGCACTGACAGGACAAGAGAGGAGTGAGTGGGTGGAGGGGTACTTCAGTAACTGCTGCCTCAGCAAGGAGGCAATGGTCTGAGAACCGGCAGAGGTTTGGGTTTTTGATCTAGTAATTGGAGGGGAGAAATCAGGTTGCTGAGGTGGGAGTGACAGCAGAATGTCTGGAGCAGAAGGCTGAGGGTGAGGATCTATTGGAGAAGCATAGTTCAGGATGTGAGTGAAGGAGGGAAAAGGTCACGCAGAATTTGAGGATCTAGAGACCCCTCTGGGGGCCATCGGTTCTTCTTATCTAATTGGTAATATGGCCAATGATGTGTACTGAATTTGATGAGGAGTTTGGGTTCCATCAGGCAGCCCCTGTTTGCTCAAATCCCCATGACTTACAGAAGAAGTCGGCTTTCCCCCCACACAGCCGTGACTGTGGCTTTGAGAGTCTGCCCGGCAAACATAGTAATCTAGGCTAGCCAACCTGCATCTGGCTTGCATGTCCCTTCATCCATAATGTTTGTTTCCATTATCTATGCTACAGAAGTAATTTAATGGAATTTTAGTGGTATCCTCTTCATCAGGGATATCCCAATAGGTAAGACGTATAGCCAGCTGACAAATGTCTGGGAGGAATGATGGCCACCAGGTCCCTCAGGGGGCTGTATGCGAGATAGATTATACTTCTTTTCCAGTAGGATTTGTGATCAGCCATCACTGCTGAATGGGCTGATGTGGCTTAGGACTACTTGTGGCCAAGGAGAGAGTCCACAGACTTATCCACATGGCGAATACGCAATTTGAAGGTTTTACCAGTCTTTTCCAGTTTCCAGCCAGAGTCTGGACAGGGCGCAGGCTTGAGATGAGAGGCATGGATCCAGAAATTGATTCCATCTACCTTTACCACTGGAGGTGTTATAAGTAGCACCGGCTATGGTCCTTTCCAGCGGGGTTTCAAGCATGATACCTGATGTCGTCTTACGTAGATGAAGTCTCTTACTTGATATCGATGTGGAGTCCCTTTGTCCCCAGTTTGGTAGGCAGTGGCCAGCTGTTTACACAGGTATCACTGAGTTCTTTTTAGAGCTTTAAGTCTGTCAAGCAAGGGGGTGTGGATGGAATGGTTAGGTCTTTGAGTCGGGCTTAGGTCCCTTACTGCAGGAGGGCAACAATAGAGAATTTCACAGGGGCTAAGGTTACTCAAAGAAACAGAGGGAGTATTTCTTGCATGAAACATTGCATAAGGCAGGAGCATAGTCCAATCTTTTATGCTGTTCTCTAAGTTTAATTTTCTTAAGGTCTCTTTAATGGTTCAATTTATTCTATCTGCCTGTCCTGAACTCGGGTATCTATAAGCACAATATAACTTCCAATTAATTCCCTGGTTCCTGGCTAACCCCTGACTTACCTGGGCCATGAACACCGGTCCATTATCAGACCCTATTACCGGCTTAGCTTCCTCCAATGGTAAAGAGGCTGAGTCAGCAGCAGGGAAATCCATTTGAGGGTGTTGTGGGTTAGGGGACAAGGACAGGGGATTAGTAAGGGAAGAAGAGTCCAGTAGAGTCAAATCTGTGACACGGGGAGAACAGGGGGTGGAGGAGGAGGAGGTTGAGAGGGTTTGAGAGATCATGGGGGAAGGAGTAGGAGCAGAGGCAGGGGCAAGGAAAGGCTTCACCCATGGAGGAGGAGATTTGCAGATGTTCTGCCAAGTTAAGATATATGGCTGTTGATCCAGATGGCTATGTGTCCCCGGCTGAGATAATATCTCTGAATTTTTAAATTAGTGCGAAGTAGAAAGATCCTTCTAGGGGCCATCTGAATTCAAAGGTGGGCCATTCTGAGGCACAGAGATTCTGCCAGGTCCAGCATTTTACTAAAACAAGAAAGATTCTGAGCTCTTAAGCGGACTTTGTTCCAGTGATCAAGGGTCAGGGACAGAGGCATTGAACTGCTCTGTCCCATAATGAAAGGTACACAAACAGCAAAAGCAAGGACACATGACACAGATAAGACAAGACCATAAACACAGGCAATGGACGTCAAACACTGAAACCAGGAATGAGTAGCCGGCAAAACCCGATGGGATGACAATACCGAATCTGAAACAAAATATCACTGAGTTGAGGAGACTATTGTTCCTTAATTTCCCGAGTTTTCTGCGGCGTCCCCCAGGGAGGTGCCCTGTGTCTCCGTGACACGTCTCTCGGCCACCTTCGGAGGGAGCTCAGGCTCTTCATCGCCAGAGATTTTGCCAAGCCCTAACATGAAACCTGAAACCAGAAAGAGGTGCCTTACTTGCTCCGAGAGGAGCCCATTGGGGTCTCTCGTCTGCCACTGCCAGAACTCTGTGGAACCTCAATATGTAAAGGTCGGGCGAGTGTCGAAGGAAGAGACCACCAAGAGTCTGTCTCATGCAACAGCAATGGGTTTATTTGGGGTTCAGCATGCTGTGGCTCAGAACTCACTTAAATAGAGCAGAGAGCCCTGAGAACACCTTAAGCACAGCTTATATACTTTCCTTGGAGAGGGAAGAGAGGGAAGTTTACTAATGGGTGAGGGCATGTGGGCGGTTTGCATGACACTGAGTGAGGGAGTACATTCTGCAGTTTGGCAGTTGGGAACAGAACATTCTGGAAACAAGATTAGCAAACATTTCTCAAGATTTCAACAGTGTTTTGTTAAGCATACAGAAAAACAGGAAGTGACAAGTACCTATTTTATTAACCTTTCACTACGGACTATCCCTTTTCGACTAGATGTTCCTTCTACATTAATTCATCCAAGGTACAAGGTCCTATGGCATTGTATATTGATTTAATTGAGACACCTCTGCAGAACGTAATTCAAAGCTGCATATCCCAATCAAGAGCCCAATGCCCTTCTGGACTTCAAATCATACTTAGATTTCTGTTTTCATACATATATTTCACCTATATATTCTTATACACATAGCAAGTTCCCAATACCATTATTCATCCAGCAGAATGATTTCTAACCCAAACCGAACATGTTATTAACCATAACCATACACTGTTCCCTCAATCTAACTTTACAGAAGAGCAGGGAAAGAGTTGATCTTACAATACTGAAATGTAGGGAATCTTCCACCTCCTGAGAACCTCAAAGGTACATGCAGAAATGATCCCTGGAGAAGAGGTAGGCAGCTATGAAGGACCTGAGAGACCAAAAGTCATCTTCCATGGCAAACAACCTGGTCAGGATAAAAGGTTGTGTATGAATCAGCTTCTCTTCTTAACGTAGAGAAGTTGGACCAAACTAGGCCTGTGTGGAGATCTATTCCTGGGTGCCTATTGTTGATATACCATTCTAACTTGTAAAAGTGTCACAGAAAGTAGGGGCAGCCTCCGTATCATGGGACCCTTGAAAGCAACAGTTAGGACAAAGTGGTTGCCAAGACAGTGACCTCATTCAATTTCTGAAGGAAGGGACCTCACTTAACTTCCTTGGTGATGGAACTCTCTGAATTTGGGATCCAGGAAGTCAGGCACCCAGAGCCAGTCCCTGTTCCAGTCCCAGTGGTCTCACTTGTTTGGATTCAGCAAGGACAGAGTCAGTCTTTGTTGGTACCTACAGATGTGAGGAAGGCCAAATGAGAGGAAATCTCTGAAGCGGGGCTTTTCCTGAGAAAGCAGGTAGTGGCTCACCGCTGGCTACTGAGAACTTCACAGAGTTGGCCAAGGAGACCAGATCTGAGACAGGACAGGCCAATTTGGGGGAACATATTTTGGCCCACAAGTCAGAGGACACTCTGGATAGTCACAGACCTACTTGGGGGAAGGAGGTGCCTTTGTGGGTGTTGTTGTGGGTTTGTGGTTTTGTCTCATTTTCCTAGAATAGGTATTAAAGTCGGTTTGTTTGGATTGAAGTTTAGTGTTTCTAGTAAGTCTTTTGACATGGCGAGTGTTTCTATGTCTCAGTATTTCACTGTGTCCGTGGTTGTATGCATTAGAAAAGAGAATGCATCAATGGATGTGTCCTGTCTAGTAGAAAGCTTCTCAGCATTCAAATTGCCCCATTTATGAATGGACTGTAGCTTGCCCTATTGATGCGCAATACCTGCTATATTCCTAAGTTCCTGTTTTCTTTCTGAATTCTGGCCACTCTACAGAATAGGACCATGGTTTTTTGTTCACGATATGTACCACCTTCAAGCTCTGTGACTGGCCATGTACTGGATAGCTGAAAGAAATGGCAAGCATCTCAGAAAACTCAAGTATCAGTGTGACCAGGAAATTCTCAGTGGAGCAACCCTGCTTTGGACCATTTGCTTACCTATTGTTCTGTTTTCCTGAATTTCAGGAAGGTCTTTGACTCAGGCCACCCTTTTGTGAAGCCTGAAGAAAACAGTTTTCAAATGGAAATTATTGGGCATACATGTGGCTCTTTCCTTAACTGCTTTGAAAAGGGATGTGTCTGAATCAGCCCCTTGGCTCTGTATGAGGCAGTGGCTTAGATTCTCAGCACCTGAGGGATCTAAAGAAATTTCCCATGCGTGCATTCAAAACCAAAATGGCCAAAAGAGCAGTCATTGGCATGAAGTCTCTAGCCTTCCTCTGTAAGGTTCCTGACCTCCATCAAGTGAGAATAGGAATCCTTTGGGTCAAACGAGTTCTTCAAAACCTGCAGAGGCGAGCCCATAGGTGCTTGGGTTTTCTCATGACTCCAATTCACATAAAGAATCAATATCTGACAGTCAGTAGGCCTCAAATTGGACAAGCAGAACAGTATTAACACCAGGCCTATTTGATCACTCCTGGTTAACAGGAAGCGTGTCCAGGCCACCCTGACTTTAGGCAAATGAGGGGCAAGTAAGATTATTGTGGATACTGTCTTGGTCTGCGCCCCTCATGGAAACCTCCAGCCAGAGGTTATGATGAGTGTCTATATGGAAGGAGATGAGGTCCATATGGGAGTGTTTTGGTTTTAATTGTGGTCAATTGTGTGGTAGTTGGAAGAGATGACTGTGTCCACCGGAGCTTGAACTCTGGTGTGATTACCCTTAGAGACTGAGTTCTGGAACTGACCTCAGAGAAGTATTGCAAAAAATAGTGTTGGGATTTTAGGAGGTCACGCATGAGAATCACCCTTGTAATCTGAGATCTAGGCCCAGGATGGCTTTCCACAGTGCTCGGGAATTCTGAGCCAGGATATCACATGATTTAATTCTTAAAGACTTGGGACCCTTAGTTGAGAATACAAACACACATGGATCTCACTTTGTATACCTCAATGGGCCTGGATTCATGTGACCTTTTGGCCACTCTTTGGGAAGCCTTCCCCGTGAGTGATCTCCAGAGCTTTCATTGAAATGAGCTTCCTCACCATTTAATGGTTCCTGAATTAATTGAAACCCACAGTGCCTCCAACTTCATCCTTGAAAAATGGCTAGATAAATACCATGAAATTTTTGAAATTTCCATGACCAGGTGGCACTGGATAAACTTTGAATGTCCTGTTGCTGATCATGATGGTTCCAAACTGTGCCTTGATTGACTGGGTTTCATGAAAATGTTGTAGAACAGAGATGCCAGTAAGTTGGAGCCTGCTGAGTAGTGGGCATAGAGCAGTGGACTGTAGGTGTGTAAATAAATATTTTTGGTAGGATCACCTGGATCTTCCATTGGCTTCCAAAAGACTTGCGACTGACATGGTGCAGGCAGCCGACCCTTATATGTAAAGGCATCTTTTTATATGGAGAGGTTTCAGGGCAATGTTCAGAATCAGGTTGCTATAGTCAAGTGGGAAAGCTATGTGGGATTAAAGCCTGGTTCGTACATTCTCTTGTCGACCATGACAAACCACACGTGACAGAACTCCCTCTATCATTGTGTCGCAGTTGAACTCCTTGTATTTCATGAATCTAATACGAAACTCCCAGTTCAGGAGTAAGAAACACCCTGAAAATTGGAGCATGACCAAATGGCTTCACAGACCACACGGGAAGACACTTAGCTCCCAGTGGCCACAGTTTACCTACAAAGAGAGAATTCAGAACTGCTGCCTCATTTTCATTAGAAAATAAGGAACCATGTCCTCCAGCTCACATAGATGCAGACCCAGATTTCATGGTGTCACTACAAACGAAACTAAATTTCCTGACAATTACAAATATTTCATGTGCCCAACCACAGAGGAAGTTTCTCAAGAAGTCTTTAGGCCAGCAGAGCTCCATGTTTGTGAAGTGTTTACCCTCTCCCTTACTTTTGGAAACTGTTCTTCTACTTCCAGTGTTGTGAACTTCTGAGCATTTTACATTTCTCATATGTATTCACAGATTTTCTAACTCCTCTCCTCTAATTGTGTCTTACTTGGAGTGATGGTTATGTCAAGCCATTGTTCTGGAAGAGAGTGAGAAATTGTTCCTGTAGTACATGTTTGCATACACATTAGATTAATTTTTCTATTTTCCATTTGAAATACTGAATCCCTGACACCAACCCATACCCTACTAGAATCTGACTACTAATCCTAATATGATGGAGAAAAAGAAACCTAACTGAATAGAAATACAGTCCTTTCATAGGAAGCATGGTGTATACTTGTATTTGCCTTCTGCTTTATCAAGAGTATGTGTTTTAAATCTAGTCAACTTTTTATTATAATATTTCTTCATGAGTTTTTAAAGTTATCACATATGTAAATTCCTGTCTCCCTTTCTCTGTATCCTATTCAGCACATGTATTTTTTATGCACATATACTATCCTACCTGGTATCCCACGTACATTCTTGTGAGCTCACTGACATTGGAATATAAAAATTGTGAAAAGAGATGACTCCCCCTAAATACTGATTGAACTGAAAATTCAACCTATGGGTGAGCTTCCTAGTAAAAAACATTATACATAAATCCATGTTAAGTAAAATGAATATTTTTGGATATGTGGATGAATTATATTTTATGATGAATTTCAATTGGCATATATATTTCTACATATTAATTTGTGTGTGTGTTTGTGTGTGTATTTGTGTGTGTATATATATATATATATATATATATATATATATATATATATATATATATTCTCCAGAATTTCCAAAATATGAAATATATGTATCTTATTATACACTCCCTAAATTCATTCGTATTCATGTATTTGGGTGTATAATCAACTTTACACAAGATTATTCTAAGAAATACTCAACCACCTGAAATACATATTGGTTTCCTACTACTGAAAACTAAGTTCAGTGAATGGTGCTTACAAATCCTAATATTTCTACTGTAACTGACCCAGTTTAACATCAATGCAAATAGATTTCTATGGGACATGATGTGTATTTTGAAGTTCATTTTTATTAAACACTGGTACATTAAAATTTCTTCAGTTTATGTACAACATAGGATATATTTTTTTCATTCACAACTTCACAAATTTATAGGCATTTGGTTCACTTTCAATTACTTACTATTTCAGAACACATGTATTCCTCCATATTTCTCTACTGTTCTTTTCACTTGACTTCATTCTAAACACATTATTTTCGATTCCATTATCATTGTTCAAGCAAAACTCACTCTTCATGATAAACTGTAACCCTAATATTACCATTAGATATATAACAGGTTGGAATGAATTTATGTATATCAATATAAGATTTCATATATTTTTTTCAGATGCAAATTCAATCCATTATTTAAAGTTGGAACCAGTTATATACTTTATTCACAATATGGTCTATTCATGCATCATCTGAATAATCATCAACACAGGGTACACCTTTTCGTATCCCCAGTACTAATTTATAAGTTTTCAGGATATTGCTCCCCATAATGGTGGAAGAAAGACTCATGTCACCTGATCTACATATACATTTATCACAGTAGTATTCTGGACACAAAATGCAAAGGTCACACTTATGATTGTACCAAAGCCTAAATGGAAAGTGAGCATGGATTATTAAAAACATCTGTCCAGGTTGAGTAATGCTCTCAAATGTCAATCCTCTTTGTTACTACATATTTGTTTTTTTCCTAAGATTATATATTCAACCTCAAGCCTTTTGAAAATATCTAATCCTATCACTCACTTTATACTATGCCTGATTTCTTAATGTCCCTATTGATATCTGCTTTTCTACATATTGTCCCCAGTTCATCATTGTGACTGTAACTTCAAATGTGCTGACATTTACATTCACTCTCTATCTGAAACCCTATTGCTAAAGAACTTTTGGTCCAACTCCTATACTCACTATTCCTCCTAAACCTACTGACTATCTTCCTAATCCTACAGACTATCCCTTTTTGACTGCATGTTCTCTTCTACATTCAAACATCCGAGGTACACGGTCCTATGCCATTGTATATCAATTTATCTGAGACCTCGGTGCAGAACATAATTCAAGCTAAGTATACCAATCGTGGTTTCAATTCCTATCTGGGCTTCAAATCTTTCCTAGATCTCTGTTCTCATACATATATTTCACGTCTATATTCTTATAAATATCACAGGTTCCCAATACCATTATTCATCCAGCATAATTATTCCTAACCCAAATCGAACATGCTATTAACCCTAACCATACACTGTTCCCTCAATCTCATTTACAGAAGAGCAGGAACAGAGTTGGTCTTACAATACAGGAAGGTAGGGGATCTTCCACCAGCTGACAACATCAAAAGTCCATGCAGAAATAATCCCTGGAGAAGATGTAGGCAGCTATGAGGGACCTGAGAGAGCAAAAGTCATCTTACATGGAAAACATCCTGGTCATGATGAAAGGATGTGTCTGAATCAGCCTCTCTTTTCTTAATGTAGTGAAGATGGACCAAACCAGGCCTGTGTGGAGAGTTGATCCTGGGTGCCTACGGTTGATATACCATTCTAACTTGTGAAAATGTCAGAGCAAGTAGGTGCAGCCTCCATCTGATGGGACCCTCGGAAGGAACTGTTAGGAAAATGTGGTTGCCAGGGTAGTGACCTCATTCAGTTCCTGAAGGAAATGAACTCAACTTACTTCCTTGGTGATGAAACTCTCTGAACATGGGATCCAGGAAGCCAGGCACCCAAAGCCAGTCCCAGTGCAAGTCCCAGTGGTCAAACTTGTTTGGATTTACCAAGGACAGAGTCAGTCTTTCTTGGTACATACTGATGTGAGGTTGGCCAAATGCCAGGAAGATCTGAAGAGGGGCCTTTCCTGAGAAAGCAGGTAGTGGCTCATCGCTGGCTTCTGACAGCATCACAGAGTTGGCCACGGAGACCATATCAGAGACAGGACACCCCAATATGGGGGAATATATCATGGCCCACCAGTCAGAGGACACTCTGGATAGTCAGAGACCTACTGGGGGAAGGAGGTGTCTTTGTGGGTGTGGTTGTGGGTTTGTTGTTTTGTCTCCTGTTCTCAGAATAGGTAGGAAAGGTGGTTTGTTAGTTTTGGAGTGGACTGTTTCTAGTAAGTCATTTGACAAGGCGAGTGTTTCTGTGTCTATATATCCCATTGTGTCCGTGGTTGTAGACATTAGAAAAGAAAATGCATCAAGGGATTTGTCCAGTCTACTAGAAAGCTTCCCAGCATTCATCCTGTGCAATTTATGAATGAACTGCAGCTTGCCTTATAAATGGGCAACACTCGCCATCTTCCTAAGTTCCTGTTTTCTTCCTGAATTCTGGCCACTCTCTAGAATACGCTCATGGTTTTGTGTCCAAGATATGTACCACCCCAAGCACTGTGACATGGCAATGTACTGGATAGCTGAAGGGAATGGCGAGTATCTCAGAAAACTCAGATATCAGTGTGACCAAGAAAGTCTCAGTGGAGAAACCCTGCTTTGGGCCTTTTGCTTCCCTGTCTGTTGCCCTGAATGTCAGGAAGGTCTTTGCCTCCGGCAACCCCTTTGTGAAGACTGAAGAAAAGAGTTTTCAAATGGAAATAAATGTGCATCACCTGTGGCTCTTTGCTTAATTGCTTTGGAAAGGGATGTTTCTGAATCTGCATCTTGGCCCTGTGTGAGCCTGTGGCTTAGATTCTCAGCACCTGATGGATCTAAAGAAAGATCCCATGTGTGCATCCAAAACTAAAATGGCAAAAAGGGCAGTCATAGTGGATGAAGTCTCTTGCCTTCCTCCAGACAAAAGCTGAATAAAGATACTATAGAACTCAATAGCACAATCAATAACCTAGACGTAACCAACATATATAAAATATATCAACCATCATCAAGTGGATACACGTTCTTCTCAGCAGCACATTGATCCTACTCCAATATAGACCATATATTATGCAATAGGGAAACTCTTAGTAAATATAAAGGTATGGAGATAATACCATGCACCATATCTGATCATAATGGATTGAAACTTTAAATCAATGAAAAAAAAAGGAAGGAAAAATTCTACATCACATGGAAAATGCACAATATGTTACTGAATGATCAGTTGGTTACAGAAGACATAAAGGAGGAGATAAAAAAATTCTTAGAGACAAATGACAATAGAGACACAACATACCGGTTTGTATGGGACACAATGAAAGCCGTTTTAAGAGGGAAATTCATTTCTTGTAATTCTTTCCTCAAAAAAAGAAAAAAACAACAACAAATAAATGAACTCACACTACACCTCAAAAACCTAGAAAAGGAAGAGCAAAAGAACATCAAATGTAGTAGAAGACAAGAAATAATTGAAATTAGAGGAGAAATCAATGAAATTGAAACAAAAAATCTACATTGTAAAAATTGAAATAAATAAGAGTTGGTTCTTTGAAAAAATAAATATGTTCGACAGGCCCTTAGCCATGCTAACGAAGAGAAGAAGAGAGAGAACTCAAATTACTAACATATGGAATAAAGATGGAAATATCACAACACACACTACAGAAACACAGAAGATAATTAGAAAGTATTTTGAAACCCTATATTCCAATAAAATAGAAGATAAAGAAGATATCGATAAATTTCTTAAGTCATATGATCTGCCCAGATTGAGTCAGGAAGACACCCACAATTTAAATAGACCAATAACAAAGGAAGAAAAATAAGAAACCATCAAAAGACAACCAACCAAAAAGAGCCCTGGACCGGATAGGTATACAGTGGAGTTCTACAAAACCCTCAAAGAAGAATTAATACCAATACTTTTCAAGCAATTTCAAAAAATAGAAAAAGAAGGAGTTCCTCCAAATTCATTCTATGAGGCCAACATCACCCTGATTCCAAAACCAGACAAAGACACTTCAAAGAAAGAAAACTACAGACCAATACCTCTAATAAACTTGGATGCAAAAATTCTCAATAAAATCATGGTGAATTGAATACAAAAGCATATCAAAACAATTGTGCTTCATGATCAAGTAGGATTCATCCCTGGGATGCAAGCCTGGATCAATTTATGGAAATCAATAAATGTAATCCACCACATCAATAGACTTAAAGACAAAAACCATATGATCATCTCGATAGATGTAGATAAAGCATTTGACAAAGTACAGCATTCCTTTATGTTCAAAACACTATAAAAATTAGGGATAACAAGAACTTACCTCAACATGGTAAAAGCTATATATGCTAAACCTCAGGCTAGCATCATCCTAAATGGAGAAAAACTGAAGGCATTCCCTCTAAAATCTGGAACAAGACAGAGATGCCCTCTATCACCACTTCTATTCAGTTTAGTTCTTGAAATACTAGCCAGAGCAATTAGACAGACAAAAGAAATTAAAGGCATAAAAATAGAAAAAGAAGAACTTAAATATTCGCTATTTGAGGATGACATGATAATATATTTAACAAACCCTAAAGGGTATGCAAAGAAACTGCTAGAGTTAATAAATGAATTCAGCAAAGTGCCAGTATATAAAATCAACAAGAAAAAATCAAAGGCATTCCTGTATATCAGCAACAAAACTTCTGAAATTGAAATGAGGAAAACCACTCCATTCACAATATCCTCATAGAAAATAAGATACTTGGGAATCAACCTAAAAAAAGAGGTGAAAGATTTATACAATGAAAGTTACATAACTCTAAAGAAAGAGATAGAAGAGGATGTTAGAAGATGGAAAAATGTACCCTGTTCATGTATAGGCAGAACTAACATCATCAAAATTGCGATATTACCCAAAGTTCTCTACAGGTTTAATGCAATGCCAATCAAAATCCCAATGGCATTTCTTGTAGAAATATATAAAGCAATCATGAATTTCATATGGAAAATCAATAGACACAGAATAGCAATAGCAATTCTAAGCAGGAAGTGTGAATCAGGATGTATAGCGATAACAGAGTTCAAACTGTACTACAAAGCAATAGTAACAAAAACAGCGTGGTACTGGTATCACAAAAGTCAGCTGGACCAATGGTACAGAATAGAGGACACAGAAACCAATCCACAAAAGTACAACTTTCTTATATTTGAAAAAGGGCCTAAAAGCATGCAATGGAGGAAGGATAGCATCTTCAACAAGTGGTCCAGGGAAAATTGGAAATCCATATGCAACAAAATGAAAATGAATCCCTTTCTCTCGCCATGCACAAAAGTTAACTCTAAATGGATCAAGGAGCAAGATATAAAATCCGAGACAATGCATCTAATAGAAGAAAAATTTGGCTACGATGTACATACTGTGGGGTTGGGCTCCAAATTCCTTAATAGGACAGCCATAGCACAAGAGTTAATAACAAGAATCAACAAATGGGACTTATTTAAACTAAAAAGTTTTTTTCGAAACAAGAGAAACAATAAGAGAGGTAAATAGAGAGCCTACATCTTGGGAACAAATTTTTACCCCTCACACTTCAGATAGAGCCCTAATATCTAGAATATACAAAGAACTCAAAAATTAAACAATAAGATAACAAATAAACCAATCCACAAATGGGCCAAGGACCTGAACAGAAACTTCACAGAGGAGGACATACAATGCATCAACAAGAACATGAAAAAATGCGCACCATCTCTAGCAGTTAGGGAAATTCAAGTCAAAACCACCCTAAGATACCATCTCACTCCAGTAAGATTGGCAGCCATTATGAAATCAAACAACAATAAGTGTTGGCGAGGATGTGGGGAAAAGGGTACACTTGTACACTGCTGGTGGGAATGGAAAATGTTGAGGCCAATTTGTAAAGCAGTATGGAGATACCTGGGAAAGCAGGGAAAGGATCCACCATTTGACCCAGCTATCTCACTTCTCGGACTATTCCCTGAGGATCTTAAAAGAGCGCACTATAGGGATACTGCCACATCACTGATCATAGCGGCAGAATTCATAATAGCTAAACTGTGGAACCAAACTAGATGACCTTCCATAGGCGAATGGATAAAAAAGGGGCATCTATAAACAATGGAGTATTATGCAGCATTAAAAAATGACAAAAATCATTGAATTTGAAGGGAAATGGATGGCATTAGAACATATAATGCTAAGCAAAGCTAGCCAATCCTTAAAAAACAAATGCCAAATGTTTTCTTTGATATAAAGAGAGCAAATAAGAACAGAACAGGGAAGAAGAGCATGAGGAAAATATTAACACTAAATGGAGATGAGTGGGGGGAGAGAAAGGGAGAGAGAATGGAAAGCATATGGAAATGGTAGGAGACACTTAATGTTACACAAAATTCCATATAAGAGGTTGTGAGGGGAAAGGGGGGGAAACAAGGGAGAGAATTGAACAATAGCAGATGAGGTATAGAGGGTAGATGGTTGGGGAGGGGAGGGGGATAGTAGGGGATAGGAAAGGTAGAAGAATACAACAATCACTAATATGCCATTATGTAAAAACGTGAGTGTGTAACTGATGTGATTCTACGATTTGTATTGGGGTAAAAATGGGAGTTCATAACCCAAATGAGTCAAATGTATGAAAGATGATATAGCATGAGCTTTTGAACAACCAAAAAAAAGAAAAAAAAAGGAATTTAATTTCCAATATTTGAGACATTTTACAACTTTATTTTTTAATAAAATTGGCTTTTATTTGTTATCTTACTTGCTGTTATCTGCCTTTCAGTTTGAAAAAACGATGTGCTGTAGCCATTCATCCATGTAGTATGTAACAGAAAATTTTCAGTGTCTCCATATAACCAGATTGGCAAGGCATCAAGGTTTCCCTCACAAACAAGATAAAGGCTTTTGCATAAGAAATTTAATATTCTGCAATACAATTTTTTTTAACTTTCCAATTAAATTTCAATTTTTTTTAAAAAAAAGAAGAAACTAAACCCCACAGTAAGAAGGCCTCAAAGTGGAGAAGTGGAGCAGTATTAATGGCAGGCCTATTTAATCACTCCTGGTTCACAGGAAGGGTGTCCAGGCCACCCTGACTTTAGGCAAATGAGGGGCAAGAAAGCTTATTTGGGCCACTGTCTTGGGCTGTGCCCCTCATGAAAAACTCCAGCCAGAGGTTATGAGGAGTGTCTATGTGGAAGAAGATGAGGACAATGTGGGAGTGTTTTAGTTTTAATTGTGGTCATTTGTGTGGCAGATGGAAGAGATGACTGGGTCCAACTGGGCTTGAACACTGGTGTGATTCCCCTTAGAGAATGAGTTCTGGAACTGACCTCAGATAAGTATTGCCATGAATTGTGTTGCGATTTCAGGAGGCCACACATGAGAGTCGCCCTTTGAAACTGAGATCTAGGCCCATGGTGGCTTTCCCAAGAGTACTGAGAATCTCAGCTAGGATATCACATGATTTTATTCTGAAAGACTTGGCACCCATAGTTGAGAGTCAAAACACACATGGACCTCACATTGTAGACCTCAATGGGCCTGGCTTCATGTGACCTTTTGGCCACTCTTTGGGAAGCCTTGCCTGTGAGTGTTCTCCAGATCTTTCATTGAAATGAGCTTCCTCAACATTTAATGGTCCCTGAATGAATTGAAACCCACAGTGCCTCCACCTTCATCCTTGAAATTTGTCTAGATCAATACCATGAATGTTTAGAAATTTTCATGACCAGATGGCACTGGAGAACCTTTTGATGTACTTTTGCTGATCATGAGTATACCAGACAGTGCCTTGATTGACTGGGCTTCATGAAAATGTTTAGAACAGAGATGCCAGAAAGTTGGAGACTGCAGAGTAGTGGGCCTAGAGCAGTGGTGGGAAGGTGTGTGATAAAACATCTGTGGTGGGGCCATGTGGATCTGCCATTGACTTTCAATTGTCTTGAGACAGACATGGTGCAGCCATCAGACCATTGTATATAAAGGCATCTTGTTATATGGAGAAGTTTCAGAGTAATGTTTAGAATCAGGTTGCTATGATCAAGGGGGCAAGCTATGTGGGATAGAAGCCTGGTTGGTGCATTCTACTGTAGACCAGGGTACACGTACCACACGTGACAGAACTCCCTCCAGCACTGTGTCCCAGTTGAACTCCTTGTATTTCGTGATGCCAATACCAAACTACCAGTGCAGCAGCAAAAAACACCACGAAAAGTGGAAGATGACCAAATGGTTTCACAGTCCACACGGGGAGACACTTAGCCCCCAGTGGCAATAGTTTACCTACAACGAGAGAATTCAGCATTGCTGCCTCATGTTCATTGGAAAATAAGATGCCATGTCCTCCAGGTCACATAGATGCAGACCCAGCTTAGATGGTCTCACTATAAAGGAAGCGAAAGCTCCTGAAAACAACATATATTTCAAGTGCCCAACCTCAAAGGCAGTTTCTCAAGAAGTGTTTAGGCCAGCAGATCTTCATGTCTGTGGAGTATTTCCCATGTCACTTACTTTTGGAAACTCCTCTACCACCTCCAAGGTTGTGCACTCCTGAGCATTTTCGTTGCAGATATATATTTACAGATTTTCTAACTCTTCTCCTCTAATTGTGACTTACTTGGGGCAATGGTAATGTCAAGTCATTCTTCTATATGAGAGAAGGAAGATTTTTTTGTAGCACATATTTGCATACACATTGGATTCATTTTTCAATTTTTCACTCGAAATACTGAATCCTTGACACTAGCCCATACCCTTATAGACTCTGACTACTAATACTAATATGATGAGAAAAATAACCAAAACAGAATAGAAATACAAGCAGTTCAGAAGAGGCATGGTGTGTAGTTGTACTTGCCTTTTGCATGATATAAGGTAGGAGTTATAAATCTAGTCAATTATTTGTTGAAATAATTCTCCATGTGTTTTTAAAGTTAAGAAATATGTGAATTTCTGTCTCTCTTTCTCTTTAGCCTATTAAGCACATGTATTTTTATATGCAAAAATAGAATCCTACCTGGTTTCACACATACATTCTTGTGAGGTGGCTGACTTGGCAGATACAAATTGTGAGAAGAGATCACTTCTCCTAAAGGCTGTTGGAACTAAAAATTCAACCCATGGGTGACCTTCCTAGATGAACAACATTATACATAATCCATGTTCAGTATAATGAATATTTTTTGATATGCAGATGAGTTATTTTTCATGATGAATTTCAATTGGCATATATATTGCTACATTATAATGTGTGTGTGTTTGTGTCTATATATATATATATATAGTCTCCAGATTTTCAAAATATGAAATATAAGTGTCTTACTATACACTGCCTAAATTCATTCATGTTCCTGTATGGGGATATATAATCAATTTTTCACAAGATTATTCTTAGAAATATACATCAACTGAAATACATATTTGTTTCCTAGTACTGAAAACTAACTTCAGGGAATGGTGCTAAGAAATCCTAATATTTCTACAGTGACTCACCCAGTTTAACATCAATGCAAGTAGACACCTATGGGACATGATGTGTATTTTGAAGTTCATTTTTATTCAACACTGGTACATTACTATTTCTGCAGTTTATGGGCAATATAGGATATATCATTTCATCCACAATTTTACAAATTTATAGGCATTTGGTTCAATTTCAATCACTTCTTACTTGAGAAGACATGTATTCCTCCATGTTTCTTGACTGTTCTTTTCATGAGATTCTTTCCAAACACATTATTTTCGATTTCCATAATCACTTTTGAAACAAAACTCACACACTCTTCATAATAAACTGTAACACTAATATTATCATTAGATGTATAACTGTTCGGAATGAATGTATGTATATCAATGTAAGATTTCTTGTATATTTTCAGATATCAATTCAATCCATTATTTAAATTTTGAACCAGTTATATTATTTATTCACAGTATGGTCTATTAAAGAATCATCTCTATATTCATAGACCCAGGGTATACCTATTTGTATCCCCAATACTAATTTATAAGCCTTTAAAATATTGCTTTCAAAAATGGTGGAAGAAATATTCTAGTCACCTGATATACATATGCATTTCATCACAGTAATATTCCTGACAAAAAATGCAAGTGTCACACTTATGATTGTACCAAAGCCTATATTGAAAGTGAGCATGTATTACTAACAACATCCATGTCCTGATTCACTAATGATCTCGAATATCATTCCTATTGGTGACTACATATTTGTTTCTTCCTAAGATTGTATATTCAAACTCAACCCTGTTAAAAATGTCTTATCCTATCACTCTCTTTGTACTTTGCCTGATTTCCTAATATCTCTATTGATATCTGCTTTCCTACACATTTTCCCCAGTTCATCACTGTGGCTGACTCTTCACATATGCTGAAATTTACATTCACTCTCTAACCAAAACCCTATATCTAAAGTCTTTTGATCCAACTCCTTGGTTCACTCAAATGGGTTCTTCAAATCCCTTCAGAGGGTAGCCCAGAGGTGCTTGGGTTTTCTCATGACCCCAATTCTCATAAAGAATCTATACCCCACAGAGAGTAGGCCTCAAATTGGAGAAGTAGAGCACTATTAATGGCAGGCCTATTTGATCACCCCTCGTTCACAGGAAGGGTTTCCATGTCACCCTGACTTTAGGCAAATGAGTGGCAAGTGAGCTTATTTTGAACACTGTCTTGGGCTGCGCCCCTCATGGAAACCTCCAACCAGAGTTTATTATGACTGTCTATATGGAAGAAGATGAGGGCCATGTTGGAGTGTTTTGGTTTAATTGTGGTCATTTGTGTTACCGTTGGAAAAGATTCCAGGGTCAACCTGGGCTTTAACTCTTGTGTGATTCCCTTTAGAGACTGAGTTCTGGAACAGATCTCAGCGATGTATTGGCATGAATTGTGTTTGGAATTTAGGAGGCCACACATGAGAGTTGCCCTTGGAGACTGAGATCTAGGCCCAGGTTGGCTTTCCAAAGAGCACTGGGATTCTCAGCCAGGATATCACATGACTTTATTCAGAAAGACTTAGCAGTCATAGTTGAGAGTCAAAACACACATGGACCTCAATTGTAAACCTCAATGGGCCTGGCTTCATTTGACCTTTTGGCCACTCCTTGGGAAGCCTTGCCTGTGAGAGTTGTCCCGAGCTTTCATTGAAATGAGCTTCCTCACTATTTCATGGTTCCTGAATGAATTGAAACCCACAGTGCCTCCAACTTCATCCTTGAAAATTGGCTAGATAAACACCATAAAATTTTTGATATTCCTATGAACAGGTGGCACTAGAAAATCTTTGGATGTCTGTTGCTGATCACGAGTATACCAGACAGTGCCCTGATTGACTGGGTTTCATGAAAATGTTGTAGAACAGAGATGCCAGAAAGTTGGAACCTGCTGAGTAGTGGGCCTAGAACAGTGGTTGGCAGGTGTATGATAAAACATCTGTCGTGGGGCCACATGGATCTTCCCTTGGCTTCCAAATGGATTGTGACTGACATGGTGCAGCCAGCAGACCCTTACAAATAAAGGGATCTTGTTATATGGAGAGGTTTCATGGCAATGTTCAGAATCAGGTTGCTATGGACATGGGTGCAAGCTTTTTGGGATAGAAGCCTGGTTGGTGCATTCTCCTGCAGATCCTCACTCACCACACATGAGAGTACTCCCTCTAGGACTGTGTCCCAGTTTATCTCCTTGTACTTCATGAAGCCAATACCAAACTCAGAGTACTGCAGTAAATAACACCACAAAAATTCGAGTATGACCAAATGGCTTCACAGACCACACGGTTAGACACTTAGACCCCAGTGGCCTCAGTTTACCTACAAAGAGAGAATTCAGAACTGCTGCCTCATGTTCAATAGAAAATAAGGAACCATGTCATCCAGGTCACATAGATGCTGACCCAGATTTGATGGTCTCACTACAAAGGAAGCTAAAGCTCCTGACAACAACAAATATTTCAAGGGCCCAAACTCAGAGGCAGTTTCTCAAAAATTTATTAGGCCACCAGAGCTCCATGTTTGTGGAGTGTTTATCCTTTCTTTTACATTTGGAAATTCCTCTACCACCTCCAAGGTTGTGAACTCCATTCATTTTTTTTCCAGATATATATTCAAAGATTTTCAAACTCTTCTCCACTAATTGTGTCTTACTTGTGGTGAAGGAAATATCAAGGCATTGTTGTGGAGGACAGTGGGAAGATTTTTGTCTAGCATATATTTGTATACACATTAGATTCATTTTCCTATTTTCTATTTGAAATACTGAATTCCTGACAGTAAGCCATACCCTAGTAGACTCTGACTGTTCCCGGGTGCCTATGGTTGGTATACCATTCTAACTTGTGAATGTGACACAGGAAGTAGGGGCAGCCTCCATGTCATGGAGCCATTGGAAGCAAATGTTAGAACAAAGTGGTTGCCAAGGCAGTGACCTCATTCAGTTCCTGAAGGAAGTGACCTACCTCACTTCCTTGGTGATGGAACCCTCTGAACTTGGGATCCAGGAAGCCAGGCACCAAGAGCCAGTCCCAGTCCCTTTCCCAGTGGGTTCACTTGTTTGGATTTACCAAGGACAGAGTCAGTCTTTCTTGTGGATCACTAAATGCCAGGAAAGCTCTGAAGAGGGGCCTTTCCTGAGAAAGCAGGTAGTGACTCACCGATGGCTCCTGAAAACTTTAGAGAGTTGGTAAAGAGACCAGATCTGAGACAGGACAGGCCATTTCGGGGGAACATAGTATGGCCTATCAGTCTGAGGACACTCTGGTTACTCACAGACCTATGTGGGTAAACGATATGCCTTTGAGGGTGTAGATGTGAGTTTATGGTTTTGTCTCATGTTCTGAGAATAGGTAGGAAAGGCAGTTTGTTTGGTTTGGAGTGGACTGTTTTTAATAAGTCATTTGACATGGTGAGTGATTCTATGTCTGTGTATCCCACTTTGTCGGTGGTTGAAGATATGAGAAAAGTGAATGCATCAATGCATGTGTCCAGACAAGTAGAAAGCATTCCAGGACACATCCTGCCCAATTTATGAATGGACTGTTGCTTGCCTTATCGATGGGCAACACCTACTATTTTCCTTAGTTCCTGTTTTCTTCCTGAATTCTGGCCATTCTCCAGAATAGGCTCATTTTTTTTTGTCCAAGATATGTACCACCTCTGAGCTCTGTGACATGGCCATTTACTGGATACCTGAAATGAATGGGGAGGATCTCAGAAAACTCAGATATCAGTGTGACCAGTAAAGTCTCAGTTGAGAAACCCTGCTTTGTGCCTTTTGCTTACCTACTGTTCTGTTGACCTGAATGTCAGGTAGGTCTTTGCCTCAGACCACCAGTTTGTGAAGCCTGAAGAAACTGCTTTCAAATGGAAATGAATGAGCATCACCCGTGGCTCTTAGATTAATTGCTTTAGAAAAGGATGTGTCTAAATCATCCTCTCGGCTCTGTGTGAGGCTGTGGCTTACAATCTCAGCACCTGATGGATCTAAAGAAAGATCCCATGTGTGCATCCAAAACCAAAATGGCAAAAAGATCAGACATTGTGGATGAAGTCTCTTGCTTCCTCTGTTAGGCTCCTCACCTCCATCAAGTACGAATAGGGATCCTTTGGGTCTAATGAGTTCTTCAAAGACGAGAAAAGGTGCTTGGGTTTCACATGACTCCAAATCACATAAAGAATCTATACCTCACGTTCAGTAGGCCTCAAAAAGGAGAAAAAGAGCATTATTAATGGCAGGCCTATTTGATCAATCCTGGTTCACAGGAAGGGTGTCCAGGAAACCCAGACTTTAGGCAAATGAGGGGCAAGGGAACTTATTTTGGACACTGTCTTGGGCTTCGCCCCTTGTGGAAACCTCCAGCCAGACGTAATGATGAGTGTCTATATGGAAGAATATAAGGGCCATGTGGTAGTGTTTTGGTTTTAATTGAACATGTTAATAACACTAACCATACATTGTTCCATCAATTTAAGTATTCAGAAGAGCAGGGACAGATTTGTTCTTACAATACAGGAATGTAGGGGATCTTCAACCTGCTGAAAACCTCAAAGGTCAATGCAGAAATTATCCCTGGAGAAGATGTAGGCAGCTATGAAGGACCGGAGAGAGCAAAATTAATCTTCCATGGAAAACAACCTGGTCAGGATGAAGGGTTGAGTCTGAATCAACTCTCTATCCTTAACGTAGAGGAGATGGAGCAAACCGGGCCTGTGTGGAGAGCTGTTCCTGGGTACCTATGGTTGGTATACCATTCTAACTTTTGAAAGTGTCTCAGGAATTAGGGGCAGCCTCCATCTCATGGGACCCTTGGAAGCAAGTGTTAGGACAAAGTGGTTGCCACGGCAGTGACCTCATTCAGTTCCCGAAGAAATGAACTTCCTAACTTCCTTGGTGATGGAACTCTCTGAACTTGTGACCCAAGTAGCCAGGCACCCAGAGCCAGTCCCAGTCACAGTTCCAGTGGGCTCACTTGTTGGATTTACCAAGGACAGCGTCAGTCATTCTTGGTACCTACTGATGTGAGGATGGCCAAATGCCAGGAGTGCTCTGAAGAGGGGCCTTTCCTGAGAAAGCAGGTAGTGGCTCAACACTGGCTCCTGACAACTTCACAGAGTTGGCCAAGGTGACCAGATCTGAGGCAGGACAGGCCATTTCGGGAGAACACAGTATGGCCCACAAGTCAGAGGACATTCCGGATAGTCACAGACCTACTTGGGGGAAGAAGTTGAATTTGTGAGTTCGGGTGGGGTTTGTGGTTTTGTCTCATGTTCTCAGAATAGGTAGGAAAGGAGGTTTGTTTGGTTTGGAATTATCTGATTCTTCTAAGTCCTTTGACAATGCGAGTTTTTCTATGTCTGTGTATCCCACTGTGTTAGTGGTTGTAGACATTAGAAAAGAGAATGCATCAATGGATGTGTCCTGTCTAGTAGAAAGCTTCCCAGCATTCATCCTGCCCAATTTATGAATGGACTGCGGCTTGCCTTATGGATGGGCAACACCTGCAATCTTCCTAAGTTCCTGATTTCTTACTCAATTCTGGTCACTCTCAAGAATAGACTCATGGTTGTGTGTCCAAGATATGTACCACCTCCAAGGTCTGTGAAATGGCCATGTACTGGATAGCTGAATGGAATGGCCGAGCATCTCAGAAAACTCAGATAGCAGTGTGACCAGGAATATCTCAGTGGAGAAACCCTGCTTTGGGCCTTATGCATACATATTTTTCTGTTGCCCTGAATGTCAGGAAGGTGTTTTCCTCAGGCCAAAACTTTTGGAAGCCTTAACAAAAGACTTTTCAATTGGAAATAAATGTGCATCTCCTGTGGCTCTTTGCTTAATTGCTTTGGAAAGGGATGTGTCTGAATCAGCCTCTTGGCCCTGTGTGAGGCTGTGGCTTAGATTCTATGCACCTTATGGATCTAAAGAAAGATTCCATATGTGCATCCAAAACCAAAATGGCTAAAAGTAGAGTCATTGTGGATGAAGTCTCTTGCCTTCCTCTGGTAGGGCACTTACTTCCATCAAGGAAGAATAGGGATCCTTTGTGTCAAATGGGTTCTTCAAAGCTCTGCAGTGGCTTGCCCATAGTTCTTGTGGTTTCTCATGAGTCCAATTCCCAAAAAGAATTTAAACCCCTCAGTCAGTAGGCCTCAAATTGGAGAAGTGGAGCAGTATAAATGTCAGGCCTATTTGATCACTCCTGGTTCATAGGAAGGGTGTCCAGGCAAACGTGACTTTAGGCAAATGAGGGACAAGGAAGCTTATTTTGGACACTGTCTTGGGCTGTGCCCTCATGGAAACCTCCAGCCAGAGGTTATGATGAGTGTCTATATGGAAGAAGATGAGGGTCATGTGGGAGTGTTTAGGTTTTAATTGTGAGAGATTACTGGTTCAACCTGGGTTGAATTCTGGTGTGATTCCCCTTAGAGACTCAGTTCTTGAACTGACCTCAGAGAAGAATTGCCATGAATTGTGTTAAGATTTTCGGAGGCCACGCATGAGAGTCGCCATTGGAAGCTGTGATCTAGTCCCAGGGGGACTTTCCACAGTTCACTGGGACTCTCAGCCAGAGAATCACATAATTTTATTCTGAAAGACATGGGAGCCACAATTGAGAGTCAAAATACACATGGACCTCACATTTTAGACCTCAATGGGCCTGGCTTCAAGTGACGTTTTGGCCACTATTTGGGAAGCCTTGCCTGTGAGAGTTCTCCAGAGCTTTCATTAAAATGAGATTCCTCACCATTTAATGGTTTCTGAATAATTGAAACCCACAATGCCTCCAACTTCATCCTTGAAAATGGTTACATAAATATCATGAAATTTTTAAAATTACCATGACCAGGTGGCACTGGAGAACCTTTGGATGTCCTGTTGCTGATCATGAGTATACCAGAGAGTGCCAAATCGACTGGGTTTCTTTAACATGGTGTAGAACACAGATGCCAGTAAGTTGGAGTCTGCTGAGAAGTGGACCTAGAGCAGTGGTGGGCAGGTGTGTGATAAAACATCAGTGGTATGGGCATGAGGATCTAGCATTGGATTCCAAATGCCTTGTGACTGACATGGTGCAGGCAGCAGACCCTTCTATGTAAAGGCATCTTGTTATATGCAGAGGTTTCAGGGCAATGTTCAGAATCAGGTTGCTATGGTCAAGGGGGAAAGCTATCTGGATAGAAGCCTGGTTGGTGCATTCTCCTGCAGACACTGACCCACCACACGTAACAGAACTCCCTCCAGCACTGTGTCCCAGATAAACTCGTTGTATTTCATGAAGCAAACACCAAACTCCCAGTGCAGCAGCAAGAAACACAACGAAAAGTGGATCATGACCAAATTGCTTCACAGTCCAAACGGGGAGACACTTAGCCCCCAGTGGCCACAGTTTACCTGCAAAGAGAGAAACCAGCACTGCTGCCTCATGTTCATTGAAAAATAAGATGCCATGTCCTCCAGGTCACATAGATGCAGACCCAGCTTTGATGGTCTCACTAGAAAGAAGCTAAAGCTCCTGAAAACAACATATATTTCAAGTGCCCAAACTCAGAGGCATTTCTCAAGAAGTCTTTAGGCCAGCAAAGCTCCATGTTTGTGGAGGGTTTATCCTGTCCGTTACTTTTGGAAACTCCTCTACCACCTCCAAGGTTGTGAATTTCTGAGGATTTTTCATTGAATATATGTATTCACACATTTTCTAATTCTTCTCCTCTAATTGTGTCTTTCTTGGTGCGAAGGTAATGTCAAGGCATTTTTCTGGATGAGAGTGGGAAGATTTTTGTGTAGCATATATTTACATACACATTAGATTCATTTTCCAAATTTCCATTAGAAATACTGAATCCATGACACTAACCACTACATTACTAGACTCTGACTACTAATCCTAATATGATGGAGAATAAAAACCCAAACAGAATAGAAATATAAGCAGTTCAGAGGATGCATGTTGTATAGTGGGACTTGCCTTTTGCATTATATAGGGTAGGAGTTATAAATCTAGTCAATTTTCTGTTGAAATATTTCTCCATGTATTTCTAAAGTTAACAAATATGTGAATACCTGACTTCCTTTCTCTGCAGCCTATTAAGCACATGTAATTTTATATGCACATATAGAATCCTACCTGGAATCACACGTACATTCTTGTGAGATGGCTCACTTGGCAGATACAAATTGTTAGAATAGTTCACTCTTCCTAAATGATGCTGGAACTGAAAATTCAACCAATGGGTGAGCTTCCTGGTTGAACAACTTTACACAAAAACCCATGTTCAGTAAAATAAATATTTCTGATCTGTGGATGATATATATTTCATGGTGAATTTCAATTGGCATATATATTCCTACTTTTTAAAGTCTGTTTGTGTGTGTGTGTGTATACATACTCTCCAGATTTTTCAAAATATGAAATATGTGTCTTATTATACACTCCCTAAAATAATTCATGTTCATGTATGTGGATTTTTAATCAACTTTTCACTAGATTATTCCCAGGAATATTCACACACCTGAGAAACATATTTGTTTCCTCGTACTGAGAACTATCTTCAGTGAATGGTGCATACAAATCCTTGTATTTCTGCAGTAACTTACCCAGTTTAACATCAATGCAAATAGATTTCTATGGGACATGATGTGTATTTTGAAATTCATTTTTATTCAACACTGGTACATTGCAATTTCTTCCGTTTATGCACATCATAAAATATATATTTCATCTAGAAATTCGAAAATTAATAGGCATTTGTTTCATTTTCAATCACTTCCTGCTTCAGAACACATGTATAACTCCATATTTCTTGACTGATCTTTTCATGAGGTTTCTTTTTCGATTTCCTTAATCATTTTTGAAGCAAAACTCACACACTCTTCATGATGAACCATAACCCTAATATTACCATTAGATGTATATTTGGTTTTAATGAATGTATATATATCAATATAAGATTTCCTCTATGTTTTCATTTATCAATTCAATCCATTATTCAAAGTTGGAACCAGTAATACTATTTATTCACAGTATGGTCTATTCATGCATTATCTCTATATTCATAGACACAGGGTACACCTATTTGTACCCCCAGTACTAACTTATACGTCTTCACAAATTGCTCCCAGAAATGGTGGAAGAAATACTCATGTCACCTGATCTACATGTACATGTTATCACAGTAATATTCTGGAAACAAAATGAAAAGGTCACAGTTATGATTGTACCAAAACCTAAATGAAAAGTGAGCATGGATTACTAAAAATATTCCTGTCCAGGTTGCTACCGCTCTCAAATGTCAATCCTATTGGTGACTATATATTTGTTTCCTCCTAAGATTATATATTCAACCTCAAGCCTGTTGAAAATGTGTAATCCTATCACTCACTTTATACTTTGCCTGATATCCTAATGTCTCTATTGATTTCTGCTTTCCTAAATATTTTCCCAGTTTATCATTTTGACTGACTCTTCACATGCGCTGACATTTAAATTCACTTTCTAACCGAAACCCAATTGCTAAAAACATTTCCTCCAAAACCTATAATCACTATTCTTTCTAAACCTACCGACACTTTTCCTAATCCTACCGACTATAGCTTTTTGACTGGATATTCTCGTGACATTCAATCATCCAAGGTACAAGGTCCTATGACATTGTATATGGATTTATTTAAGACATCTGTGCAGAACGTAAGTCAAAGCTAAGTATCCCAATTAAAGGCCCAATGCCCTTCTGGGCTTTAAATTTTACCTAGATTTCTGTTTTCATACTTATATTTCACCTAAATATTCTTGTAAATATCGCACATTCCCAATACCATTATTCATCGCTCAGAATGATTCTTAATCCAAATCGAATCTGTTATTAAGCCTAACCAAACACTGTTCCCTCAATCTAACTTTACAGAAGAGCAGCGACAGAGTTGGTCTTACAATACAGGAATGTAGGGGATCTTCCAGATGCTGAGATCCTCAAAGTTTTAAGCAGAAACGATCCCTGGAGAAGACATAGGCAGCTATGAAGGACCTGAGAGAGCAAAAGTCATCTTCCATGGCAAACAACGTACTCAGGATGAAGCATTGTGTCTGAATCAGCCTCTCTTTTCTTAATGTAGAGAAGAGGGACCAAACCAGGCCTGTGTGGAGAGCTGTTCCCGGATTCCTATGGTTGATATACCATTCTAACTGTTGAAACTGTCTCGGGAAGTAGGGGCAGCCTCCACCTCATGGGAACCTTGCAATCACCTGTTAGGACAAAGTGGTTGCAAAGGCAGTAAAGTCACTCAGTTCCTGAATGAAGCGACATACCTCACTTCCTTGGTGAAGAAACTCCCTGACCTTGGGCTCCAGGAAGACAGAGAATACCAAGACCTTGTCACAGTTCCAGTGCCAGTGGGCTCCATTGTTTGGAAAAACCAAGGATAGACTACGTATTCCTTGGTACCTACTGATATGAGGATTTCAAATGCCAGGAGAGCTCTGAAGAGGGGCCTTTCCTGAGAAAGCAGGTAGTGGTTCACCGCGACCAGATCTGAGACAGGACAGGCCTTTTGGGGGAACATAGTATGGCCCACCAGTCAGAGGACACTCCAGATAGTCACAGACCTACTTGAATGAAGGAGGTGCGTTTGCGCGTGTGTGTGTGATTTTGTGGTTTAGTCTCTTCTTATGAGAATAGGTAGGAAAGGCGGTTTGTTTGGTTTGGAGTGGACTGCTTCTAGTAAGTCGTTTGACAAGGCGATTTTTTGCATGTCTTTGTAACCCACTGTGTTCGTGGTTGTAGACCTTAGAAAAAAGAATGCATCAATGTGTCCTGTCTAGTAGAAATCTTCCCAGCATTCATCCTGCCCAATTTAGGAGTGGACTGCCCCTTGCCTTATGGATGGGCAACACCTGCAATCTTCCTAAGTTCCTGATTTCTTCCTCAATTCTGGTCACTCTCAAGAATAGGCTCATTGTTTTGTGTCCAAGATATGTACCACCTCCAATCTGAGTGACATGGCCATGTACAAGATAGATGAAGGGAATGGCGAGCATCTCAGAAAACTCTAATATCAGTGTGTCCAGGAAAGTCTCAGTGGATAAACCCTGCTTTGGGCCTTTTGCTATTGTTCTGTTGCCCTGAATGTCAGGAAAGTCTTTGCCTCAGGCCATCCCTTTGTGAATCCTGAAGAAAACAGCTTTCAAATGGAAATAAATGGACATCAACTGTGGCTCTGTGCTTAATTGCTTTGGAAAGGGATGCGTCTGAATCAGCCTCTTGGTCCTATGTGAGGCTATAGCTTAGATTCTCAGCACCTGATGGATCTAAAGAAAGATCCCATGTGTGCATTCAAAACCAAAATGGCAAAAAGATCAGTAATTGTGGATGAAGTCTCTTGCCTTCCTCTGTAAGGTTCCTGACCTCCATCAAGTGAGATTAGGCATTCTTTGGGTCAAATGAGTTCTTCAAAGCCCTGTGGAGGCCATTAACAGGTGGCACTGGAGAACTCTTAAATGATCTGTTGCTGATCATGAGTATACTAGCCAGGGCCTTTATTGACTGAGTTTCATAAAAATTATCTAGAACAGCAATGCCAATAAGTTGGAGCCTGCTGAGTAGTGGACCTAGAGCAGTAGTGTGTGATAAAATATCTGTGGTGGGACCATGTGGATCTGCTATTGACTTCCAAATGGCTTGTGACTGACATGGTGCAGCCAGCAGACCCTTCTATGTAAAGGCATCTTGTATATGGAGAGGTTTCAGGGTAATGTTAAGAATCAGGTTGCTGAGGTTAAGGGGACAAGCTATCTGGTATTGAAGCCTGGTTGGTACATTCTCCTGCAGAACGTGACCCACAACACGTGACAGAACTTCCTCCAGCACTGTGTTCCAGTTGAACTCATTGTATTTCGTGAAGCAAATACCAATGTCCCAGTTCAGCAGCAAGAAACACCACAAAAGTTGGAGGATGAACAAATGGCTTCAGAGTCCACATGGGGTGACACTTAGCCCCCAGTGGCCACAGTTTACA
This sequence comes from Callospermophilus lateralis, assembly GCF_048772815.1. Classification (NCBI taxonomy): domain Eukaryota; kingdom Metazoa; phylum Chordata; class Mammalia; order Rodentia; family Sciuridae; genus Callospermophilus; species Callospermophilus lateralis. Next base: position 529,778 of record NW_027517938.1, read on the forward strand.
TACAAACAGAGAAATCAGCACTGCTGCCTCAGGATCATTGGAAAATAAGAAACCAAGATCTTCATGTCACATAGATACAGACCCAGCTTTGATGGTCTCACTAGAAAGGAAGCTAAAGCTTCTGACAAACACATATATTTCAAGTGCCCACCCTCAGAGGCAGTTTCTCAAGAAATCTTTTGGCCAACAGAGCTCCATGTTTGTGGAGTGTTTACCCTGTCCCTTACTTTTGGAAACTGCTCTACAACCTCCAAAATTGTGAACTTTTGAGCATATTCCACTACAGATATATATTCACAGATTTTCTACCTCTTCTCTTCTAATTGTGTCTTATTTGGGGTGAAGGTAATTTCAAGGCATTGTTGTGGATGAGAGTTGGAAGATTTTTTTGTAGCACATATTTGCATACACATTGGATTCATTTTCCAATTTTCCATTCGAAATACTGAATTCCTGACACTAACCCATAACCTACTAGAATCTGACTACTAATCCTAATATGATGGAGAACAATAACCCAAACAGAATAGAAATCCAAGAAGTTCAGAGGAGGCATGGTGTATAGTTGAACTTGCCTTTTGCATTATATAGTGTAGGAGTTATAAATCTAATCTATATTTTGTTGACATAGTTGTCCATGTGTTTTTAAATTTAACAAGTATTTGAATTCCTGTCTCCGTTTGTCTGTAGCCTATTCAGCACATGCATTTTTATATGCACATATAGAATCCTACCTGGTATCAAATGTACATTCTTGTGAGGTGGCTGACTTGGCAGATACAAATTATGAGAAGAGATCACTCCTCCTAAACGCTGTTGGAACTGAAAATTTAACCTAAGGGGGAGCTTCCTAGTTGAACAACATTATACACAAATCCATGTTCAGTAAATTAAATACTTTTGGATCTTTGGACGATATGTATTTCTACATCAATTTCAATTGGCATATATATTGCTACATTTCAATGTCTCTGTGTGTATATGTGTTTGTTTGTGTGTGTGTGTGTGTGTGTGTGTGTGTGTGTGTGTATATATATATATATATATATATACATATACACTCTCCAAATTTTTAAAAATATGAAATACTTCTGTCTTCTTTTACACACCCTAAATTCATTCATATTCATGTATGTGGATTTATAATAAACTTTTCACAAGATTATTCTCAGAATTATTCATCCACCTGAAATACATATTTGTTTTCTAGTACTGACAAGTAACATCAGTGAATGGTGCATACAAATCCTAATATTTCTACAGTAACTGACCCAGTTTAACATCAATCCAAGTAGATTACTATGGGACATGATGTACATTTTGACGTTCATTTTTATTCAACACTGGTACTTTACTATTTCTTCAGTTTATTCACATCATAGGATATGTATTTCATCCACAAGTTAGCAAAATTATTTGCATTTGTGTCACTTTCAATCACTTTCTACTTCAGAACACATGCATTCCTCTATGTTTCTTGACTGGTCTTTTCATGAGACTTCTTTCCAAACACATTATTTTCCTTTTCCATTCTCACTTTTGAAGCAGATCTCACACACCTTTCATGATAGAATATAACCCTAATATTACCATTAGATGTATAACTCATTGGAATGAATGATACTATATCAATATAAGATTTCTTATATATTTTCAGATATCAATTCTAGCAATCCATTATTTGAAGTGGAATCAGTTATATTATTTATTCACAGTATTGTCAATTCATGAATTATTTCTATATTCATATACACAGGGTACACCTCTTTGTACCCCCAATACTAATTTATTTTTTTTTATTTTGCATTCTTTCTTAAAGTATTTTTATATTATTTTCAACAACATTTGAAACAACAGGATTTTCTAAATAGACTTGTCTTTAGCATACCCAGATGAAAAAATATAATTCTATTTCATATCCCTTTGTGGGATAATGTGGGTTTTTTGTACTGAAAAAATGCTAGGAATATTAGAATATATGATCCGTTAGCCAACTTTGTTTGTTTGTTTGTTTGCTTTTGCAAAGCTAGGAATTGAACCCTAGTAGTAACTAGTAATTCTACTCATTCAGAAAAGTTAGTGTGTCATTTTATTGAAATAACCATACTGGATATAAAATAGATACACATGTGATACAATAGATTGCATGGTATATAAATTTGTATCTCAGTAAAGCTGTAATTAAAATAAAATTTAAAGTATTGAAATTCAGGCAAAGGATAGGAAAGATACTTGTGTCTGTTTTTCAGAAGTTTATTGTCATCCATTTAAAAAATCTTTTAAAAGAGATTGCATTTGAACAAAAGGTATTGTTTAGTGTGCTTTCTCTGTATTCTTAGTGGTTCTTCACTATTACTATTTTATTCACACCCTCTTAATTTCTTATTGTTGAGCCAATTCTGCATCTAAATGTAGTGGCAAGATATATTCAGGAGTCTGGTGCAATAGTGCATGCCTGAAATCCCAGCTACTAAGACCCTTTCTCAAAACAACAAAAAAGTATTGGGGGTGGGGAGCATGGATGTAGTTTAGCAGTCAAGTGCTTTCCGAAGCATGTGGAGGCCCTGGGTTCTATCTGCAGCACCGCAAAAGCAAAACAAACAAAAGACGTATTCCAGAGATTTTGATTATTTCTGCAGGAGACATGCAGTCAAGACTAAGTAATTTGAAACAGGAGTGGCACAAGAAGTGGAAGATAAAGTATCAATTTTTTTTTCTTTTTTTTTTGGTTAGAATTAGTTCACTTTGCATTCCTTGCGTATGCGCCTCTACCTTTAGAACCACATTGGTAAAAGTTTGTGTAAGAATTGTTTGTTGGCATATCCTAGAGTGCTCAATTTATACGTCTTCAAAATATTGCTCCCAGAAATTGTGGAAGAAATACTCATGTCACCTGATCTACATATACATTTTATCACAGTAATATTCGGAACACAAAATGCAAAAGTCACACTTATGATTGTACCAAAGGGTAAATAGAAAGTGAACCTGTATTATTAAAAACATTCATGTCCAGGTTGCCTAATACTCTCAAATGTCAATCCTATTGGTGACTACATATTTGTTTCTTCCTAAGATTATATATTGAAACTCAACCCTGTTGATAATGTCTAATCCTATCACTCACTTTATACTTTGCCTGATTTCCTAATGTCTCTATTGATATCTGCTTTCCTACATATTTTCCCCAGTTCATCATTGTGACTCATTCTTCACATGTGCTGACATTTACATTCATTCTCTAACCGAAACCCTATTACTAAAGAACTTTTGGTCCAAATCCTATACTCACTCTTCTTCCTAAACCTACGGACTATATTCCTAATCCTACTGACTATCCCTTTTTGACTGGATGTTCTCTTCTACATTCAATCATCCAAGTAAAGGTCGGTCGAGTGTCGGAAGAGGAGACCACCAAGAATCTATCTCATGTAACAGCAAAGGGTTTATTGGGGGTCCAGCATGCTGGGACTCAGAGTTCACTTGAAAAGAGTAGAGAGCCCTGAGAACAGCTTAAGCAGAGGTTAAATACTTTCCCTTGCGAGTGCAGGGAGGGAAGTTTATTGATGTGTCAGGGCGAGTGGTCAATTTGCATGCAACCTGGTGAAGGAGTACATTCTGCAGTTTGACAGTTGGGGACAGCACATTCTGGGAACAAGATTGGCAAACATTTCTCAAGATTTCAACAGTGTTTTGTTAAGCGTACAGAAAAACAGGAAGTGACAACTACATATTTTATTAACCTTTCATTCGACACTTCTTTTTCTGGCTACTTTTAATCATAAAAATGATCATTGGGGGGTGTCACATTCTATGTCTGCTAGTGGGGTATTACCATTAGTTTAACTTGTCCAATTTGAGCTTGGAGAAAATAAATTACATGGTTGAGCAAGCAGGGTTTAATAGTTAGCAATAATATGAGGATTATTATTGGACCGGCCAGCCGACAAGACAAGACAAGACAATAAAGACAAGACAAGACAATAAAGACAGGATATGGAAGTCCAACACTGAGACCAGGACTTAGTAGTTGGCAGAACCCGATCGGTTGGCAATAACGAATCTGAAACAAAATATCACTGAGTCATGGAGACTATTGTTCCTCAATTTTCTGAGTCCTCTATGACGTCACCCAGGGACTTGGCCTGTGGCTCTGTGACATGACTGTCAGCCATCGTTGGAGAGAGCTCACGCTCTTCATTGACATCCATTTTGCCAAGCCCTGACCTGAAACCTGACCAGAAAGAGGCACCTTACTTACCCTGAGAGGAGTTTGTTGGGGTCTCTTGTCCACCGCTGCCGGATCTCAGTGGAACCTCCATATGTAAAGGTCCGGTGACAATCGGGGGAAGAGACCACCAAGAGACTGTCTCATGCAAAAGCAAAGGGTTTATTGGGGGTCCAGCATGCTGGGGCTCAGAGCTCACTTGAATAGAGCAGAGAGCCCAGAGAACAGCTTAAGCAGAGCTTATATATTTCCCTTGGACAGGGCAGGGGGGTAAGTTTATTGATGGGTCCGGGCGAGTGAGCGGTTTGCGTGCAACCGGTTGAGGGAGTACATTCTGCAGTTTGGCAATTGGGGACAGCACATTCTGGGAATAAGATTAGAAAACAGTTCTCAATATTTCAAAAGTGTTTTGTTAAGCATACAGAAAAACAGGAAGTGACAAGTACTTATTTTATTAACCTTTCACTGCGAACTATACTTTGCCAGAATTCCTAATGTCTCTATTGTGTTTGTTAAAGTTCATTTTTATTCAAACCTGGTACGTTATTATTTCTTCAGTTCATGGACATCATAAGATATTTCCTTTCATTCACAAGTTCACAAATTTATAAACATTTGGTTTACTTTCAATCACTTCCTCCTTCGGAAGACATATGTTCCTCCATGTTTCTTGACTGGTCTTTTTACTAGACTTCTTTCTAAACATATTATTTTCGATTCCATAATCATTTTTGAGGCAAAACTCACACACTATTCATGATAAATGATAACCCTAACATTACAATTAGATATATAACTGGTTGGAATGAATGTATGTATATCAATATAAGATTTTCTATATATTTTCAGATATCAATACAATCCATTATTTAAATTTGGAACCAGTTATATAATTTATTCACAGTATGGTCTATTAATGCATCATCTCTATATTCATCAAAACAGGGTAAACCTAATAGTATCCCCAGTACTAATTTATAAGTTTTCAAAATATTGCTCACAGAAATGGTGAAAGAAATACTCATGTCACCTTAGCTACATATACATATTATCACACTAATATTCTGGACACAAAATGCAAAGGTCACACAGAACATAATTTAAGCTAAGTATCCCAATCAAGGGCCCAAAGTCCTTCTGGGCTTCAAATATTACCTAGATTTCTGTTTTCATACTTATATTTCACCTCCATGTTCTTGTAAATATCACAGGTTCCCAATATCATTATTCATCCAGCAAAATGATTCATAACCCAAATCGAACATGCTATTAACCCTAACCATTCTGTAAACTGAGATTGTTCACTCAATCTCACTTTACAGAAGAGCAGGGACAAAGTTAGTATTACAATACAGGAAGTTAGGAGATCTTCCACCTGCTGAGTACCTCAAAATCCATGCAGAAATGATCCCTGGAGAAGACGTAGGCAGCTATGAAGGACCTGAGACAGCAAAAGTCATCTTCCTTTGCAAACAACCCGATCAGGATGAAAGGATGTGTCTGAATCATCCTATCTCTTCTTAATGTATGGAAGATGTATGAAACCAGGCATGTGTGGAGAGCTGTTCCCAGGTGCCTATGTTTCTATACCATTCTAACTTGTGAAAGTGTCACAGGAAATAGAGGCAGCCTCCTTTTCCTGAGACACTAGGAAGCAACTGTTAGGACAAAGTGGTGGCCAAGACAGTGGCCTCATTCATTTTCTGAAGAAAGTGACCTCACCTCACTTTTTTCATGATGGAACTCTCTGAATTTTGTGATCCAGGAAGCCAGGCACCAAGAGCCAGTACCAGTCCCAGTCCAAGTGGGCTCACTTGTTTGGATTTACCAAGTAAAGAGTCAGTCTTTCTTGGTACCTACTGATGTGAGGGTGGCCAAATGCCAAGAAAGCTTTGAAGAGGGTCCTTTCCTGAGAGGGCAGGAAATGGCTCACCACTGCCTCCTGAAAACTTCACAGAATTGGCCAAGGAGACCAGATCTGAGACAGGACCGGCCATTTCTGGGGAACATTCTATGGCCTACTCGTCAGAGGACACTCCGGATAGTCACAGACATACTTGGGGAAGGAGGTGACTTTGTGTGTGTGGATGTCAGTTTGTGGATTTGTCTCATATTCTGAGAATAGGTAAAAAAGGAGGTTTGTTTGGTTTGGAGTGGACTGTTTCTAGTAAGTCATCTGACAAGGAGACTGTTTCTATGTCTGTGTATCCCACTGTGTCCTTAGTTGTAGATATTAGAAAAGAAAATGGCTCACTGGGTGTGTCCTGTCTAGTAGAAAGCTTCACAGCATTCATCCTGCCCAATTAATGAATGGACTGAGGCTTGACTTATCCATGGGCAACACCTAGTATCATCCTAAGTTCTTGAATTCTTCCTGAATTCTGGCAACTCTCCAGAAAGGGTCATGGTTTTTTGTCCAAGATATGTACCACCTCCAAGCTCTGTGACATGGCCATGTACTAGTTAGCTGAAAGGAATGGCGAGCACACCGGAAAACTCAGATATTGGTGTGACCAGGAAAGTCTCTATGGTGAAACCTGGCTTAGGGCCTTTTGCTTAACTATTGTTCTGTTGCCCTGAATGTCAGGAACCTCTTTGCCTCAAGCCACCCCTTTATAAAGCCAGAAGAAAACAATTTTCAAATGGAAATGAATGGGCATCACCTGTGCCTCTTTGATGAATTGTTTTGGAAATGGTTATGTCTGAATCAGACTCTGGGCCCTGTGTGAGGCTGTGGCTTAAATTGTCAGCACCTCTTGCTGATCATGAGTGTACCAGACAGTGCCTTGATTGACTGGGATTTATGAAAATGGTGTAGAACAGAGATGCCATTAAGTTGGACCCTCCTGAGTAGTGAGCCCTGAGCTGTGGTGTGCAGGTGTGTGATAAATCTTCTGTGGTTGCGCAATGTGGTTTTGCCATTGAATTCCAAATGGTTTGTCACTGACACGGTGCAGTGACCAGACACTTATATGTAAAGGTGTCTTGTTAAATGGATAGTTTTCAGGGCAATGTGCAGAATCAGGTTGCTATGGAGAAGGGGGCAAGTTATGTGGGAATGAAGCCTGGTTGGTGCATTCTCTTGTAGACCCTGAAAAACCACAAATGACAGAACTCCCTCCAGGACTGTGTTCCAGTTGAACTCCTTGTATTTTGTGAGGCAAATACCAAACTCTCAGTGCTGCAGCAGGAAACTCTACGAAAATGGAGGATGAACAAAAGGCTTCACAGTCCACACAGGGAGACACTTAGACCCCAGTGGCCACAGTTTACATACGAAGAGAGAATTCAGCACTGCTGCCTCATGTGTATTGGAAAGCAAGAAAGAATGTCCTCCAGGTCACATAGATGCAGACCCAGCTTTGATGATCTCACTACAAAGGAAGCTAAAGCTACTGACAACATATATTTCAAGTGCCCATCCTCAGAGGCAGTTTCTCTAGAAGTCTTTAGGCCAGCAGACCTCCATGTTTGTGGAGTGTTTACCCTGTCCCTTACTTTGGGATACTCCTCTACCACCTCCAAGTTTGTGAACTCCTGAATATTTTCCATTCCAGATATGTATTTACAGATTTTCTAACTCTTCTCCTCTAATTGTTTCTTATTTGGCGTGAAGGTAACGTCAAGGAATTGTTCTGGATGAGAGTGGGAAGATTTTTGTGTAGCACATATTTGCATACACATTGGATTCATTTTCCAATTTTCCATTCCAAAGACTGAATCCCTGACACTAACACATACCCTACCAAACTCTGACTACTAATCCTAATATGATGAAGAAAAATAACCCAAACAGAATAGAAATACAAGCACTTCTGAAGAGGCATGGTGTATAGTTGGACTTGCCTTTTGCATGATAAAGTGTAGGTGTTATAAACCTAGTCAATTTTTCATTGAAATAGTTCTCCATGTGTTTTTTTTCCTTTAATATTTATTGTTGGTTCTACAAAACATTACATAGTTCTTGACATGTCATATTTCACACTTTGATTCAAGTAGGTTATGAACTTCCATTTTTCTTCGTATACAGATTGCAGTATCTCATCAGTTACACATCCACTATTTTACATATTGCTATACTAGTGTCTGTTGTATTCTGCTGCCTTTCCTGTCCTCTACTATCTCCCATCCCCTCCCCTCCAATCCTCTCTCTCTACCCCATCTATTGTAATTCATTTCTTCCACTTGTTTTTGTCCCCTTTCACCTCACTTCATCTTGTATTTAATTTTGTATAACCATGAGGGTTTCCTTCCATTTCTATGTAATTTTCCTTCTCTTTCCTTTTCCCTCCCACCTCTCACCCCTGTTTAATATTAATCATCTTCTCATGCTCTTCCTCCCAACTCTGTTCTTAGTTACTCTCTTTATATCAAAGAAAACATTTGGCATTTGTTTTTTAGTGATTGGCTATCTTCACGTAGCATAATACGTTCTAATGCCATCGATTTCTCTGCAAATTGTATGATTTTGTCATTTTTTAATGCAGAGTAATACTCCATTGTGTATAAATGCCACATTTTTTTAATCCATTCATCTATTGAAGGGCATCTAGGTTGGTTCCACAGTCTTCCTATTGTGAATTGTGCTGCTATGAACATAGATTTATCAGTGTCCCTGTAGCATGCACTTTTTGGGTCTATAGGGATTAGACCGAGAAGGGGAATTGCTGGGTCAAATGGCGGTTCCATTCCCAAGTTTCCAAGAAATCTCCATACTGCTTTCCAAATTTGCTGCACCAATTTGCAGTCCCACCAGCAATGTACAGGTGTACTCTTTTTCCCACATCCTCGCCAGCACTTGTTGTCGTTTGACTTCATAATGGCTGCCAAGCTTACTGCAGTGAGATGGTATCTTAGGGTGGGTTAGTTTAGCATTTCTCTGAATGCTCGAGATGGTGAGAATTTTTTGATGTACTTATTGATTGATTGTATGTCCTCCTCTGAGAAGTGTCTGTTCAGGTCCTTGGCCCATTTGTTGATTGGGTAATTCATTTGCTTATTGTTTAATTTTTTGATTTCTTTGTATAACTCTGGATATTAGGGCTCTATCTGAAGTGTGAGGAGTAAAGATTTGTTCCCAGGATGTAGGCTCCTTTTTTACCTCTCTTATTGTTTCTTTTTCTGAGAAAAATCTATTTAGTTTGAGTAAGTCCTGTTTGTAGATTCTAATTATTAACTCTTATGCTATGGGTGTCCTATTGAGGAATTTGGAGCCCGACCCCACAGTATGTAGATCATAGCCAAAGTTTTCTTCTATCAGATGCCGTGTCGCTGATTTGATATCAAGCTCCTTGATCCATTTTGAGTTAACTTTTGTGCATGGCGAGAGAAAGGGATTCAGTTTCATTTTCTTACATATGTAATTCCAGTTTTTCCAGCACCATTTGTTGAAGATGCTATCCTTCCTTCAGTTTATGCTTTTAGCTCCTTTATCAAATATAAGATTGCTGTAATTTTGTGGATTGATTTCTGTGTCCTCTATTCGGTACCATTGGTCCACCCGCCAGTTTTGGTACCAGTACCATGCTCTTTTTGTTACTATTGCTCCGTAGTATAGTTTGAGGACATGTATCGCTATACCGCCTGATTCACACTTCCTGCTTAGAGTTGTCTTTGCTATACTGGGTCTTGTATTATTCCATATGAATTTCATAATTGTTTTATCTATTTCTACAGGAAATGCCGTTGGGATTTTGATTGGCATTGCATTAAACCTATAGAGAACTTTTGGTAATATCGCCATTTTGATGATGTTAATTCTGCCTATCCATGAACAGGGTATATTTTTCCATCTTGTAAGATCTTCTTCTATTTCTCTCTTTAGGGTTCTGTAGTTTTCATTGTGTAAGTCTTTCACATCTTTTGTTACGTTGATAACCAAATATTTTATTTTATTTTTTTTGAGGATACTCTCAATGGAGTGGTTGTCCTCATTTCCGTTTCAGAGGATTTGTTGCTGATATTCAGGAATGCTTTTGATTTATGATTGTTGATTTTATATCATGCCACTTTGCTGAATTCATTTATTATCTCTAATAGTTTCTTGTAGACCCTTTTGGGTCTACTAGGTATAGAATCATGTCATCTGCAAATAGTGATAATTTAAGTTCTTCTTTTCCTATTTTTATGCCTTTAATTTCTTTCATTTGTCTAATTGCTCTGGCCAGTGGTCGAGAACTATGTTGAACAGAAATTGTGAGAGAGGGCATCCCTGTCTTGTTCCAGATTTTAGAGGGAATGCCTTCAATTTTTTCTCAATTCAGAATGATACTAGCCTGAGGCTTAGCATAGATTGCTTTTACAATATTGAGGTATGTTCCTGTTATCCCAGTTTTTCTAGAGTTTTAAACATAAAGGGATGCTGTACTTTATTGAATGCTTTTTCTGCATCTATTGGGGTGATCATATGGTTCTTATTTTTAAGTCTATTGATGTGGTGAATAACATTTATTGATTTCCGTATATTGAACCAGCCTTGTATCCCAGGAATGAATCCTACTTGATCATGTTGCACAATTTTTTAAATATGTTTTTGTATCTGATTCGCCAGAATTTTATTGAGGATTTTTGCATCTAGGTTCATTAGAGAGATTGGTCTGTATATTTGTTTCTTTGAAGGGTCTTTGTCTGGTTTAGGAATCAGGGTGATATTGGCCTCCTCTGCTGTATACCCATTCGGTCCTGGGCTTTTCTTAGTTGGTAGTCTTTGGATGGTTTCTTCTATTTTCTCAATTGATATTGGTCTGCTTAGGTTGTCTATATCCTCCTGACTCAATCTGGGCAGATCATATGACTTAAGAAATTAATTGATGCCTTCACTATCTTCTAATATAATTTCTGATTATCTTCTGTATTTCAGAAGTGTCTGTTGTGATATTGCCTTTTTCATCCCTTATGATAGTAATTTGAGTTCCCTCTCTTCTTCTCTTCATTAACATGGCTAAGAGTCTGTCGATTTTATTAATTTTTCAACTTTTAGTATTTTCAATTTTTTCAATTGTTTCTTTTGTTTCGATTTCATTAATTTCAGCTCTGATTTTAATTATTTCTTGCCTTCTACTTCTTTTTCTGTTGTTTTGCTCTTCTTTTTCTAGGATTTTGAAATGAACTATGAGATCATTTATTTGTTGTTGTTTTTTTTTTCTTTTTTTAAGGAAAGAACTCCAAGCAATGAATTTTCCACTTAGAACTGCTTTCAATGTGTCCCATAGATTCTGATATGTTCTGTCTGTCTTTTTCATTTATGTCTAAGAATTTTTTTTATTTTTCTCCTTGATGTCTTCAATAACCCATTGATCATTCAGTACGTATTGTTCATTCTCCAAGTGATGCATGAATTTTCCTTCCTTCTTTTATTGTTGATTTTCAGTTTCATTCCATTACGATCAGATAAGATGCCTGGTATTATCTATACTCCTTTATATTGTCTAAGAGTTGTTCTGTGACATAATATATGATCTGTTTTTGAGAGGTATCCATGTGCTGCTGAGAAAACAGTGTAACTGCTTGATGTTGGGTGCTATATTCTATATATGTTAATTAAGTCTAGGTTATTATTTGTGTTATTGAGTTCTATAGTTTCCTAATTCAACTTTTGTTTGGAATATCTGTCCAGTAGTGAGAGAGGTGTGTTGAAATCTCCCATGATTATTGTATGGTGGTCTACCAGACTCTTGAACTTGAGAAGAGTTTGTTTGATTAACATAGCTGAACCATTGTTTGGGGCACATATATTTATGATTGTTATGTCTTGTTGGTGTATGGTTCCCTTGAGCAATATGTAGTGTCCCTCTTTATCCCTTTTGATTAACTTTGTCTTGAAATCTATTTTATTTGATATGAGTATGGACACTTCTGCTTGTTTCCGAAGTCAATATGAGTGATATGATTTCTCCCAACCTTTCACCTTTAGTCTATATATGTCTTTTCCTATCAAATGTGTCTCCTGTAGGCAGAAAATTTTTGGGTCTTCTTTCGTGATCCATTCTACTAGCCTGTGTCTCTTAATTGGTGAGTTTAAGGCATTAACATTTAGGGTTATTTTTGAAATATGGGTTGTTCTTCCAGCCATATTTGTTTATTTATGTTACTAAACATGGTTTGTTTTTCTCTTTGATTATTTTTCGCCCCTTTACTGTACTACCTCCCACTGTTGGTTTTTATTGTTATTTTCCATTTCGTCTTCCTATAATGTTTTGCCAAGGATCTTTTGAGGAGATGGTTTTCTAGCTGCAAATTCTTTTAACTTTTGTTTATCATGGAAGGTTTTAATTTCATCTTCCATCCTGAAGCTTAAAATCGCTGGATACACAATTCTTGGTTGGAACCCAATTTCTTTCAGTGATTGAAAAATGTTATTCCAGGATGTTCTAGCTTTCAGAGTCTGTGTTGAAAGATCAGCTGTTATCCTGATTGGTTTACCCCTAAATGTAATCTGCTTCCTTTCTCTTGTAGCTTTTAAAATTCTCTCTTTATTCTGTATGTTTGGCATCTTCATTATAATATGTCTCGGTGTTTATCTCTTATGATTTTGCACATTTGGCGTCCTGTAGGCTTCTAGGATTTGGGATTCTGTCTCATTCTTCATGTCTGGAAAGTTTTCTCATATTATTTCATTGAATAGATTGCTCAATCCTGTGGTTTGGACCTGTATACCTTCCTGTATCCCAATTACTCTTTAGTTTGGTCTCTTCATGTTATCCCATATTTCTTGGATGTTCTGCTCATGGTTTCTTAACAGTCTTGCTGAGCTTTCTATGTTCTTTTCAAGTTGAAATACTTTGTCTTCATTGTTCTAAGTGATCTATTCTGCTGGTAGTATTCTCAATTGAGTTTTTAAGTTGGTTTATTGCTTCCTGCATTTCTATGATTTCTGTTTGTGTGTTTTTTATAACCTCTATCTCCCTGTATAGTTGATCTTTTGCTTCTTGGATTTGTTTTTGTAATTCATTGTCAAAGTGATCTTTCATTGTCTGATTTTGCTGTCTAATGTCTCCCTGGAGACTTCAGATCATCTGAAGCAAGTATATTCTGATTCTTTATCTGACATTCCATATGCTGCAGATATTACCTCTTCTAATGTTGAGTTGACCTGCGTTGCTTGTGGTCCTTTCTTTCCTTGTCTTTCCCTACTGTTCACGTTTTTTTCGGCTTGGTGAAACTTTTGTGTTATTGAATTTTACCCCTAAATGTTTATATTGCTATTGTATTCTTGAAAAGTCTCCCTCACAGGCGTAAGCAGCGGCTCTGCCCCTCCTCCAATTGGGGCAATGTGCCTACCACACCAGCACGCCGCTGGGCCTGTTCTGCCTCTTGGTAGCTGGTCCGCCTACCTTGCAGGAGCGGGCAGTTGATCTACCCCTCTGCGGGTGCTGGTCCTGTTCAGCCAGTGGGTAACAGGTCCAGCTACCTTGCAGGCACAGGCGTCGGCTCTGCCCCTCCGCGCTCCGCTGGGCCTCTTCTGTCTGTGGGTTGCAGGGCTGTCTACATTGCAGGCGTGAGTGGCATCTCTGCCCCCCCCCCAAACCGGGGCGATGTGTCTACCACGCTGGTAGGTCGCTGGGTCTGTTCTGCCTCTGGGTGAGAGGTCTACCTGCTTTGCAGGCACGGGCAGTGGCTCGGCCCCTCCCCAAACCTGGTTATGTGTCTAGCACCCTGGCGGGGCCTAGCACCTGGTCTGTCGGTGTTCGCAGGTCCACCTACTTCGCAGGCGCGGGGGCCGGCTCTGCCCCTCTGAAGGCAGCTGGGACGCTTCAGCTGGTGGGTCGCAGGTTCACCTATCTTGAAGTCACAAGGGGTGTCTCTGCCCCTCCGCGGGTGTCTGGGCCTGTTCTGCCTGTGGGTTGCATGTCCGCGTTCCTTGCACGCGTGCAGTGGCTCTGCCCAACCCCCAACCAGGTTGATGTGTCTTTCACGATGGCGGGCCGCTAGGCCTGTTCTACGGGTGGCTCGCAGGTCCGCCTACCTTACAGGCGCGGTTGGCGGTTCTGCCCCTCCCTTCTCCATGTGTTTCTAAAGTTAACAAATATGAGAATTCCTGTCTCCATTTCTCTGTACCCTATTCAGCACATGCATTTTTATATTCACATATAGAATCCTACCTGGCATCACATGTACATACTTGTGAGGTTGCTGACTTTGCAAATACAAATTGTGAGAAGGGATCACTCCTCCTAAATGCTGTTGGAACTTACAATTCAAACTATGGGTGAGCTCCCTAGTTGAACAACATTATACATAAATCGATGCTCAGAAAAATGAAGATTTTTGGATTTGTGGATGATATATAATTCATGATGTATTTCGATTGGCATATATATTGCTACTTTTTAATGTATACGTGTGTGTGTGTGTGTGTGTTTGTGTGCATATATATATGTATAAACTCTCAAGATTTTTCAAAATATGAAATGTATGTGTCTTATTATATACTCCCTAAATTCATTGATGTTCATGAATGTGGATTTATATTCAACTTTTCATAAGAATGTTCTCAGAAATATTAATCCACCTGAAATACATATTTGTTTCCTAATACTGAAAACTAACTTCAGTGAATGGTGCATACAAATCCTAATATTGCTATAGTAAATGACTCAGTTTAACGTCAATGCAAGTAGATTCCTATGGGACATGATATGTATTTTGACGTTCATTTTTATTCAAAACTGGTACATTAATATTTCTTCAGTTTTTGCACATAATAGAATACATATTTCATTCACAAATTCACAAATTCATAGGCATTTTTTTCACTTTCAATTACTTCCTGCTTCAGAACATATGTATTCCCCCAGGTTTCTTGACTGCTCTTTTAATGAGACTTCTTTCCAAGCACATTATTTTCAATTTCCATAATCATTTTAGAAGCAAAGCTCACACACACTTCATGATAAACCATAACAGTGATATTACCATTAGATGTATAACTGGTTGGAATGATTGTATGAATATCAATATATGATTTCCAATATATATTCAGATATCAATTCAATCCATTATTTAAATTTGGAACCAGTTATATTATTTATTCACAGTATGGTCTATTCATGCATTATCTTTATATTCATATAACACAGAGTATACCTATTTGTACCCACAATACTAAATTATATGTCTTCAAAATATTGCTCCCAGAAATGGTGGAAGAAATACTCATGTCACCTGATCTATATATACATTAATCACAGTAATATTGTGGAAACAAAAAGCAAGGTCACACTTATGATTGTACCAAATCCTAAATGGAAAGTGAGCATGGATTAAAAAAAAAATCCATGTCCAGGTTGCCTAATGCTCTCAAAAGTGAATCCTATTGGTGACTACATATTTGTTTCTTCCTGAAATTACATATTCAACCTCAACCCTGTTGAAAATGTCTAATCCTATCACTCACTTTATACTTTGCCTGATTTCCTAATGTCTCTATTGAAATCTGATTTCCTGTATTTTTTTTCCCATTTCATCATTATGACTGACTCTTCACATGTGCTGACATTTACTTTCACTCTCTACCCAAAACCCTATTGCTAAAGATCTTTTGGTCCAAATGCTATACACACTCTTCATTCTAAATCTACCGAATATCTTCCTAATCCACCAACTATCCCTTTTGGACTGGATTTTCTCTTCGACATTCAATCATCCAAAAGACAAGGTCCTATGCCATTGTATATCAATTAATCTGAGACACCTGTGCAGAACATAATTCAAAGCTAAGAATCCCAATAGTGGGGCCAATTCCCTTCTGTGCTTCAAAAATTACCTAGATTTCTTTTTTCATACTTATATTTCACCTATATATTCTTGAAAATATAGCAAAATTCCAATACCATTATTCATCCAAGAGAATGATTCCTAACCCAAATGGAAGCTGTTATTAACCTTAACCATACAATGTTTCCTCAATCTAACTTTACAGAAGAGGAGGGACAGAATTAGTCTTCCAATACAGGAGTGTAGGGGATCTTCCACCTGCTGAGAACCTCAAAGTTTCATGCAGAAATGATCCCTGGAGAAGATGTAGGCAGCTATGAAGGACCTGAGAGAGCAAAAGTCATCTTCCATGGCAAACAACCCAGTCAGGATGAAGGGATGTGTCAGAATAAGCCTCACTCTTCTTAATGTAGAGAAGATGGACCAAACCAGTCCAGTGTAGACAGCTGTTCCTGGCTGCCTATGGTTGATATACAATCCTCAGTTGTGAACGTATCACAGGAAATAGGGGCAGCCTCCATCTCATGGGAACCTTGGAAGCAAATTTTAGGACAAAGTGGTTTCCAAAGCAGTGACCTCATTCAGTTCACAAAGGAGGTGACCTTCCTCACTTCTTTGGTGATAGAACTCTCTGAACTTGGGATCCAGGAAGCCAGGCTACCAGAGGCAGTCCCAGTACCATTCCCAGTGGGATCACTTATTTGTATTTACCAAGAACAGAGTCAGTCTTTCTTGGTACATACTGATGTGAGAATGGCCAAATTTCAGGAGAGCTCAGAAGAGGGGCCTTTCCTGAGAAAGCAGGAAGTTGCTCACAGCTGGCTCCTGACCACTTCACAGATTTGGCCAAAAAGACCAGATCTGAGACAGGACAGAACATTTCAGGGAACATAATAAGGCTCACAAGTCAGAGGACACTCCGGATAGTCACAGACCTCTTTGGGGGAAGGAGGTGCCTTTGTGGGTGTGGGTGTGAGTTTGTGGTTTTGTCTCATTTTCTGAGAATAGGTAAAAAAGGCGGTTTGTTTGGTTTGGAGTGGACTGTTCCTAGTAAGTCGTTTCACAAAGTGAGTGTTTCTATGTCTGTGTATCCCACTGTGTCTGTGGTTGTAGACATTTGAAAAGAGAATTCATCAATGGATGTGTCCTGTTTAGTAGAAACCTACCCAGCATTCATTCTGCCCAATTGATGAATGGACTGTGGCTTCCCTTATGGATGGGCAACACCTACTAATTTCCTAAGTTCCTGTTTTCTTCCTGATTCTGGCCACTCTCCAGAATAGGCTCATGGTTTTGTGTCCAAGATATGTACCACCTCCAAGCTCTGTGACAAGGCCATGTAATGGATAGCTAAAGGGAATGGCTAGCATCTCAAAAAACTCAGATATCAGTGTGACCAGGAAAGCCTCAGTGGAGAAACTCTGCTTTGGGTTTTTTGCTAACCAATTCTTCTCTTCCCCTGAATGTGAGGAAGGTCTTGGCCTCAAGACACCGCTTTGTGAAGCCTGAAGAAAACAGTTTTAAAATGGAAATAAATGGGCATCACCTGTGGCTCTTTGTTAATTTCTTTGGAAATGGATGTGTCGGAATCAGTCTCTTGGCCCTGTGTGAGGCTGTGGCTTAGGTTCTCAGCACCTGATGCATCTAAAGAATGATCCCATGTGTGCATCCAAAACCAAAATGGGAAAGAGATCAGTAATTGTTGATGAAGTCTCTCGCCTTCCTCTCTTAGGTTCCTGACCACCATCAAGTGAGAATAGAGATCCTTTGAATCAAATGAGTTCTTCTAAGCCCTGCAAAGGCTATCCCATACATGCTTGTGTTTTCTCATGACTCCAAATCACATAAAGAATCTATACCTGACAGTCAGTAGGCCTCAAATTGGAGAAGCAGAGCAGTATTAAAGGAAGGCATTTTTGATCCCTTGTGGTTCACAGGAAGGGTGTACAGGCCACCCTGCCTTTAGGAAAATGACAGGCAAGCGAGGTTATTTGGACTCTGTGTTGGGCTGCGCCCCTCATGGAAACATCCAGCCAGAGGTTATGAGGAGTGTCTATATGGAAGAAGATGAGGGCCATGTGGGAGTGTTTTGGTTTTAATTGTGGTTATTTGTGTGGAAGTTGGAAGCGATGACTGGGTCCACCTGGGCTTGAACTCTGGTGTGATACCCTATAGAGACTGAGTCCTGGAACTGACCTCAGAGAAGTATTGCCATGAATTGTGTTGGGATATTAGGAGGCCACACATGAGAGTCACCATTGGAAACTGAGATCTATTCCCAGTGTGGCTTTCCACAGAGCACTGGGAATCTCAGCCAAGGTATCACATAATTTTATTCTGAAACACTTGGCAGCAATAGTTGAGAGTCAAAACACAAATGCACTTCACATTGTAGACCTCAATGGGCCTGGCTTCATGTGGCCTTTTGGCCACTCTTTGGGAAATCTTGGCAGTGAGAGTTCTCCAGATCTTTCTTTGAAATGAGCTTCTTCACCATTTAATGGTTACCGAATTAAATGAAACACTCAGTGCCTCCAACTTCAACCTTGAAAGATGGGCTCGATAAATACCATGAAATTTTTGAAATTCCCATATCCAGGAGGCACTGGAGAACCATTGGATATCCTGTTGGTGATCATGAGTGTACCAGACAGTGCCTTGATTGGCTGGGTTTCACGAAAATGGTGTAGAACAGAGATTCCAGTAAGTTGGAGCCTGCTGAATAGTGGGCCTAGAGCAAAGGTGGGCATGTGTGAGATAAAACATCTGTGGTGCTTCCATGTGGATTTCCCAATGGCTTCCAAATGGCTTGTGACTGACATGGTGCAGCCAGCAGACCCTTATATGTAAATGATTCTTGTTATATGGGTAAGTTTCAGGGCAATGTTCAGAATCAGGTTCCTATGGTCAAGGGGTCAAGCTATGTTGGACAGAAGCCTGATTTGTGCATTCTCCTGCAGACCCTGTCCCACCACACGTGACAGAACTCCCTCCAGCACTGTGTCCCAGGTGAACTCCTTGTATTTCGTGAAGGAAATACTGAACTCCCAGTGTAGCAGCAAAAAATATCACAAAAATTGGAGGATGATCAAATGGCTTCACAGTCCACATGAGGAGACACTTAGCCCCAAGTGGCCACAGTTGACCCCGAAAGAGAGTTCAGCAATGCTGCCTCATGATCATTGGTAAATAAGAAAGCATCTCCTCCAGGTCACATAGATGCAGACCCAGCTTTTATGGTCTCACTACAAAAAAAGCTAAAGCTCCTGACAACAACATATATTTCAAGAGCCCAACATCAGAGCCAGTTTTTCAAGAAGCCTTTAGGCTAGCAGAGCTCCATGTTTTTGGAGTGTTCACATTTTCCCTTACTATTGGAATCTCGCCTTCTACCTGCAAGTTTGTGAACTCCTGAGCATATTAAATTCCAGATATGTATTCACAGATTTTCTTACTCATCTCCTCTACATGTGTTACTTGGGACGAAGTTAAGGTCAAGGCATTGTTGTGGATGAGAGTCGGAAGATTTTTGTGTAGCACATATTTGCATACACATTGGATTCATTTTCCAATTTTCCTTTCGAAATACTGAATCCCTGAAACTAACCCATACCCTACAAGACTCTGACAACTAATCCTAACGTAATGGAGAAAAATAACCCAAATAGAACAGAAATACAAACATATCAGAGGAGGCATGGTGTACCATTGAATTAACTTTTCCATTATATAGGGAAGGAGTTTTAAATCTAGTCAATTTTTTGTTGAAAGAGTTGTCCATGTATTTTTAAACTTATCAAATATATGAATTCCTGTCTCCCCCATTTCTTTGTATCCTATTCAGCACATGTATTTTTATATGCACATATAGAATTGTACCTTGTATCACACATATATTCTTGTGAGGTGGCTGACTTGGCAGATACAAATTGTGAGAAAAGTTCACTCCTCCTAAACGCTGTTGGAACTGAAAATTCAACCTATGGGTGAGCTTCCTAGTTGAACAACATTATACATAAATCCATGTTCAGTAAAATGAATATTTTTGGATACGTGGATGATATATATTTCATGATGAATTTCGATTGGCATATATATTGCTAGTTTTTAATGTCTGTGTGTGTTTGTATATATATATATATATATATATATATATATATATATATATATATATATATATATATATACTGTCAAGATTTTTCAAAATATGAAATATATGTGTATTTTGGCCACTCTTTGGGAAGCCTTACCTGTGAGAGTTCTCAAGAGCTTTCATTGAAATGATTTTCCTCAACATTTAATGGTTCCTGAATGAATTGAAACCCACAGTGCCTCCAACTTCATCCTTGAAAAATGGCTCTATAAATACCATGAAATTCCCCTGACCAGGTGGCACTGGAGAACCTTTGGATGTCTTCTTGCTGATCATGAGTGTACCAGACAGTGCCTTGACTGACTCGATTTCATGAAAATTGTGCAGAACAGAGATGCCAGTAAGTTGGAGAGTGCTGAGAAGTGGGCCCAGGGCTGTGGTGTGCAGGTGTATGATAAAACATCTGTGGTGGGGCCATTTGGGTCTGCCATTGACTTCCAAATGGCTTGTGGCTTACATGGTACAGCTAGCCGACCCTTATCTGTAAAGGCATCTTGTTATATGTAAAGGTTTCAGGACAATGTTCAGAATCAGTTTGCTATGGATAATGTTTCAAGTTATGTGGGATAGAAGTCTGGTTGGTGAATTCTCCTGTAGACCCTGACCCTCCACACGTGACAGAACTCGCTCCAGCACTGTGTCCCAGTTGAACTCCTTGTATTTCATGAAGGAAAAACCAAAAGCCCAGTGCAGCAGCAAGAAACACCACGAAAATTGTAGGATGGCCAATTGGCTTCACAGTCAAGACGGGGAGACACTTACCCCTCCGTGGCCACAGTTTACCTTCAAAGGAAGAATTGAGCACTGCTGCCTCATGTTCTTTTGGAAAATAAGAAACCATGTCCTCCAGGTCAGATAAATGAAGACCCATCTTTGATGGTATCACTACAAAGGAAGCTAAAGCTCCTGACAACAACATATATTTCAAGTGCCCAACCTCAGAGGCAGTTTCTCAAGAAGTCTTTAGGCCAGCAGAGTTCCATGAATTTGGACTGTTTATCCTGTCCCTTAAGTTTGAAAACTCCTCTAAAATGCCCAAGCTTGTGAACTCCTGAGCATTTTCCATTCCAGATATGTATTCAGAGATTTTCTAACTCTTGTCCTCTAATTGTATCTTACTTGGGTGAAGGTAATGTCAAGGCATTGCTCTGAATGAGAGTGGAAAGTTTTTTTGTAGCGCATATTTGCATACACAATGGATTCATTTTCCTTTATTTCCATTTGAATTACTGAATCCATGACACTAACGCATACCCTACTAGACTCTGACTAGTAATGCTAATATGATGGAGAAAAATAACCCAAACAGAATAGAAATACAAGCAGTTCAGAAGAGGCATGGTGTATAGTTGGACTTGCCTTTTGCATGATAAAGGGTAGTTGTTAAAAATCTGGTTAATTTTTAATTGATATAGTTCTCCATGTGTTTTGAAAGGTATCAAATATGTGAATTCCTGTCTCCCTTTCTCTGTTGCCTATTCAGCACATGTATTTTTATATGCACAAATAGAATCCTACCTGGTACCACACGTACATTATTGTGAGGTGGCCTACTTGGCAGATACAAATTGTGAGAAGAGATCACTCCTCCTAAACGCTGTAGGAACTGAAAATTCAACCTATGCGTGAGCTTCCTAGTTGAACAACATTACACATAAATCCATGTTAAGTAAAATAAATATTTTTGGATCTGTGTATGATATGTATTTCATGATGAATTTTGATTGGCATATATATTGCTACTTTTTAATATCTCTGTATGTGTTTTGTGAAAAATCTGCACTCTATAGATTATTCAAAATATGAAATATATCTGTCTTATTATACACTCCTTAAATTCATTCATGTTCATGTATGAGACCACGGCTCATGCAACAGCAAAAGACATTTATTGAGGATCCAATCCAGTATGCTAGGGCTCCGTGGTCACTCAAGAAGGGAGAGCAGCCCAGATCTCCGAGCTGAGGTTGAGCAGTGCTTAAGTACACTTTTTGGGGAGGGCGAGACTTTACATATATCACAGTATCTTTTAACAAATCATCATACACTGCGGGAAAATCAAACAACAAATCCTAAACATGATTAGTTCAGTCATTGGTGGGAACATGTCAGGCAGGAGGGATAGGTCAGTTCTACAGCGGGGTACAGATTCAAATTGATTAGATTAGGCCCTGCGATGCATATGTGCCAAGCCACACAGGGTCCTAGGTTATTAAACAACCAGGCGATCAGGGGGAATATTTACTGGGCAGTCCAGAAATTGTCCTACAAGTAACAGGAATTTCAGATTTTTCATGTAGCATAGGAACTTAACAATACCTGGTCCTTTACATTTTAAATCAGGCCTTGAATCTTAGAAACTTTACAAACCCGGTCTTTTACACTTTAACTTTTACACTTTAATTTCAATTTCTTTTACCCTTAAAGATCACTCCTGGTTCACAAGATGGGTGTCCAAGCCACCCTGACTTTAGGCAAATGAGGGGCAAGGGAGCTTATTTTGGACACTGTCTTGGGCTGTGCCCCTCATGGAAACCTCCAGCCATATGTTATGATGAGTGTCTTTATGGAAGAAGATGAGGGTCATGTAGGAGTGTTTTGGTTTTAATTGTGGTCATTTGTGTGGCGGTTGGAAGAGATGACTTGGTCCACCAGGGCTTGAACTCTGCTCTGATACTCCTTAGAGACTGAGTTCTGGAACTGACTTGAGAGAAGTATTGCCATGAATTGTTTTGGGATTATAGGAGGCCACACATGAGATTAGCCCTTGGAAACTGAGATCTAGGCCCAGGGTGGCTTTCCACCGAGCACTGGGAATCTCAGCCAGGGTAACACATGATTTTTTTACTGAAAGACTTGGAAGTCATAGTTGAGACTCAAAACACACATGTACCTCATATTGTAGACCTCAATGAGCCTGGCTTCATGTGAACTTTTGGGCACTCATTGGGAAGCCTTGCCTGTGAGAGTTCTTCAGAGCTTTCATTGAAATGAGCTTACTCACCATTTAATGGTTCCTGAATGAATTGAAACCCACAGTGCCTCCAACATCATCCTTGAAAAATGGCTATACAAATACCATGAAATTTTTGAAATTTCCATGACCAGGTGGCACTGGAGAAACTTTGGATGTCCTGTTGCTGATCATGTGTGTACCAGACAGTTCCTTGATTGACTGGTTGTCATGAAAATGGTACAGAACCGAGATGTCAGTAAGTTGGAGCCTGCTGAGTATTGGGGCTAGAGCAGTGGACTATACATTTGTGAATAAATATCTGTGGTGGGACCACGTGGATCTCCCTTTGGCTTCCAAAATACTTGTGACTGATATGGTGCAGGCAGCAGACCCTTATATGTAAAGGCATCTTGTTTTATTGAGAGGTTTCAGGGCAATGTTCAGAATCTGGTTGCTATAGTCAAGGGGAAAGCTATGTGCGATAGACCCATGTTTCGAACATTCTCCTGAAGACCCTGAGCAATCACACGTGTCAGAGCTCCCTCCAGAATTGTGTCCCAGTTGAACTCCTTGTATTTCATTAAGCCAATTCCAAACTCCCAGTGCAGCAGTAAGAAACACCACAAAAATGGAGGATGACCAAATGGCTTCACAGACCACACGGGGAGACACTTAACTCCCAGTGGCCACAGTTTACCAAGAAAGAATTCAGAACTGCTGCCTCATGTTCATTAGAAAATAAGGAACCATTTCCTCCAGGTCACATAGATGCAGACCCACATTTGATGGTGTCACAATGAGGAAGCTAAATCTCCTGACAACTTCATATATTTCATGTTCCCAACCTGAGAGGCATTTTCTCAAGAAGTCTTAAGGCCAGCAGAGCTCCAAGTTTGTGGAGTGTTTAACCTCTCCCTTACTTTTGGAAACTGCTCTACCACATCCAATGTTGTAAACTCCTGAACATTTTCAGTTCCACATATGTGATCACAGGTTTTCGAACTCCTCTCCACTAATTGTGTCTTACTTGGAGTGAAGTTAATGTAAAGGAATTGTTCTGGATGAGAGTGGCAAGATTTTTGTGTAGCACATATTTGCATACACATTAGATTTATTTTCCTATTTTCATTTGAAATACTGATCCCCGACACTAACACATACCCTAATAGACTCTGACTACTAATGCTAATATGATGGATAAAAAGAAAACTAACAGAATAGAAATACAGGCC
This sequence comes from Callospermophilus lateralis, assembly GCF_048772815.1. NCBI lineage: Eukaryota > Metazoa > Chordata > Mammalia > Rodentia > Sciuridae > Callospermophilus > Callospermophilus lateralis. Next base: position 554,062 of record NW_027517938.1, read on the forward strand.
TTTAATAGGAGGCATGGTATATACTTGGAATTTCCTTCTGCTTTATCAAGGGTATGTGTTATAAATCTTGTCAAATTTTCATTGTAATATTACTCCATGAGTTATATATATATATATATATATATATATATATATATATATATATATATATATATATATATCTAGATTTTTCAAAATATGAAAAACATGTGTCTATTAAACACTATCTAAATTCATTCATATTCATGTATGTGGATATAAAATCAACTTTTCATAAGATTATTCTCAGAAACATTCAACCACCTGAAATACATATTTGTTTCCTCGTCCTGAGAACTAACTTCAGTGAATCGTGCTTACAAACCCTAATATTTTTACAGTAACTGACACAGTTTATCATCAAAGCAAGTAGATTCCTATAGGACATGATGTGTATATTGATGTTCATTTTTATTCAACAATGGGACATTAAAATTTCTTCATTTTATGCACATCGTAGGATATATATTTCCTCCACAGGTTAGCAAATATATAGGCATTTGTTTCACTTTCAATCACTTCCTGCTTCAGAACACATGTATTCCTCCATGTTTTTTGACTGGTCTGTTCATGAGACTTCTATCCAAACACATTATTTTCGATTTCCTTTATCACTTTAGAAGCAAAACGGACACACACTTCATGATAAACCATCACTGTAATATCACCATTAGATGTATTACTGGTTGGAATGAATGATTATATATCAATAAAAGATTTTTTATATATTTTCTGATATCCATTCAATACATTGTTTAAAGTTTAACAAGTTATATTATTTATTCACAGTATGGTCTATTCATGCATTATCTCTATATTCATAGACACAGGGTACACCTGGTTGTACCCCCAATACTAATCTATACATATTTGAAATATTGCTCCCAGAAATGGTGGAGGAAATACTCATGTCACCTGATCTACATATGCATGTTATCACTGTAATATTCTGGACACAAAATGCAAAAGCCACACGTATGATTGTACCAAAGCCTAAAGGTAAACTGAACATGGATTACTAAAAACATCCCTGACCAGGTTGCCTAATGCTCTCAAATGTCAATACTATTGCTGGCTACATATTTGTTTCTTCCTAAGATTATATATTCAACCTCAAAACTGTTGAAAATGTTTAATTTTTTCACTCACTTGATACTTTTGCCTGATTTCCTAATGTCTGTATTGATATCTACTTTCCTACATATTTTCTGCAGTTCAACATTGTGACTGACACTTCACATGTGCTGACATTGACATTCACTCTGTAACGGAAACACTATTGCTAAAGATCTTTGGTCCAAATCCTATACTCGCTCTTCTTCCGAAACATACTGACTATCTTTCTGATCCTATCGACTATCCCTTTTTGAGTAGATGTTCTCTACTACATTCAATCATCCAAGGTACAAGATCCTATGCCATTGTATATCGATTTTTCTGAAACATGTATCTAGAACGTAATTCAAAGCTACGTATCGCAATCAGTTGCCCAATGCATTTCTGAGCTTCAAATCTTACCTAGATTTCTGTTTTCATACTTATATTTTATCTCTATATTCCTATAAATATTGCAGGTTCCCAATACCATTATTCATCCCGCATAATGATTCCTTACCCAAATCGAACTTGTTATTAACCCTAACCATACACTGTTGCTTCAATCTAAAATTACAAAAGAGCAGGGACAGAGTTCGCCTTACAATACAGGAATGTAGGGTATCTGCCAACTGCTGAGAACCTCAAAGTTCGATGCAGAAATAATCCCTGGAGAAGATGTCAGCAGCTATGAAGGACCTGTGAGAGCAAAAGCCATCTTCAATGGCAAACAATCTAGACAGGAAAAAGGGATGTGTATGCATCAGCCTCTCTCTTTTTAATGTAGAGAAGATTGACCTAACCAGACCTGCATGGAGAGCTGTTCCCAGGTGCCTATTTTGATATACAATTGAAACTAGTCAAATTTTCAAAGGAAGTAGGGGCAGCCTCTATCTAATGGAACCCTTGGAAGCAACGGTTAGGGCAAAGTTGTTGCCAAGGCAGTGACCTCTTTCAGTTCCTGAAGGAAGTGACCTACCTAACTTCCTTGGTGATGGAACATTCGGAAATTTTGATGCAAGAAGCCAGGCACCGAGAGCCAGTCCCAGTCCCTGTCCCAGTGGGCTCACTTGTTTGGATTTACCAAGTACAGATCATACCTTCTTGGTACCTACTGATGTGAGGATGGCCAAATGTCAGTAGAGCTCTGAAGAGAAGCTTTTCCTGAGATAGCAGGTAGTGGCTAACGGTTGGCTCCTCAAAGCATCACAGAGTTGGCCAAGGAGACAAGATCTGAGAGAGGAGAGGCCATTTTGTGGGGAACATAGTATGGCCCACCAGTCAGAAGACATTCCGGATAGTTACAGACCTACTTTTGGGAAGGAGGTGCCTTTGTGTGTGGGTGTGAGTTTGCGGTTTTGTCTCATGTTCTGAGAATAGGTAGGAAAGGTGGTTGGTTTGGTTTGGAGTCGACTGTTTCTAGTAAGTCTTTTGACAAGGCGACTTTCTATGTCTGTGTATCCACTGTGTCCGTGGTTTTAGACATTAGAAAAGAGAATGCATCAATGGAGGTGTTCTGTCTAGTAGAAAGCTTCCCAGCATTCATCCTGCTCAATTGATGAATGGACTGTGGTTTGCCTTATGGATCTTAAACACCTACTAACATCCTAAGTTCCTGTTTTCTTCCTGAATTCTGGCCACTCTCCAGAATAGGCTCATGATTTATTGTGCAAGATATGTACCACCTCCAAGCTCTGTGACATGTCCATGTTCTTGATAGCTGAAGGGAATGGGAACATCTCGGTAAACTCAGACATCAGTGTGAGCAGTAAAGTCTCAGTGGAGAAACCCTGCTTTGGTCCATTTGCTTAACAATGGTTCTATTGCCTTGAATGTCAGGAAGGTGTTTGCCTCAGGCCACCCTTTTGTGAAGCCTGAAGAAACAGTTTTCAAATGAAAATGAATGGGCATCTCCTGTGCCTCTTTGCTTAATTGCTTTGAAAAGGATGGTGTCTTAATCAGACACTAGGCCCTGTTTGAGGCTGTGGCTAAGATTCTCAGCTCCTGATAGATGTAAAGAAGATCCCATGTGTGCATCCAAAACCAAAATGGCAAAAAGATCAGTCATTGTAGATGAAGTCTCTTGCCTTCCTCTGATAGGTTCCGGAAATCCATCAAGTGAGAATAGGATTCCTATGGGTCAAATGAGTTATTCAAATCCTGCAGAAGTACTTGGGTTCTCTCATGATGCCAAATCACATAATGAATCTATACCTGACTGTCAGTAGGCCTCAAATTGGAGAAGCAGAGCAGCATTAACAGCAGGCCTATTTGATCACTCCTGGTTCAAAGGAAGGGTGTCCAGGCCACACTGAATTTAGACACATGGGGGGCAAGGGTGCATATTTTGGACATTGTCTTTGGCAGCGCCCCTCATGGAAACCTCCAGCTAGAGTTTATGATGAGTGTCTATACGGCTGAAGATGAGGGCCATGTGGGAATGTTTTGGTTTTAATTGTGGTCATTTGTGTGGCGGTTGGAAGAGTTGACAGGTTCCACATTGTCTTGAACTCAGGTGTGATTCCTCTTAGAGACTGAGTTCTGGAACTGACCTCAGAGAAGTATTGCCATTAATTGTTTTGGCATTGTAGGAGGCCACACATGAGAGTTGCCTTTGAAACCTGAGATCTAGGCCCAGGATGGCTTTCCTCAGAGAACTGAAAATCTCAGCAAGGATATCGCATAATTTTATTCTGAAAAACTTGGCAGCCATAGTTAAGAGTCAAAAGACACATGGACCTCCCGTTGTAGACCTCCATAGGCCTTGCTTCATGTGACCTTTTGGCCAGTGTTTGGGAAGCCTTGCCTGTTAGAGTTCCTCAGAGCTTTCATTGAAATGAGCTTCCTCCCCATGTAATGGTTCCTTGAAGAATGGAAACCCCAAAGTGCCTCCAACTTCATTCTTGAAAAATGGATAGATAAATACCATGATATTTTTGAAATTCCCAATGACCAAGTGGCACTGGAGAACCATTGGATGTTCTGTTGCAGACAGTGGCTTGATTGTTGTGTTACAGACAGTGCCTTGATTGACTGGGTTTCATGAAAATGGTGCAGAACAGAGATGCCAGTAAGTTGGAGCCTGCTGAGTAGTGGGCCTAGAGCAGTGGTGGGCAGGTGTGTGATAATACAACTGTGGTGTCGCCATGTGGATCTGCCATTGGCTTCCAAATAGCTTGTGACTGACTTGGTACAGCCAGCAGACCATTATATGAAAAGGCATCTTGTTATATGGAGAGGTTTCAGGGCAATGTTCACAATCAAGTTGCTATGGTCAAGGGGGCAAGTTATGTGGGATAGAACCCTGGTTGGTGAATTCTCCTGCACACCCTGACCCAACACACGTGACAGAACTCCCTCCAGCCCTATATCCTAGTTGAACTCCTTGTATTTCATGAAGCAAATACCAACCTCCCATTGCAGCATCAAGAAACACCACAACCTCGCCAGCACTTGTTGTTGTTTGATTTCATAATGGCTGCCAATCTTACTGGAGTGAGAAAAGGGTTCTCTTGTACATTGCTGGTGGGGCTGCAAATTGGTGCGGCCAATTTGGAAAGCAGTATGGAGATTCCTGGGAAAGCTGGGAATGGAACCACCATTTGACCCAGCTATTGCCCTTCTCGGACTATTCCCTGAAGACCTTAAAAGAGCGTATTACAGGGATACTGCCACATCGATGTTCATAGCAGCACAATTTACAATAGCTAGATTGTGGAACCAACCCAGATGCCCTTCAATGGATGAATGGATTAAAAAAATGTGGCATCTATACACCATGGAGTATTACGCAGCACTAAAAAATGACAAAATCTTGGAATTTGCAGGGAAATGGATGGCACTAGAGCAGATTATGCTTAGTGAAGCTAGCCAATCCCTAAAAAACAAATACCAAATGTCATCTTTGATATAATGAGAGCAACTAAGAATAAAGCAGGGAGGAAGAGCAGGAAGAAAAGATTAACATTAAACAGAGACATGAGGTGGGAGGGAAAGGGAGAGAAAAGGGGAATTGCATGGAAACGGAGGGAGACCCTCATTGTTATACTAAATTACATATAAGAGGTTGTAAGTGGAATGGGAAAATAAACAAGGTGAGAAATGAATTACAGTAGAAGGGGTAGAGAGAGAAGATGGGAGGGGAGGGGAGGGGGGATAGTAGAGGATAGGAAAGGTAGCAGAATACAACAGTTACTATTATGGTATTATGTAAAAATGTGGATGTGTAACCCATGTGATTCTGCAATCTGTACTTGGGGCAAAAAAGGGAGTTCATAACTCACTTGAAGCTAATGTATGCTAATGTATGAAATATGATATGTCAAGAGCTTTGTAGGGTTTTGAACAACCAATAAAAAAATAAAATTAAAAAAAAAAAGAAAGAAACACCACAAAAAGGGCAGGATGACCAAATGGCTTCACAGTCCACTCAGGGAGACAATAAGCTTCCAGTGGCCACAGTTTACCAACAAAGAGAGAAATCAACACTGCTACCACATGTTCAATGGAAAATAAGAAACGATGTCCTCCAGGTCACATAGATGCAGATCCAGGTTTGATGGTCTCACCAGAAATGAAGCTAAAGCTCCAGACAACAAGATATATTTCAAGTGTCCAAACTCAGAGGCAGTTTTACAAGAAGGCTATTGGCCAGCAGAGTTCCATGTTTGTGGAGTGTTTACACAGTCACTTACTTTTGGAAACTCCTCTACCACCTCCAAGGTTGTGAACTCCTGTGCATTTTCCATTCCAGATATGTATTCACAGATTTTCTAACTCTTCTCTTCGAATTGCATCTTACATGGGGTGAAGGTAATGTCAAAGGATTTATCTGGATGAGAGTGGGAAGACTTTTGTGTAGGACATATTTGCATACATATTGGATTCATTTTCCAATTTTCCATTTCAAATACTTTATCTCTGACACTAAACCACACCCTACTAGTCTCTGACTACTAATCCTAATATGAGGCAGAAAAATAACCCAAACATAATAGAAATACAAGCAGTTCAGAGGAGGCATGGTGTATAGTTGGACTTGCCTTTTGCATTTTAAAGGTTAGGGGTTATAAATCTAGACAATTTTTTGTTGCAATAGTTGTCCATGTGGTTTTAAAGATAACAAATATGTGAATTCTTGTCTCTCTTTCTCTGTAGCCTACTCAGCAAATATATTTTTATATACACATAGAGAATCCTACCTGGTACTACACGTACATTCTTGTGAGGTGGCTAACTTGGCAGATACAAATTGAGAGAAAAGATCACTCCTTCTAAATGTCGTTGGAACTGAAAATTCAACCTATGGGTGAGCTTCCTAGTTGAACAAAATTATACACAAATCCATGTTCAGTACAATGAATATTTTTGGATCTGTGGATGATATATATTTCATGGTGAATTTTGATTGGCATATATTGCTATTTTTAATGTCTCTGGGTGTGTATGTGTGTGTGTCTGTGTGTGTATATATATTTATATATATATATATATATATATATATATATATATATATATATATATATATATACACTCTCTCCTTCTATTTTTCAAAATATGAAATATATGTGTCTTATATACACTCCCTAATTTTATTCATGTTCATGAATGTGGATTTATAATCAACTTTTCACAAGATTATTCTCAAAAAATTTCATCCACCTGAAATACATATTTGCTTCCTAGTACTGAAAACTAACTTCAGTGAATGGTGCATACAAATCCTAATATTTCTATAGTAACTGACACAGTTTATCATCAATGCAAATAGATGCCTATGGGACATGATGTGTTTATCGATGTTCATTTTTATTCAACACTGGGACATTACAATTTCTTCAGTTTATGCACATCATAGGATATATATTTCCTCCACAGGTTAGCAAATTTATAGGCATTTGTTTCACTTTCAATCACTTCCTGCTTTAGAACACATGGATTCCTCCATGTTTCTTGACTGATCTTTTCATGAGATTTCTTTCCAAACACATTATTTTCGAATTCCTTTATCACTTTTGAAGCAAAACGGACACACACTGCATGATAAATCATAACTATAATATCACTATTAGATGTATAACTGGTTGGAATGAATGATTTTATGTTAATATAAGATTTCTTATATATTTTCAGATATCAATTCAATACATTTTGTAAAGTGGAACCAGTTATATTATCTATTCACAGTATGGTCTATTCATGCATTATCTCTATATTCATAGACACAGGTTACACCTCTTTGTACCCCCAATACTAATTTATACATCTTCAAAATATTGCTCACAGAAATGGTGGAAGAAATACTCATGTCACCTGATCTACATATGCATGTTATCACAGTAGTATTCTGGACACAAAATGCAAAAGTCACACGTATGACTGTAACAAAGCCTAAACGGAAACTGAACATGGATTACTAAAAACATCCATGTCCAGGTTGCCTAATGCTCTCAAATGATCATCCTGTTGGTGACTACATATTTGTTTCTTCCTAAGATTATATATTCAACCTCAATACCATTGAAAATGTCTAATTTTTTCACTCACTTTGTACTTTGCCTGATTTCCTAATGTCTCTATTGATATCTACTTTCCTACATATTTTCTCCAGTTCAACATTGTGACTGACCCTTCACATGTGCTGACATTGACATTCACTCTCTAACCGAAACCCTATTGCTTATAAACTTTGGTCCAAATCCTATACTCACTCTTCTTCCGAAACATACTGACTATGTTCCTGATCCTATCGACTATCCCTTTTTGAGTAGATGTTCTCTACTACATTCAATCATCCAAGGTACAAGATCCTATGCCATTGTATATCGATTTTTCTGAAACATGTATCTAGAACGTAATTCAAAGCTACGTATCGCAATCAGTTGCCCAATGCATTTCTGAGCTTCAAATCTTACCTAGATTTCTGTTTTCATACTTATATTTCATCTCTATATTCCTATAAATATTGCAGGTTCCCAATACCATTATTCATCCCGCATAATGATTCCTTGCCCAAATCGAACCTGTTATTAACCCTAACCATACACTGTTGCTTCAATCTAAAATTACAAAAGAGCAGGGACAGAGTTCGCCTTACAATACAGGAATGTAGGGTATCTTCCAACTGCTGAGAACCTCAAACTTCGATGCAGAAATGATCCCTGGAGAAGATGTAGGCAGCTATGAAGGATCTGAGAGAGCAAAATCCATCTTCATGGAAAACAACCTGAACAGGACGAAGGGATGTGTATGCATCAGCCTTTCTCTTCTTAATGTAGAGAAGATGGACCTAAGCAGGCCTGCGTGGAGAGCTGTTCCCAGGTGCCTATTTTGATATACCATTGTAACAAGTCAAATTGTCACACAAAGTAGGAGCAGCCTCCATCTCATGGAACCCTTGGAAGCAACGGTTAGGACAAAGTTGTTGCCAAGGCAGTGACCTCATTCAGTTCCTGAAGGAAGTGTCCTAGCTAACTTCCTTGGTGATGGAACTCTCTGAAATTGTGATGCAAGAAGCCAGGCACCGAGAGCCAGTCCCAGTCCCAGTCCCAGTGGGTTCACTTGTTTGTATTTACCAAGTACAGATTCAGACCTTCTTGGTATCTACTGATTTGAGGATGGACAAATGCCAATTGAGCTCTGAAGAGAGGCCTTTCCTGAGATAGCAGGTAGTGGCTAACTGCAGGCTCCTCAAAGCATCACAGAGTTGGCCAAGGAGACAAAATCTGAGAGAGGAAAGGCCATTTCGAGAGGAACATAGTATGGCCCACCAGTCAGAGGACACTCCAGATAGTCACAGATCCACTTTTGGGAATGAGGTGACTTTATGTGTGTGGGTGTGAGTTTGTGGTTTTGTCTCATATTCTGCGAATAGGTAATAAAGGTGGTTCGTTTGCTTTGGAGTCTACTGTTGATAGTAACTCTTTTGACAAGGCGAGTGTTTCTATGTCTGTGTATCCACTGTGTCCGTGGTTTTAGACATTAGAAAAGAGAATGCATCAATGGAGGTGTCCTGTCTAGTAGAAAGCTTCCCAGCATTCATCGTTCATAAGTGATGAATAGACTGTGGCTTGTCTTATGGATAGGAAACAACTACTAACTTCCTAAGTTCCGGTTTTCTTCCTGAACTCTGGCCACTCTCCAGAATGAGCTCATGATTTATTGTCCAAGATATGTATAACCTCCATGCTCTGTGACATGGCCATGTTCTTGATAGCTGAAGGGAATGGGAACATCTCAGATATTAGTGTGACCAGTAAAGTCTCATTAGAGAAACCCTGCTTTGGGCCATTTGCTTACCTATGGTTCTGTTGCCTTGAATGTCAGGAAGGTCTTTGTTTCAGGCCACCCCTTTTTGAAGCCTGAAGAAACAGTTTTCAAATGGAAATGAATGGGCATCACCTGTGGCTCATTGCTTAATTTCTTTGGAAAGGGATGTGTCTTAATCAGACACTAGGCCCTGGTTGAGGCTGTGGCTAAGATTCTCAGCTCCTGATAAATCTAAAGAAGATCCCATGTGTGCATCCAAAACCAAAATGGCAAAAGGATCAGTCATTGTGGATGAAGTCTCTTGCCTTTCTCTGTTAGGTTCCTGACGTCCATCAAGTGAGAATAGGATTCCTATAGGTCAAATGAGTTATTCAAAGTCCTGCATAAGTGCTTGGTTTCTCTCATGATGCCAAATCACATAAGCAATCTATACCTGACAGTCAGTAGGCCTCAAATTGGAGAAGCAGAGCAGTATTAACGGCACGCCTATTTGATCACTCTTGGTTCACAGAAAGGGTTTCCAGACCACCCTAAATTTAAACAAATGAGGGGCAATGGTGGATATTTTGGACACTGTCTTGGGCTGCATCCCTCATGGAAACCTCCAGCCAGAGTTTATGATGAGTGCCTATATGGATGAAGATGAGGGCCATGTGGGAATGTTTTGGTTTTAATTGTGGTCATTTGTGTGGCGTTTGGAAGAGATGACAGGGTCCACATGGGCTTGAATTCTGGTGTGATTCTCCTTGGAGACTGAGTTCTGGAACTGACCTCAGAGAAGTATTGCCATTAATTGTGTTGGCATTGTAGGAGGCCACACATGAGAGTTGCCCTTGAAACCTGAGATCTAGGCCCAGGATGGCTTTCCACAGAGAGCTGAAAATCTCAGCAAGGATATCACATGATTTTATTCTGAATAACTTGGCAGCCATAGTTAAAGTCAAAAGACACATGGACCTCACGTTGTAGACCTCAATGGGCCTGGCTTCATGTGACCTTTTGGCCAGTGTTAGGGAAGCCTTGCCTGTTAGAGTTCCTCAGAGCTTTCATTGAAATGAGCTTCCTCCCCATGTAATGGTTCCTGGATGAATGGAAACCCCAAAGTGCCTCCAACTTCATTCTTGAAAAATGGAAAGGAAAACACCATGAAATTTTTGAAATTCCCAATGACCAGATGGCACTGGAGAACCATTGGATGTCCTGTTGCTGATCATGAGTGTAACAGACAGTGCCTTGATTGACTGGGTTTCATGAAAATGGTGTAGAACAGAGATGCCAGTAAGTTGGAGCCAGCTGAGTAGTGGGCCTAGAGCAGTGGTAGGCAGGTGTGTGATAATACATCTGTGATGTGGCCATGTGGATCTGCCATTGGCGTCCAAATGGCTTGTGACTGACTTGATGCAGCCAGGAGACCATTATATGAAAAGGCATCTTGTTATATGCAGAGTTTTCAGGGCAATGTTCAGAATTAGGTTGCTATGGTCAAGGCGGCAAGCAATGTGGAATAGAAGCCCAGTTGGTGCATTCTCCTGCAGAGCCTGACCCACCACACGTTACAAGACTCCCTCATGCACTGTGTCCCAGTTGAACTCCTTGTATGTCATGAATCAAATACCAAACTCCCAGTGCAGCAGCTAAAAAACACCACGAAAAGTGGAGGATGACCAAATGGCTTCAAAGTCCACACGGGGTGTCACTTTGCCCGAAGAGGCCACAGTTTACCTACAAAGAGACTTCAGCACTGCTGCCTCATGTTCATCGGAAAATAAGAAACCATGTCCTCCAGGTCACATAGATACTGACCCAGGTTTGATGGTCTCACTTCTAAGGAAGCTAAAGCTCCTGACAACAACATATATTTCAAATGCCCAAACTCAGAGGCAGTTTCTCAAGAAGTCTTTAGGCCAGCATAGCTCCATGATTGTGGAGTGTTTACACTGTCCCTTACTTTTGGAAACTCCTCTACCACCTCCAAGGTTGTGAACTCCTGAGCATTTTCCATTCCACATATGTATTCACAGATTTTCTAACTCTTCTTTTCTAATTGTGTTTTACCTGGGGCGAAGATAATTTCAAGGCATTTTTCTGGATGAGAGTGGGAATATTTTTTGTGGCACATATTTGCATACACATTGGATTTATTTTCCTATTTTCCATTTTAAATACTGAATCCGTGACACTAACCCATACCCTACTTGTCTCTGACTACTAATCCTAATAAGATGAAGAAAAATAACCCAAACAGAATATAAATACAAGCAGTTCAGAGGAGGCATGGTGTATAGTTGGACATGGCTTTTGCATGACAAAATGTAGGTGCTATAAATCTAGTCGATTTAAATTGAAATAGTTCTCCATGTATTTTTAAATTTAACAAATATGTGAATTCCTCTCTCCCATTTTATGTAACCTATTGAGCACATCTATTTTTATATGCACATATAGAATACTACCTGGTATCACACATACGTTCTTGTGAGGTGTCTGACTTGACAGATACAAATGATGAGAAGTGATCACTCCACCTAAACGCTATGGGATTTGAAAATTCATCCTATGTGTGAGCCTCCTAGTTGAACAATATTATACATAAATCCATGTTTAGTAAATTGAATATTTTTCTATCTGTGTAAGATATATATATCACGGTGAATTTCGATTGGCATATATATTGCTACTTTTTAATGTCTCTCTCTCTCTCTCTGTGTGTATATATACACACTCCAGATTTTTTTAAAATATAAAATATATATATGCCTTATTATACACTCCCTAAATTTTTTCATATTCATGTATGTGGATTTATAGTCAACATTTCAAAAGGTTATTCTCTGAAATATTCATCCACCTGAAATACATATTTGCTTCCTAGTAATGAAAACTAACTTCAGTGAATGGTGCATACATATCCTAATATTTCTACAATAATTGACCCAGTTTCTCATTAATACAAGTAGATTCATATGGGACATGATGTGTATTTTCATGTTCATTCTTATTCGCCACTGGTACATTACTATTTCTTCAGGTAATGCACATAATAGAGCATATATATTTCATCCACAAGTTAGCAAAATTATGGGTATGTGTTTCACTTTCAATAATTTTCTGTTTCAGAACACATGTATTCCTCCATGTTTCTTGACTGGTCTTTTCATGAGACTTCTTACCAAACCCATTATTTTGATTTCCATAATCCCTTTTGAAGCAAAACTCACACACCGTTCATGATAAACCATAACCCTAATATTACCATTAGATGTATAACTGGATGGAATGATATGATGTATATCAATATAAGATTTCTTATATATTTTCAGATATCAAATCAATCCATTATTTTAAAGTGGAACCAGTTATATTATTTATTCACAGTATAGTCTATTCATGCATTGTCTCTATATTCATAGAAACAGGGTACACCTCATTGTAAACTCAATACTAATTTATACGTATTCAAATTATGGCTCCCAGAAATGGTGTAAGAAATATTCATGTCACCTGATCTACATATACAATTTAACCCAGTAATATTCTGGACACAAAAAGAAAAAGGTCACACTTATGTTTCTACCAAAGCCTAAATGTAAAGTTAACATGGATTACTAAAAACATCCATGTCCAGGTTGCCTAATGCTCTCAAAAGTCAATCCTATTTGTGACAATATATTCGTTTCTTCCTAAGATAATATATCCAAATTCAACCCTGTTGAAAATGCCTAATTCTATCACACACTTTATACTTTGCCTGATTTCGTAATGTCTCATTGATATCTGCTTTCCTACATATTTTCCCAGTTCATCATTGTGATGGTTCATATGTGCTCACATTTACATTCACTCTCTAACCAAAACCCTATGCTAAAAAACTTTTGTTCCAAATCCTTACTCACTCTCCTTCCTAAACATACCGACTATCTTCCTAATCCTACCGACTATCCCTTTTTGACTGGATGTTCTCTTCTACATTCAATCATCCAAGTAATGTTCAGGTGAGCGTCGGAGAAAGAGACCACCAAGAGACTGTCTCATGGAACAGCAAAGGGTTTATTGGGGGTCCAGCATGCTGAGGCTCAGAGCTCCCTTGAATCGAGCAGAGAGCCCTGAGGACATCTTAAGCAGAGCTTATGTGTTTTCCTTGTAGAGGGCAGGGAGGGAAGTTTATTGATGGGTCAGGGCGAGTGGGCAGTTTGCATGCAACCGGGAGAGGGAGTACATTATATATTTTGGAAGTTGGAGACAGCACATTCTGGGAACAAGATTAGCAAACAGTTCTCAAGATTTCAACAGTGTTTTGTTAAGCATACAGAAAAAGAGGAAGTGACAAGTACCATTTTATTAACCTTTCATTCCCCACGTCTTCTTCTGGCTACTTTTAATCATAAAAGTGATCATTGGAGTGGTGTCACATTCTATGTCTGCTAGTGGGGTATTACCATAAGTTTAACTTGTCTAATTTGAGGTTGGAGAAATGAAAATACATGGTTGAGCAAACAGGGTTTTATAGTTAGCAAGAATGTGAGTATTATTATTGGACTGACCAAGGTTGATAAACGTATAGTTAACCAGGGGGACTGTGTGAACCAAGATTCAAACCACCCTTTTTGGGCCTCTCTCTTTCGTTGACACTCTTCAAGGCATCCTTTTATTTTACTCATAAATTTTTTACAACTCCAGTATTGTTGCCATAAAAATAACATTCTTCCCTCAATGCAGCACAAAGGCACCATTCTCTCATGAAGAGGAGGTCCAACCCTCGATTGTTGTATGAAACAACATCAGAGAGAGAGGTTAAAGATTCCCACAAAGCTGTGATGGAGGTTTCTAATATCTTTAAGTTTTGGTCTATTGCTGCTTCTAATTGGGTATTTTGCTTTGTACCATGGACCAAGGCAGTGGTTCCTGTGACCTCCCCTGCAGCAACTCGTATTCCTAATAGGATGGCTGAAGTGAGGGATATATGTTGCCTGTGGAACCGGGTTGTGTGCCCCCCTGTTTGATCTTCAAATGAACCTGCATCATGATAGAGCACTCTGGGTAACCTCTGCTCCATTACACATTTAATCACCACTGTTGACCATTTAATGAAAACATAAAAATGTTTAAGTATATAGAATTATACTCTTGTAGGAACAGTCAAGACAAGGCACCTAAGATAGCACCAAAGCTAGGGAAACAGTCCTATTTGGTTGCAAACGGATTCAGAGGGCATTGCTTCTGTTGTAATCAATTAATCCCATGAACCCCAAGTTTAGGAAGTTTCAGAATTTTGTACCCAACATGTAAGGGAATGTGCTCAGAAGTTCACAGTCAGCAGAAATTCACAAAAAGCAGTTTTTTTTATGTTTTTTTCCTCTGTTCTGAGCAAATTAACTTTTCAAGGACACCTGGGAGGGGGAGAGATATTTCATCCCTTTCTTTTTTCCGCTTGCCAGCTGTTACCATGGAGCCAGTTGGTAACTTCTTTATCATAGAAATGTAGCCATCTCTTTGAAGCCCCAGCTCAAAGTCAGAGGCCTTGTTCACATATTTTGTGAAAAACTAGTAAGGGGGTGTCTAGCTTACAAGTACTGATTGTTTTAGCCAGTGGCCAAGTAGAACAGGGCCACATGAAAACAGGAAGTTTGTCTACACTGAACTCTTTTATAGGGACTCTTTTGCTGAACGTCCTAAAGTCAGCCATGGTGAAGACATCTGGAGAAGATCAGTTAAGACTTTTCTGTGGGTGTGGAACAGAGGGGAAAGAGAGGGAAGGCGGGACTTAGAGCAGTTCCGAGGATCTGAGAATGAGTACGGAGAGATGTAAAAGAATAATGGGAAAGGGGTTTGGGATTTTCTAGCAACAAAAACTTGAGCAGTAGAACATGTAGAAAAGAGGGGAAGATGGGAGTGTGTATTCAAAAAGCCTGTGAGGGACTTTAAATTCTTAGTAACCTGTTTTCAGTGATGACAAAGCAACTTTAAAGACCATTTTTATTACATCTTGGATAGGGGTCTTCTCAGCTATTTTGAGCTTTAGGTTAGCTGGTAAAAAGACCTGGTGAAACCCCGTATGGGTGCTGACAGGAGAAGAGAGGAGTGAGTGGGTAGAGTGGTAACTAAGTACCTGCTACCTCAGCAAGGGGGCAATGGTCTGAGAACCGGCGGATGTTTGGGTTGTTGATCTAGTAACGGGATGGGAGAAATCAGGTTGTTGAGGTGGGAGTGACAGCAGAGAGACTAGAGCAGAAGGCTGAGGGTGAGGATCTATTGGAGAAGCATAGTTCAGGATGTGAGCGAAGGACGGAAAAGGCCTCTACATAGGGGAATCTCTTTTCACGCCTTTGAGCCCTTCCCAAAGTTAAAAAGGTTCCACAGAATTTGAGGATCTAGAGACCCCTCTGGGTGCCATCGATTTAGGTTATCTTATTGGTAATATGGCCAATGCTGTGTACTGAATTTGATTAGGAGTTTGGGTTCCATCGTGCAGCCCCTGTATGCTCACATCCCCTTGATTACAGAAGAAGTCGGCTTTTCCCACACACAGCCATGGCTGTTTGTGGCTTTGATAGTTCACCGGGCAAACATAGTAATCTAGGCTAGCCGACCTGCATCTGGCTCACGTGTCCCTACATCCATAATGTTTGTTTCCATTACATATGATACGGAAGGGATTTAATGGAATTTTAGTGGGATCCTCTTCTTCAGGGATATCTGAATAGGAAAGACATATAGCCAGCTGACAAATGTCTGGGTGGAGAGATGGCCACCAGGACCCTAAGGGGGCTGTATGCAAGATTGATTAAACTTCTTGTCCAGTAGAATTTGTGATCAGCCATCGCTGCTGAAAGGGGTGATGAGGGTTAGAAATACTGGTGGTCAAGGGGAGAGTCTATAGCCTTATCCACACGGCGAATGTGCAATTTGAAAGGGTTACCAGTCTTTTCCAGTTTCCAGCCAATTCCAGTTTCCAGTCAATGTCTGGACAGGGCGCAGGCTTGAGATGAGAGGCATGCATCCAGGAAGTGATTCCATCTACCTTTACCACTGTAGGTGTTATAAGTAGCACCTGGAATGGTCCTTTCCAGCGGGGTTCCAGCGATGTCACCTGATGTCGTCTTACGAAGACAAAGTCTCTTACTTGATATCGATGTGGAGTCCCCTCGTCCCCAGTTTGGTAGGCAGTGGCCAGCTGTTTTCACAGGTGTCACTGAATTCTTTCAAGAGCTTTAAGTCTGTCAAGCAAGCTGGTGTGGAAGGGATTGTAAGGTCTTAGAGTTGGTGTTAGGTCCCTTACTGGAGGAGGGGCACCATAGAGAATTTCATAGGGGGTGAGGTTACACTAAAATCAGAGTGAGTATTTTCTTCATTTAACAGTGCATAAGGCAGGAGCATAGTACAATCTTTTATTCCGGTCTCTAAGCTTAATTTTTTTAAGGTCTGTTTAATGGTTTGGTTCATTCTTTCTACCTGTCCTAAACTCTGGGGTCTATAAGCACAATGTAACTTCCAATTAATCCCCAGGGTCCTGGCTAACCCCTGACTTACCTGGGCCATGAACGCCGGTCCATTATCAGACCCTATTAACTTAGGCAGGCTGTATCTTGGAAAAATATCTTCTAGGATATTCTTGACCAAAATTTGCGCTATTTCTTTTCTTTTTTTTTTTCTTTTTTTTGTGGGGAAGGCTTAAATGCATCCTGAAAATGTATCTACAAAGACTAGGAGATATTTAAGTCCATACCTTGCTGGCTTTATTTCAGTAATGTCCACTTCCCAGTATTGTCCTGGTTTGGTTCCTCGTATGTGCTTTCATACAGGAAGCTTGGAAGGGTAAGCATTTACCAATTGATGAACCCAACAGGCTTTTGTTACCCATTCAGTTATTTTCTTCACTGTGAGTCTGTTAGTGGAAAACTCTGTTCTTGATCCTTCAGGAATGCCTGCAGTTTCTTTGAACCAAGGTGAGTGAGTTGATGTACATTTTCTACTGACGTAGTTAGAGCCGTGGCTCTTGGAGTTTTTACTGAAAGATTTAGAAATTCCACTTAAGGGCCTTCAGGGTTAAAATTTATTTTGGCCCAGAGCTTGGTGAGCAGATCTCCGCCCATCAATGGGGCCAGGCATTCTGGGACTACTAGGAAGGAGTGATGGATTTTTCCTTTTCCCAGGTCCATGGTCCTCTTAGTTGTCCAAGCCCGATATTTACTGCCATTAGCCCCTTGAAATAGAGATTTTTTATTTGATAGAGGGTCCAATGTGGCCTTATGGGCTCAGTATATTGCCCCTGTATCCACTTCAAAGTTTACTGGGGTCCCCTCCACTTCAAAAGTTACTCTGAGCTCGGGGAGGGGATCTGAGCCCCGACTTTCTTAGTCATCCTCCAGAGTCAGAATGGCTGGCTGGCGTGGCTGTCGCTTTCTATGTCAATTTTTGCCCAGTGTCCTTTTTGTTTGAGTAGGCACATTGATCTGAGGCCAAGGGTGGCCTCTGTCGTGGGCCAATGTATACCTTCTTGTCTCCCTGTTTCTTAATTTTTGGCCTATTTGTTGTTGTGACCTGGACCTTAGTCAACGCCTTACTCTGCCTTTTGTTTCTTTTATCCTCCATTTGCTCCCTTCTCTTCCTCAGTTTCTCTCTTATAGTATACCTTCTCAGCTTCTCTGACTAAATCTCTCAAAGTCATATCTTGTAATCAATCTAAGCTTTGTAACTTTGTTTTAATATCCAGGGCAGTTTGCCCAATAAGGCCATCGTGACAGATGCCTTTTGATTCTCTGCCTGACGATAAAAAGGATTATAGCTCCTATATGCCTCCATAATTCTCTCTAGAAACATAGAGGGAGATTCATCAGGCCCCTGATAATCTCTCTTACCTTGGCCAAATTAGTTGGTCACTAGCGGCTGCTCGGAGACCCACTATTAGAGCCCGGCGATAAGTGGACAGATGCTCCCTACCTTCAAAGGTGTTGGGGTCCCAGTTGGGTCGGTTCAAGGGAAAGCCGGCTTTGATTATGTTGGTAAGTTGTGTCGGATGCAAACCTGGTCCAAGGATTTTTTTTTAGCTTCCTGGAGAATTCCCTTTTTTTCCTCTGTCATGAAGAAAGTCCCTAGCAGTTGTTGGCTGTCATCCGAAGTAGGCTGGTGTGAAAACATCAATGACTCAACCACACCTGAGAGCCGGGTGGGGTCCTCGGTAAAAGGGGGATTGCTATTTTTTAAGTTCCATAGGTCTGAAGAGAAGAACGGCCAATACTGGTAGGCTTGAATTTTCCCCAATGGCCATTGTCAATCATTGGTCCATAGGGTCGAAGGGGAGGCATCCCAAGAGTTCCAGGGTTTTCAATCATTCACCGCCAGCGAGTTCCTTTAGCAGGGCCAGCTTCCTCCATGGGAGGAGGTGCTGTGTGTGCTGCAGGGGAATTACCTGGAGGGCACTGGGCCGGCTTAGCTTCCTTCAATGGAGGAGAGGCTCAGTCAGCAGCAGGGGTATCACTTAGAGGGTGTTGGGGGTTAGAGGATGAGGGCAGGGGATAAGGAGGGGGAGGAGAGTCCAGTAGACTCAAATCTGGTGACAAAGGGAAAACAGAGTGTGGAGGAGGAGGAGGAGCAGAGTGTTTGTGAGTTCCTGGGGGAAGGAGTCATTGCGGGGGCAGGGGCAAGGAAAGGCTTGACCCATTGAGGAGGAAATTTGCAGAGGTCCTGCTGAATTAAAATATATGGCTGTTGATCCAGATGACTATCTGGCCACGGCTGAAAGACAATATCTCTGAATTATAAATTAGTGGGAAGTAGAAAGATCCTTCTAGGGGCCATCCGACTCCAAAGGTGGGCCATTCGGAGGTACAGAGAGTCTACCACATCCGGGGCTTTACTGAAATAAAGAGATTCTGAGCCCTTAAACGGACTTTGGTATAGTGATCAAGGGTCAGGGACAGAGGCATTGAAGTGCTCTGTTCCATAATGAGAGATACACAAACAGTGAAAGCAAGACACATGACACAGGCAAGACAAGACAATAAAGACAGGCAATGGACGTTCAACACTGAGACCATGACTGAGTAGCCGGCAAAATCCGATGGACTGGCAATACTGAATCCAAAACAAAATATCACTGAGTCAAGGAGACTATTGTTCCTCAATTTCCCGAGTCCTCTCAGGCGTCCTCCAGGGACGTGGCCTGTGGTTCTGTAACACGACTGTCAGCCACCATCAGAGAGAGCTCACACTCTTCATTGACAGCCATTTTGCCAAACCCTAACATGAAACCTGAAACCAGAAAGAGGCGCCTTACTTATCTGAGGGGGGTCCATTGGGGTCTCTCGTCCACCGCTGCTTGATCTCTGTGGAACCTCCATATGTAAAGGTCGGGCTAGTGTCAGAGGAAGGGACAACCAAGAGACTTTAACATGCAACAGCAAAGGATTTACTGGGGGTCCAGCATGCTGGGGCTCAGAGTTCACTTGAATAGAGCAGAGAGTCCTGAGAACAGCTTCAGCAGAGCTTATATACTTTTCTTGGAGAGGGCAGGGAGGGAAGTTTATTGATGGGTAAGGGTCAGTGGGCAGTTAGCGCTTAACCGGGTGAGGGAGTACAATCTGCAGTTTGGCAGATGGGGACAGCACATTCTGGGAACAAGATTAGCAAACAATTCTCAAGATTTCAACAGTGTTTTATTAAGCATACAGAAACACAGGAAGTGACAAGTACCTATTTTATTAAACTTTCACTACCAACTATCCCTTTTTGACTGGATGTTCGCTTCTACATTCAATCATCCAAGGTACAAGGTCCTATGTCATTGTATATGGATTTATCTGAGACAACTTTGCAGAAAGTAATTCAAAGCTAAGTAGTCCCAATCAAGGGACCAATGCCCTTCTGGGCTTCAAATCTTACTTAGATTTCTGTTTTCATACATATATTTTACCTATGTATTCTACATATATTCAAATATATATATATATATATATATATATATATATATATATATATATATATATATATATATATATATATATATAATAGTATATATATTTCATCCAGAGTTTCACAAATTTATAAGAATTTTTTTTCATGTTTAATCAATTCCTTCTTCAGAACACATTTATTCCTCCAGGTCTCTTGACTGGTCTTTTCATGAGACTTCTTGCCAAACACATTATTTTTGACTTCCACAATCACTTTTGAAGCAAAACTCACACACTCTTCATGATAAACCATAACACTCATATTACCATTAGAATGTAACAGGATGGAATGAATGATTGTATAGCAATATAAGATTTTCTGTATATTTTCAGATATCAATTCAAAAAATTATTTAAAGTTGGAACCAGTTATATTATTTATTCTCAGGATAGTCTATTCATGCATTATCTCTATATCCAAAGACTCCAGGTACACCTAATTTTACACCCAACACTTATTTATACGTCTTCAAAATATTGCTCACAGAATTGGTGGAAGAAATACTCATGTCACCTGATGTCCATATACATTTTATCACAGTAATATTCTCGACAAAAAAGCAAAGGTCACACTTTGATTGTACGAAAGCCTAAATGGAAAGTGAGCATGGATTACTAAAAACATCTATGTGCAGGTTGCCTAATGCTCTCAAATGTCAATCCTATTGTTGAGTACATATTTGTTTCTTCATTAGATTATATATTCAACAACAACCCTGTTAAAAATGCCTAATCCTATCACTGACTTTATACTTTGCCTGATTTCATAATGTCTGTATTCATATCTGCTTTCCTATATATTTTCCCCAGTTCATCATTGTGACTGACTCTTCACATATACTAACTTTTACATTCACTCTCTATCTGAAACCCAATTGCTGAAGAACTTTTGCTGCCAATCCTATACTCACCCTTCTTCCTAAACCTACCAACTATCTTTCTAATAATACCGACTATCCCTGTTTGACTGGATGTTCTCTTCAACATTCAATCATCCAAGGTACAAGGTCCTATGCCATGGTATATCGATTTATCTGACACATCTGTGCAGAACAAAATTCAAAGCTAAGTATCCCAATCAAGAGCCTAATGCTCTTCTGGGCTTCATATCTTACCTAGATTTCTGTTTTCATACTTATATTTCACTTGTATATTCTTGTAAATATCACAGGTACCCAATACCATTATTCATCAATCAGAATGATTCCTAAGCCAAATCGAACCTGTTATTAAGCCTTACCATACACTTTTCCCTCAATCTAACTATACAGAAGAGCAGGGACAGAGTTTGTCTTACAATACAGAAATAGAGGGGATCTTCCACCGGCAGAGAACCTCAAGGTCCATGCAGAAATTATCCCTGGAGAAGATGTATGCAGCTATTTAGGACCTGAGAGAGCAAAAGTCATCTTCCATGGCAAACAACCTGCTCAGAATGAAGGGATTTGTCTGAATCAGCCACTTTCTTCTTTATGTAGAGAAGACGGACCAAACGAGGCTTGTATGGTGAGCTGTTCCCAGGTGCCTATGGTTGATATACCATTTTAACTTGTGAAACTGTCACAGGAAGTAGAGGCAGCCTCCATCACATGAGACCCTTCGAAGCTACTGTTAAAACAAAGTGGTTGCCAAGGTAGTGTCATAATTCAGTTCCTGAAGGAAGTGAACTAACTAATTTATTGGTGATGGAGCTCTCTGAACTTGGGATCCAAGAAGCCTGGCATCCAGAGACAGTCCCAGTCACAGTCCCAGTGGGCTAACTTATTTGGATTTACCAAGAACAGAGTAAGTCTTTTTTGGTACCTACTGATATGATGATGGCCAAATGCCAGGAAAGCTCTGAAGAGGGGTCTTTCATGAAAAAGCAGGTAGTGGCTCACCCCTGGCTCCTGACAACTTCACAGTGTTGGCCAAGGAGACCAGATCTGAGACAGGACAGGCCATTTTGGGGGAAAAAATAATGGCCAACCAGTCAGAGGACACTCCGGATATTCACAGACCTTCTTGGGTAAAGAAGTTGCCTTTGTGGGTGTGGGTGTGTGTTTGTGGCTTTGTCACATGTTCTGAGAATTGATAGGAAAAGCAGTTTGTTTGGTTTGAAGTGGACTATTTCTAGTAAGTCATTTGACAAGGCGAGTGTTTCTAGGTCTGTGTATCCCACTGTGTCCGTGGTTGTCGACATTAGAAAAGAGAATGTATCAATGGATGTGTCCTGTCTAGTAGAAAGCTTCCCAGCATTCATTCTGCCCAATTTGTGAATGGACTGCGGTTTGACTTTTCGATTGGCAACACCTCCTATCTCCTTAAGTTTCTGTTTTCTTCCTGAATTGTGGGCACTGTCCAGAATGGGCAAATGGTTTTGTGTTCAAGATATGTACCACCACCAAACTCTGTGACATGGCCATGTACTGGATAGCTGAAGGAAATGGCGAGCATCTCAGAAAACTCAGATACCAGCGTGACCAGAAGAGTCTCAGTGGGAAACCCTGCTTTAAGCCTTTTGCTTACCTATTGTTCTGTTGCCCTGAATGTCAGGAAGGTCTTTGCCTCAGGCCACACCTTGGTGAAGGCTGAAGCAAACAGTTTTCAAATTGTAATGAATGGGCATCACCTGTGGCTCTTTGCTTAATTGCTTTGAAATGGGATGGGTCTGAATAAGCCTCTTTGCCCTCTGTGATGCTGTGGTTAGATTTTCAGCACCTGAGGGATCTAAAGAAAAATCTCTTCTGTATCCAAAACCAAAATAGCCAAAAGAACAGTCATTGTGGATGAAGTCTCTCGCCTTCCTCTAAGGATCCTGACCTTTATCAATTGTGAATCGGGATCTTTCGGTCAAATGAGTTCTTCAAAGCCCTGCAGAGGCTAGCCCAGAGATGCGTGGGTTTTCTCATAACTCCAATTCACATAAAGAATCTAAACCCCAGAGCCAGTAGGCCTCAAATTGGAGAATTGGAACAGTATTAACAGCAGTCCTATTTGATCACTCATGGTTAACAGGAAGGGTGTCCAGGACACCCTGACTTTAGGCAAATGAGGGGCAAGGAAGTTTATTTTGGACACTGTCTTGCACAGCGCCCCTCATGAAAACCCCCAGCCAATGGATATTATGTGTGTCTATTGGAAGAAGATAAGGGCCATGTGGGAGTGTTTTGGTTTTAATTGTGGTCATTTGTTTGGCGTTTGGAAGAGATGACTGGGTCCACCTAGGATTGAACTCAGGTGTGATTCCCCTTAGAGACTGTGTTCTGTAACTGACCTCAGAGAAGTATTGGCATGTATTGTGTTTGGATTTTAGGAGTCCACCCATGAGAGTCGTCCTTGGAAACTGAGATCTACGCCCAGGGGGGCTTTCCACAGAGCACTGGGAATCTCATCCAAGATATGCCATGATTTTATTCTGAAAGATTGGCAGCCGTAGTTGAGAGTAAAAACACACATGGACCTCACATTGTAGACCACAATGTGACCTTTTGCCTACTCTTTGGGAAGCCTTGTCTCTGAGAGTTCTCCAGAGCTTTCATTGAAATGAGCTTCCTCATCATTTAATGGTTCCTGAATGAATTGAAACCCACAGTGCCTTCAACTTCATTTATGAAATTTCAAAAACTTCATTTTTGAAATTTCCATGACCAGGTGGCACTGGAGAACCGTAGGATGTCCTGTTGCTGATCATGAGGGTACCAGACAGTGCCTTGATTGACTGTGTTTCATGAAAATGGTGTAGAACTGAGATGTCAGTAAGTTGGAGCTTTCTGAGTAGTAGGCCTAGAGCAGTGGTGTGCAGGTGTGTGATAAAACATCTGTGGTGGGGTCATGTGGATCTTACACTGGCTCCAAATGGCTTGTGAATGACATGGTGCAGCCAGCACACCCTTGTATATAAAGGCATATTGTTACATAGAGAGTTTTCAGGGCAATGTTCACAATCTGGTTGCTATGATCAAGGGGGCAAGCAATGTTGGATAGAAGCCTGGTTGTTGCATTCTCCTGCAGACCCTGACCCCCCACATATTACAGGACACCCTCCAGGACTGTGTCTCAGTTGAACTCCTTATATGCCTTGAAGCAAATACAAAACACCCAGTGCAGGAGCAAGAAATAACATGAACACTGGAGGATGACCAAATGGCTTTCAAGTCCACATGGGGAGACACTTAGCCCTAAGTGGTCACAGTTTAGCTACAAAGAGAAAATTCAACACTGCTGCCTCATGTTCATTGAAAAATAGGAAACCATGTCCTCCAGGTCACATAGATGCAGACTCAGCTTTGATGTTCTCACTAAAAAGGAAGCTAAAGCTCCTGACAACAATGTATATTTCAAGTGCCCAACCTCATTGTCAGTATCTCCAGAAGTCTTTAGGCCAGTAGAGTTCCATGTTTGTGGAGTTTTACCCTGTCCCTAAGTTTTGGAAGCTCCTCTAAAGCCTCAAAAGTTTTAAACTTCTGAGAATTTTCCATTCCATATATGTATTTACAGATTCTCTGACTCTTCTCCTCTAATTTTGTCTTTCTTTGGGCGAAGGTTATGTCAAGCCATTTTCTGAATTAGAGTGGGAAGTTATTTGTGTAACACATATTGCATACACATTGGATTCATTTTCCAATTTTCCATTTGAAATACTGAATCCCTGACACTAACTTATACCCTACTACACTCTGACTACTAATTCTAATATGATGCAGAAAAGTAACCAAATCAGAATTGAAATACAAGCAGTTCAGAAGAGGCATGGTGTATTCTTGAACTTGCCTTTTGCATGATAAAGGTTAGGTGTTATAAATCCAGTCTATTTTTAATTGAATTAGATATCCATGTGTTTTTAAAGTTAACAAATATGTGAATTCCTGTCTCCCTTTGTGTGTAGCCTATTCAGCACATGTATTTTTATATGCACATATCGAATCCCAGCTGGTATCACACCTACATTCTTGTGAGGTGGCTGACTTGGCAGATACAAATTTTGAGAAGGGATCACTCCTCGTAAACGCTGTTGGAACTGAAATTCAAACTATGGGAGAGCCTCCTAGTAGAACAACATTATACATAAATCCCTGTAAAGTAAATTGAATATGTTTGGATCTGTGAATGATGTGTATTTCATGGTGAATTTCGATTGGCATATATGTTGCTACATTTTAATATCTCTGTGTGTGTGTGTGTGTGTGTGTATACACACACACTCTACAGATTTTTCAAAATATGAAATATATATGTCTTATTTGCACTCCCTAAATTCATTCATGTTCAAGTATGTGGATTTATAATCAACTTTTCACCAGATTATTGTCAGAAATATTCATCCACCTGAAATACATATTTGTTTCCTAGTACTGAAAACTACCTTCAGTGAATGGTGCATACAACTCCTGTTCATAGCTGCAGCCTAAGGGGCCCAGCAAACTTCCAGCTGCCTGCAAACTTTCAGCTGCCGGCTGATGATTGGCTCACAGTGGCCCCAGCAACATCTAGCTGATTGGCTCCTCTGCGGTGATGCTCATTGGAGATGCTCATTGAGCTGTTTCCCCACCCTTTCAGACTGCCAGCTGATATTTGGCTCACAGCGGCCCCAGCAACATCTAGCTGATTGGCTCCTCTGCGGTGATGCTCATTGGGCTGCTTCCCTGCCTTTTCAGATCACAGAGCTGCTCATTGGGGGACTTTTTGACTCCACACGTGACCCAGCCAATCGGTCTCAAGAGCAGGAGGATTGTGGGAAGAGGAGAGAGGCTTGTGTGGGGGGGAAAGGCTTGTGGGAAGCCGGTGGTGACAGTTGGGGCTCTGAGGGTTTTTCTTGAGAGGCTCTTTTGCTTGGCGTTTGTGGTTCTAAAAATAAAGTTGCTTTCTTTTGAAAAGTGGCTCCTGATTGTGGCCAGCCAGACTGCAGCATTTGGTGGCTCGCATGGGGAGCGACTGAGGGTAACTGATAAGGTAAACTGCTTGCCCCTGAGGGCAGGACAAGAGGATGGGTAGCCATTTTAAGATTCCTCTTTTGTTTTGCTTCACATTTGCTTTAAATAGCCTGTCCCTGGAGACGAGTGAGACGGAAGAAAAACCGCTCACATCTTAACAAAAACTATTTGTGTCTGAGGAACAGATAGAGAGAAAGGCTATAATGATATTTTGTTTTTCCATTTTTATTTCATTCTATCTCTGTTTTGTTTGGTGTTATCTTGTTGGGTTGTATTATAGTAGAAATATGGCATCAGAAATTAGAAAAAAAAACAAACTGAAAAAGTGTTAAGTAAATTGTTAGAGGAAGGAGGCATCCCAGTAAAATTAAGAGCAGTCAGGGCATACGTTGATACAATACAAAAATGTAGCCCATGGCTTTTTAAGGAGGAGTTGTTAAATATATCACAATGGAACCATCATGGTGAAGATTTAAAAAGAATAGAAAAGAAAAGCCCAGGGACTCTGCCAGTTGGCACATTGCCATTGTGGACTTTCGTATCTTGTTTGTTTAGTCAAAAGCCTTCAGTTCAGACAATGGTAGAGGAAGGAGAAGACATATTGATTCAAGTAAAAGAGAAGGTCTCTCAAGTTAGTCAGACAGAGGAAAAAATTCAAGTAAAAGAGAAGGTCTCTCGAACCAGTCAGACAGAGGAAAAAAATCATGTAAAAGAGAAGGCCTCTCAAGCTAGTCAGACAGAGAAAGAAAGTGTAAAACAGTAAAAGCCATCAGGGGGAAATTTACAACAGGAGACTACTACTAACACCTTTCTATCACCAGAGGGTGTAAGTGTCCAACCAACAGAACCACCTCTACAGGAGACTGCTACTAATACTTTTCTATCACCAGAGGACGTAAGTGTCCAACTAACAAGGCCACCTCCATATGCTGGGAAGCCCCCAACCCCCACAGTTGATAGTTGGGATCCTGAGACAAGATCTCAAATATTAACATGCTCTATATTTGAGGTAGGAGGGCAGCGAGTTTACCATGCTTTAAATTTCAAAACAGTGAAGCAGATAAAAGAGGCTGTAACAACCTATGGTCCTCAAGCACCCTTCACTGTAAGCATGGTCGAAACCATTAACAACTTGAACATGAAGCCAGCAGATTGGGCTAATATGTGTAAAGTTGTGCTAAATGGAGGACAATACCTGTTATGGAAGGTTGACAATGAGGAATTTTGCAAGGAGACGGCTATGCGAAATGCAGCAGCTGGTTATCCTCAGAGAAATCTAGATATGTTGTTAGGAAAGGGACCTTATGAGGATCAGCAGCAACAAATTGCATATGATTCTGGTGTATGTGCATAAATTGCTGTAGATGCAATTAAGTCATGGAAGACTTTACAAGGACTTGGAGGTTTACAAGGTCAATTATCTAAAGTAATACAAGGAGCTAATTAACTTTATGCTGAATTTGTCGATAGGCTTATTCAAACAGGTACCAGAGGTTCTGGGAAAACAGAATAAGCAATGCTATTACTAAAAAAACTGGCTTATGAGCAAGCGAATAGTTGGTGCAGAGATATAATTAGACCATGGAAACATGAAGATTTAAACACATATATTAAATTATGTAGAGACATTAATGAACAAGAGCAAGTCGTGGCAACTGCAGTAAAACAGGCTTTAGATGCCAGAGACATTAATGAAGAAGGGCAAATTGTGGCAGCTGCACTAAAACAGGCATTAGATGCCAGGCCAAGAACATGCTACAATTGTGAACAAACAGGACATTTTAAAAGGAATTGCCCATAGGAGGAGGGTTTAACAAAATTACTTATAGATATTAAAGGTTTTTTTTTTCAATTCCAATTCATGCTGAGGATAGTCCACGTTTTGCATTTACTATCCCTGCACTGAATCATGAAGGTTCTGATCAGAGATATGAATGGAAAGTACTGCCTCAAGGGATGGCTAACAGCCCAACAATGTGTCAAATTTATTTTAACAAAGTAATCAAGCCACTTAGAAATCAAAATCCTGAACTACAAATATTTCACTATATGGATGATGTATTATTAGCACACAAAGCTAAAAACACATTGCTAGAATGTTATGCCACACTTACAATCTTATTAAAAAATAATCTAGATATAGCAATAGATAAAGTACAATTAAATTTTCCAATTAATTATTTAGGTGTTCTATTATCCTCAACCATGTACCGCCACCAAAAATTCAAATACAAGTAGATCAACTCAAATCACATAACGACTTTCAAAAGTTATTAGAAGACATAAATTGGATAAGGCCTTATCTAGGTATACCAACAGGAGAGATGGGATATTTATTTGATATCCTAAAAGGTCCATCATATCCCAATTCACGGTACATGTTAACGCCTGAAGCAAGAAAGGCATTAAAAATCATTAAAACATATATGGAAAATATGCAATTGGATAGAATTGATATAAGTTTGCCTTTATTATTTATTGTCTACCAACAAAAAATATTCCTACAGGAGTATTTTTGCAAGAAGGTCCATTATTATAGATACATTTATCTTATTCTCCTAACACTATTCTTACTAGGTACCCTGAGGCTATAGGACAATTAATACCCAAAGGAATAAAAGCAGCAAAGTGAGTGCTTGGGATTGCTCCCAATAAAATTATTACTCCACATACTCTGAATCAAATTGATGAGTTAGTTAATGAGTTAAATACTTGGGCAATAATCATGTGCAAATCTAATGTTTCATTTCATAATCACTTACCATCTAATCCTTTATTGTCTTTTTGGTCATCGCATCCTGTAATTTCTCCAAAATTGACAAGAAAAACACCTATCATGAATGCTCCAAATATATTTACTGATGGATCAAATAATGGTACAGCAGCAATAGTTACACCTGATCAAACTTTTACATTTCTAGTACCCAAACAATCAGCTCAAAATGTAGAGCTTAATGCAGTATTACAAGCTTTTGTGATGTTTAAAGATTCTGTATTTAATTTATTTTTGATAGTCAGCATATAGTTAATGCTATAGTATGCCTTGAAGATGCTGGTAGGATTTCCCATTCCTCTACTGTTTTCTCCTTGCTTTCCATTATACAAAGTATAATCTGGGACAGAAAAGATCCATTCTTTATAGGACATATCAGGGCACATACAGGATTGCCTGGAGCCATCAGTTTGGGCAATGATTTAGCAAATAAAAGTACACATGACATACATATTTTCTCTACACTAGAAGAAGCTATAAATTTTCGTAAAAAGTTCCATGTCAAAGCTAATACCTTACAAAAGCCTTCTAAAATAACTAAGGAAAAAGCTAGACAAATAATAAAACAATGTCAAAATTGTGTGACCTTTTTACCACAAGTTAATCTTGGAGTCAATCCTAGAGGATTGATACCTAATCATATTTGGCCGATGGACATCACACACTTGCCAGGATTTGGAAAATTAAAATATTTGTATGTTACAGTTGATACTTCTTCTGGATTTTTGATGGACACCCTTCATGCCGGAGAAAAAACTAAAGATATTATCACTCATTGCTTACAAAATTTTGCCACTGTGGGCGTTTCCAAACAGTTAAAAACAGAGAATGCCCCTGGTTATACTTCTACCTCTTTTAAACAATTTTGGTCATCATTTGGCATTACTCATATAACATTAATCCCATACAATCCACAGGGACAAGGCATAGTTGAAAAAGCTCATCAAACTATTAAAAAGTACTTATTAAAGCAAAAAAGACGCAATTGGGAAAGGGTATATATTCCCCAAAGACAAACTTAAAATAACCCTTTTTATTCTAAACTTTTAAAATTTGGATTCATCAGGACTTAGTGCTGGGGAAAGGCATATGTGTCCAAAAAATGTGCATAAGTCCAAGGTTCTTTGGAAAGATATTCTAACAGGACAATGGAAAGGTCCTGACCCAGTAATTGTCTGGAGTCGGGGGTCTGTTTGTCTGTTTCCACAGGAAAAACAGTAGCCGATTTGGATTCCAGAGAGATTAACCAAGGTCCTGACCCAATGATTGTCTGGAGCCAGGGGCCTGTTTGTGTGTTTCCACAGAGAGAACAACAGCCGATTTGGATTCCAGAGAGATTAACTGAAGCGATTTCTACAGAACAAAAAGAAGATGATTTGACTCAAGTCCATATCAGCTGATATCCAAAATTCCAGTTTGGCTACCCTTACATCTAAGATAGAACCAGGATGCTTTTTTCAATATCTATTTTATTATTGCCTTTTCCCACATTTTATTTTGTTTTTTTGAGCTCATACATACCTAGTTTAATGTTTTGGTGATCAGTTCTATTTTTTGACAATAGAGTTTTTAAACATTGCAATGGAGATTTCACATGTAAAAAGTTATAAGGCCTTTACTATTAGGTTATGTGTTGTATGTATTATATTATGTGTGCACACTTGTGTTTTGTGTTATATGTTTGAATGTTCATATGTCCATATATCATATATGATGAGGGCTCATGAAAAAATTGATCCAAATATTTTTTTATTCACATTATTTAAATGGCTTAATTTAAATTGGGTAAACAGCTGTTGAGGATTGTTTTAAAATGTGAACAAAAAAGGAGGTTAACAGATCTGTTTGTTTTCTTTCACATTTCCTTTTCATTATATTTAATAATTCTCTCCAAGACAATGTAAATTGTTAAGAAAATTGTTTTCTTTCAGTGTTTTCTGGAATGTTACATAATTTTTTCTTTAGCCATTATTGCCAGAATTTCTATCTTCGTCACAGTGCTGGTGAAATCAAAGATAAAACCAATCTACAGCTTCTGCAATACCCATCACTGAACTGCTTGCAGAACTTGCCTGGACACATTGTGAACTCACATGTATGCATTGTAAACTATCTTTTTGTGCAGCAACTTGTGGTAGTGTTGGGTTATATTTGCTGATGATGTCATTGGTGGTACAATTTTTTCAAAAGGAGCCGTCAATTGGCTTGGTGTATCTTCCTCCCTTCTGAGATTCCAAAAGTAAGGGACAGGGTAAACACTCCACAACCATGGAGCTCTGCTGGCCTAAAGACTTCTTGAGAATCTGCCTCTGACGTTGGGCACTTGAAATATATGTTGTTGTTGGGAATTTTAGCTTTCTTTGTAGTGAGACCATCAAATCTGGGTCTGCATCTATGTGACTTGGAGGTCATGGTTTCTTATTTTCCAATGAACATGAGGCAGCAATGTTGAATTCTCTCTTTTAGGGTAAACTGTGGCCACGGGGGGCTAAGTGTATCCACATGTGGACTGTGAAGCCATTTGGGCATCCTTCACTTTTTGTGGTGTTTCTTGCTGCTGAAATGGAATTTTTGTATTTGCTTCACGAAATACAAAGAATTCAACTGTTACCCAGTGCGTGAGGGAGATCTGTCACCTGTGGTAGGTCAGGGTCTGCAGAAGAATGCATCAACCAGGCTTATATTCCACATAGCTTGCCCCCATGACCATAGCAACCCGATTCTAAACATTGCCCTGAAACCTCTCCATATAACAAGATGCCTTTACATAGAAGGGACTGCTGGCTGCACCATGTCTCTCACAAGGCATTTGGAAGCCAATGGGAGATCCACATGGCCCCACCACAGATGTTTTATCACACACCTGCCCACCACTGCTCTATGCCCACTCCTCAGCAGGCTTCAACTTCTTGGCATCTCTGTTCGGCACCATCTTCATAAAAACCAGTCAATCAAGGCACTGACTGGTATACTCATGATCATCCTCAGGATATCCAAAGATTCTCCAGTGCCACCTGGTCATGGGAATTTTAAAAATTT
This sequence comes from Callospermophilus lateralis, assembly GCF_048772815.1. NCBI lineage: Eukaryota > Metazoa > Chordata > Mammalia > Rodentia > Sciuridae > Callospermophilus > Callospermophilus lateralis. The sequence goes on from NW_027517938.1 coordinate 586,116, forward strand.
CATGGTATTTATCTAGCCACCTTTCAAGGAGGAAGTTGGAGGCACTGTGGGTTTCAATTTATTCTGGAACCATTAAATGGTGAGGAAGCTCATTTCAATGAAATCTCTGGAGAACCCTCACAGGAAGGTTCCCAATGAGGTCTACAATGTGATGTCCATGTGTGTTTTGACTCTCAATTATGGCTGCCAAGTTTTTCAGAATAAAATCATGTGATATCCTGGCTGAGATTCCAAGTGCTCTGGGAAAAGCCACCCTGGGCCAAGATCTCAGTTTCCAAGGGTGACTCTCATGCGTGGCCTCATAAAATCCCAACACAATTTATGCCAGTACTTCTCTGAGGTCTGTTCCAGAACTCATTCTCTAAGGGGAATCACACCAGAGTTCAAGTCCAGGTGGACCCAGGCATCTGTTCCAACTGCCACACAAATGACCACAATTTAAACCAAAACACTCCCACATGGCCCTCATCTTCGTCCATACAGACACTCATCATAACCTCTGGCTGGAGTTTTCCATGAGGGGTGCAGCACAAGACAGTGTCCAAAATAACCTCCCTTGCCCCTCATTTGCATAAAGACATGTTGGCCTGGACACCCATCTTGGGAACCAGGAATGATCAAATAGGCCTGCTGTTAATACTGCTCTGCTTCTCCAATATGAGGCCTACTGACTGTCAGGTATAGATTCTTTTTTTTTTTTTTTAGAAAGAGTGAGAGAGTGAAAAGACGGGGAGAGAGAGAGAATTTTAATACTTTTCTTTTTTAGTATTTGGCGAACACAACATCTTTGTCTGTATGTGGTGCTGAGGATCGAACCCGGGCCGCACGCATGCCAGGCGAGCACGCTAGGGCGTGAGCCACATTCCCAGCACCAGGTATAGATTCTTCATGTGATTTGGATTCAGTTGAAACCCAAGCACCTATGGGCTAGTTTCCGCAGGGCTTTGAAGATCTTATTTGAACCAAAGGTTCGTATTCTTACTTGATGGAGGTCAGGAACCTTACAGAGAAAGGCGAGAGAATTCTTCTACAATGAATGCTCTTTTAGCCAATGTAGTTTATGATGCACACATGGGATCTTTCTTTGAATGCATCAGGTGCTGAGAATCTAAGCCACAGCCTCACAGAGGACCTATAGCCTGATTCAGACACATTCCTTTCCAAAGCAATTAAGCAAAGAGCCACATGTGATGCCCATTCATTTGCATTTGAAAACTGTTTTCTTTATGCTTCCCAATTGGTGGCCTGAGTCAAAGATCATCCTGACATTCAGGGCAACAGAAAAATAGGTAAGCAAAAGGCCCAAAGCAGTGTTTCTCCACTGAGACTTTTCCTGATCACAGATATCTGAGTTTTCTGGGAAGCTCGCCATTCCCTTCAGCTATCAAGTACATGGCCATGTCACTGAGTTTAGAGGTGGTACATATCTTGGAAACAATATCATGAGCCTATTCTGGAGAGTGGCCAGGATTCAGAAAAAAAAACAGAAACTTAGTAAGATATCAGGGGTTGCTCATTGATAAGGCAAGCCGCAGTCCATTCATAAATTGGGAAGTATGAATGCTGGGAAGCTTTCTACTACACAGGACACATCAATTGAAGCTTTCTGTTTTCTAAAGTCTACAACCACGTACACGGTGGGATACACAGACCTAGAAACACTCGCCGTGTCAAACGACTTACTAGAATCAGTTCACTCCAAAGTAAACAAACCGCCTTTCTTACCTATTCTCAGAACATTAGACAAAACCACAAACCCACACCCACACCCACAAAGGCACCTCCTTCCCCCAAGTAGGTCTGTGACTATCCGGAGTGTCCTCTGACTTTTGGGCCATACTATGTTCCCCCAAAATGGCCTGTCCTGTCTCAGATCTGGTCTCCTTGTGAAGCCAGATTTAAAGTTAGGTAGTCAGTGTAGTCAGGTAAATTGGGTCTAATATCGAGTGAAATCTAAAATGGAGGCCATGCTGGGAATGACTCAGGGAAAACGCAGGACAACTCATGGAATGTTAATGAAGTCCTGAAAAGGCCCTAGGCCAAAGTCCACCTCAAAGAAATGTTAATGGAGCCCGGAAAACAGCCCCAACAGACTTGGAGATAGCCCATCCCAAAAGGTGATAATTAAGCCCACCTGTAGGCCTCCAACCTACATTCCATCACTGAAAGAACTATAAAAAGGGGAAAGAACAGCCCTTCCACGGATTCCACCTCTTGGGTCCCCTTCTTCCTCCGGGAGAAGTCTTTTCTGCTGTCCTTTAATAAATTTCTAATTTCTATTCTGACCTTGCCTCGGCGTGCTTCTTTGGTGTTATTCTTCAACATTGGGGAAGCAAGAACTCGTCACCGGTCAACAGCGGTTTCATATTGGAGGTCCCATACCGAGATTCTACACCGAGGTAAGTGCACGCACCCCATGTCTGTTTGAGGTGCATCTTTCTCTCTCTTTCTCTCTGGAGGGTAAGGTGGGCACCCGACGGCTACTTAAATGCAACTAGTGCAGCCGCCACTCTTCAAGACTCGGGTGAGAGGTTTCTCGGCCTAGGCAGCTCTCAATCACCTGTTCAATACAGAGCAGGCATGTTGGGTTCTGCCAAAGCCGCTTCCAACTTTTCTGTCTGGGCCCGGAGAGCAATTGGCGTGAGTACATGGTGTCCCGAATCCCGATCTGCCTCGGATGCGTGGAGGTGGGGGAAGGAGTTTGGAACAACTGTGGAATTCCGGTCTGGGCTACTCTCAGAGGATTCTTAAGGTTCCTTTCTCTTGAACCTCCTCCCGACAGCCCTCAGGGGTATCTAGGGTGATCGGTAGATGAATGGCACTGAGGGAAAGCCCCAATCAACATTTGCCTCTGTATGGGCTACGCAACACTCCCAACCTCGCATCCAATCCCTCCTGGATGCTCCCCTTCCTTCACAGGTCAGAAATGTTAGCAATTCGGGTTGAGACTCAGAAAGGCATGAGATAATTAGTAAAATCTGCCCAGGTTCCCTAAGGTGCATAGGTAACTTTCAATAGTCTGTTTTACCGCCCAATGTTTAAAATGGGCTGTGTTCTCTTTAAGCTGCTAGAGAGGCATTTTTAGGATCAACTCCTCAGGTAATCTGCTAGTCTACAGAGCAAAGGCAACAAAAGAGAGCATGTTTCTCTTTTACAATGGGTTTTTAGTGGCCAGGAGGATACAGTAATGCCCTTAAGTCTGAATCCTCCCAGGGTCTCTGGCACAGGGCAAACTGAGACCCTAGCACTTTGCTAAAGGGGACCAGAAACCCCTTGGCAAAGCAAGGTGAGAGACTAGTTTTCTGGACCGTTTAGGAAGCTCAAACCTAGGGAGACGACCCTAATGAGAACAGTTTTCTCTGGTGCAGCGTGGGCGCCTGAGTCCTGTTTTCTTCTCACTCAGACGGGAGCTTCTCTCTCTCCAATACGCCAGGTGCACCACTAGCCTGCGTATTGAAAAATTGGGATAGTTTTGAACCTCAGACGCTCAAGACAAAGCGCCTCATTTTCTTGGCCTGGCCTCAATACAAACTCTGATGGAGAAACCTGGCCACCTGAGGGAAATATCAATTTTAATACAATTTACAAAAAGGAAATGGTGTGAGGTGCTGTATGTTCAGATTTTCATTGCTCTAAGGGAAAATCCTAAATTATGCCAACAGTGTAAAGTAGACAGCTATGATATCTGCTATGAAGAGAAAAAAATCTTGGACTCAGAAAAAAATCAAGAGAAAAACTTGAGCTGATCAAAGTACATACCCTCTTCCCCCTTCAAGACCTAAGGCAGATAAAAACTGACTCTACTAGAAAAGTTAGGAGATATGACAGATTGCCTGGGATTGGGTCTATCCAAAGGTGCTAATCCTATAAGTAAAGGGGAAACTGAGGATTTCTCAGCAGCTGCCAGAGCCATTTGCTCTGGAGAATTTCCTCATTCTTTCCCTGCACTGCAAGGATTACTCCACCTGAATGCAGTAAAGTCAGTCACACTGAGACCCTTAATTTTACACCTATAGTTGCCCCTATGTGAAAACATCTGGTCCACTCATGGGAAAATCTATGGTGCCACTGATAGGAGTCATAATTAAATGGAAGTTCAAAACCTGGAGAAATATTTTCTTATCTAGTTGTCTGATTGTTTCTTGGGGATAATCTAGGCTAAATGTGTGTCTAAAAGATGATGTTTCATTGTAACATCTGGTATCTAAATGAGTTTGAAGCATTGCACATCTTGCAGTTAAAAGTTAGGGTTAGGTAATTGTTTAGTTTGATTTCAGATAATTCGTGCCAGAGAACTTAGATACTTAGGATAGAAAATTAGAAGAACTCTACTTCCAAGTTGGCAAGTAACTCCCAATCATTCAGTCTTATTTTTTCATCAATTTTGAACTGGGTAGCCTGAAAAGATTTCACTAGGTGTACCAGTGCATTAATTTGGGCAAGGATAGTAAATTATGATTTGGTATCTGTTCCCCTTAGTGTGTAAGATTCAGGAAAAGAAAATGTTGGATTGGGACGTTGGTCTGGCTTATTGAAATAACATTGAATAGCAACAGTCTTGGAAATTTTTAAAGCTTAATTTTGGATATACATGGTAGTGTGTAGTTCTCTTTTAAAATTTTTCAGGTGATTTAATGAAACTTAATACTACTTTAGGAACTTCAGAACAAAGAAAGTGACTTAATGATCCTAAAGAAATTTCTTCTGATGATATAGAGATCCTATTTTCAGTTTTGTTTGAGCAAGTTTTTCTAGTGTAGAAAGATGTAAAGGTATGAAATTTTATAAATTGCATTTTAAACTTGTATCATAATTTTCAACATCCAAACCTGGAAAATGTGACTTATGGTTAAAATGCCTTAGGCATGAGGTTTGTGCTCAGAATTCCAGTTTTCCCAGACCCAAGTCATGGCTTAAGCTGATATGCAAATAGAAGAAGCCTGGAGCACTCAGTAGGAGACAGATCTGAGACCCAAGGAAAAAAAAAGGGTAAAAGTGTCTTTTTATGGGAACTCAAACTAGATTAAACCAAAGAGTAATTACAGGCCGGTCAATTTTTTCTAGGACTTTTGTTTTTTTCTTAAGATTCTGTATTTTTTTTTTTGAGCTCATGATTTTGATCCTACAGACAAGTTAATGTTTTTCTGATAAGTTCTATTTTTGATCAACTATGGAGTTTTTAAACATTGCAATGAGATATCACCTGAGAAAGCAACAAGGCCTTCACTATTGTGTTGTGTTACACTTGTGTTACGTGTTGTATGTCAGTATGTCTGTATGTGTGTATGTATGTTCATATATCATGCAGTGATACAACAATTGACAGATGAGGAGCGCTCATGAAAAACTTTAAAAATGGATCCAAATATCTTTGATTCACGTGATTCAAATGGCTCAATTTAAATTAGGTATAACAGATGAAAGTAAAGATGTCTTTAAAATTAAGCTTATAAGTTTTTCTAGGTGTTCAAAAATAAAACCTAACAAAATGTTGATGTCTATAAAATAATCTGATTAAATTCAAAATTTACAAGTATTGTTTCAAAATGTGAACAGAAGGAGGTTAACAGATAAAAAAGAAACTAGAAGGTTCTAGGTATGGATTTCATAGAGGGAAAATGTGTTTCGAGATAAGAGTCTATATGATTAATTAATTAAGAGGGTTTAAGTAAGTGATATAAAGAAGGTCTGTGTAAGTTGCTTATAAGTGTAAGTTTTTGAGCAAGTAATCTTAAAGAAAACAGCTGGTTAAACAAGTGCTGTTGTTTTTAGAGAATTGTGCTACGTTATCTCTTTAAAAGCTAAACTTGGTTTATATAAAAACATCAATGTAATTGGTGCTATTAATGTGTTCACATCTTCCAGGTATACAAGACTGTTAGGTAGAAGCTTTAGAAAGAGCATTATATCAAGCTGGTGTTCTAAAGTTGTATGGTAATTTTAGGCTTAAAAGAAAGACATGTTGGAGATATAATTAAATCATTTGTGTTCTATAACTGGGCTTGTTATCAATAAGATATGTACAGTTCTATGTTACCTTTTTACACTGAGATACAACAAGTGTATTTTTAAGTTAATGAGGGCTTAATCTGTGTAAAGATTTTATTGTAAAACACAAAAGTACTTTACTACTTTTCTACAAAAGGTTAAAAGTTTTCAACCTTTCTTTAATTCATGTTTTAGATGTGATATTATGTTGTGTTTGCTCAAGTTCACAACAATTTATGTAGGCTTTGTAAAATAATGTTTAAAAAGCAAAGATCAGTTTCAGAACTATAGTATTTAAGATCTATGAAGAGCCCCACCTTACTTGATATAAGGCTCTGTGTCCCATCTCACTGCATGTGAAAGTGACTATGAAAGAAGTAGGCTAGATTTCAGTACATTTGAAGTTGTGCCCAAAAGTTGTTTTTTGTCAAGATTACTAGGATCTCAAACAGGGGATATAATGTATAACTCCACCAAAATTCAAGGTAGCTATTACATGAACTAAATATGTTTTTACCCTAGTTAATTTTGTTTTGTAGTTTGCTTTTAGATGGTCTAAAGATTACCTGTTTTGCAGAGGTACTGCTTTAAGAACTCACAACCTGGGTTAATTTAAGATAAGGAGTTATCACCTACAGGATAGCGAGATAGACATTAAAGCCCAGTGCTCTTAATATAAGGCTGTTAAAACTTATTTGCTGGATGTTTAAGATTAAGTTTTAAAATTAAAAATTTGGCTCTTGCCCTCTGAGTCAGTCTGAGTCAGGGGATAGGGGACTTTTCCAAAGAGCTTTGCAACTCTAGGCCACATAACCTCCCGATCAGGGAGATTAATGAGACCAGTGGAGGACAGAAAGCCAATCAGTGCATTTGCTGTGAAGAGGAGGGTCATCAGAAAAGGGAGACATGCCTGATGCTTCCGAGGGAAGTCACATGGTCAAGCAAGGCCTGGACCCATCCTAGCGCAAATGGCACTAGCAGATCTGAGAAGCTGCTGTAAGTTCCCGAGGACTCCCAAGAAAACTCAGCTGACTGTTAACAATAGATAGAAACAAAAGTCAGTTTGACTTGCTTCATCTTAAACACTTAGCAAAGACAGTCAAAGCCAAAACACAGCTATTCCTGGGCATTTTAAATAAAATAATAGTTAAATGTAACTTCCATAAATAAGTAAACTGGAGGCTTCAAAAGAGATTCTCAGACAGGAATGCCTGAAAACTATCAAAAGGAACTGCCAGAGTAGTTTTTAGTTCAAGGCCTTTGTTTGCTAGTATGGTTATCCAGCCCTAAGTTACAGAATTAAAGATTTCTCTATTAGACACAGAGGTCATACTAGTAAAAGGATTTTGCAAGTCAGATGACATTAAGTTATTAAACTGTATCTTAAGGAAAAGGACATCTATAACCCTAGAAGTTAAATGTTGTGTTTACATCCCTGACAATACTGGCAATGTGACAAATATCCTTAAAGATTTACATGCTCAGATAGAAGCCATGTCCTCAGCAACTTTGTCATGGAAACAATATCTTGGCTCCTTGGTACTTCCTGGTGGAAAACATTGTTAGTCTTTGTCTTTGCCATCATACTCATTGGCATATTCCTGTGCTATGGGATTTATTGCTGCATCAATCTGGTTCCAGTACTAATGAATTCTTGTTTCTCTTATAGACCACCCATCACTCAAATGGCCCTCCAGCCTATTACTTCTCAATCAGACTTCTATCATGGACCCACTCGATAGACCCAATTTTTAAAGGGGGACTCCAAACTGCTTGCCCTACACCGTCCCTTTTCAGCCTGAAGAAGCCAGAGAGATTTTCTTCGCCCCCCTTCCTTACAGCAGTAAGGAGTTCCCAAATTAGAGGGGGGAATGAAGCCAGATTTAAAGTTAGGTAGTCAGTGTAGTCAGGTAAATTGGGTCTAATATCGAGTGAAATCTAAAATGGAGGCCATGCTGGGAATGACTCAGGGAAAACGCAGGACAACTCATGGAATGTTAATGAAGTCCTGAAAAGGCCCTAGGCCAAAGTCCACCTCAAAGAAATGTTAATGGAGCCCGGAAAACAGCCCCAACAGACTTGGAGATAGCCCATCCCAAAAGGTGATAATTAAGCCCACCTGTAGGCCTCCAACCTACATTCCATCACTGAAAGAACTATAAAAAGGGGAAAGAACAGCCCTTCCACGGATTCCACCTCTTGGGTCCCCTTCTTCCTCCGGGAGAAGTCTTTTCTGCTGTCCTTTAATAAATTTCTAATTTCTATTCTGACCTTGCCTCGGCGTGCTTCTTTGGTGTTATTCTTCAACATTGGGGAAGCAAGAACTCGTCACCGGTCAACAGCGGTTTCACTTGGCCAACTCTGTGAAGTTGTCAGGAGCCAGCGGTGAGCCACTACCTGCTTTCCCAGGAATAGCCCCGCTTCAGAGCTTTCTTGCATTTGGCCTTCCTCACATCTGTAGGTACCAAGAAAGACTGACTCATACAGGAACATGAATGAATTTAGGGAATGTATAATAAGACACACTTATTTCATATTTTGGAAAATCTGGAGAGTATATATATATATATATATATATATATATACACACACACACACACACACACATATTAATATTTAGCAATATATATGCCAATTGAAATTCATCACGAAATATAATACATCCACATATCCAAAAATATTCATTTTACTGAACGTGGATTTATGTATAATGTTTTTCACTAGGAAGCTCACCCATAGGTTGAATTTTCAGTTCCATCAGTATTTAGGGGAAGTAATCTCTTCTCACAATTTTTATATCCAAAGTCAGTGAGCTCACAAGAATATACGTGTGTTACCAGGTAGGATACTATATATGCTTAAAAAAATACATGTACTCAATAGGCTACAGAAAAAGAGAGACAGGAATTTACATATATGTTAACTTTAAAAGCTCAGGGAAAAATACTACAATGAAAACTTGACTAGATTTATAACACATACTCTTGATAAAGCAGAAGGCAAATCCAAGCATACACCATGCTTCCTATGAAAGGCCTGTATTTCTATTTAGTTAGGTTTCTTTTTCTCCATTATATTAAGATTAGTAGTCAGAGTCTAGTAGGGTATGGGTTAGTGTCAGGGATTCAGTATTTCAAATGGAAAATAGGAAAATGAATCTAATGTGTATGCAAACATGTGCTACACAAAAATCTTCCCACTCTCATCCAGAACAAAGCCTTGACATAACCATTGCTCCAAGTAAGACACAATTAGTTGAGAGGAGTTAGAAAATATGTGAATACATATGTGGAATGGAAAATGCTCAGGAGTTCACAACACTGGAGGTGGTAGAACAGTTTCCAAAAGTAAGGGAGAGAGTAAATACTCCACAAACATGGAGCTGTGCTGGCCTAAAGACTTCTTGAGAAACTTCCTCTGAGGTTGGGCACATGAAATATATGTAATTGTTAGGAGAATTAGCTTCATTTGTAGTGACCCCATCAAATCTGGGTCTGCATTTATGTGACCTGGATGACATGGTTACTTATTTTCTAATGAACATGAGACAGCAGTTATGAATTCTCTCTTTGTCGGTAAACTGTGGCCACTGGGAGCTAAGTGTCTCCCCGTGTTGTCTGTGAAGTCAGTTGGTCATCCTCCACTTTTAGTGGTGTTTCTTACTGCTGCACTGGGAGTTTGACATTGGCTTCACGAAATACAAGGAGTTGAACTGGGACAAAATGCTGGAGGGAGTTCTGTCACGTGTGGTTTGTCAAGGTCTCCAAGAGAATGTACAAACCATGCTTCTATTCCAAATAGTTTTCCCCTTGACTATAGCAACCTGATTCTGAACATTGCCCTGAAACCTCTCCATATAACAAGATGCCTTTACATATAAGGATCTGCTGCCTGCACCATGCAAGTCACATGTCTTTGGAAGCCAATGGCAGATCCAGGTGGTCCTACCAAAAATATTTATTCACACACCTACAGTCCACTGCTCTACACTCACTACTCAGCAGGCTCCAACTTATTGGCATCTCTGTTCTACACCATTATCACGAAACCCAGTCAATCAAGGCCCTGTCTGGTACACTCATGATCAGCAACCGGACATCCACAGGTTCTCCAGTGCCACCTGGTCATGGGAATTTCAAAAGTTTCATGGTATTTATATCACCATTTTTCAAAGATGAAGTTTGAGGCACTGTGGGTTTCAATTCATTCAGGAACCATTAAATGGTGAGGAAGCTCATTTAAATGAAAGCTCTGGAGAACTCTCACAGGCAAGCCTTTCCAAAGAGTGGCCAAAAGGTCACATGAATCCAGGACCATTGAGGTCTAAAATGTGAGGTCCATGAGTGTTTGGAATCTCAACTATGGCTGCAAAGTCTTTAAGAATAAAATATTGGGATATCGTGGCTTAGATTTCCCAAGCTCTGTGGAAAGCCATCCTGGGAATAGATCTCATTTTCCAAGGGCGATTCTCATGCATGGCCTCCTAAAATTGCAACACTATTTATTGCAATACTTCTCTGAGGTCAGTTCTAAAACTCAGTCTCTAAGGGGAATCATACCAGAGTTCAAGCCCAGGTGGACAAAGTCATCTCTTCCAACCACCACACAAATGACCACAGTTAAAACCAAAACACTCCCATATGGCCCTCATCTTCTTTTATATAGACACTCATCATAACCACTGGCTGGAGGTTTCCATGAGGTGCGCAGACCAAGACAGTGTCCAAAATATGTTCCCTTTCCTCTCATTTGCCTAAAGTCAGGGTGGCCTGGACACTTGCTGTGAACCTGGAGTAATCAAATACTCCTGTCATTAATTCAGGTCCACTTCTCCAATTTGAGGCCAACTGACCGTGGGGTTTAGAATCTTTATTTGAATTGGAGTCATGGAAAACCCAAGCACCTATAGCCTAGCCTCTGTAAGTTGGAAAAATTCATTTCACTCAAAGAATCCCTATTCTCACTTGATGGAGGTCAGGAACCTTACAGAGGAAGGCGACAGACTTCATCCCAAAGACTGCTCTTTTGGCCATTTTGGTTTGGGATGCACACATGGGAAATTTCTTTAAATCCATCAGGTGTTGAGAATCTAAGCCACAGCCTCACTCAGGGCCAAGGGGCTGATTCAGACAATCCCTTTCCAAAGCAATTAAGCAAAGAGCCACAGGTATACCCATTCATTTCCATTTGAAAACTGTTTTCTTCAGGCTTCACAAAGGGATGGCCTGAGTCAAAGACCTTCCTGACATTCAGTGCAACAGAACAATAGGTAAGCAAAAGGCCCAAAGCAGGGTTTCTCCACTGAGACTTTCCTGGTCACACTGATATCTGAGTTTTCTGAGATGCTCGCCATTCACTTCAGCTATCCAGTTCATGGCCATGTTACAGAGTTTGGAGGGGGTACATATCTTGGACACAAAACCATGGGCTTATTCTGGAGAGTGGCCAGAATTCAGGATGAAAACAGGAACTTAGAAAGATAGTAGGTGTTGCCCATCCATAAGGCAAGCTACAGTCCATTCATCAATTTGGCTGGATAAATGCTCTGAAGCTTTCTACTAGATAGGACACATCCATTGATGCATTTTTTTTAATGTCTACAACCCCGGACACAATGTGATACACAGACATAGAAACACTCGCCTTGTCAAACGACTTACTAGAAACAGTCCACTCCAAACTAAACAAACCTACTTTTCTACCTATTCTAAGAACATGACACAAGACCACAAACTCATAACCACAAAAAAAAGGCACCTCCTTCGCCCAGGTAGGTCTGTGACTATCCGGAGTGTCCTCTGACTTGTGGGCCAATAATGTTCCCCCGAAATGGCCTGTCCTGTCTTAGATCTGGTCTCCTTGGCCAACTCCGTGAAGTTGTCAGGAGCCAGCGGTGAGCCTCTACTTGCTTTCTCAGGAAAAGCTCTGCTTCAGAGCTTTCTTGCATTTGGCCTTCCTCACATCTGTAGGTACCAAGAAAGACTGACTCTGTCTTTGTAAATCCAAACAAGTGAGACCACTGGGGCTGGGACTGGGACTGGCTATGGGTGCCTGGCATCCTGGATCCCAAGTTCAGAGAGTTCCATCACCACTGAAGTGTGATGGAACTGTTTTTAGTTCCTCCTTCAGGAACTGAATGAGGTCACTCTCTTGGCAACCACTTTGTCCAAACGTTGCTTCCAAGGTTCCCATGAGATGGAGGCTGGCCCTAATTCCTGTGACACTTTAACAAGTTTGAATTGTATATCAACCATAATCTCCCAGGAACAGATCTACACACAGGCCTGGGTTGGCTCATGTTCTCTGCTTTAAGAATAGAAGCTGATTCAGACACAACCCTTTATCCTGACCAAGCCGTTTGCCATGGAAGATGCCTTTTGCTCTCTCAGGTCCTTCATAGCTGCCTACATATTCTCCAGGGATCATTTCGCCATGGACATTTGAGGTTATCACCAGGTGGAAGATCCATTACATTCCAGTATTATAAGACCAACTCTTTCCCTGCTTTTCTGTAAAGTAAGATTGAGGGAATACTGTATGGTTAGGGTTAATAACAGGTTCGATTTGGGTTAGGAATCATTTTGCTGGGTGAATAATGGTATTGGGAACCTGCGATATTTATAACAATATAGAGGTGAAATGTATGCATGAAAACAGAAATCTAAGTATGATTTGAAGCCCAGAAGGGCATTGGGCCCTTGCTTGGGATACTTAGCATTGAATTAACTTCTGAACAGATGTCTCAGATAAATCGATATACAATGGCATATGACCTTGTACCTTGGATGATTGAATGTAGAAAAGAACATCCAGTCAAAAAGGGATAGTCAGTAGGATTAGAAAGATAGTAGTTAGGATTAGGAAGGAGAGTGCATGTAGAATTTGCAACAAAAGTTCTTTAGCAATAGGTTTTCGGTTAGAGAATGAATTTAAATGTCAGCACATGTGAAGAGTCAGTCACAATGATGAAATTGGGAAAATATGTAGGAAAGCAGATATAAATAGAGACATTAGGTAATCAGGCAAAGTATATAGTGAGTGATAGGATTAGACATTTTCAACAGGGTTGAGGTTGAATATATTATCTTAGGAAGAAACAAATATGTAGTCACCAATAGGATTTACATTTGAGAGCATTAGGCAACCTGGACATGATATTTTTAGTAATCCATGTTCACTTTCCATTTAGGCTTTGGTACAATCATAAATGTGAACTTTGAATTCTGTGCCCAGAATATTTCTGTGATTAAATATATATATATATGTAGATCATTTGACATGAGTATTTCTCCACCATTTTTAGGAGCAATATTGACTGACTACTACTGACTGATAGGTATAGATTCTTTATGTGATTTGGCATCATGAGAAAACCCAAGCACCTCTTCATGGCTTGAAGAACTCATTTGACCCAAAGAGCCACAAGTGATGCTCATTCATTTCCGTTTGAAAACAGCTTTCTTCAGGCTTCACAAAGGGGTGACCTGAGGCAAAGAACTTCCTGATATTCTGGGCAACAGAACAATAGGTAAGCAAATGGCCCAAAGCAGGGTTTCTCCACTGAGACTTTCCTGATCACACTCTCCCAGCTCACGTGTAAAGTTAGATTGAGGGAAAAGTCTATGGTTAGGGTTAATAACATATTCGATTTTGGTTAGGAATCATTCTGAAGGATGAATAATGGTATTGGGAGACTGGGATATTTACAAGAATATATAGGTGAAATACAAGTATGAAAACAGAAATCTAGGTACAATTTGAAGCCCAGAAGGGCATTGGGCCCTTGAGTGGGTTACTTAGCTTTGAGTTATGTCCTGCCCAGATGTCTCAGATAAATCGATATTCAATGGCATAGGACCTTGTACCTTGGATGATTGAATGTTGAAGAGAACATCCAATTAAAAAAAGAAAGTCCGTAGGATTAGGAAGATAGTTGCTAGGTTTAGAAACAAGAGTGAGTATAGGATTTGGACAAAAAGTTCTCTAGCAATAGGTTTTCAAGTAGAGAGTGAATGTAAATATCAGCACATGTGAAGAGTCAGTCACAATGAGAACTGGGGAAAATATGTAGGAAAGCAGATGTCAATAGAGACTTTAAGAAATCAGGCAAAGTTTAAAGTGAGGGATAGGATGAGATATTTTCAACAGGCTTGAGATTGAATATATAATCTTAGGAAGAAACAAATATATAGTCAACAATAGGATTTACATTTGAGAGCATTAGGCAACCTGGACATGGATGTTTTTAGTAATGCATGCTCACTTTCCTTTTAGGCTTTGGTACAATCATAAGAGTGACCTTTGTTTTCTGTGTCCAGAATGTTACTGTGATAAAATGTATATGTAGATTAGGTGACATGAGTATTTCTTCCACCATTAGTGGGAGCAATATTTTGAAGACGTATAAATTCGTATTGGGGGAACAAAGAGGTGTACCATGTGTCTATGAATATAGAAATAATGCATGAATAGACCATACTGTGAACAAATAATGTAACTGGTTCCAACTTTAAATAATTGATTTAATTAATATCTGAAAATGTAAAGGAAATCTTAAATTGATATACATACATTCATTATAACCAGTCATAAATCTAACGGTAATATTAGGGTTATGGTTTATCAAGAAGAATGTGTGAGTTTTGCTTCAAAAGTGATTATGGAAATCGAAAATAATGTGTTTGAAAAGAAGTCTCATGAAAAGACCAGTCAAAAAATCTGGAGGAATATATGTGTTCTGAAGCAGGAAGTGATTGAAATTGAAACAAATGCCTATAAATTTGTGAACTTGTGGATGAAATATATATCCTATGATGTGCATAAACTGAGAAAATAGTAATGTACCACTGTTGAATAAAAATGAACCGGAAAATACACATCATGTCCCATAGGAAACTACTTGCATTGATATTAAACTGGGTATTACTGTAGAAATATTAGGATTTGTATGCACCATCCACTGAAGTTATCTTTCAGTACTAGGTAACAAATATGTATTTCAGGTTGATGAATATTTCTGAGAATTATCTTGTGAAAAGTTGATCATAAATCCACATACATGAATATGAATGATTTTAAGGAGTGTATAATAAGACTCATATATTTCATATTTTGAAAAATTTGTAGAGTGTGTATTCCAATCAAAATTCATCATGAAATATATATGTCATCCACAGATGCAAAAATATTTATTTCACTGAAAATGGATTTATGTATAATGTTATTCTACTAGGAAGCTCACCCATATTTTGAATTTTCAGTTCCAACAATGTTTAGGAGGAGTGATCTCTTCTCATAATTTGTATCTGCCAAGTCAGCCACCTCACAAAAATGTACATGTGATAACAGATAGGATACTATATGTGCATATAAAAATACATGTGCTGAATAGGCTACAGAGAAATGAGACAGGAATTTGTTGAGAGCCACAGCTGAAGGGGCCCCAGCAAACTTCCAGCTGCCAGCAAATTTCCAGCTGCCGGCTGATTATTGGCTCACAGCGACCTCAGCATCATCTAGCTGATTGGCTCCTCTGTGGTGATGCTCATTGGGCTGTTTCCCTGCCCTTTCAGACCATGGAGCTGCTCCTTGGTGAACTTTTTTGGCTCCACCCAGCCAATCGGCCTCAAGAGCAGTAGGATTGTGGCAGGTGGAGAGGCTTGTGTGTGTGAGAGAGACTTTACAAGGAAGCCAGTAGTGGCAGTTGGGCTCTGAGGGTTTTTCCTGAGGAGTTGTTTTGTTTGCCGTGTGTGGTTCTAAAAATAAAGTTAGTTTTTTTTTTTTTTTTGACAAGTGGCTCCTGAATCATGCCCAGCCAGACTGCAGCATTTTGTGGCTCACATGGGGAACGACTGAGGGTAAGTGATAAGGTAAACTGCTTGCCCCTGTGGGCAAGGTGAAAGGATGGGTAGCCATTTTAAGATGACTCCTTTGTTTTGCTTCACTTTTGTTTTAAGTTGCCTGTTCCTGGAGATGAGTGGGATGGAAGAAAAACCACTCACATCTGAGAAAAAACTATTTACGTCTGAGGAACAGATAGGTATAAAGGACGGATGCACATGTCAGGAGGATAGAAAGGCTATAATGACTTTTTGTTGTTCCCTTTTTAATTCATTCTGTCTCAGTTTTGTTTGGCGTCATCTTGTTGGGTTGTATTATAATAGAAATACAGGATCAGAAATTAGTAAAAAAACAAACTGAAAGAGTGTTAAATAAATTGTTAGAGAAAGGAGGCATCTCAGAAATATCAAGGACAGTCAGGGCATTTGTTGATACAATACAAAAATGTAGCCCATGGCTTTTGAAGGAGGAGTCATTAAATATATCACAATGGAACCATCATGGTGAAGATTTAAAAGGATTAGAAAAGAGCAGCCGAGGGACTATGCCAGTTGGCACATTGCCATTGTGGACGTTCATATCTGGTTTGCTTAGTCCAAAGCCTTCAGTTCAGACAAAGATAGAGGAACCAAGTTTAGAGCATAAAAAGCAATCAGGGGCAAAGTTAAAAAAGGAGACTGCTACTAACACCTTTCTGTCACCAGAGGATGTAAATGTCCAACTAACAAGGCCACCTCCATGTGCTGGGAGGCCCCCAACCCCAACAGTTGATAGTTCGGATCCTGAGACAGGATCTCAAGTATTAACATGCCCTGTTTTTGAGGTAGGAGGGCAGCGAATTCACCATGCTTTAAATTTCAAAATAGTGAAGCAGCTAAAAGAGGCTGTAACAACATATGGTCCTCAAGCACACTTCATTGTAAGCTTGGTCGAATCCATTAACACCTTGAACATGACGCCAGCAGATTGGGCTAATATGTGTAAAGCTGTGCTAAATGGAGGTCAATACCTATTATGGAAGGTTGCCAGTGAGGAATTTTGCAAAGAGATGTCTAGGCGAAATGCAGCAGCTGGTTATCCTCAGAGAAATCTAGATTTGTTGTTAGAAAAGAGACCTTATGAGGATCAGCAACAACAAATTCCATATGATCCTGGCATATACGCACAAATTGCTGTAGAGGCAGTTAGGGCATGGAAGACTTTACAAGAACATGGAGGTTTACAAGGTCAATTATCTAAGGTAATACAAGGAGCTAATGAATCTTACGCTGGATTTGTAGATAGGCTTATTGAAACAGCTACAGAGTTTTTGGAAATACAGAACAAGCAATGCCATTATTAAAACAACTGGCTTATGACCAAGCGAATCATTGCTGCAGAGGTATCATTAGACCATGGAAACATGAAGATTTAAACACATTTATTAAATTTGGTAGAGACATTAATGAACAAGAGCAAGTCGTGGCAGCTGCAATAAAACAGGCTTTAGATGCCAGAGACATTAATGAAAAAGGGCAAATTGTGGCAGCTTTAGTAAAACAGGCTTTAGAAGACAGGCCAAGAACATGCTACAATTGTGAACAAACAGGACTTTTTAAAAGGAATTGCCCCATAGGAGGAGGGTTTAACAAAACTAGGTATCAAAGGACTAGAATACCGGGTATTTGGCCACAATGACGTAGAGGGAGACATTGGGCTAATGAATACCATTCTCAAACCACCATAGAGGGTACTTCATTATCAAAAAACAAACAAGCACCAGGTGTTTATCCACGATATCATGAAGAAAGGCATCCGGCTCCATTGCCAAAAAATGGACAGGGGGGCCCAATGCTCTGGGGCCCGAAACCGCAAATATATGGAGCACTGGAGGAAACCAGCAACCCCATCAGTGTAGTGCCCACGACACATTGTTCATCAGATCCCTCATCAGACAAACCAGAGGGAGCACAGGGTTGGACATCTGTGCTTCCGCCAGATCAATACTAACTCCAGAGATGGGAGTTCAAATCATTCCCACAGGGGTGAAACGACCTCTTCCCAAAAGAACAGTAGGCTTATTATTGGGATGCAGCTCTTCTACTCTAAAAGGACTTATGATGAGTCCTGGGGTAATTGATCCCGATTATGAAGGTGAAATAAAAATTATAGCCAGTTTTCCAAAGGGTATATCAGTAATTTCTCCAGGAGATAGAATAGCACAATTAATAATAATACCCAGCCCACATGATAAATTTTACAGTTATGCTGTAGAAAGGGGTTCCAAAGGATTAGGCTCCACAGGTGTAGATTGGGCTATGCTTTCTTTAAATTTATATTCTCGCCCCATGCTAAAACTAAATATTCAAGGACATGAATTCAATGGGCTACTGGATACAGGTGCAGACCTTAGCATCATCTGTCGTCAAGAATGGCCAAAACATTGGCCATTACAACAAGCCACTCAAACGCTTCGAGGCCTAGGAGTGGCGACTAATCCCCATAAAAGTGCAAGGGTATTAGATTGGAAGAATCCTGAAGGATGTGAAGGAACTATACAGCCATATGTATTGGAACATCTTCCCGTAAATTTATAAGGATGAGATGTCTTAGATCAATTAGGTTTGACATTAACAAATAACATCAATCAAAATTCACCCACTATTATGGCTAGACAAGATTTTAGGAAAGGAAAAAGATTAGAAAAGCAAGAACAAGGTATAGCAACACCAATACAAAAAGATCAAGGAACAGATAGATATGGGTTGGATTTTCAGAAAGGGCCACTGAGACAATAAATATTACTTGGAAATCAGAAAGACCAGTATGGGTTCCTCAGTGGCCCCTGACTAAAGAAAAGATACAAGTAGCCCATGACCTGGTCAAACAACAATTAGCGGAAGGACATATACAACCTTCTGTGTCTCCCCATAATACTCTCATTTTTGTCCTTAAAAAGAAATCTGGTAAATGGAGATTATTGCAAGATTTAAGAGCCATTAATAATGGGATGGTTTTTATGGGACCTGCTCAATCAGAGATTCCTCAATTGTGTGCTTTGCCAAAAACTTGGTATGTTTTCGTTGTAGATATTAAAGATCGTTTTATTTTCAATTCCAATTCATCCTGAGGATATTCCAAGTTTTGCATTTACTATACCTGCACTGAATCATGAAGGTCCTGACAAGAGATATGAGTGGAAAGTACTCCCTCAAGGGATGGCTAACAGCCCAACTATGCGTCAAATTTATGTTAACAAAGTAATCCAGCCACTTAGAAATCAAATTCCTGAAATACAAATTTTTCACTATATGGATGATGTATTATTAGCACACAAAGTTAAAAACCCATTGCTAGAATGGTATGCCACACTTACAAACGTATTAAAAAATTATAACCTAGAGATAGCAATAGGTAAAATACAATTAAATTTTCCAATTAATTATTTAGTAGCTCTATTATCCTCAACCATGGTCAGTCAACCAAAAATTCAAATACGAGTAGATCAACTCAAATCAATTAATGACTTTCAAGAGTTATTAGGAGACTTAAATTGGATAAGGCCTCATCTAGGTATACCAACAGGAGAGTTGGGACCTTTATTTGATATCCTAAAAGGACCATGAGATCCAAATTCACTCAGAATGTTAACGCCTGAAGCAAGAAAAGCAATAAAAATCATTGAAACATATATGGGAAATATGCTTTTGGATAGAGTTGATATAATTTTGCATTTATTATTTATTGTACTAACAACAAAAAAAATATTTCTACAGGAGTATTTTGGGAAGAAGGTCCATTATTATGGATACATTTATCTTATTCTTCTAACACTATTATTACTTGCTATCCTGAGGCTGAGGGAGAATTAATACTCATAGGAATAAAAGCAGCAAAAAGAGTGTGTGTGGAATTTCACCCAATAAAATTATTACTCCATATACTATGAATCAAATTGATGAATTAGCTAATTAGTTAAATACTTGGGCAATAATCGTGTGTAAATCTAATGTTTCATTTGATAACCACTTACCATCTTATCTTTTATTGTCTTTTTGGTCATCGCATCCTGTAATTTTTCCAAAAATGACAAGAAAACACCTATCATGAATGCTCCAAATATATTCACCGATGGGTTAAATAATGGTACAACAGCAATAGTTACACCTGATCCAACTTTTATATTTTTAGTACCAAAACAATCAGCTCACAAGGTAGAGCTTAGTACAGTATTACAAGCTTTTGTGATTTTTAAAGATTCTGTATTTAATTTATTTTCCGATAGTCAGTATATAGTTAATGCTATAGTATCCCTTGAAGATGCTGGTAGGATTTCCCCTTTCTCTACTGTTTTCTCTTTGCTTTCCACTATACAAAGTCTAATCTGGGACAGAAAAGATCCATTCTTTATAGGACATATCAGGGCACATACAGGATTGCCTAAAGCCCTTAGTTTGGGCAATGATTTAGCAGATAAAACTACAATTGACATACATACATATTTTCTTTACACTAGAAGAAGCAATAAATTTTCTTAAAAAGTTCCATGTCAATGCTTATACTTTACAAAAGCATTTCAAAAAAACTAAGGAACATCTAGACAAATTATAAAACAATGTCAAAATTGTGTGACCTTTTTACCACAAGTTAATCTTGGAGTCAATTCTAGAGGATTGATACCTAACCATATTTGGCAGATGGACGTCACACACTTGCCAGAATTTGGAAAATTAAAATATTTGCATGTTACAGTTGATATTTGTTCTGGATTTTTAATGGGCTCCCTTCATGCTGGAGAAAAAAACTAAAGATGTTATACCTCATTGCTTACAAAATTTTGCCACTGTGGGCATTCCAAAACAGTTAAAAACAGATAATGCCCCCGGTTACACTTCTAACTCTTTTAAACAATTTTGCTCATCATTTGGCATTACTCATATAACAGGAATCCCATACAATCCACAGGGACAAGGCATAGTTGAAAGAGCACATCAAACAATAAAAATGTACTTATTAAAGCACAAAGACGGAATTGAGAAGGGGTATATATTCCCCAAAGATAAACTTAAATTAACGCTTTTTACTCTAAACTTTTTAAACTTGGATTCATCAGGACTTAGTGCTGTGGAAAGGCATATGTTTCCAAAAAATGTGCATAAGCCCAAGGTCCTTTGGAAGGATATTCTAATAGGACAATGGAAAAGTTTTGACCCAGTAATTGTCTGGAGTCGGGCGTCTGTTTGTGTGTTTCCACAGGAAGAACAGCAGCTGATTTGGATTTTGGAGAGATTAACTAAAGTCCTGACCCAGTGATTGTCTTTAGTCAGGGGTCTGTTTGTGTGTTTCCACAGGAAGAACAGCAGGCAATATGGATTCCAGAGAAATTAACTAAAGTGATTTCTATAGACCAAAAAGAAGATGATTTGGCTCAAATTCATAACAGCTGATATCCAAAACTCCAGTTTGGCTCTCCTTACATCTGCGACAGAACCAGGATGCTTTTTTCAATATCTATTTTATTATTGCCCTTTCCCACATCATGAAGTTCTATTTTCTATTTTTTTTTTTTTTTGAGCTCATACAGACTTAGGTTAATGTTTTGCTGATCAGTTCTATTTTTTGACTATAGAGTTTTTAGACATTCCAATGGTGATTTCACCTGTAAAAAGTTATAAGGCCTTTACTATTATGTTATGTGTTGTATATATTATATTATTTGTGCACACTTGTGTTTTGTGTTTTATGTTTGAATGTACATATATCCATATATCATATATGATGTGCGCTCATGAAAAAATGGATCCAATTTTTTTTTATTCACGTGATTTAAATAGTTTAATTTAAATTGGGTAAATAACTGTTGAGGATTGTTTTAATATGTGAACAAAAAAAGGAGTTTAGCAGAACTGTTTGTTGACTTTCACCTTTCCTTTTCATTATATTTAATAATTCTCTTCAAGATAATGTAAATTGTTAAGATAATTGGGTTTTTAGTGCCTTCTGGAATGGTAAGTAATTTTTTCTTTAGCCATTATTGCCAGAATTCCAATCTTCAACCCAGTGCTGGTGAAGACAAAGATAAAACCAATCTACAGCTTCTGCAATAGCCATCACTGAACTGCTTGCAGAACTTGCCTGGAATATATATCACTTGTATGCATTGTGAACTAACATGTATGCATTGTGAACTATCTGTTGGTGCAGCGACTTGTGGTAGTGTTGGGGTAATTTTGCTGATGCTCTCATTGGTGGTACAATTTTTCCAAAAGGAGACATCAATTGGCTTGGTCTATCTTTCCTATTCTCACTTTATAGAGGTCAGGAACCTTACAGAGGAAGGCGAAAGACTTCATCTGCAATGACTGTACTTTCGGCCATTTTGGTTTTGGATGCACACATGGGATCTTTCTTTAGATCCATAAGGGGCTGAGAATTTAATCAACAGCCTCACACAGAGCTAAGAGGCTGATTCAGACACATCCCTTTCCAAAGCAATTAAGCAAAGAGCCACAGGTGATTTCCATTCATTTCCATTTGAAAACTGTTTTCTTCAGGTTTCACAAAGGGGTGGCCTGAGGCAAAGAACTACCTGACATTCAGGGTAACAGAACAATATGTAAGCAAAAGTCCCAAAGCAGGGTTTATCCACTGAGACTTTTCTGGTCACAGTGATCTGAGTTTTCTGAGATTCTCGCCATTCACTTCAGCTATCCAGAACATAGCCATGTCACAGACCTTGGAAGTGATTCATATCTTGGACACAAAACCATGAGCCTCTTCTGGAGAGTGGCCAGAATTCAGGAAGAAAACAGCAACTTAGGAAATTAGCAGGTGTTGCCCATCGATAAGGCAAGCCAAAGTCCATACATAAATCGGGCAGGATGAATGCTGGGAAGCTTTCTACCAGACAGGACACATCCATTGAATCATTCTCTTTTCTAATGTCTACAACCACGGACACAGTGCGATACACAGACATAGAAACAGTCGCCTTGTCAAATGACTTATTAAAAACAGTTCACTACAAACCAAACAAACCACCTTTCCTACATATTCTCAGAATATGAGACAAACCAAAAAACCACACCCACATAACAAAGGCACCTCCTTCCCTCAAATGTGTCTGTGACTATCCGGAGTGTCCTCTGACTGGTGGGCCACAATATGTTCCCCTGAGATGGCCTGTCCTGTATGAGATTAGGTCTCCTTGGTCAACTCTGTGAACTTGTCAGAAGCCAGGGGTGAGCCTCTACCTGCTTGCTCAGAAAAGGCCCCTCTTGAGAGCTTTCCTGTTATTTGGCCATTCCCACATCGGTAGGTATCAAGAAAGATTGACTCTATCCTTGGAAAATCAAAACAAGTGAGACCACTAAGACTGGGACTTGGACTGGCTCTGGGTGCCTGGCTTACTGGATCTAAGTTCAGAGAGTTTGATCACCACGGAAGTGACGTAAGTCACTTCCTTCAGGAATTGAATGAGTTCACTGCCTTGGCAACCACTTTGTCCTAAGAGTTGACTCCAAGGGTCCCATGAGATGGAGGCTGCCCCTGCTTCCTGTGACACTTTCACAAGTTAGAATGGTATATCAACCATAGGCACACAGGAACAGCTCTCCACACAGGCCTGGTTTGGTCCATCTTCTCTACATTAATAAGTGAGAGGCTGATTCATACATATCCCTACATCCTGACCAGGTTGTTTTCCATGGAAGATGACTTTTACTCTCTCAGGTCTTTCATAGCTGCCTACAACTTATCCAGGTGTCATTTATGTAGGACATTTGAGGTTCTCAATAGGTGGAAGATCGCCTACATTCCTGTATTGAAATACCAACTCCTTCCCTGCTCTTCTGTAAAGTTAGATTGAGGGAAGAGTGTATGATTAGGGTGAATAACAGGTTCGATTTGGGTGAGGAATCATTCTGAGGGTTGAATAACAGTATCGGGAACCCGCGATATTTACAAGAATATATAGGTGAAATATAAGTATGAAAACAGAAATCTAGTTAAGATTTGAAGCCGAGAAGGGCATGGGAACTTGATTGGGATACTTAGCGTTGAATTACGTTCTGAACAGATGTCTCAGATAAATCGATATACAATGGCATAGGACCATGTACCTTGAATGATTGAATGTAGAAGAGAACATCAAGTCAAAAAGGAATACTCGGTAGGAACAGGAGATAGTAGTTTTAGGAAGAAGTGTGAGTATAGGATCTGGACCAAAAGTTCTTTAGCAATATGGTTTCAGTTGAGAGTGAATGTAAATGTTAGCACATGTGAAGAGTCAGTCACGATGATGAACTGGGGAAAATATGGAGGAAAGCAGATATTAATAGAGACATTAGGAAATTAGGCAAAATATAAACTGAGTCATAGGACTAGACATTTTCAACAGGGTTGAGTTTGGATATATAATGTTAGAAAGAAACAAATATGTAGTCACCAATAGGATTGACATTTGAGAGCATTAGGCAACCTGGACATGGGTGCATTTAGTAATCCATGCTCATTTTCCATTTAGGCTTTGGTACAATCATAGGAGTGACCTTTATTTTATGTGTCCAGAATATTACTGTGATAAAATGTATATGTAGATCAGGTGACATGGGTATTTCTTCCACCATTTCTGGGAGCACTATTTTGAAGAAATATAAATTAGTATTGGGGGTAAAAAGGGTATACCCTGTGTCATAGAATATATTGATAATGCATCAATTGACCATCATGTGAATAAATAATATAACTGGTTCCACTTTAAATAATGGATTGAATTGATATCTGAAAATATATAAGAAATCTAATATTGATATACAGTCATTCATTCCAACGAGTTATACATCTAATGGTAATATTAGGGTTATGGGTTATCATGAAAGGTGTGTGGGTTTTGCTTCAAAAGTGATTACGGAAATCGAAAATAATGTGTTTGGAAAGAAGTCTCATGAAAATATCAGTCAAGAAACATGGAGAAATACATGTGTTCTGAAGCAGGAAGTGACTGAAAGTGAAACAAATGCCTATCAATTTGCTAACTTGTGGATGAAATATGTATCCTATGATGTGCATAAACTGAAGAAATAGCAATGTACCAGTGTTGAATAAAAATGAACTTCAAAATACACATCATGTCCCATAGTAATCTACTTGAATTGATGTTAAACAGGGTCAGTTACTGTAGAAATGTTAGGATATGTATGCACCATTCAACGAAGTTAGTTTTCAGTACTAGGAAACAAGTATGTATTTTAGGTGGATGAGTATTTCTGAGAATAATCTTGTGAAAAGTTGATTATAAATCCACATACATGAATATAAATGAATTTAGGGAGTCTACAATAAGACACATGTTTCATATTTTGAAAAATCTAGACAGAGTGCATATATATATATATATATGTATATATATATATATATATATATATACTTATATATATATATGTATATATATATATATATATATATATATATATATATATATATATACTTATATATATATATACACACACACAGAGAGAGAGACATTAAAAATTGCAATATATATGCCAATCGAAATTTATCGTGAAATATATATCATCATCAGATCCAAAAATATTAATTTCACTGAACATGGATTTTTGTATAAGGTTGTTCAAATAGGAAGCTCACCCATGGGTTGTATTTTCAGTTCCAACAGCGTTTACGAGGAGTGGTCATTTCTCACAATTTGTATCTGCCAATCAGCCTCCTCATGAGACTGTATGTGTGATAACCAGGTAGGATTCTATATGTGCATATAAAAACACATGTTCTGAATAAGCTAGAGAGAATGGGAGACAGTAATTTACATATTTGTTAACTTTAAAAACACATGGAAAACTATTTCAATTAAAAATTGACTAGATTTATTACTCCTACCCTATATAATGCAAAAGGCAAGTCCAACTATACACCATGCCTCCTATGAAATGCTTGTATTTCTATTTTGTTTGAGTTATTTTTCTCCATCATATTAGGATTAGTAGTCAGAGTCTATTAGGATATGGGTTAATGTCAGGGATTTAGTATTTCAAATAAATGCTGCACACAAATTTTTGCACTCTCATACAGAAAAATGCCTTGACATTACCCTCGCCTGAAGTAAGACACAATTAGAGGAGAAGAGTTAAAAATTCTGTGAATACATATCTGGAATGGAATACGCTCAGGAGTTCACAACCTTGGAGGTGGTAGAGGAGTTTCCAAAAGTAAGGGACAGGGTAAACACTCAACAAACATGGAGCTCTGCTGGCCTAAAGACTTCTTGAGAAACTGCCTCTGAGGTTGCGCACTTGAAATATAAGTATTTGTCAGGAGCTTCCTTTGTAGTGAGACCATCAAAGCTGGGTGTGCATGTATGTGACCTGGAGGACATAGTTTCTTATTTTCCACTGAACATGAGGCAGCAGTGCTGATTTCTCTCTATGTAGGTTAACAGTGTCCACTGGGGGCTAAGTTTCTCTCTGTGTGGACTGTGAAGCCATTTGGTCATCCTCCACTTTTCGTGGTATTTCTTACTGCTGCACTGGGAGTTTGTTATTTGCTTCACGAAATACAAGTAGTTCACCTGGTACAGTGCTGGAGGGAGTTCTGTCACCTGTGGTGGGTAAGGGTCTGCAAGAGAATGCACCAACCATGCTTCTATCCCACATAGCTTTTCCCTTGACCATAGCATCCTGATTCTGAACATTGCCCTGAAACCTCTCCAAATAACAAGATGCCTTTACATATAAGGGTCTGCTGGCTGCACCATGTCAGTCACAAGCCATTTGGAAGACAATGGAAGATCCCCATGGCCCCACCACAGATGTTTTATCACACACCTGCCCTCCACTGCTCTAGGCCCACTACTCAGAAGGCTCCAACTTACTGGCATCTCTGTTCTACACCATTTGCATGAAACCCAGTGAATCAAGGCACTGTCTGTTATACTCATGATCAGAAACCGGACATCCAAACTTTCTCCAGTGGTACCTGGTCCTGGGAATTTCAAAAATTTCATGGTATTTATCTAGCCATTTTTCAAGGATGAAGTTGGAGGCACTGTGGGTTTCAATTCATTCAGGAACCTTTAAATTTTGAGAAAGCTGATTTCAATGAAATCTCTATAGAACTCTCACAGACAAGGCTTCTCAAAGAGTGGCCAAAAGGTCACATGAAACCAGGCCCATTGAGGTCTACAGTGTGAGTTTCATGTGTGTTTTGACTCTCAACTATGGCTGCCAAGTCATTCAGAATAAAATCATGTGATATCCTGGCTGAAATTTCCAATGCTCTGTGGAAAGCCACCCTGGGCCTAGATCTCAGTTTCCAAGGGCAACTCTCATGTGTGGCCTCTTATAATCCCAACACAATTCATGACACCTCTTCTCTGATTTCAGTTCCAGAACTCAGTGTCTAAGGGGAATCACACCAGAGTTCACACCCAGGTGGACCCAGTCTGTTAGGGTAAAAGAAATTGAAGTTAAAGTGTAAAATAGCAGGTGTTGTAAAGTTTCTAAGCTGCAAAGCCTGAGTTAAAATGTAAAGGACCAGGTATTGTTAAGTTCCCATGCTAAACCTAAAACCTGAAATTCTTGTAGCTGTTAGGACAATCCTTTCACTGCCCATTAAATATTCCCCCTGACCATCCAGTTGTTTAATAATCTAGGACCCTGTGCAGCTTGGCACCTAAGCATATCAGG
Source organism: Callospermophilus lateralis (assembly GCF_048772815.1). Classification (NCBI taxonomy): domain Eukaryota; kingdom Metazoa; phylum Chordata; class Mammalia; order Rodentia; family Sciuridae; genus Callospermophilus; species Callospermophilus lateralis. Next base: position 613,625 of record NW_027517938.1, read on the forward strand.
GCCCAAACCAATCAGTTTGAATGTACCCCCCTCCTTAGGATCGACCTATCACCCCCGCCCGACCTGATTCCACCAATGAATGTGCTAATCAAGTTGGAGAGTTGTTGTTCGATTTTCCGGGTGATCAAGATGATTTCCTCTGATATATATAAAGCCTCTGCCTACCCAAAAAGTGTACTGAAGCACTGCTTAACCTCTTCTCGGGGATCTGGGCCGCTGTTGCTTGTTGAGTGAGCACAGAGACCCAGCGAACTGAATTGGATCCTCAATAAATCCCCATTGCTGTTGCATGAGCCAGTCTCTTGGTAGTCTCTTCCTCCGACGTCTGCTGGAATCTTACAAGTAATCTCTTCCAACTGCCACACAAATGACCACAATTAAAACCAAAACACTCCCACATGGCCCTCATATTCTTCCATATAGACACTCATCATATCCTCTGGCTAAAGGTTTCCATGAGGGGCGCAGCCCAAGACAGTGTCCAAAATAAGCTCCCTTGCCTCTGGTTTGCCTAAAGTCAGGGTGGCCTGTACAACCTTCCTGTGAACCAGGAGTGGTCAAATAGGCCTGCCATTAATAAGGCCTACTGACTGTGGGGTTTAGATTCTTTATGTGAATTGGAGTAATCAGAAAACCCAAGCACCTATGGGCTAGCCTCTGCAGGGCTTTTAAGAACTCAATTGACCCAAAGGATCCCTATTCTCACTTGATGGAGGTCAGGAACCTTACAAAGGAAGGTGAGAGACTTTATCCATAATGACTGCTCTTTTGGCCAGTTTGGTTTGAATGCACACATGGGATCATTCTTTAGATCCATCAGGTGCTGATAATCTAAGCCACAGACTCACAAAGGGCCAAAAGGCTGAATCAGACACATCTCCTTCCAAAGAAATTAAGAAAAGAGCCACAGGGGATGTCCATTCATTTCCATTTGAAAACTGTTTTCTTCAGGTTTCAAAAAGAGATGGCCTGAGGCAAAGACCTTGCTGACATTCAGGTCAACAGAACAATAGGTAAGCAAAAGGCCCAAAGCAGGGTTTCTCCAATGAGACTTAAATGGTCACTCTGATATCTGAGTATTCTGAGATGCTCTCCATTCCCTTCAGCTATCCAGTACATGGCCATGTCACAGAGCTTTTAGGTGGTACATATCTTGGAGAGAAAACCATGAGCCTATTCTGGATATTGGCCAGAATTCAGGAAGAAAACAGGAACTCAGAAAGATAGCAGGTGTTGCCCATCGATAAGGAAAGCCTCAGACCATTAATAAATTTGGCAGGATACATGCTGGGATGCGTTCTACTAGACAACACAAATCCATTGATCCATTCTCTTTTCAACTGTCTACAACCACGGACACAGTGGGATTCAGAGACATAGAAACACTCGCCTTGTCAAATGACTTACTAGAAACAGTTCACTCAAAACCAAACAAACTGCCGCTACTACCTATTCTCAGAACATTAGACAAAACCACAAACACACACACATACAAAGGCACCTCCTTCCCCCAAGTAGGACTGTGACTATCCAGAGTGTCCTATGACTGGTGGGTCATACTATGTTCCACTGAAATGGCCTGTCCTTTCTCAGATCTGGTCTCCTTGTCCAACTCTGTGAAGTTGTCAGGAGCCAGTGGTGAGCCACTACCTGCTTTCTCAGAAAAGGCCCCTCTTCAGAGCTTTCCTGGCATTTGGCCATCCACACATCAGTAGTTACCAAGAAACTCTGACTCTCTCCTTGGTAAATCAAAAAAATTGAGACCCCTGGGACTGGGACTGTGACTGGCTCTGAGTGCCTGGCTTCCTGGATACCAAGTTCAGACAGTTCCATCACCAAAGAAGTGTGATGAGGTCACTTCCTTCAGGAACTGAATGAGGTCACTATCTTGACAACCTCTTTGCCTTCACAGTTGCTTCCAAAGGTCCCATGATATGGAGGCTGCCCCTACTTCCTGTGATACTTTCACAGGTTATAATGGTATATCAACCATAGGCACCTAGGGACAGCTCTCCACATAGGCCTGTTTTGGTCCATCTTATCTATATGAAAAAAAGAGAGGCTCATTCAGACACAACCCTTTATCCTGACCAGGTTATTCACCATGGAAGATGTCTTTTGCTCTCTCAGGTCCTTCATAGCTGCCTACATCTTCTCCATGGATCATTTCTGCATGGGCCTTTTAGGTTCTCAGCAGGTGGAGAATCCCCTACATGCCTGTATTTTGAGACCAACTCTGTCCCTGCTCTTATGAAAAGTTAGATTGAGGGATCAGTGTATGGTTAAGGTTAATAACATGTTTGATTTGGGTTAGGAATCATTCCGCTCAATTAATAATGGTATTGGGAACCTGTGACATTTTTAAGAATATATAGGTGAAATATAAGTATGAAAACAGAAATCTAGGTAAGATTTGAAGCCCAGAAGGGCATTGGGCCTTTGATTGGGATACTTAGCATTGAATTATGTTATGCACAGATGTCTCAGATAAATCGATATACAATGAAATAGGACCTTGTACCTTGGATGATTGAATGTAGAAGAGAACATCCAATCAAACAGGGATAGTCTGTAGGATCAGGAAGATAGTCGGTAGGTGTTGAAATGAGGGCGAGTATAGAATTTGGACCAAAAGTTCTTTAACAATAGGGTTTCGGTTAGAGAGTGAATGTCAATATCAGCACATGTTTAGGGTCACTCACAATGATGAACTGGGGAAAATATGTAGCAAAGCAGATATCAATAGAGATATTAGGAAATCAGGTATAGTACAAAGTGAGTGATAATATTAGACATTTTCAACAGGGTTGAACTTGACTGTATAATCTTAGGGAAAAATAAATATGGAGTCACAAATAGATTGACATTTGAGAGCATTAGGCAATTTAGACATAGATGTTTTAGTAATCCATGGTCAATTTCCATTTAGGCTTTGGTACAATCATAAAGGTGAACTTTGCATTTTGTGTCCAGATTATTACAGTGATAAAATGTATATGTAGATCAGGTGGAGTATTTCTTCCACTGTTTCTGGGAGCAATATTTTGAAGATGCATAAATTAGTATTGGGGGTACAAATGGGTGTACCATGTGTTTATGAATATTGAGATAATGCATGAAGAGACCATACTGAGAATTAAAAATATAACTGGTTCCAACTTTAAATAATGGAATGAATTGATATCTGAAAATATACATGAAATCTTATATTGATACACATACATTCATTACAACCATTTATACATCTAATGGAAATATTAGGGTTATGGATAATCATGAAAATTGTGTATATTTTGCTTCAAAAATCATTATGAAAATCAAAAATAATGTGTTTGGAAAGAAGTTTCATGATAAGACCAGTCAAGTAACCTGCAGGAATACGTGTGTTCTGAAGCAGAAAGTGATTGAAAGTGAAACAAATACCTGTAAATTTGATAACTTTTGGATTAAATATATATCCTATGATGTGCAAAAAAAGAAGAAATAGTAATTTACCAGTGTTGAATAGGAATAAACGTCAAAATACATAAAATGTCCCATAGGAATCAACTTGCTTTGATATTAAACTGGGTCAGTACTATAAAAATATTAGGATTTGTGTGCACCGTTCACTGAAGTTAGCTTTCAGTACTAGGTAACAAATATGAATTTCAGGTGGATGAATATTTCTGGAATAATCTTCTGAAAAGTTGATTATAAATCCAAGTACATGAACATGAATAAATTTATGGAGTGTATAAAAGACACATATATTTCATGTTTTGAAGAACCTGGAGAATATATATATATATATACAAAAAACACACACAGAGACATTAAAAACTGGCAATATATATGCCAATAGAAATTCATCATGAAATATATATCATCCATTGAAGCAAAAATATTTATTTTACTAAACATGGATTTAAGTAAAATGTTGTTAAACTAGGAAGCTCACCCATAGGTTGAATTTTCAGTTCCAACAGTGTTTAGGAGGAGTGATCTCTTCTCACAATTTGTATCTGCCATGTCATCCACCTCACAAAAATATAAGTGTGATACCAGGTAGGATTCAATATGTGCATTAAAAATACATGTTCTGAATAGGCTTGAGAGAAAGGGAAACAAGAATTCACATATTTGTTAACTTTAAATCACATGGAGAACTTTTTCATTTAAAAATTGACTAGATTTGTAACACCTACCCTTTATCATGCAAAAGGCAAGTCCAACTATACAACAGGCCTCCTCTGAACTGGTTGTATTTCTATTTTGTTTGGGTTATTTTTCTCCATCATATTAGGATTAGTAGTGAGAGTCTAGTAGGGTATGGGTAAGTGTCAGGGATTCAGAATTTCGAATGGAAAATAGGAAAATTAATCTCATGTGTATTCAAATATGTGCTACACAAAAATCTCCCCACTCTGATCCAGAACAATGCCTTGACATTTCCTTCACCACAAGTAAGACACAATTAGAGGAGAAGAGTTAGAAAATTTGTGAATACATATCCGGAATGGAAAATGCTCAGGAGTTCACAACCTTGGAGTTGGGAGAGGAGTATCCAAAAGTAAGGGATAGGGTAAACACTCCACAAACATGAAGTTCTTTTGGCCTAAAGACTTCTTGACAAACTGCCTCTGAGTTTGGGCACTTAAAGTATATGTTGTTGTCAGGAGATTTAGCTTCCTTTGTAGTGAGACCATCAAATCTGGAATGGCATCTATGTGACCTGGAGGACATGGTTTCTTGTTTTCCAATGAACATTAGGCAGCAGTGATGAATTCTATCTTTGTCGGCAATTTTTGGCCACCTGGGTCTAAGTGTCTGCCCGCGTGGACTGTGAAGTCATTTGGTCATCCTCCACTTTTCGTGTTGTTTCTGGCTGCTGCACTCGTAGTTTGGTGTTGCTTCAAAAAATACAAGGAGTTCATCAGGGACACAGTGCTGGAGGGAGTTCTGTCAGGTGTGGTGGGTCAGGGTTTACAGGAGAATGCACCAACCAGGCTTCTATCCCACATAGCTTGCCCCCTTGACAAGAGCAACCTGATTCTGAACATTGCCCTGAAACCCCTCTATATAATAAGATGCCTTTAAATATAAGGGTCTGCTGGCAGCAGCATGTCAGTCACAAGCCATTTGGAAGTCAAAGACATATTCACATGGCCCCACCACAGATGTTTATCACACACCTTCACACCACAGCTCTAGGCCCACTACTCAGCAGGCTCCAACTTACAGGCATCTCTGTTCTACTCCATTTTCATGAAACCCAGTCAATCAAGGCATTGTCTGGTACACTCATGATCAGGAACCAGATATCCAAAGGTTCTCCAGTGCCACCTGGTCATGGGAATTTCAAACCTTGCATGGTATTTATCTAGCCATTTTTCAAAAATGAATTTGAGACACTCTGGGTTTCAATTAATTCAGGAACCATTAAATGGTGAGGAAGCTCATTTCAATGAAAGCTCTAGAGAACTCTCATAGGCAAGGCTACAGAAACAGAGGCCAAATGGTAACATAAGCAAGGCCCATTGAGGTCTACAATGTTAGGTCCATGTGTGTTTTGACTCTCATCGATGGCTGCCAAGTCTTTCAGAATAAAATCATGTGATATCCTTGCAAAGATTCCCAGTTTTCTGTGCAAAGCCACCCTGGGCCTAGATCACAGATACCAAGAGCGAATCTCATGCGTGGCCTCCTAAAATCTCAAAACAATTCATGGCAATACTTCACTGAGGTCAGTTCCAGAAAGCAGTCTCTAAGTGGAATCACACAACAGTTCAAGCCCAGGTGAACACAGTTATCTCTTCCAACTGACACACAAATGACCACAATTAAAACCAAAACACTTCGACATGGCCCTCATTTTCTTCCATATAGACACTCATCATAACCTCTGGCTGGAGGTTTTCATGAGGAGCGCAGTCCAAGACAGTGTCCAAAATAAGCTCCCTTGCCACTCATTTGCTAAAGTCAGGGTGGCCTGGACATACTTTCTGTGAACCAGGCGTGATGAAATAGGCATGCTGTGAAGACTACACCGCTTCTCTACTTTGAGGCCAACTGACTCAGAGGTTAAGATTCTTTATGTGAATTGGAGTCATGAGAAAACCCAAGCACCTCTGCAGGGCTTTGGAGAACTCCTCTGACCCAAAGGATCCCTATTGATGGAAGTCAGGAACCTCACAGAGGAAGGCAAGACGTCATCCACAAGGACTGCTCTTTTGGCCATTTTGGTTTTGGATGCACACATGGGATCTTTCTTTAGATCCATCAGGTGCTGAGAATCTAAGCCACAGCCTCACACAGGGCCAAGAGGCTAAATCACACACATCCCTTTCCAAAGCAATAAAGCAAAGGGCCACAGGTGATGCCCATTCATTTCCATTTGAAAACTGTTTTCCTCAGGCTTCACAAAGGGGTGGCCTGAGGCAAAGAACTTCTTGAAATTAAGGGCAACAGAACATTATGTAAGCAAAAGGCCCAAAGCAGGGTTTCTCCACTGATACTTTACTGGTCACACTGATATCTGAGTTTTCTGAGATGCTCGCCATTCCCTGCAGATATCCAGTACATGGCCATGTCACAGAGCTTGGAGGTGGTACATATCTTGGACAAAAAAACATGAGCCAATTCTGGAGATTGGAAAGAATTCAGGAAGAAAATTGGTAATTAGGAAGATAGTAGGTGTTGCCCATCCTTAAGGAAAGCCGCAACCCATTCATAAATTGGGCAGGTTGAATGCTGGGAAGCTTTCTACTAGACAGGACAAATACATTGATGCATTCTCGTTTCTAATGTATACAACCACGGACACAGTGGAATACACAGACATAGAAACACTCGCCTTGTCAAACGACTTACTAGAAACAGTACACTCCAAAAAAAAAAAAAAAAAAAAAAAACTAACCGCCTTTCCTACCTATTCTCAGAAGATGAGACAAAATCATAAACCCACAACCACACCCACAAAGTCACCTCCTTCCCCCAAGTAGGTCTGTGACTCTACGGAGTGTCCTCTGACTGGTGGGCCATACAATGTTTCCCCGAAATGTCCTGTCCTGTCTCAGATCTGGTCTACTTGGCCAACTCTTTTAAGTTGTCAGAAGGGAATTTTGAGCCACTACCTGCTTTCTCAGGAAAGGCCCCTCTTCAGAGCTCTCCTTGCTTTTGGCATCATAATATCAGTAGGAACAAAGAAAGACTGACTCTGTCTTTGGTAAATCCAAGCAAGTGAGCCCACTGGGACTGGGACTGGGACTGGCTCTGTGTGCCTGGCTTCCAGGATCCCAAGTTCAGAGAGATCCATCACGAAGGAAGTGAGGTGAGGTCACTTCCTTCAGGAACTGAATGAATTCACTGTCTTGTAAACCATTTTGTCCTAATAGTTGCTTCCAAGGGTCCCATTAGATGGAGGGTTCCCCTACTTCCTCTGAAATGTTCACAAGTTAGAATGGTATGTCAACCTTAGGAACCCGGGAATAGCTATCCACACAGGCCTGGTTTGGTCCTTCTCCTCTACATTAAGAAGAGAGAGGCTGATTCAGACACATCCCTTCATCCTGACCAGGGTGTTTGACATGGAAGATGACTTTTGCTCTCTCAGGTCCTTCATAGATGACTATATCTTCTCCAGGGTTCATTTCTACATGGATCTTTGAAGTTCTCAGCAGGTGGAAGATCCCCTACATTCCTGTATTGTAAGACCAACTCTGTCCCTGCTTTTTATTAAATTTAGATTGAGGGAACAGTGTATTCTTAGGGTTAATAAAATGTTTGAATTGGGTTAGGAATCATTCTGCAGGATGAATAATGGTATTGGGAACCTGCGATATTTATAAAAATATAGAGGTTAAATATATGAATAAAAACAGAAATCTAGGTAATTTTGAAGCCTAGAGGGCATTGGGCCCTTGATTGGGATACTTAACTTTGATTTACATTGTGCACAGATGTCTCAGAAAAATAGATATATAATTGCATAGAACCTTGTACCTTGGATGATTGAATGTCGAAGAGAACATCCAGTCAAAAACGGATAGTCGGTAGGATTAGGTAGATAGTAGGTTTAGGAAGAAGTGTCAATATAGGATTTGGAATATATGTTCTATCGCAATAGTGTTTTGGTTAGAGAGTGAAAGTAAACATAACTTCATGTGAAGGGTCAGTCACAATGATGAACTGGGGAAAATATGTAGGAAACCACATATCAATAGAGACATAATGAAATCAGGCAAAGTATAAAGTGAGTGATATGATTAGGCATTTTCAACAGGGTAGAGTTTGAATATATAATCTCTGGAAGAAACAAATATGTAGTCACCAACAGGATTGATAATTGAGAGGATTAGGCAACATGGGCAGGAATGTTTTTAGTAATCCATGTTCACTTTCCATTCAGACTCCGGTACAATCATAAGTGTGACATTTACTTTTTGTGTCCCGAATATTACTGTGATAAAATGTGTATGTAGATCTGGTGACATGAGTATTTCTTACACCATTTCTGGCAGTAATATTTAGAAGACATATACATAAGTATTGGTTGTACAAAGAGGTGTGCCCTGTGTCTATGAATATAGAGATAATGCATGAATTGACCACACTGTGAATAAATAATATAGCTGATTCCACTTTAAATAATGGATGGAATTGATATCTGAAAATATTTAAGATATCTTATATTGATATAAAATCATTCATTCCAACCAGTTATACATCTATTGTTAATATTAGTGTTATTGTTTATCATGAACGGTGTCTGAGTTTCGCTTCAAAAATGATTATGAAAATTGAAAATAATGTGTTTTGTAAAGAAGTCTCATGAAAAGACCAGTCAAGAAACATGGATGAATACATGTGTTCTGAAGAAGGAATTGATTGAAAGTGAAACAAATGCCTATGAATTTGCGAAACTGTGGATGAAAAATATATCCTATGATGTGCATAAACTGAAGAAATCATAATGTACCAGTGTTGAATAAAAATGAACGTCAAAACACACAGCATGTCCCATTGGAATCTACTCGCATTGATGTTAAACTGGGTCAGTTACTGTAGAAATATTAGGATTTGTATGCAACATTCACTGAAGTTAGTTTTCACTAGTAGGAAAAAATATGTATTTCAGGTGGATGAATATTTCTGAGAATAATCATGTGAAAATTTGATTATAAATCCACATACATGAATATGAATGAATTTAGGAAGTGTGTAATAAGACACATATATTTCATATTTTGAAAAATCTGGAGACTGTATATATATATATATATATATATATATATATATATATATATATATATATATATACACACAGACATTAAAAAGTAGCAATATATATGCCAATCGAAATTCACCATGAAATATAAATCATCCACAGATGCAAAAATATTCATTTTACTGAACATGGATTTATGTATAATGTTGTTCATCTAGGAAGCTCACCCATAGGTTTAATTTTCTGTTCCAACAGTGTTTAGGAGCTGTGATGTCTTCTCGCAATTTGTATCTGCCAAGTAAGCCACCTCACAAGATTGTACGAGTGGTACCAGGTAGGATTCTGGATGTGCATATAAAAATACATGTGCTGAATATGCTACGGAGAAAGGGAGACACGAATTCATACATTTGTTTACTTTAAAAACACATGGAGAACTCTTTCAATAAAAAAATTAACTAGTTTATACCTTCTACCCAATATAATGCAAAAGACAATTCCAACTACACACCATGCCTTCTCTGAACTGCTTGTATTTCTATTCCGTTTGGGTTATTTTACTCCACCATATTAGGATTAGTAGTCAGAGTCTAATAGGGTATATGTTAGTGTCAGGGATTTAGTATTCTGAATGGAAAATTGGAAAATGAATCCAATGTGTATGCAAATATGTGCTACACAAAATTTTTCCCACTCTCATCCAGAACAATGCCTTGACAATACTTTCACCCCAAGTAAGACACAATTAGGGAAAAAGAGTTAGGAATTCTGAGAATACAAATCTGGAATGGAATATGATCAGTAGTTCACAAACTTGGAGGTGGTAGAGGAGTTTCCAAAAGTAAGGGACAGGGTCAAAACTCTCCATATAACAAGATGCCTTTACAAATAAGGGTCTGCTGGCTGCATCCTGTCAGTCACAAGGCATTTGGAAGCCAATGGCAGATCGAAATGGCCCCAGCGCATATTTTGTGTCACACACCTGCCCAACATTGCTCTAGGCCCACTGCTCAGCAGGCTCCAACTTACTGGCATATCTGATCTACACCATTTTCATGAAACCCAGTCAATCAAGGCACCGTCTGGTATACTCATGATCAGCAACAGGACATCCAAAGTTTCTCCAGTGCCACCTGGTCATGGGAATTTCAAAAATTTCATGGTATTTATCTAGCCATTTTTCAAGGATGAAGTTGGAGGCACTATGGGTTTCAATTAATTCAGGAACCATTAAATGGTGAGGAAGCTCATTTCAATGAATGCTCTGAAGAACTCTCACAGGCAAGTCTTCCCAAAGAGTGGCCAAAAGGTCACATGAAGCCAGACCCATTGAGGTCTACAATGTGAGTTCCATGTGTGTTTTGACTCTCAACTATGGCTGCCAAGTCTTTAAAAATAAAATCATGTTATATCCTGGCTGAGATTCCCAGTGCTCTGTGGAAATCCACACTGGCCTTAGATCTCAGTTTCCAAGGGTCACTCTCATGCGTGGCCTAATAAAATCCCGACAAAATTTATGGCAATACTGCTCTGAGGTCAGTTCCAGAACTCAGTCTCTAATGGGAGTCACACCAGAGTTCAAGCCCAGGTGGACCCAGTCATCTCTTCCAACCACGATACAAATGTTCACAATTAAAACCAAAACACTCCCACATGGCCCTCATCTTCTTCCATATAGACACTAATCATTACCTCTGGTAGCAGGTTTCCATGAGGGGCGCAGCCCACAACAGTGTCCAAAATAAGCTCCCTTTTTCCCTCATTTTCCTAAAGTCTGTGTGGCCTAGACACCCTTCCTGTTAACCAAGAGTGATCAAATAGGCATGCCGTTAATGCTGCTTTGCTTCTCCAATTTGAGGCCAAATTACTGTGCGGTTTAGATTCTTTATGTGAACTGGAATCATGAGAAAACCCATGCACCTATAGGCTAGCCTCTACAGGGCTTTAAATATCTCATTTGACCCAAAGTATCACTATTCTCACTTAATGGAGGTCAGGAAATTTACATAGGAAGGCGAGAGACTTCATCTACAATATCTGCTCTTTTAGCCATTTTTGTATTGGATGCACACATGAGATATTTCTTTGGATCCATCTAGTGCTGAGAATCTAAGCCACAGCCTCACACAGTGCCAAGAGGCTGATTCAGACACATCCCTTTCCAAAGCAATTAAGCACAGAGCCACAGGTGATGCCCATTCATTTCAATTTGAGAACTCTTTTCTTCAGGCTTCACAAAGGGGAGGCCTGAGGCAGAGACATTCCTGACATTCAGGGCAATAAAACAATAGGTAAGCAAAAGGCACAAAGCAGGCTTTCTCCACTGAGACTTTACTGGTCATACTGATATCTGAGTTTTCTAAGAAGCTCGTCATTCCCTTCAGGTATCCAGTACATGTCCATGTCACAGAGCTTGGAGGTGGTACATATCTTGGGCACAAAAGCATGAGCCTATTCTTTAGAGAGGCCAGAATTCAGGAAGAAAACAGGAACTTTGGAGGATAGCAGATGTTGCCCATCCATAAGTCAAGTAGCAGTCCATTCATAAATTGGGCAGTATGAAGGCTGGCAAGCTTTCTACTAGACAGGACACATCCATTGATGCATTCTCTCTTCTTATGTCTACAACCACGAACACCGTTTTATATACAGACATAAAAACACTCGCCTTGTCAAAGTACTTACCAGAAAGAGTTCACTCAATCCAAACAAACCGCCTTTGATACCTATTCTCAGAACAAGTGAAAACCACAAACCTACACCTACACCCATAAAGGCACCTCCTTTCCCTAAGTAATTCTGAGACTATTTGGAGTGTCCTCTGACTAGTGGGCAACAGTATGTTCCCTTTAAATGGCATGTTCTCTCTCAGATCTGTCCTCCTTAGCCAACTCTGTAAAGTTGTCAGGAGCCAGCATTGAGCAACTACCTTTTTCTCAGGAAAGGCCCCTCTTCAGAGCTCTCTTGGCATTTTGCCATCCTCACATCAGTAGGTACCAAGAAAGACTGACTCTGTCTTTGGTAAATCCAAACAAGTGAGACCACTGGGACTGGGACTGGGACTGGCTCTGTGTGCCTGGCTTCCTGGATCCCAAGTTCAGATAGTTCCATCAACAAGGAAGTGAGGTGAGGTCAATTCCTTCAGGAACTGAATGAGGTCACTGCCTTGGCAACCACTTTGTCCTAACATTTGCTTCCAAGGGTCCCATGAGATGCAGGCTGCCCCTACTACCTGTGACACTTTCACAAGTTAGAATGGTATATCAACCATAGGCACCCGGGAACAACTCTCTAAACAGGCCTGGTTTGGTCCATCTTCTCTACATTAAAATTTGAGAGCCTGATTCAGACACAACCCTTCATACTGACCAGGTTGTTTTCCATGGAAGATGACTTTTGCTCTCTCAGGTCCTTCATAGCTGCCTACATCTTCTCCAGTGATCATATCTGCATGGATCTTTGAGGTTCTAAGCAGATGAACAATCCCCTACATTCCTGTATTGTAATACCAACTCTGTGCCTGCTCTTCTGTAAAGTTAGATTGAGGGAAGAGTGTATGGTTATGTTTAATAACATGTTTGATATGGGTTAGGAATTATTCTGCTGGATGAATAATGGTATTGGGAACCTGAGATATTTATAAGAATATAGAGTTGGAATATTGTAATGGTCGGGCAGGCATAGGAGGAAGAGACCACCAAGAGACTGTCTCATGCAACAACTAAGGGTTTATTGAGGGTCCAGCATGCTGGGGCTCAGAGCTCACTTGAATAGAGCAGAGAGTCCTGAGAACAGCTTAAACAGAGCTTATATACTTTCCTTGGAGAGGGCAGGGAGGGAAATTTATTGATGCGTCAGGGAGAGTGGGCAGTTTGCTTTCAACGGGATGATGGAGTACATTCTGCAGTTTGGCAGTTGGGGACAGCACATTCTGGGAACAAGATTAGCAAACAGTTCTCAAGATTTCAACAGTGTTTTATTAAGCATACAGAAAAATAGGAAGTGACAAGTACCTATTTTATTAACTTTTTATTCCCCAATTTTTCTTCTGGTTACTTTTAATCATGAAAGTGATCATTGAAGGGTGTCACATTTTATGTCTCCTAGTGGGGTATATTGTTGTCTGATTACCATAAGTTTAAATTGTCCAATTTGAGCTTCGAGAAAGGAAACTACATGGTTGAGCCAACAGGGTCCTTCAGTTAGCAATAATATGAGGATTATTAATGGACAGGCCTGGGCTTATGAAAGCATAGTTAACCAGAGGGACTGTGTGAACCAAGACTCAAACCACCCTTTTTGGGCCTCTCTCTCTCGTTGACACTCTTAAAGGCATTTTCTTAATATACTCATAGGTTCTTATACAACTCCAGTATGGTCGGCATAAAAACAACCTTCTTCCCTCAATGCAGCACAAAGTCCCCCTTCTCTCATGAAGAGAAGGTTTAACCCTCGCCTGTTCTGTAAAACAACTTCAGAGAGAGAGGTTAAACATTCCTGTAAAGCTGTGATGGAGGTTTTATTATCTTTAATTTTTGGTCTATTGCTGCTTCTAATTGGGTCATTTGTTGTGTCCCATGGACTAGGGTTCCTGTGCTCACTCCTGCAGCAACTCCTATTCCTAATAGGATGGCTAAAGTGAGAGATACAGGTTCCCGGTGGAAACAGGTTGTATGCCCTCCGATTTGATCTTTAAATGAACATGCATCATCCTAGAACACTCTGGGAAACATCTGCACCATTACATAATTAATCACATCTGTTGACCATTTCATGAAAACATAAACAATGTTTAAGTATATAGAATTATACTGTTGTAGGTACGGAAAAGGAAAGGAATCTAAGATAGCACCGAAGACAGGGAAACAGCCCTATTTGGTTGCAAACGGATTTAGAGGGTATTGCTTCTGTTGTAATCAATTAATCTTCTGAACCCCAAGTTTAGGTAGTTTCAGAATTTGTACCCAACATGTAAGGGAAGGGGCTCAGAAGTTCACAGTCTGCAGAAGTTCACAAAAAGCAGTTTTTGTTTTTGTTATTTTTTCCTCTGTTCTCGGCAAGTTAACTTTTCAAGGACACTTGGGACAGGGAGAGCTTTTTTTTTTTCTCTTTTTTTTCTCCCTGCCAGCTGTTACCATGGAGCCTAGTTGGTAACTTCTTTACTTAGAATTGTAGCCATCTCTGAGAATCCCCAGCTCAAGGCCAGAGGCCTTGTTCACTTATTTTGTGAAAAACTCGTAAGGGGGTGTCTAGCTTAGGAGTGCTGATTTTTCCAGCCACTGGCCAAGTAGAACAGGGCGACATGAAAACACGGAGTTTATCTACATTGAATTCTTTTATAGGGACTCTTTTGCTGAAAGTCCTAAAGTCAGCAATGGTGAAGACTTCTGGAGAAGGTCATATAAGACTTTTCTGTGGGCCTGGTGAAGAGGGGCAAGACGTGGAAAGCAAGGCTGAGAGCAGCTCCGTTTATCTGAGAATTAGGAAGGAGAGATGTAAAAGAATATTGGGAAAAAGGTTTGTGATTTTCCTGGCAACAAAAACTTGAGCAGTAGAACAGGTAGAGCAGAGGGGACGACAGGAGTGAGTATCCCAAAAAGCCTGTGAGGGACTTTAAATTCTTAGTCACCTGTTTTCAGTGATGACAAGGCAACTTTAAAGGTCACTTTCATTACATCTTGGATAGTGGTCTGAGGGATCTCCTCAGCTGGTTTGAGCTTTGGGTTAGCTGGTAAGAGGACCTGATGGGACCTGCTCTGGGCACTTACTGGAGAAAAGAGGACTGAGTGGGTGGAGGGGTACCTCAGTACCTGATACCTCAGCAAGGGCGCAATTGTCTGAGAACCGGCCGAGGTTTGGTTTTTTGATCTAGTAAATGGAGGGGAGAAAACAGGTTGCTCAGGTGGGAGTGAAAGCAGAGAGTCTGGAGCAGAAGGCTGAGGGTTAGGATCTATTGGAGAAGCATAGTTCAGGACGTGAGTGAAGTAGGGAAAAGGTCTTCACATAGGGGAATCTCCTTCCACCCTTTTGATCACTTGTAGAAGTTAAAAATGTCATGCATAATTTGAGGATCTAGAGAGCCTTCTGGGGTCCATCGGTTTTGGTTGTCTAATTGGTAATATGGCCAATGCTGTGTACTGAATTTGATGGGGAGTTTGGGTTCCACCAGGCAGTCCCTGTATGCTAAAATCCCCATGACTTACAGAAGAAGTTGGCTTTTTCCCCTCACAGCCGTGGCTCTTTGTGGCTTTGATAGTCTGCCATGCAAACATAGTAATCTGGGCTAGCCAACCTGCATCTTGCTCGCGTGTCCCTACATCCATAATGTTTGTTTCCATTATCGATGATACAGAAGGTATTTAATAGAATTTTAGTGGGATCCACTTTATCAGATATATCCCAATAGGAAAAACCTATAGCCAGCTGACAAATGTCTGGGTGGAGAGATGGCCACCAGGTCCCTATGGGGGCTGTAAGCGAGATAGACCATACTTCTTCTCTAGTAGGATTTGTGATCAGCCATCGCTGATGAACCACCTGATGAGGTTTAGGACTACTGGTGGCCAAGGGGAGAGTCTATAGCCTTATTCATATGGTGAATACACAATTTGAAAGGGTTACTAGTCATTTCCAGTTTCCAGCAAGAGTCTGGACAGAGCGCAGGCTTGAGATGAGAGGTATGGATCCAGGAATTGATTCCGTATACATTTACTGATGTAGGTGTTATAAGTAGTACCTGGTATGTTCCTTTCCATCGGGGTTCCAGGAATGAAACCTGATGTCTTCTTATGTAGATGAAGTCTCTTACATTATATTGAAGTGGAGTCCCCTTGTCCCCAGTTTGGTAGGCCGTGGCCAGCTGTTTGAACAGATATCAATGAGTTCTTTCAAGAGCTTTAAGTCTGTCAAGCTAGGGGGTGTGGAAGGGATCCTTAGGTCTTAGAGTTGGGGTTAGGTCCCTTACTGGAGGAAGGGCACCATAGGGAATTTCACAGGTGGTGAGGTTACACAAAGAAACAGAGGGAGTATTTCTTGCATGAAACAGTGGATAAGGCAGGAGCATAGTCCAATCTTTTATGCAGGTCTCTAAGAGTAATTTCGTAAAGGTCTATTTAATGGTTCTATTTATTTTTTCTACCTGTCCTGAGTTCTGGGGTCTATAAGCATAATGTAACTACCAATTAATAACCAGGGTACTGGTTAACCTATTCTCAGAACATGAGACAAAAAAAGAATCCCACACCAACACCCACAATGGCACCTGCTTCCCCCAAGTACATCTGTGACTATCTGGAGTATTCTCTGACTGGTGGGTCATACTATGTTCCCCAAAAATAGCCTGTCTTGTCTCAGATCTGGTCTTCGTGGCCAACTCTGCGAAGATTTCAGGAGCCAGCATGAGCCACTACCTGCTTTCTCAGGAAAGGCCCCTCTTCAGAGCTCTTCTGGCATTTGGCCATCCCCACATCAGTAGGTACCATGAAAGACTGACTCTGTCCCTGGTAAATCCAAAGAAGTGAGCCCACTAGGAGTAGGACTGGGACTGGCAATGGGTGCCTGGCTTCCTGGATCCCAAGTTCAGAGAGTTCCAACACCAAGGAAGTGACGTGAGGTCACTTCCTTCAGAAACTGAAAGAGGTCACTCCCTTGGCAACCACTTTGTCCTAACAGTTGCTTCCTATGGTATCTTGAGATGGAGGATGCCCCTACTTCCTGTGACACTTTCACAAGTTAGAATGGTATATAAACCATAGGCACTCAGGAATAGCTCTCCACACAGGCCTGGTTTGATCCATCTTCTCTACATTAATAAGAGAGAGGCTGATTCAGATACACTCCTTTATCCTGACCAGGTTGTTTGCCATGGAAGATGACTTTTGCTCTCTCAAGTCCTTCATAGCTGCCTACATCTTCT
The DNA here is from genome assembly GCF_048772815.1 of Callospermophilus lateralis. Taxonomy (NCBI): domain Eukaryota; kingdom Metazoa; phylum Chordata; class Mammalia; order Rodentia; family Sciuridae; genus Callospermophilus; species Callospermophilus lateralis. Next base: position 630,748 of record NW_027517938.1, read on the forward strand.
CCAGGAATGATTTCTGCATGGACCTTTGAGTTTCTAAGCAGGTGGAAGATCCCCTACATTCCTGTATTGTAAGACCAACACTGTCCCCGCTCTTCTGTAAAGTTAGATTGAGGAAACAGTGTATGTTAGGTTTAATAACATGTTCAATTTGGGTTAGGAATCATTCTTCTGGATGAATAATAGTATTGGGAAACTCTCTCAGATCTGGTCTCCTTGGCCAACTCAGTGAAGTTTTCAGGAACCAGTGGTGAGACACTGCTTGCTTTCTCATGAACTGGCCCTCTTCAGAGCTCTCCTGGCATTTGGCCATCCTCACATCAGTAGGTACCAAGAAAGTCTGACTCCTTGGTAAATACAAACATGTGAGCCCACTGGGATTGGGACTGGGACTGACTCTGGGTGCCTGGCTTCTTGGATCCCCAGTTCAGAGAGTTCCATCACCAAAGAAGTGAGGTAGGTCACTTCATTCAGAAACTGAATGAGGTCACTGCCTTGGCAAACACTTTGTCCTAAAAGTTGTTTCCTAGGTTCCCATGAGATGGAGCCTGCCCCTACTTACTGTGACACTTCAAGCTAAGAATTGTATATCAAAAATCGGCACCCGGGAACAGCTCTCCACACATGCCTGATTTGGTCCAACTACTCTACATTAAGAAGAGAGAGGCTGATTCAGACACATCCCTTCATTTTGACCTGGTTGTTTTCCATGGAAAATGAATTTTTCTCTCTCAGGTCCTCCATAGCTGTCAACATCTTCTCCAGGGATCATTTCTGTAAGGACCTTTGAGGTTCTCAGCAGGTGGAAGATTCCCTACATTCCTGTATTGTAAGACAAACTGTGTCCTTACTCTTTTATAAAGTTAGATTGATGGAAGAGTGTATGGTTAGGATTAATAACATATTCGATTTGAGTTAGGAATCATTCTGCAGGATGAATAATGGTATTGGGAATCTGCGATATTTACAAGAATAAATAGGTGAAATGTAAGTATGAAAACAGAAATCTAGGTAAGATTTGAAGCCCAGAAGGGAATTGGGCCTTTGATTGTGACACTTAGCTTTGAATTATGTTCTGCACAGATGTCTCAGATAAATCGATATAAAATGGCATAGGACCTTGTACCTTGGATGATTGAATGTCGAAGAGAATATCCAGTCAAAAGGGGACAGTAGGTGGATTAGGAAGATAGTAAGTAAGTTTAGAAAAAAGAATGAGTATAGGAATTGGACCAAAAGTTCTTTAGCAACAGGGTTTCGGTTAGTGAGTGAATGTCAATGTCAGCACATGTGAAGAATGAGTCACAATGATGAACTGGGGAAAATATGTAGGAAAGCAGATATCTATAGAGACATTATGAAATCAGACAAAGTATAAAGTGAGTGATAGTATTAGATATTTTCAACAGGGTTGAATTTGAATATATAATCTTAGGAAGAAACAAATATGTAATCATTAATAGGATTGACATTTGAGAGCATTAGCCAAATTGGACATGGATTTTTTTAGTAATCCATGTTTACATTCCATTTAGTCTTTGGTACAATCATAAGTGTGAACTTTGCATTTTGTGTCCAGAATATTACTGTGATAAAATGTTTATGTACATCAGTTGACAGAGTATTTTTTTCCACCATTTCTGGGAGCAATATTTTGAAGACATATAAATTAATATTGGGGGTACAAAGAGGTGTACCCTGTGTCTATGTATGTAGAGATAATGCATGAAGAGACCATACTGTGAATAAATAATATAACTGATTACACTTTAAATAATCGATTGAATTTATATCTGAAAATATGCAGAAAATCTTATATTGATATACAATCATTAATTCCAACCAATTATACATATAATGGTAATATTACTTTAATGGTTTATCAAGACGGGTGTGTGAGATTTGCTTCAAAGCGATAATGGAAATTGAAAATAATGTGTTTGGAAAGAAGTCTCATGAAACGAGCAGTCAAGAAACATTAAGGAATACATGTGTTCTGAATCAGGAAGTGATTGAAAGTGAAACAAATGCCTATCAATTTGATAAATTGTGGATGAAATATTTATCCTATGATGTGCATTAACTGAAGAAATAGTAATGTACCAGAGTTGAATAAAAATGAACGTCAAAATACACTTCATGTCCCATAGGAATCTATACGCATTGATGTTAAACTGGGTGAGTTACTGTAGAAATATTAGGAGTTGTGTGCACCATTCACTGAAGTTTGTTTTCAGTACTAGGAAACAAATATGTATTTCAGGTGGATGAATATTTCTGATAATAATCTTGTGAAAAGTTGATCATAAATCCACATATATGAATATGAATGAATTTAGGGAGTGTATAATAAGACACATATATTTCATATTTTGAAAAATCTGGAGAGTATATATATATATATATATATATATATATATATATATATATATATATATATATATAACACACACACACAGACATTAAAAAGTAGCAATATATATGGCAATCTAAATTAATCATGAAATATATATCATCCACAGATCCAAAAATATTCATTTTACTGAACATGGGTTTATGTATAATGTTGTTCAACTAGGAAGCTCACCCATAGGTTGAATTTTCAGTTCCAACAGCGTTTAGAATGAGTGATCTATTCTCACAAATTGTATCTGCCAATTCATCCACCTCACAAGAATGTACGTGTGGTACCAGGTAGGATTTGATATGTGCATATAAAAATACATGTGCTGAATAGGCTACAGAGAAAGGGAGACAGGAATTCAAATATTTGTTAACTTTCAAACATATGGAGAACTATTTAAATTGAAAATTTGCTAGATTTATAACTCCTACACTACATAATGCAAAAGGCAAGTCCAACTATGCACCATGCCTCCTCTGAACTGCTTGTATTTCTATTTTGTTGGGGTAATTTATCTCCATCATATTTGCATTAGTAGTCAGAGTCCAGTAGGGTAGGTTTTAGTGTCAGGGATTAAGTATTTCGAATGAAAAATTAGATAATGAATCCAATGTGTATGCAAAAAATCTTCCCATTCTCATCCAGAACAATGCCTTGACATTACATTCGCCCCAAGTAATACACAATTAGAGGAGAAGAGTTAGAAAATCTGTGAATACATATCTGGAATGGAAAATGCTCAGGAGTTCACAAGCTTGGATGTGGAAGGGGAGTTTCCAAAAGTAAGGGACAGTGTTGATAGACCCAACCTGATCATTTATTAAAATTGGGAGCCCACTTGCCAGAAAGCCATGAAAAGATAATTTTGGATTTATTATAAATTACTGCAAATTCTGAACCTGCTTGGAATGTTTGCCCATGCCTTAAACTCACCCATGCCTGGCTCTCTGACCAGATTGCAGCCCTCTCTGAAACTTTAGTGACACCTCATAAATATTTTCTTTCCCTGGCCAGACAACGAGTCTCTGAGGCTCTAATGGTCCTCATAATTTCTGATGTTGGGGTGAGCTTAAAAAAAAATGTAAACTACCGTTAGTGTGATGCTTGTTAAAGTTCTGTTATCTGTAACCCCCTTTTTGTGCATCTTTCTGGGCTATATAGCTGGGCTATAGGAAAGGTGGGTTTGCTGTCTTTCTCCCGCCATTTTGGGAGGGAGAGGTAGCCTTTCCCTTTGAAATAATTAGCTTGCCTTAATTTGATTTTACTAGGAGTCAGTGGTCTTTACATGCGTTCCTGGTCTAATATTTTGGAGTTCCCCAGTGAGATGACCCTGCCGGACAAGATCACAAGACCAGACTGCTGTAAATTCTGAAGTTGGCCTTCCTTCCAGGGCTCCAAGCTTGAGAGCAACTCTAGGGTTTGTGCAACTTGAGATGGTCCAAGGCCTTGGAGTTAGCCTTCAGTTCAGGGAGCACTGCAGTGAACCACCGCATTAAAACTATTAGCAAGCACCTGGTGGAGGAGGCATCCATAGGTAATTGGTGCCTTTATAACATCTGATATCCGGTTAAGGGAGATCTCTTCTGATGACAGAGAGGTGGACTGAGGAGGCTCACATATACTCCTGTCTGGGACAGTAACAAGAATCATTCTGTCATCTGTTCTGTTCTCTAGGGAATTCATCTGGAAGGCTAGAGAGGTGCCAAGGGGCACGCATGCGCTCCTACGGGGAGCTTTAGAAAGACATTGCATTGCTCCTCTGTTTTCCTGTTTCGGCGCCGGATTTCTGTTTTTTTTTTTTTTTTTTTTTTTGTTGTTGTTGTTTTGTTCTGTGTTCTATATGTTTTTTGTTTGTTTGTTTTTGTGCATTTTGTTGTGTGATTTCTGTGGTGAAAACTTAAGGATATCGGACATGAAAATAAAGCAAGTAAGCCTGACACCCTTTGGACTGAGTTTAAAGGAACTGCATTGAACTTTACACCCGTTTGTTAAGCAGTATGATAGAAGCCCCTAGCTGGCTGCCTGGAGCACACTCACTGCAGAGGGCAGTGCCTGCGGGGGACCTAAGAACTGAGTATCTCCCAGGTTAATAAGTGAAACTCCTTTAAAATCCCTTGTCCCTCCAGATAAAGAGAGTCACAACCTTTTGGCAGAGTCCCTGTGTTTATCTTTGTTAGCAAAGCAATAAACCTTCGTTTTTCTTTTTCTCAAAACCCTGTCCTCATTTTTAAATTGGCATTAATTGGCTTCAAGGTCAGGAACCCAACTTTAAGTTACAAATTTTGATAACCCACCCGCACCCTGGAACTTTTTGAGAGCTGACTACAGAAATGTTAGGAGATGGAGCATGCTTGTGGTGGAACTGAAACAGAGGAGCAAATCCTGTAAGTAAAAGGAGGGACTGAGGGACTCCCAGCAGCTGCTGAAGCCTTATTTTTTCAGAGAATTCCCTAGGTCTTTCCCTGCAATTTAACGATAATGCCACCTCTGTCATCTTAAAAAAGAGGGAAAAAAAGGGGACACTAAATGCAGGAAAGTCACTATGGAGACCCTTGATTTTACATTTCAGGATGCTCCTCTGTGAAAACATCTGGTCCCCTTGTGGGGACATCTGTGGTGCAACTGGTGTAGGAGATTTTTCTCTTATCTGCTCTGTTTTAAAGGCTTCTGTCTGTCAGTCATAGTCTGGAGCTCCTTTCTGTCTGTCGTGTGTCTTTGTTTCTGGCACTTTAAGACATGTGCAATAATGTGTTGATATTATATATTGTTTCTTGGGAATGATTTTACCTGAATGTGTGTCTAAATGATGATGTTTTATTGTAACAATCTGGTAGCTTATTGGGTTTTTGAAGCATTGCAGAATCTTGCCGTTAAAAGTCAGATTGAGATAATTGTTTAGTTTATGATTTCAGATAATTCATGCCAGAGAACTTAAATACTTAGGATGGAAAACTAAAGAACTCTACTTCCAAGTTGGCAAGAAATTTTCCAATCATTCAGTCTTTTTTTTTTCACCAATTTTTAATTGGGTAGCCTGGGAAAATGTCACTGTGTGTACCAGTGCATTAATTTGGACAAGGATAGTAAATCATAGTATGGTATCTGTTGACAACACAAGATGTAAAGATATAAAATTTTGTAAATTTTGTCTTAAGCTTGTATCAAAATTTTCAACATCCTATCTGGAAAATTATGGTTAAAATGCGTTAGGCCTGAGGTGTCTGCTCAGAATAGCAGTTTTTTCCTGCTCCTTCCAGACCTCAGCCAGGACTTAGATTGAAATGCAAATGAAAGAAGCCTGCAAGATCAGTAGGAGACTGATATGAGGCTTAAGGAAAAAAAAAAGTAAATAGTATGGTATTTACTAATTACTGGTCAGTTATTTTTTCTAGGACTCTTATTTTTTTCCTTAGATCCTTTAATTTTTCTAACTCATAATTTTGATCCTACAGACCTAGGTTAATGTTTTTCTGATCAGTTCTATCTTTGACCAACTGTGGAGTTTTTAAAACATGGCAATGGAGATTTCACCTGCTAAAAGCTACAAGGCCTTTACTATTATTATGTGTGCACACTTTTGTTATTTGTTGTATGTCTATATATATATATATTCTTAATCATATATATGATACAGAAATTAACATATATAAGGAGCGCTCATAATAAAAAAAGCACTCATAAAAACAAATTTTAAGGGATGCCCTCTCTCACCACTTCGGTTCAACATAGTTCTCGAATCACTGGCCAGAGCAATTAGACAGACGAAAAAAATTAAAGGCATAAAAATAGGAAAAGAACTCAAATTATCACTATTTGCAGATGACATGATTCTATACCTAGCAGACCCAAAAGGGTCTACAAAGAAACTACTAGAGCTAATAAATGAATTCAGCAAAGTGGCAGGATATAATATCAACACACATAAATCAAAGACATTCCTGTATATGAGCCACAAATCCTCTGAAATGGAAATGAGGACAACCACCCCATTCACAATATCCTCAAATAAAATAAAATACTTGGGAATCAACCTAACAAAAGAGGTGAAAGACTTATACAATGAAAACTACAGAAACCTAAAGAGAGAAATATAAGAAGATCTTAGAAGATGGAAAAATATACCCTGTTCATGGATAGGTAGAACTAACATCATCAAAATGGCGATATTACCAAAAGTTCTCTATAGGTTTAATGCAATGCCAATCAAAATCCCAACGGCATTTCTTGTAGAAATAGAGAAAGCAATCATGAAATTCATATGGAAAAATAAAAGACCCAGAATAGCAAAAACAATGCTAAGCAGGAAGTGTGAATCAGGCGGGATAGCTATACCAGACTTCAAACTATACTATAGAGCAATAGTAACAAAAACAGCAGGGTACTGGTACCAAAACAGGTGGGTGGACCAATGGTACAGAATAGAGGACACAGAAACCAATCCACAAAACTACAACTATCTTATATTCGATAAAGGGGCTAAAAGCATGCAATTGAAGAAGGATAGCATCTTCAACAAATGGTGTTGGGAAAACTGGAAATCCATATGCAACAAAATGAAACTGAATCCCTTTCTCTTGCCATGCACAAAAGTTAACTCAAAGTGGATCAAGGAACTTGATATCAAATCAGAGACATGGCGTCTGATAGAAGAAAAAGTTGGCTATGATCTACATACTGTGGGGTTGGGCTCCAAATTCCTCAATAGGACACCCATAGCACAAGTGTTAATAACTAGAATCAACAAATGGGACTTACTCAAACTAAAAAGTTTTTTCTCAGCAAAAAAAAAGAATAAGAGAGGTAAATAGGGATCCTACGTCCTGGGAACAAATCTTTACTCCTCACACTTCACACAGAGCCCTAATATCCAGAATATACAAAGAACTCAAAAAATTAGACAATAAGATAACAAATAACCCAATCAACAAATGGGCCAAGGGCCTGAATAGAAATTTCTCAGAGGAGGACATACAATCAATCAACAAGTATATGAAAAAATGCTCACCATCTCTAGCAGTCAGAGAAATGCAAATCAAAACCACCCTAAGATACCATCTCACTCCAGTAAGATTAGCAGCCATTAGGAAGTCAAACAACAACAAGTGCTGGCGAGGATGTTGGGAAAAGGGTACTCTTGTACATTGCTGGTGGGACTGCAAATTGGTGCGGCCAATTTGTAAAGCAGTATGGAGATTTCTTGGAAAGCTGGGAATAAAACCACCATTTGATCCAGCTATTCCCAAACTCGGTCTATTCCCTAAAGACCTAAAAAGAGCACACTATAGGGACACTGCTACGTCCATGTTCATAGCAGCACAATTCACAATAGCAAGACTGTGGAAGCAAAACCTAGATGCCATTCAATAGACGAATGGATAAAAAATATGTGGCATTTTTACACAATGGAGTATTACTCTGCATTAAGAAATGACAAAATCATAGAATATGGAGAGAAATGGATGGCATTAGAGCAGATTATGCTAAGTGAAGCTAGCCAATCCCTCAAAAACAAATGGCAAATGTCTTCTTTGATATAAGGAGAGTAACTAAGAACAGAGTAGGGACGAAGAGCATGAGAAGAAGATTAACATTAAACAGGGATGAGAGGTGGGTGGGAAAGGGAGAGAGAAGGGAAATTTCCTGTAAATGGAAGGAGACCCTCAGGGGTATACAAAATTACATACAAGAGGAAGTGAGGGGAAAGGAGGAAAAATATGAGGGGGGAGAAATGAATTACAGTAGAGGGGGTAGAGAGAGAAGAGGGGAGGGGATGGGGGAGTGGGGATAGTAGAGGATAGGAAAGGCAGCAGAATACAACAGACACCAGAATGGCAATATGTAAATCAATGGTTGTGCAACTGATGTGATTCTGCAATCTGTATATGGGGTAAAAACGGGAGTTCATATCCCACTTGAATCAAGTGTGAAATATAATATATCAAGAACTATGTAATGTTTTGAACAACCTACAATAAAAATTAATTTAAAAAAAGTGGATCCAAAGATCTTTAATTCACGTGATTAAAATTGTTCAATTTAAATTGGATAAACAGATAAAAATAAATGTTTTTAAATTTAAGCTTACAAGTTTTTATAGGTGTTCAAAAATCTAATAAAATATTAATATCTACAAAATGTCTAAAATGCCTTGATTCTAGGACTTTTCCTTCAACAAAAAAAATGGTTTACACTCTTCAATACATTTGTCTAATATTTTAATAAATAAGTAAAGTAAATTTCATGTGGAATTTCTCATTCTTGAGTACATTTGTTAGATACCCGATTGATTTACTAAGGTCTGTATCAGATTGTAAAAATCAGTCATGTGTTAAAGAGACAAAAATTTCTGAAAACATAAGTTTACCCATAACATTGTGTTTATTAAGTTTTATTTTTTCTAGAGCAAGCAACCATAAAAATTAAACAACTGATTAAATAAGAACTGTTATTTTAGAGCACTCTACTGCCATTTCTTTAAAAGCTAAACTTGGTTAATCTAGAAATATCAATGTAATTTTGATGCTATTAATGTGCTCATATCTTCCAGGTATACAAGTCTGTAAGTTAGAAACATTTAAAGAGCATTATATCAAGCTGGTATTCTGAAGTTGTATGGTAAAAAAATGTACTGGGGATTTATTTACCTGTTATCAATAAGATATGTAAAGTTTTATGTTACTTTTTTCATTGGGGAACAATTTAAATGTATTTTTAAGTTAATCAGAGCCTAATATATGTAAAGGTTAAAATCTTTCAGCCTTTCTTTAATCCATGTTTTAAATGTGATGTCATATGATGTTAGATAATGTTCATGTGACCTCAAACAATTTATGTAAACTTTGTAAAATGATATTTAAAAAACAATGATCAGCTTTAGAACTAAAACACTTAATATTTATAAAGAGGCCTGCCTTACCTGAGATAAGGCTCTGTGTCCCATCTTACTACATGTGAGAATGACTACAAAAGGAGTAGGTCAGATTTTATTTCATTTAAAGTTATGTTCAAAAGTTCTTTTGTTTTTCTGTGAAGATTACTAGGATCTCAAACAGGGCATATAATGTATAACTCAGCCAAAAAATTCAGGGTAGCTATTACAGAAACTAAGTATTTTTACTCTTGTTAAAAAATTTTATTTTTAATTTGCTTATAAGTGATCTAAAGATTCCCTGTTAGTCTTTTACAGAAGTGTTGCTTTAATAACACAACATGGGTTAATTTAAGATAATAAGTCATCACCTACAAGACAGACAGAATAATACATATCCCAATTAATGAAAAGATAAATAATAATTAAGTTATAGATATTAAAGCCCAGTACTCTCAATATAAGGCTGTTAAAATTTATTTGCTGGATGTTTAAGATTAGGATTTAAAATTAAAGTTAAATGAATCGGCCAAGAAAACAAATATTAATATTTCAAGGTATACACTTTATGTTAGCCTCCCAAAATAAGTAAGACTGGAGGTTACAAAGAAGGATTCTCAGACAGGAATGCCTGATAACTATAAAAAGAGACTATTAAGAGGAGCTGCCAGAGGCAGAAAATTTAGTTTAGGGCCTACAGATATTCCTAACCTACAGAGGTAGGCTTGGTGTTTGCTAGTACGATTATCCAGCCCTGAGTAACAGAATTAAAGGTTTCTCTATTAGACACAGAGGTCATACTAGAAAAAGGATTTTGCAAGATCAGATGACATTAAATTAATAAACTGTATCTTATGGGGAGGGACAACTGTAAAACAAAAAATTAAATATTAAGTTGACAGTCCTGATAACTGAGGATATTAAAGAATGGTGAGGGAACTTCTATACGGTGACATGTTCCAGCTGCTGCAACATTTATTCATTACTCATGGTTTTTGTTACTCTCATAGAAGAACCCATTCCCAGATGACTTTACAACCTGTTCTTCCCCAACCAGACTTCAAACCAAGCTGAAATCTAAAAGGCAACTCATGTCCCTCAACTAAATTCTAAAAGGCAACTCATGTCCCTCATGCCATGACCCTTACGTCACCCTCTCTCAGCGCAGAAGAATCCAAAATGCGTGAGGCCTCCCTTCTTACAACAATGGAGCCAAAAATAAATAGACTATCAATATACGTAATTAACTAAGTCAGGTAAAATCAGGGAGACCCGTTTTGGGTGAGTTCTAGAAATTTGGAGACTGTTACCTGAGGGATTTAAATTTCCTCAGTGCACTTCCCTTAATCTATCAAAGATTTGAAAGGAACACATAAGAAAAGGGGGGAATGATAGGCCCAACCTGATCTTTTATTAAAATTGGGAGCCATCTTGCCACAAAGCCATGATAAGATAATTTTGGCTTTACTATAAATTACTGCAAATTCTGAACCTGCTTGGAATGCCTGCCCATGCCTTGAACTCACCCATGTCTGGCTCTCTGACCAGATAGCAGCACTCTGTGAAACATTAGCGACACATCATAAATATTGGCCTTCCCTGGACAGACAATGACCATCTCTGAGGGTCTAATGGTCCTCACAAATTCTGATGTTGGGGCCAGCAAAAAAAAAAAAAAAAAAAAAAAAAAAAATATATATATATATATATATATATATATATATATATATATATACATATATATATATATATATATATATATATATATATAAACTACCATTAGTGTGATGCTTGTCCGAGTTCTGTTATCTCTAACCCCCCTTTTGTGTAACTTTCTGGGCATTAAAGCTGGGCTGTAGGTAAGTTGGGGTTGCTGTCTTGTTCCGGCCGTTTTGGGAGGGAGAGTTAGCCTGGCTGGTGAAAATAATAAGCTTAGTTTAATTTGATTTTAATTGGAGTCAGTGGTCTTTTCTTGCATCCTTGTCTAACAGGTAAACACTCCACAAACATGGAGCTCTGCTGGCCTAACGACTTTTTGAGAAACTGCCTCTGAGGTTGGGCACTTGAAATATATGTTGTTTTCAGGAGCTTTAGCTTCCTTTGTTGTGAGACCATGAAAGCTGGCTCTGCATCTATGTGACCTGAAGAAATTGGTTTCTTATTTTCCAATGAAAATGAGGCAAAGTGCTGAATTCTCTCTTTGTAGGTAAACTGTGGCCACTGAAGGCTAAGTGTCTCCCTGTGTGGACTGTGTACCCATTTAGTCATCCTCCACTATTCATGGTGTTTCTTGCTGCTGCACTGGGAGTTTGGTATTTGCTCTACGAAATACAAGAAGTTCAACTGGGACACAGTGCTGAAGGTAGTTCTGTCACGTGTGGTCGGTCAGAGTCTGCAAGAGAATGCACCAACCAGGATTCTATCCCACATAGCTTGCCCACTTGAAGATAGCAACCTGATTCGTAACATTGCCCTGAAACCTCTCCATATAACAAGATGCCTTTACATATAAGGGTCTGCTGGCTGCACCATGTCAGTCACAAGCCATTTGGAAGTCAATGGTAGATCCAAATGGCCCCAACACAAATGTTTTATCCCACACCTGCACACCACAGTTCTGGGCCCAATACTCAGCAGGCTCCAACATACTGGCATTTCAGTTCTACACCATTTTCATGAAACCCAGTCAATCAAACCACTGTCTGGAACACTCCTGATCAGCAACAGGACATCCAAATGTTCTCCTCTGACACCTGGTTATGGGTATTTCAAAAATTTCTTGGTATTTATCTAGCATATTTCACGGATGAAGTTGGAGGCACTGTAGGTTTCAATTCTTTCAAGAACCATTAAATGGTATGGAAGCTCATTTCAATGAAAGCTCTGGAGAATTCTCACAGTCAAGGCTTCCCAAAGAGTGGCCAAAAGATCACATGAACCCAGGCCCATTGAGGTCTAGAGTGTGAGGTCCATGTTTGTTTTGAATCTCATCTATGGCTGCCAAGTCTTTCATAATAAAATCATGTGATATCCTGGCTGAGATTCCCGATGCTCTGTGGAAAGCCACCCTGGGACTTGATCTCAGTTTCCAAGGGCGACTCTAATGAGTGGCCTCCTAAAATCCCAAGAGAACTCATGGCAATATTTCTCTGAGGTCAGTTTCAGAACTCAGTCTGTAAGGGGAATCACACCAGACTTCAAGCCGAGGTGGACCCAGTCATCTATTTCAACCACCACACAAATGACCACAATTAAAACCAAAACACTCCCACATGGCCCTCATCTTCTTCCATATAGACACTCATCATAACCTCTGGCTGGGGTTTTCCATGAGGGGCAAAGCTCACGACAGTGTCCAAAATAAGCTCCCTTACCCCTCATTTGCCTAAAATCAGGGTGGCCTGGACACCCTTCCTGTGAACCAGTAGTGATCAAATATGCCTGCCATTTGTACTGCCCAGCTTCTCCAATATGAGGCCTACTGACTGTTTGGTATAGATTTTTATGTGAATTGGAGTCATGAGAAAACCCAAGCAATTACGGGCTAGCCTCTGCAGGGTTTTGAAGAACTCATTTGACCCAATGGATCCCTCTTCTCACTTGATGTAGGTCAGAAACCTTACAGAGGAAGGCGAGGGACTTCAACCACAATGACTGCCCTTTTGGCCATTTTGGTTTTGGAAGCACAAAAGGAATGTTTCTTTAGATCCATCAGGTGCTGAGAATCTAAGCCACAGCCTCACACAGGGCCAAGAGGCTGATTCAGACACATCCCTTTTGGAAGAAATTAAGCAAAGAGCCACAGGTGATGCCCATTCATTTCCATTTGAAAACTGTTTTCTTCAGGCTTCACAAAGGGTTGGCCTGAGGCAAAGACTTTCCTGACATTCAGGGTAACAGAACATTATGTAAGAAAAGGCCCAAAGCAGGGTTTCTCCACTGAGATTTTACTGGTCACACTGTTATCTGAGTTTTCTGAGATGCTCGCCATTCCCTTCAGCTATCCAGTACATGGCCATGTCACAGAGCTTGGAGGTGGTACATATCTTGGACTCAAAACCATGAGCCTGTTGTGGAGAGTGGCCAGAATTCAGGAAGAGTACAGGAACTTAGGAATATTGTAGGTGTTGCCCATCCATAAGGCAAGCCACAGTCCTTTCATAAATTGGGCAGGATGAATGCTGTTAAACTTTCTCCTGGAGAGGACAAATCCATTGATGCATTATCTTTTCTAATGTCTACAACCAGAGATACAGTGGGATACACAGATATAGAAACACTTGCCTTGTCAAACAACTTACTAGAAACAGTCCACTCAATACCAAACAAATAGCCTTTCCTACCTATCACGCCTTTCCTACTGTATCAACATACACTAGTTATTCATCACCCCCTGCCCCGGTTATTTTGCTGCAGTGGGACTGCTGCAGATGGTGGCCCATACAGGGAGCCCTGGGACACTTGGGGGTAAGTGACGAATAAAAGCTGCCCATCCATAGATAGGATGGGAGAAAATCTGCTCATCCCTAGGCAGATAGGGGGAGAGAAAAAACGGTCATTTCAAAAAATGGAGAAGATTGATACAGTATGATTGTGTCTTGTTTTATCTCAGTGTATTGTATTGTCTTTGTGATGAAAATAAGGAAGGGGTGAGAAGTAAATTGATAATGAAAAGAGGCACCCCAGTGGAAACAAGTGCAATTAGGGCATGTGTTGATGGAAGCCCAGGAAGTCTAATCAGAAAGAAAAAGAAAGTTAAGAAGAAGAAGGATTATCAGGAAAAAAGTTTCAGCAAAAGGCTGTTACTGAATACTTTTCGTTTCCGGAGTGTGTGTGAATAGGCGCCTCGGCTGCCACATGCTCAAGCCAGTCACTGTGCAGCAAGGGCTTTTCAAGCAGTGGCAGCCGGCAATTCCCCGCCCCCAGCCTGGGGAGCGGGGCCCCGTGGCAGTTTGAGTCCTGGACACTCCCCAGGGCCATCTGTGGCTGCCCAGGATGCTACAGCCAGCCATAGATGCTACTGGCTCCCTGATGTTTGGTCATTTTCAATGCCAATAACTAAGCTACAATGGTTCTCCCACACCCGGAAGATAATAAATAATAAGCACTATTAAGGCTTTTTTCAAATGTAAAAAACCTTGAGATAATGTACTAAATTTTTCAGAAGGTTGTTTTCTTAGCACCTGGTGGAATACTATAGGATTTTCTTTAGCCAGTGGTAGGAGTTCCTGCCTTCATCCCAGTGCCGGTGAGGACAAGGGTGGAAGAATTTCCAGTGTTGCTGAAAACCGGAGGAGACTTCGGCTGAGAAACGGAGGAGACTTTGGATCAAGCTAGCTGCCTTCAGAACTTTCCTGGGCTGTGATTTAAGCTAGCTGCCTGCAGAATTTACATGGACTGTGATTTAAGCTAGCTGCCTGCAGAACTTACCAGGACTGTGATTTAAGCTAGCTGCCTGCAGAACATACCTGGACTGTGGTTTACCTGAACTGTGAGTTAATCTATTGAGACACTGCTTTACCTGGACTGAGACAACAAACTGTAATCTATAACAAATTTTAACTCGGTGTCTTTGCTAACAGTGTCATTGCTGGTATTATTTCTCCAAGTGCTTCATCAATTGGCTTGTATTGTGACATTTTGTATCCTCCCTTTCTGTTTGTAGCAGGTTATTTATGGTGTTTCTGTAAAAACCACTGTGGTCTTTATTTAAATTAAATAAAAGGGGGAAATGTTAGAGTCTGTAAACATGTCAAAATAACACCTGGCATTTTGCCAGGGGAATGTTAGAGTGTGTAAACAAGTCTGGATGATGCCTGGCAAAATGCCAGAGGGAGTGGTTTGAGATGTAACAAAAGCGAGCCATTAAGTGTGGAGATTCCTGATTGGTTGACTGCAGTATCTAGTTTATGTTAATTAGATAACCTGGGTGGAATGTATAAATACCTCTATTGTCCTACAATAAATGGCTTCCACTCCTGCTATATCAACATACACATGTTATTCATAACCCCCACCCCCCGGTTATTTTGCTCCAACCGGACCGCGGCAGTATCTGCCAAGTCAGAAACCTCTCAAGTATGAACATGTGATACCAGGTAGGATTCTATATGTGCATATAAAAATACATGTGCTGAATAGGCTACACAAAAAGGGAGAGAGGAATTCACATATTTGTTAACTTTAAAAACACATGGAGAACTATTTTAATTAAAAATTGACTAGATTTATAACTCCTACCCTATATAATGCAAAAGGCAAGTCCAACTATACAACATGACTCCTCTGAACTGCTTGTATTTCTATTTTGTTTGGGTTATTAATCTCCATCATATTAGGATTAGTAGTCAGAGTCTAGTAGGGTATGGGTTAGTGTCCAAAATAAGCTCCCTTGCCCCTCATTTGCCTAAAGTCATGGTGGCCTGGACACCCTGCATGTGAACCAGGAGTGATAAAATAGGACTGCAGTTAATACAGCTCTGCTTCTCCAATTTGAGGCCTACTGAGTGTCAGGTAACAATTCTTTATGTGATTTGGAGTCATGAGAAAACACAACCACTTCTTCAGGGCATTGAAGAATTCATTTGAACCAAAGGATTCCTATTCTCACTTGATGTAGGTCAGAAACCTAACAAAGGAACGCAAGAGACTTCATTCACCATAACAGATCTTTTTGCCATTTTGGTTATGGATGCACACATGGATCTTTCTTTAGATCCATGAGGTGCTGAGAATCTAAGCCACAACCGCACACAGGGCCAAGAGGCTGATTCAGACACATCCCTTTACAAAGAAATTAAGCAAAGAGCCACAGGTGATGCCCTTTCATTTCCATTTGAAAACTGTTTTCTTCAGGCTTAACAAAGGGGTGGGCTGAGGGAAAGAACTTCCTGACATTCAGGGCAACAGAAATATAGGTAAGAGAATGGCCAAAGCAGGATTTCTCCACTGAGACTTTCCTGGTCACCACTGATATCTGAGTTTTCTGGTGATTCTCCCATTCCATTCAGCTGTCCAGTACATGGCCATGGCAGAGCTTGGAGGTGGTATATATCTTGGACACAAAACCATGAGCCTATTCTGGAGAGTGGCCAGAATTCAGGAAGAAAACAGGAACTTAGGAAGATAGTAGGTGTTCCCCATCCATAAGACACACCGCAGTCCATCCATCAGTTGAGCAGGATGAATGCTGGGAAGCTTTCTACTAGACAGGATGCATCCATTGGTGCATTCTGTTTTTTAATGTCCAAAACCACGTACACAGTGGGATACACCGAACTAGAATCACTCACCTTGTCAAACGATTTACTAGAAACAGTCCATTCCAAACCAAACAAACCACCTTTCCTACCTATTTTCAGAACATGAGACAAAACCACAAACTCACACCCACACCCACAAAGCATCTCCTTCCCACAAGTAAGTCTCTGACTCTCCAGTGTGTCCTCTGTCTGTTGAGCCAAACTATGTTCCCCGAAATGGCCAGTCCTGTCTCAGTTCTGGTTGCCTTGGCCAACTCTGTGAAGTTGTCAGGATCCAGTGGTGAGCCACTACCTGCTTTCTCAGGAAAGACCCTCTTCATATCTGTCCTGGCATTTGGCCATTCTCTCAGCAGTAGGTACCAAGAAAGACTGACTCTGTCCTTGGTAAATCCAAACAACTGAGCCCAGTGGGAGTGGGACTGGGACTGGCTCTGGGTGTCTGGCATCTTGGATCCCAATTTCAGAGAGTTCCAATACCAAGGATGTGAGGTAGGACACTTCCTTCAAGAACTGAATGAGTTCACTCCCTTGGCAACCACTTTGTCCTAACAGTTGGTTCCAAGGGTCCCATGAGATAGAGGCTGCCCCTACTTCCTGTGACACTTTCGCAAGTTAGAATGGTATATCAACCATAGGCACCCGGAACATCTCTCAACAAAGGCCTGGTTTGGTCCACCTTCTCTACATTTAGAATAGAGAGACTGATTCAGACACGACCCTTCATCCTGACCAGGTGGTTTGCCATGCAAGGTGACTTTTGCTCTCTCAACTCCTTCATAGCTGCCTACATCTTCTCCAGGTATCATTTCTGCATGGACCTTTGAGGTTCTCAGCAGGTTTAAGATGACCTACATTCCTGTATTGTAAAAACAACTCTGTCCCTGCTCTTCTGTAAACTTAGATTGAGGGAAGAGTGTATGGTTAGGGTTAATAAAAGTTCGATTTGGGTTAAGAATCATTCTGCAGGATGAATAATTGTTTTGGGAACCTGTAATATTTACAAGAATGTAAAAGTGAAATATAGAATGAAAACAGAAATCTAGGTAAGATTTGAAGCCCAGAAGGGTATTGGGCCCTTGATTTGGGATACTTAGCTTTGAATTATGTTCTGCAGAGATGTCTCAGATAAATCGATGTACAATGGCATAGGACCTTGTACCTTGGATGATGGGAATGTCGAAGAGAACTTCTAGTCAAAAAAGGGATACTCGGTATTATTTGAAAGATAGTCAGTAGGTTTAGAAAGCAGAGAGAGTGTAGGATTAAACCAAAAGTTCTTTAGCAATAGGGTTTCGGGTAGAGAGTGAATGAAAATGTGAGCACATGTGAAGAGTCAGTCACAATGATAAACTGTGGAAAATATGTAGGAAAGCAGATATTAATAGAGACATTAGTAAATCAGGCAAATGATAAAGTGATTGATAGGATTAGACATTTTCAACAGGCTTGAGGTAAAATATATAATCTTAGGAAGAAACAAATATGTAGTGACCAATAGGATTCACATTTGAGAGCGTTAGGCAACCTGGACATGGATGTTTTTAGTAATGCATACTCACTTTCCATTAAGGCTTTGGTAAATCATAAGTGTGAACTTTGCTTTTTGTGTCCAGAAATATTACTGTGATAAAATGTATATGTAGATCAGATGACATAAGTATTTTATTCCACCGTTTCTGGGAGCAATATTTTGAAGATATATAAATTAGTACTGGCGTTACAAATGGGTGTTACCCTGTGTCTAGGAATATAGAGATAATGCATGAATAGACAAAACTTTGATTAAACAATGTAACAAGTTCTAAATTTAAATAATGGATTGAATTGATATCTGAAAATATACAGGAAATCTTATATTGATATGCAATCATTCAATCCAACCAGGTATCCATCTTATTTTAATATTAGGCTTATGGATTATCATAAAGAGTGTGTGAATTTTGTTTCAAAGGTGAATTATGGATTTCAGAAATAATGAGTTTGGAAAGAAGTCTCATGAAGAGACAGACAAGAAACCTGGAGGAATACAAGAGTTTTGAATAAGGAAGTTATTGAAAGCGAAACAAATGCCTATGAATTTGTGAACTTGTTAATGAAATATATATCCTATGATGTGCATAAACTGAAGAAATAATAATGTACCAGTTTTGTTAAAAAATGAACGTCAAAATACACATCATGTCCCATGGAATCTACAAGCATTGATGTTAAACTGGGACAGTTACTGTAGAAATATTTGGATTTGTATGCACCATTCAATGAAGTTTTGTTTTTAGTACTAGGAAACAAATATGTATTTCAGGTGGATGAATATTTTTGAAAATAATCTTGTGAAAGTTGATTATAAATCCACATACATGTACATGAATGAATTTAGGGAGTATATAATAAGACACATATTGTTTCATATTTTCAAAAATCTTGAGAGTGTATATCTATCTATCTATCTATCTATCTATCTATACACACACACACACACACACACTCAAACAGACATTAAAATGTAGCATATATATATATATATATATATATATATATATATATAAATATATATATATATATATCATGAAATATATATAATCACAGAGCCAAAAATATTAATTTTACTAAACGTGGATTTATGTATAATGTTGTTCAACTAGGAAGTCACCCATAGTTTGAATTTTCACTTCCAACAGCATTCAGAGGAGTGATCTCTTCTGACAATTTGTATCTGCTAAGTCAGCAACCTCTCAAGAATGTACATGTGATACCAGGTAGGATTCTAAATGTGCATATAAAAATACATGTTCTGAATAGGCTACAGAGAAAGGGGAGAGAATTCACATGGTTGTGAACTTTAAAAAACACATGGAGAACTGTTTCAATTAAAAAATTGACTAAATTTATAACTCCTACCCTATATAATGCAAAAGGCAAGTACAACTATACAACATGAATCCTCAAAACTTCTTGTATTTCTATTCTGTTGGGGTTATTATTCTCCATCATGTTAGGATTACTAGTCAGAGTCTAGTAGGGTATGGGTTAGTGTCCAAAATAAGCTCCCTTGCCGCTCATTTGCCTAAAGTCATGGTGGCCTGGACACCCTGCATGTGAACCAGGAGTGATAAAATAAGACCGCAGTTAATACTGATCTGCTTCTCCAAATTTGAGGCCTACTGACTGTCAGGATAGATTCTTTATGTGAATTGGAGTCATAAGAAAACCCAAGCACTTCTTCAGGGCTTTCAAAAAATTATTTGAACCAAAGGATCCCTATTCTCACTTGATGTAGTTCAGGAACCTAACAAAGAAAGGCAAGAGACTTCATCCATCATAACTGATCTTTTTGAAATTTTGGTTTTGGATGCACACATCCGATCTTTCTTTAGATCCATCAGGGGCTGGAGAATCTAAGCCACAACCGCACACAGGGCCAAAGGGTGATTCAGACAATCCCTTTGCAAAGAAATTAAGCAAAGAGCCACAGGTGATGCCCATTCATTTTCATTTGAAAAACTCTTTTTTTCAGGCTTCACATGAGGGTGGCCTGAGGCAAAGAACTTCCTGACATTCAGGGAAACAGATACATAGTAAGAGAATGGCCCATAGCAGGGTTTCTCCACTGAGACTTTCCTGGTCACACTGATATCTGAGTTTCTTGAGATTCTCCCATTCCCTTCAGCTGTCCAGTACATGGCCATTTAACCAGAGCTTGAGGTGGTACATATCTTAAAACACAAAACTATGTGCCTATTCGGAGAGTGGCCAGAATTCAGGAAGAAAACAGGAACCTTAA